>NC_142038.1:21119379-21828754 GCF_982192425.1 Myodes glareolus
TTAAATATGACAGATACAAGGGGAGGTAATAACGAATTCAAAGCTCCTGACCACTCAGGCATTGGCACTAAATGGACCACTAGGGCCGTGGCGCCCCTAAAAAGAGCTAGAACTCTCTGCATTCTCGCCACCACCATCTGTGTAACGGTGACACTGGGCGCCTCCCATTCACCATCTCTATCCGAAACAACCTGAGAGGAGCTGAATGAACCCCACCTGTCTCCCTGGAGACCTGGAGCCGCTGGCCGTTGCAGAAGGCACCCTGGCCCCTCCTGCCGGTGTACAGCCGCTCTTCTGTGCAGTGGTGAATCACTCCGAATTCCAGCTATAAGGGGCGGGAAGAAAATGGACGCACGTCACTCCTTGACATGGAAGTAACAGCGGTCTAAAAATGAAGGCTCCTCTTAGAGCTGGAACCAGAACCGTGACAATGGGAGAGAAACCGCCTTCCAAAAGGGAATGGAGAAAAGTCGGCTTCAAATGAAACCTGGACATGAAAGCAAGCCGTTCCTTAGATGAACGTGTTAAAACTGTATAAGTACTAATAAAACTATAAAAGTTATCACAATAAAGTATTGAAAGTTTCAATCTTTAGAATGGCCCCTCTCTCATCGCCCTCTACCTTTCCTTCCCCTGGGGGGAAAAAAACCAGCTTAAGTTTTCTCCAGGTTGCTGGTGTATGAAGAGCTGAGCACACATCCATTGAGGTAACGGAACCAGGAACCCATGGACAGCCCCAGGGAGCACAGTTACTGCCCAGAGAGGGTCCCTGTGCAGGCAGAATCAACAGTGACAAATTAGACAAAACCCCCCAACAAGTGGACGTGACGAGCCTCCCACTCAAGCACTGCTCTCCTTTCCCACCCACCTTCACCACCTGGAGTTAATACGCCCCGGGCGTGGTGTCAGGACCTGCATGCCCATCTTTAGGATGTTTTAACTGAGTCTCTGGTATCCCTGAGGTAAGCTGAGCCACTCAGAAACGGGTACCCAGCCTACAGGACAGGCTTGATTGCCGGAGGGGACTTCCCAACAGTGTGTGGCTCTCCAGCGATACTTTCTAGATACCCCTTGCTAGTCTTCGTGACAACACCGAACAGAAAAAGTTATGGCTCATCAATCCCTTACCTAACTGGCAATATTCAAATTTTTACTGACCTACACCAAAAAGGCTTTGAGGTATGAGCAAACTCTTGTTCTCATGAGGGAAACATATGGTGATAATGAAGATGTCAACGCTATGTTGTTCTGAAGAGGGGCAGTTGTAGAAGACATGGAGGCCCCCAACTCTGTTCATGCTACTACAAGGAATTAAAGCTCTCGCCCGGTTCCTGCACGAGCCTTCAGCCCCTGCCTTTCCTTCAGGTCTCATGCTATGGTTTAGTTCAGAAAGTCTCTGGGAATCCTGATAAGGCCACGTTCTCATACTAATAGCCAGGAGGGAAAGAAGAATAGAATAGTGAGATTAAAAATGTCATCCAAAAATAGGAGCTCCCTTGTTTGTGACGAGATCACACGCTCTCGGGGTCAGATGGAGACTCGTTCTGACCATCTGCTCAGAACATCGTTTTGCACAGCAGCTAGGACTAGATCACAGCATTAACAAGAGCCGGGGAGATAAGCCCAAAACCAACACCCCTACAAAAAATCTTCTGTGGCTCTTTATTTTCTTGGATTTGAAAAATACATACTTGGATGCACTGGTCACGGTTAAGGTACATGCCAAAGAACAATGCAGAGGTTGAAACCAAACAAGGAGGGTTACGTTACCTCCTGGTGAACAGCAAATCCGATGCTGACTGCCACAGTAGGGAATCTGCAAGGGAAGACAACAGCAGGGGTTGCACATAATGTAGGGACACAGTTCTCAGAAGCTGTGTGTGTGGCTGTGGGAAGGCTCCCATCCAGCACACAAGGACCTTCCTGCGCTCTGGCTGGGTTTGACTTTCAAAATGACTTTCCAGTTTCACCCACGGCCTCCAACATAAACAGCCTTAGCTAGCCGTGCTGTGAGACAGCTAACTTAAAGCAACAGCTGGGCTCTGCCGAGGTAAAGCTGATACAATGTAACAATGACCACATAATACTAACTAGGGATGGTTTCAATAACCACACTGCTGGCTCTCAGCAGCCTACGCAGGTAGAGACTTTGAAAAAGGCCAGCCCCTATTTGAGAATGCATGTGGAGGACCCAGTAGATGACGTCACAGACGCTGGACCGCAGCCACCACACAGATGCAGCCTTTCAGTAGTGCTAACACCCCCATCCTGTCTCCTGCCTGAGCTCCCAAGCAGGCAACAGCAGGGCGAGTCAGTGGTAGAGAGACGGTTTTATTTTAGAGCTGTGGTTTTAGTTTTCTCGGTTTGTTGCTGGGTCTCCAAATAATCTGTCCTTTGTGTTAAGATCATAGGAGTTTAAAAAACAGGAAGGGGGCAAGGAAAGACCAAGTGCTGTTAACTCACAGGGAAAAATACCAAGTGGGACCATGAGCAGAATCCTGTGCAGAAACCCCGAAGGGCAAGGCCAAGCCTCCTTGCTTCCTAGGCAGGCTCCTCACAGCGTTCCCTCAGCCATGCTGGCTGTGGGCCCAGCACTGCAGGCTTTCAGATGGCTCAGGTCACAGGCTGCAGCTGTGGCCTTCACATACTGGGACTTCCAGGTCAACTCTAGAGCCTGCTTCTCAGGACACTCTTTGCAGCCCAATTCCCCTGGGGGCTGCAGATCAGGAAGTACTAGAGACCCGAAGGACAGCAGAGCCATAGCAGACCTTAACATGAACACGTGGCCCTTAGCGGGAATGCCCTATAGGACACTGCACCCCTATTATGAGTACTCTGGATGACAAGCCAGAAGTGAGAGGTACCCCGCTCAGCAAAACATACCGTGGGGTTATGCTTTAGTGAAGTGACAGTCTGGTAGCAGCAGATGGCACTACTACACAGCATCAGAAGGGTCCCCTTGCTCATGGACGGCTGAGTTCTCAAGGTAACAGTCACTACACAGTCATGCTTAATGTGTACTCGGAACTACTTTGCAGGTAAGCACAGCATGGAGGCCAACAAGGGGCAGAGAGCCAGGCAGCTCATACCTGTGAGTGTGGATCTGGGGGTGAGGAAGTGCTGGCAACATATAAACGACTCCAGGGAATGGCCAGTTAAAACACCTGCCCTCTGTGGAAGTCACGTCACCTATTGTACTTGTGGGTCTTTGGACAAGCTCCCATACCTGTCCCTGCCAGAGACCTCTAGGCAGCCCTTCAGTCCTACTCCCATAAGCCCAGTCTGCAGTCACGTGTTGGCTCCTGAGAGTGACACTCAAATCTCACTGGCTCATCCTGGCTCTGTACCTCAGACTCAGGCCTCCTTTCCTGACTCCACCTCTTTTGTAGGGGCAACGCCTTACAGCAGCAGTTTCATCTACAGGCAATTATGTTTTAAAGTATAGTAAAATATTTAAGTAAATATTAGTAAGGAAAGTAGGTCTCAAAAACTTGTGATTCCATCTTGGCCTTTGGATTATAGGCCTGTACTAGCAAAAAATACTTTAAAAGTGTGTTGGGGGATCTCAGTGTAGCTCAAGCTGGCCTTGAGCCCCTGACTCTCCTGCCTCCAGCTCTCAACTGTTGGGATTATAGATGCATGCCACCAAATCTCCACACACGCACATGCACACATTCACGCACGTGCACACGCACACACACACACACACACACACACACACACACACACACAAGTGCATACTACCAAACCTCCATACATGCACATGTGCACACACATGAATGAGACAGGGTCTTACCATATGGCTCTGGCTGGCCTGGAACTCACAGAGATCTACCTATTTCTGTCTCTAAGCACTGGAATTAAACATTTGCCAACATGCTTGGCAAAAAATATTTTTAAGACAAAATTTCCTTCCGAATTCTTTAGAGTCACAAATGGACCCCCCCCCCCCACCCCCAAGACAGGATTTCTTTATGTGCAGTCCTTGCTGTCCTGGAACTTAAGCTATAGGCCAGGTTGGCCCTGAACTCAGAGATCCGCCTGCCTCTGTGTGCTACCATTGCCTGACGGAAAGGTTTTTTAAAAAGTCAAGATATGACTTTCATTTACAAGACTAGTCCCCTACTGTACTTTTATGTCTTCAAAACTTAGGTTATTGAAAAGAAAATCCAGGGACCACGTGGAGCCCTGAGCCTGCAAACTCCCAGCCCCTCCTCACCTGTGCACGAAGTTGCAGGTGCCATCGATGGGGTCGATGATCCAGGTTGGGCTGGGGGTGAGCACACACTTGGCCCCGGAGGCTGTGGCCTCTTCTGCAATGAACCTGCTGGGGCAGGGGGGCTCAGCCTGAGTCAATGTCCAACATTCAGCAGACGCCCATGTGTAACAGCCACAAGATTCTGGGTTCCAGCCCCAGTACAACTCCCGCCCCCAGGAGCTCCCAACCAGAGTGACTCTCACTGTGGCAGTCTTGGAGGCACACAAGGGAAATGGAGCAGGTCAGGCAGAGATGCAGGAGCTCAGAACACCTGAATGAATGTGGAAGCAAGTGAAACTTGGTTCCCAGTTCAGCGGCAGAAGCCCAAAAGTTCACGCTGGCGCGCAGAACAGAACCCAGGCTGTGGAAGAGTAACTATCACCCACATTTCCCTCTGCCACAGGTGATCTCTACCCTTCCCTCCTTGGTTTCTGTTTCCTTCTCTCTGGGAGAAAACAAGGGCCTGTAGGGAGCAGTGTGGGCAGCAGGATGCTTTACGTCCCCCTGTCCTGAGTGCTGAAGCAGGTTCCCGTCCTCATGGTGGTCTCCTTACATGCTCCTTACATACTCCATTAGGGTCACACTGGCTGTCTTCAGCTGAGAAGTTGACACAGGTGATAGGGGCTCTAGACTGGCCCCTTTGTAACAAGGCCCTCTGTAATAAGGCTCCTTAACTACCCTCACGAGGGTGCTTTCTTGCTTTCCTTTTTTCTTTTGCGTGTGGTCTTTTTGAGGCAGCATTTCTCTGTGCAACAGTCCTGGCATCTGCTTTGTGGATCAGGCTAACCTTGAACACACAGATATCAGCCTGCCTCTGCCTCCTGAGTGCTGGATTAAAGGCCTGCACCACCACGCCCAGCCACAAGTGTGTTTTTTGTCCTACTAGGAGCCAGAACTAAAATCTCAAACTGAACCTGTGCAGAAGGGAATGCCAGACTTTTTAAAAACAGGGTCAACAAGCCCCAGCTGTTTGAGCCAAAAGGCAGGGAAGCACCTATCCCTTCTTCTCCACCCACATGCGAGCTTGGACAGAAATGGCTCACTTAGGTGAAACTGAGTGTGGCATTAGCTCTGCCACTTTTCTTGGCATGAGGGTTTCAGGAATTGAACCTAGGTCCTCTGGAAGAGCAGTCAGTGCTCTTAATCACTGAGCCATCTCTCCAGTCCCCAGAAATACTGTACTCTTAAAAACACATCCAAGGAACAGGTGCCAAAGCCTATGATGCAGCACCAGTAGACACAGTGATGAAAAGATACGCCTCAAGGCAAGAGTTGTAACAACTCATTTTGGCGGTCGTCTGCTTCTGAGACTTTCTTCTTTTCCGGCTACTGAATGTGGTCTTGAATAAGTCAGGACTGTCTCTTCAGGCCAGGAAGGAGGTGGCTGATGCTATTTGCTCCTGTCTTCCCACTGCAGCCCTGTCCCCACCAGATGGCCCAGCGGGGAGTCCAGGGCAAAGCACAGTGGGAAGATGACCGGCACAAATGTCCGGGTTTGGTGGCAGGAAAGGCTTTTCCTAGGTCAAGGACCTTGCTTCATGTTCTGACTGACTTAGGCATTCAGCAGATATTGCTTTGTGCTAGGACACCAGAGGGCACCGGGTTACAATGACCTCGAGGGGGCAGAAGCAGCAGGGACCCTGGGCAGCCGCTCGAGCAGCCATCCTCTTCCCCAGCTCGAGAGAACCTCACCATCTTGGACGCATCACTCAAGAGGATACTGATGACCACAGGGTTTGTATCGGTGACAGGTCACCGCAACCAAAGAGAGGAAGAGACCAAAACACAGAATCAAACAGACAGCTAGTTCTTTTCAGATTAGCAACCTGACAAGTGCCTATCAAAACATACAGAGGAAATGCAAATTAATAAAGTTAGAGAGGAAAAGGGGCTTGTTTTTTCCAGGGAAATTCAGGAGATCACAGAATACTCCAGTTTAGAGCTAAAAGAAATGCACAATTTTTCCAAATATAAACCTACCAAAATTAAAACCAGAAGATGCAGACAATGTACACAGGCCATGACAAGCAACGAGACTGAGGCAGTAACTTAATAAAAGCCCCAGGTCAGAAGGATCCACTACTGAATCCTTCTAACCCTTTAAGAAGATCTGATGACGACAGTTCTCAACCGCTCTACAAAGCAGAGAGAACACCACCACGCTCCATCTACCAAGTCAGTATTGCCTAAATAACTGAATGCAGTGTTGTCTAAATAATACCTAAACTGGATAAAGACTGAAAAAAACAAAGACTACACGATGCAAAAATTCATAGCAAAGTACTTGCAGTTGATCACAACCAGGCCGGCTTCTTCCTAAGGATACAAAGTCGGTTCCACACTCCAAGCCATGTACCCTGGCATCACACAGACAGACTTGAGGATAGAAACCATCTTGATAGATACAAAAAGACATCTGGCAACATCAGATAAAAGTCCGGAAGAAACTAGGAACAGACAACACATACCTCAAAAATAAATAAATAAATAAATAAATAAATAAAAAGGAAAAATATGTAAGACAAACGTAAGGGCAGAGTCATTTACAATACTGAAAACTGAGCTTTTCCTCTAAAACTGGGAACAAGACGAGGAAGGAGCCACCACTCTCCATTCTTACTTGATGAAGAAGAGTTCAGTCATAGGTAGAGCAGTAAGACACGGGATAGCTATAAAGATTAAGAATGGCAAAGAAGAAATCAAGGTAGCCCTATCTGTAGATGATATGATTCTATACAGAAGAGATCCTGTGGACTCCACCAGAAAACCTCTGGATCCAATAACCTTTACGGTGGTTTGAATGAGGATGGTCCCCAAGGCTCATATATCTGAATGCTTGGTCATCAGGGACTGGAACTACTTAGAAGGATTAGGAGGCGTGGCCTCTTGGAGTAAGTGTGTCACTGGGGGTGGGCTTTGAGGTTTCAAAAGCTCAAGGCAGGCCCAGCATCTCTCTGTGTTGCCTACAGATCCAGATCCACGTGTGGAACTCTGAGCTCATTCTCCAGCACTACGCCTGCTTAGATATTGCCATGCTCCCTGCCATAATAATGAACTAAACCTCTGAAACTGTAAGCCAGCCCCAATTAAATGCTCTCTTTTATAAGAGTTGCTGTGGTCATGGTGTCTTTTTGCAGTTGACTGTTTGATGTAGTACTTGTTTCCTTAGGAAGTAAAGCAAGCTACGTGATACATTCTTTTCACATAGCTGATGAATTACAAGTAGACTTCAAAAAGCTAAAAGTAGGGGCTGGAGGTTTAGCTCAGTGGTTGAAAACTTGTGTAGCATTTGCATGTCATGGCTTCAACTTGATGCACCTCCCCAAAGAGGACACTAAAAAGCAGTAAAATAATGTATATATTTTAACCAAAACTTGTTCTTTAATTAATGCATTTATCACAGTAAAAATGGGTGACACCTATCATGTCCCGAACAGATGCTGAGGAGACTACCATTTATGTATTTTTGTTACCCATGGCAGCACAGTTACACAAACAGACTGGAATAATCAACACCCAGAACTCCAGGAACCATAATCCCATTTTTACAAGTTCAGCACCTTTATGAGCTGTCACATGAGGAAGGCAAGGGAAGCCCCGAATTCAAGGCCCTGGTCTTCAAGATGAGTCCTGCAGAAACCAGGGGCCGGGAAGGGGCTGCTCTATAGTCTTACTTTAGAGCCCCTGGCTCTTCTAGAGCTATATGCAAATGCTGAATAAATATTTTAACTCTGCTAAGGAAATGATGACTGGCTTATAGTCAGTCCTCCACAGGATGGCCCAAGATGATGAAGAACTCTGGCCTTTGGAGGAAAGGGGTGTCCTTGTGAAGGCCCATGTCTCACCATGGACATTGTCCACAGCAAGGAATGTCTACGTTACTGAACATAGGCAATGGATGGAGTCCTACACAGCTGATGTTTTAGCCTGAGTGGCCAGAAAGGCACAATTGTCAGAAGTGGGACACAGAACCCTCTGGAGTCAGAGGCAAGGGGCATTTCTGAGCATGTGTTGTTGGAAGTAGAACCTCTGACATACACACACGCACACACAAAGTTTTAAAGAAAACTAAAAAAAAAAAAGAAAATTAAGTTTGAACAGATATCTTCTGTGAGTACATAAAGCTTTCCCTGAAGCTATAAGTTTATTAAGAAAAACAACGCAGTGCTCGAGTGGGCTACCTCTTTACAAGGTGTTGGTTAGGAAGGTCCCTGAAGCCCCCAAACTATACAGGTTATTGCACTGTTGCTGGTTGCCCACCAGAACTAGAAAGGAAGCCCCTAAGGCTGAAGACGCCACGTACTTTGGTAGAGGACTTAAGCTGTCTCCCTGCTGACTAGCTTTCACAGTGCTGGGAAGTGTTATGAAGGCTTCGGAGGGGAGAGATGACACCGATGGTCTTACTCTGCTGTGGACACTGTGTATTACCAACCTGCTAGGCAAGATGTGCCTGCAAACTTTCCGAGTGGATGAGGCCCATTCCATAGGAGGGAAGGGTATCATGTATGGTATCGTGGAAAGTCTGTGGCTGGAGGCATTACAGATCCTAGCAGAGAAGTTACTATTAAATATTGACATCTAAGTCCACAGATCAGTGCTGCTGTCAACTTTGGGCAGAGAAAAGTCTTTTTGTGGTGGATGACAGTTACTGCAGACTTAGAACTTATCTAAGTGCTGAGAGAAAGTGACTGCTGAGTGTTTAGCCCTAACTGAGGTCCATCACCCGCTCCAAGGTTCAGGGAACACAGACGAAGGGGAGCAGGAAGAATTCACAAGCCAGAGGAAGGGGTGGAGTGTTGGGAACTGTCATGGTCTAGCTATGGCCTGGCTGTTACACTCTTGAACTCTCAGCAGCTAGAACCTGCACAAGATTGGACCTGTCAACAGTCCATCACGGAATGGGGAGGAGCTCATGAGCCCCAGCCCCTTCCTGAAGATCTACAGGTAGTTAACGGCTGGTGAGATGCCTGGGCCTTGGTAAATAGTCCCTCACCCTAAAATAACTCTTGTAAAAGTCATTGGTTCAGAGAGAGAGAGGGAAGGGGGTGGTGGACAGACAGACATGGAAGCAGGAGATCAGGACACTAGCTGGGAAGAGAAGCACCAGAAGTTGGAAGGGGACGGCAATGAGGAGTGAATAGGGCCAAAATGTTAATACACATATAAAAAATGTTATAATGAAAGCCACTGTTATATATATGCTAATGAAAAACTAAGACAAATAAACAAACCAAAAAAAAAAACAAAACAAAACCCCAAAGTTCTCATATGTCTGGAAGCAGAACTATAAAATAAAGCCAATATGATAAGCACAGTGTAAAGTAAATGACTAGTTCTTTGTCATGAAAGCAAGAATCTCATATTTACTGATCGAACACGTAAGTACTTCTGGGGAAAGAAAACTACAGAATAGTCTAATGGAACTATTTTTAATATACAGGTAAGAAATCAGAGGCTCTTCCATGTTCCTAAGCAGACGTGAGGACTAAGGCTGCCGAGGTAGCGGTAAGGGGCACAGAAGCAGTCAGTTTTCTCCCCTAAAAACGGAAGGACCAGGGCCTGGGCTTGGCAACTCGGGGTTTCCCACCTGCCCCTCAGTGACAAGGGGCAGTGCCTTTCAGCTGAGTGAGAGTTACCCGGGCATGCCTCCAAAGAGGGCACTCACCTGTGGGAAGGAAAACGCTTTCGCAGCTCAGAAACTATCAAGTCTTCTACACGGTGATCTGTCTCTGTCACCAGATCCGCAGCGGAGGTTTTGGTGGAGACATGCTTTTCTTCACCGAGGGCTTTCCTGATGATCTAAAACAAGAGCGCGGCAGGCGGTGAGAACTGTCGGCCTCCTCCTCCCCAGCCCTTTGTTTTGGGGGCCTGGCTGGCTTTGGCACGGTCTGCCGTTACCCTCCTCCTCCTTCAACAAGGCATCATATCATTCCCGGTTCTCAGGACCTCTAGGAACTGTAACCGCCCCAAGACAGACTCCCTACCTGAGACTCTACATCCAAATTCCATTTGAAACTCTACTCTGAAGAAAAGGTTTTGAAAAAGGCTGGAATGTCAACAGGAACTCCCCAAAGTAAGACAGCACGTCACAGGTTTGCCTCCTAGAGTTCCATGATTTCAAAACTTCCCTCTGATTCACTTCACGAATCACACAAACATGCGGTATGACTTGGAATGCAGGCTACAAACGCCCCCACGAGAGCTGAACTGTCAGAAGAACCAAGGATGGCTCTTGGTAATGTTTGCAGAACAGCACTAGCTGCCCATAGGGGCACGTCAAAGATACTGGAGGTATCTAAGGGACCACAAATGCAGGCTCCATAACTGGGCAAGCTGCAACAACTCTGGACTGAACCCACTGTAAGGGCAAGGCCTGGTTTAGCACCATTTCTGTTGGCCTGGAGAGTCCCAGAAACCTCTAGAGACCTCACCAAGAAATCAGCAGTAGGTCCATTG
Source organism: Myodes glareolus (assembly GCF_982192425.1). Taxonomy (NCBI): domain Eukaryota; kingdom Metazoa; phylum Chordata; class Mammalia; order Rodentia; family Cricetidae; genus Myodes; species Myodes glareolus. Next base: position 21,130,094 of record NC_142038.1, read on the forward strand.
CTGAATGTTTCAAAAGGATACATTTCAGCTTGTGGGAGAGAGTGCCTCCTCCAGTTCTATCTGGGGCTGTTTTATCCCAGTGTGTCTAAAACTGGATCAAAGTGGTGGTCAGGAAACCTAAACAGACTTGCCCTATTCCCTCCAGAATCAGCTACCTCACCAAAGCATGCATTTCTCTCCAAAGTGCCGTGATGACGTCAATCCCCAGGATCTTCGTAAAGGTGGGAGGAGAAAAGTGGGGCACAAAGTTGTCCTTTGGTCTCTGCACACGTATCACGGGATAAATATATACATATATATATATGTATATATATATGCCCCACCCCCATGCACACATACATAATAAATTAATAAAAAAAGTACTACCCAGATTGGCTACTCAGACTTGATATCCTTGGTTCATTTATGACAGTCCATAGCATCCGACAAGCAGTACCTGGCCCACACTAATGTACTAATGATGCCAAGGTGGAACCCACATTACTGTGTACTAAAGATACCAAGGTAGAACCCACATGCCTATGTACTAATGATGCCTAGGTGGAGAGGACTTTAGTGGGGAGGAGGGCCGTAAACAGAATCTTTTAAATTACATTTCACTTCTGTGTTGTATGCGTGTGTGTGTGGCCATCTGTGAGCACACAAAAGCCACAGTGTACATGGGGAAGACAGAGAAAAATCTGCAGGATTTGGCATGTCCCAGATATCAAACTCAGAACCTCAGGCTTGGTGGCTCATCTATTCGGCCCACAAATGGAACGTTAAAGAACAGAAACATGACATCTAGTGGTCCTTACTCTCTGCTTCATGGTCCTTCCCATAACTGACCCATGATGAGCCTACCAAGGTGATGCTATGTTTGAATCTGGGCTCCAAAAATAACAGATAACCATGACAGATTTGAGGTGTGGTGGGCGATATGAAAAGCAAGAGGCCACCTAGAGTCCATTAACGTCAGCTCGCCGCTGTTCATATCCTGTCGGCCTCCAGCTTGCACTGCAGGGCTTCCTGTCTTGAATTGGCAATATCCTGCCTATGACCACCATGCTAATTCTCTTACAACACCAATTTACACATAGCGTCTGTGTAAGCAACCTCCACAGTGCTCATAAATCCAACACTCTTCACTGTCTAGTTCACACAGAACCTGACATCCTCCAGGATTCCCGATTCTGGGCCAGTCCAGGCCACTCGGCACTGTGTGTACCTTATACAGGGAAGGAGGTTCAGCGTGTGGGTGCACGCAGGAGAAAGTAAGAACAGGGGAGAGAGATCCATCTCAAGAGTCTAACAGGACCACACGGCACCAGAGCTTCCGGGATCTGCTGGAAGAAGACTGGTTGCTAGGTCAGGGTTGGGGTCTGAGGTCAACATTTCTGGCAAGATTCATCGCAGTAAGGAGGCAGGGTAGTTTTCATACCTTGGAGCAAGGAGGGTCACCGGGAGGCTGGGACAGTCTCATTTGGCATAAGGTATGTGTCGTGTGTGTGTGTGTGTGTGTGTGTGTGTGTGTGTGTGTGATATATCTCCATTTTGAAACCAGTGTCTCCTGGGACCTGCTTAAGAGGAAGCAGCCATGAAACCAGTCAGTTAGCCCAATACACACCCATGTGGCCTCCATGTAGAAGCTGGATTAAGAATTAAAGACAAAGATCTGGAAACTCCCCAATGGCTTTCTACTGCTGCCAGAAGGACCCCAAACACAACACGGCCAGATCCTTGCCAGCCTGTCACCTCACCTTCCACGGGTTACCACACCAAGCTGCTCTCCTATATCTGTCTCCGACTTCCCCGCTGATCGTGGCGGAATGTTCCTATCCAGGGCCTTCACCGTCTGGTCCTCCATCTACCTCCTTCCTACCTGTGGCTGTCTTGTAGGTGGAGCTGGCTGTGCTGCTCCCATAGCAACAAGAGCTCCACGACAGCAGAGGCTCCCTGACATTTTACCTAGCTGCTTGTTTTCTCCTCCAGCACAGAGCTGTGGGGATGGAAGGGCAGAGAGTGCTGGAGTGGTTCCTACCACATTCCTTGCAACAGGACCACTGATGTCTGTGTAAACACCGGCCACCCCAGTGTCTGTTCTCTTGCCTCCTTTTCTGGTTGTGCTAACCAAGGTTCCAATGGGCCCAGAGCCTGCTATCCTCGGGGCCTTCCTCATCTACTATCCTGCTTCCAAAGCTGAACTCAGTCTGCCTTAGGCACTCGCCCCCACCATAAGCAGCCAGCTGTACCTCTGTAGCCATGCATCTCCCCGTGCCACCTCCCCATTAAGCACAGATGGCCCTCACTACCCTGGATGTCAAGGTGACAAGGGAGGAATGCGGCAGCTTCTGGATTTGGCCTTAGGCATCTATTTTCCCTTCTTCCTTTTAGGATCAGAGCCCCCATGTTTCAGGAGGGCCCAGAGCTTCCTTCAAAGGTTACCCTGACTTCCCTCTTGTGCTGCTGGGTTTGGGATGGAGACATCACGGCAACTTCAGAGCCATAGCCTCAAAGACTGTACTCCCCTTCAGTGTGTTTCTTCCTTCACAAGTTTGTGATTCCCACTAATGTCAGCCAGGGCAGTCATAAGAAGAGGCCCTTGGCACAGGAGAAAGGACCTTGGCTCCTGGGGGTTCCACAGCACAGCCTCTCTCTGGGCCATATGTTAACTGCACTTCCTGAAGGCCAACAAGAGTCCCGTCTCTCGTGTCTACCCTCCTTCTTCCCATGCTCTCCCTCTAAGGCTGACATTCTTCTATGAGGCTTTCAGTGCCAGACTTTCCCATCTGTGGTGGTTTGAGTGAGCATGGCCCCAATAGGCGCATACACTTGAATCTTGAATGCTTGGTCACCAAGGGGTTTGAAAGAATTACAAAGATTAGGTGGTGTGGCCTTGTTGGAGTAGGTGGGTTTTGGAAGCCCCTGCCAGGCCTAGTGTTGCACTCTCGCTCCCGCACGCGCTCTCTCTCTCTCTCTCTCTCTCTCTCTCTCTGCCTGTGAATCAGGATGCACTTCCCAGCTACTGTTCCAATGCCATGCATACGGCCATGCTCCCACCATGATAATGGACTAAGCCTCTGAAACTGTTAGGAACCCACCAATTAGACGCTTTCGTTTCTATTCCAGTGAAGAGACACCATGACTCTTTTTATTTTATTGGTTTTTCGAGACATACGAGTTTCTCTATGTATCCCTGACTGTCCTGGCACTCACTTTGTAGACCAGACTGGCCTCGAACTCAAAGAGATTCACCTGCCTCTGCCTTCCAAGTGCTTGGAATAAAGGTGCTCACTATCGCCGCCCCACATGACCACAGCAACTCTTTTTTTCTTTTTCTTAGAGATTGTATTTATTTATCATGTATTCAGTGCTCTGTCTGCATATATGTCTGCAGGACAGAAGAGAGCACTAGATCTCATTACATGTGGTTGCTGGGAATTGAACTCAGGATCTCTGGAAGAGCAGCCAGTGCTTTTAACTACTGAACCACCTCTCCAGCCTCCACAGCAACTTTTATAAAAGAAAAACATTTAATTGAGGTGGCTTACAGTGTCAGAGGTTTAGTCCATTATCATCATGGTGGAGAGCATGGTGGCCTGCAGGCAGACATGGCGCTGGAGAAGGAGATGACACATGTTGATATGCAGGCAACAGGAAGTAGACTGTAACAATGGGTGGTACTTGAGCATATATGACCTCAAAGCCCACCTTCAGTGACACACTTCCTCCAACAAGACCACACCTACTCCACGAGGCCATACCTCCTAATAGTGCCTTTGCGATTATGACGGCCAATTACATCCAAACTACCAGTGTCTCTTCACAGCAACAGAACAGTGACTGAGACACCATGCTTCCCTCTGACTCAATCTGAAAGTCACCCCCTCCACAATAGCCTCCCCCCCCCCCCCGCAGAGACTAGCATTTGTTCCACAGGACTGCAACACAATGAAACCTGAAGGCTCCCCACTGCACTTAGCGTTTGGTGAGGACTCCTTCAAACTGTGTCCATCTCTCACAAGCGTGAGACTCTGCATGGGTTGCCACACCTGAGGGGCCCCGTGAACACTCGTTGATGGAGCAGATAAAGATGTCCTGCTGCCGTACAGAACCACCCACTAACCACACTAGTAAGTGTTCTTGGGGCATCATGTCTAACCTCAGGGACACTTATAAGCTTGGTTTTCTAGTTCCAAAAGACATGCAGTTGAGTACGAAGCTCAGGGGCTCTGTGGACAACTTGGGCCTGGTCACCAAGACCCCAGGGCCTCCATCCACAACCACTCCAGATTCTACAACAGTGGAGTAGCGTGGATTGGGGGTGACATGTTGTACCGTGATGTACAAGCTGTTAGGTTTTTTTTTGCCTACTGTGTTACCACAGCTGCCACAAAGACAGAATGTACCTGTGTCCTCCAATAGTGGGCAGGTGTATTCCCCTTAACCATCTCATGCACGCCATCGGGTCCTGGTCTCCACTAAGCTTTGTGCACTCCTTCTCCCGGCGCCACCCTTGTTTTTGGAGATGGGGTCTTGCTGTGCAGGCCAGGCCAGCACTGAACTGGTACTTTTTCTGCCTCAACTTCTGGAGTGTGGAGACTACAGGATGCAGCGAGGTAACTTGCTTGTTGTATCTTGCGCAGCAGGCCCTTCATACCCAGCCGGAAGTGTACTTGGCCTTGAGGCCACCCTGGGACCATTCCATGCCAGGCTCTCTAGTTATCCTCCTGCCTGCTTCCTCCCATCTGTCTCTCTGGACACAATGTCTGTTTTAGTTACTCCTAGCTACTGCTGAACACGTCACTGACTCTACCAATCACACCTCAGCACATCTAGGTCTGGGCTGAGCCCCCCCCCCCCCCTTGGTTAGTGGCTGGTAAACACAGCATTTAACTACTGGGGAAGGGCAGAGGCACTGACTGTCCTTTCCTTGGACTCAAAGCAGTCAGCCTTTTCCCTGAGCAGCTTCAGACCAAGCTCAGTTTCCACAGGCAGCATCTCCAGGATGGCGCCTGCCCAGGGGGACCCACACATGGGGATACTCCACAAATATACTTACCTTATCCATCTCCTTGCTCGTATCACTGATGGAGTAGGAAGGGTAAGCTACTTTTAATGACCAGAGCCTAAGTTCAACAGCTACTGGGGACCCTGTGCCACAGCACCCTTGTCTGGAGCAACAGTGGCACTGTTTTCAGGCACTGGCCAGGTGCCCATCTGACCACCACACTCCCAGACTCCCACCACTTTGCCTTTTGTAAGAACACAGACCTGAGGGCTGGAGAGATGGCTCAGAGGTTAAGAGCACTGGCTGCTCTTCCAGAGGTCCTGAGTTCAATTCCCAGCAACCACATGGTGGTTCACAACCATCTATAATGAGATCTGGTGCCCTCTTCTGGCATGTGGGCATACATGGGGGCAGAACACTGTATACATAATGAATGTATAAATAAATAAATATTTTTTTAAAAAAAGAACACAGACCTGACAAAATTCAATGGCTTATGGCAAGGCCAGAGACCTATTTCAAACATGCCACATAAAAATGTCAAGCAGAGGCCTAAAATCTGAGTTTAAAAAAAGTTTGATTTCTGGGGCTGGCTCTACATTTAAAAAAAAAAAAAAAAGGAGGGAAATTTAACTCCCAAATCTCCCACACCTTGGGAAGGTGATAGACCGTTTTCAGTCAAGTGATGAGATTTAAAGGCCTGTCACCCTGCTCTGTGGCCAAGGCTAAGCTGCTGTGGGAGATGGGAGTGTATGCTGAGTACCAGCTAAAGCTTTTTCCCATGACTCCTTCCCCTTAATCTTAGAGAGATTAATCATTCTATCAGCAACAAGTTAATGTGTACTGTTATGTTTTAAGCCCCCTTCCATGACTCTTTTCCCTTCATTCTGAAGAGATTTTAATCAGTCAATGAGCAACAAGTTAGTGTATGCTTTAATTTTTTTTTTTTTGCAGTTACTATCTACAGCATGTTCTTTGGAGACCTCCTGGCATGACTTTCTCCCCTCTCCAAAGAGCCCTCAGTTAATGTTTAATATATAAAACGTGGGCCCAAGTCACTAAAGTCTGAATTCCAAACTCAAAAAAGAAAGGTATCAGACAGCCTAAGCCAAGTGCCTATTCTAGCCAAGCATGCACCTCTCTTTCTCATGCCCAGTGGCTGACCCTCCAGGGCTCATCGTAGGCTTAGGCCAAGGCTTTCTCAGCTCCGGGATTCCGTACTCCATCTCAGCCACGCCATCTTCACAGGCACTCTTATTTGAATCCCTTGTGTCCTCCCCTCCACCCTCCTGAGCCCATCACCCAGTCTTCTTGACGATACAAATTAACTATGACATCTTTCAGGAAGCTGGCCCCACCTCTCAGGTCCTCTAATGACCTCCTCTGGGGTCCTTGGACAGGCTTCTGTGACTAATCTCTATCCACTGCAAAGAAACATCTGGCAGCACTTACCAGAGGCTAGGAGCAAGCAGAGACAGCAACACTGGGGTCCTGAGACTGGCTCAGCCTGGGGAAACCAAACCCTCCCCTCAACTCCCAGGAGAAGGCAGCTGCAGGCCAGCTGAGGCTGGAAGAGAGGGGTGGTCAGGACCCCCTCTCTTCTGCACCCTACTTTGTTCCCATCGCCCAGAGGCTTTACTCAGTTTCCACCTATCTCAGTGCTAGGGTTGGGGATGGAAACGGAATGCCTGGAACTGACTGCCAACTTTACACTCTTCTGGCTACGCGATTTTAGCCTTGTCCTTCCCCAGCCCCAAGGACTTATCGCCATTGGCAAAGCTTCCTTTGGGTTAGCAAAGGACCACCTGAGGGCCTCAAGAGACCAGGACTGGCGTTCCGCCAGCTTTTCCTCAGGTGAAACCGAAGAGGAATTCTACCAGACTCCCTATTTGCCAAGAACTACAGGTGCCAGACACAGAGGAAGTCTTCTCTCTGTGGAGAAGGTTCTCCGTTCCCATTTTTCTCAGACAGTTCTTGTCAGCAAAATGAAGTGTGAGAAATACAAAGAGGGACGACCCAAAGTTCCTTAGCTTGTTCCCTTGCGGGGAGGGGACCAAAAGTTAAATAAAATGTGGAAGCCAGGGCAGCTCACACATGTCTGTAACTCCAGTTCCAGGGGATCTGACACCTTCACACCAACGCACATAAAATAAAGCTAAATAAATTATTAAATCAAAGAAAAGAAAAACATCCCTTTCACCATGATTCTGTATAAGGAGATCAACAGTTGGCTTCTCAGGTGGGGTCAGGAACCTGGAAAACCAGCACAGTTTCTGAGTTTACGTGAGCTATTGCCTCACAAGGACTCTGCCCTTACGGAAGGCTCGGTGTGGCTCTATGGTGGAGTATTTGCTGGAAATCCTGGGTTTCAGCACTAGGGCAGCAGGAAAGGAAGAGGACCAAATGCTCAAAGGCTGGCTCCTTGGGGAAGGGGGCCAAGTGAGGCAGGGACAGAAGCAGATGGGGAGACTGTGGAAATGTGAGGTCACCACCCTTTCTCACCTCCTCAGCGGCAGATGTCTCAGACCAGGCAGGAGAAAGGAGCCACCAGGACAAAGAGGTTACACAGGGGCATCTGGGACTCTCCCGAAGAGACCCCAGGAGCCCAGCCAGGGCTGATGGCATCCTGTAGGCTGACCGACCTCTCCATGTTCACATCTCCTCTCCTGCAACCTGGATCTGCTCATCTCTTGGTCGAGACATCCCCTGGTCGCCCATGCACCACACGCTTGGAACGGCCCCACACCTGCTCCGCTCCACCTACAGCTCACTGTCTCCGGACACCGCAAATCCCGCAGGCAACCTGATTTTCAGGCCCACATCCCTGACGCCAACCTAGCACCTCTTTCCCTCATAACCCACACCCAACCCAAACTGTCACCTCAGCCTTCAAAAATCAATCATTTTCCACCACTGCTTTACACAGCTCAGTCATATTCGTGTGGGATCCACAGAGCAGCCAGGCGGGGTCTGCCTGCTGAGCTGCACACAGGACTCTACACAAGACCGCGCTCACAAACATTAACATAGGGCTGAAGTTCCCAAGCTCCTCCACACATGTTGCCTTGTGGAGAACTCCAGTGTTTTAGTGCTGTGGTTTTAAAACAAATAGTATCAAAGAAGTAACATGTGCAAGACATCTGAATCAACAATGAAACAGTCTCAATTCCTGCGACCACCTTTTGCAAGTGCACAGAAGTCAGCTACTGTGACTAGATATGACCTGCCCCTTTCAACCATGATCAACTCTCTGTCAGACCTGGCATCCACTGGGACTGAAGAGGGTGTGGTCAGATTGGGCAAGGAGGTGTCAGGAGACATACCTAGGTTTGATGAGACCTATCTGTGGGACGTGCAAGCATTATCTGTCTCTAAGTTATTGTTAGCCAGCCAGGAAGGGATGGCTTTCAGATATGCTCTTCCAGTTCACCAAACCAATTGTCCTGGCCCGCTGTCACCATTACTCGGTACAGAGAAAGGAGTATACCTGTATGGAGCAGCCGGCATCAGAAAGGTGTGACTATCCGGATATATGAGTTTTTTTTTAAAAAAAATATTTATTTATTTACATTTTACATACATTGGTGTTTTGCCATGAGTGTTGGGTCTCCTGGAACTAAAATTACAGACAATTATGAGCTGCCATGTGGTTGCTGGGAATTGAACCCGGGTCCTCTGGAAGAGCAGTTAGTACTCTGAACCACTGAGCCATCTCCCCAGCCCCGATACGTGAGGTTTTTAATGCATGCAGTTGGGAGCAGGCCTGTTCAACACTCTTTTCTACAGTACAAGCAATATATAAAATATAGCAGCACTAAAGAAACTTTAAAGTTCTCAGTTGACGACAACTGTAAAATTTTAAACTATATTATCAAAACTTTTCTAAACCATCGATAGATAATAAATTCAATTTTGCAGTAGGAAAAGCTGTTTTTCTTTCTATTACCCTACAGAAAATACTACAATGAGCTGGCATTACAGCGCACACCTATAATCCCAGTATTGGGAGGCAGAGCTAAGGGGATTGATCGTAAGGTCAACCTGCGCTAAATATGAAGACTGTCAGAAGGGAAGAAAGAACAGAAGGAAAGAGAGAAAAAACACAATAAGGGCTGGGGGTGTAGCTAAGTGGTCGAGCATACGCTAGCCCTGGCTGATGTCCCTCGCAAAACACACATGCATGTACCTACCCACATGCACGTGTGCTCGAATGCGTGTGTGCACACATACATCACACACACACACACACACACACACACTCTTTAGCATGTGAGCGGTTGGGACTTCTGAAGGGCAGGGACAACTCCAGTAGGCTAAGGATAAATGGGTGGAGGGCGAAGGAGGAAAGGGGGAAAGAAGAGGGACAGCAAGGCAAGGGGCTTCTCTGAGTAGGAAGCTCTCTCAGGATGGAGCAAAGGGGACTTGAGAGGAGATAGTGCAGTCTGGGGACACTGGACAAATATCTCGGGAGCTCACTCCCTTTGTGGCCGGGACCTTGTAGCAGGCAGCACCCAGACCCTCAGCTGGCGATGGAGAGGAAGCAGCCCCTGATAAACTAGTAGAGCATTGGCACAGGTGGACCTGTGCCCCAGGAGGACTCAAAGATGGCACCCACCGTCTTTCTGCCCTCACCGGGCTGCCTTGCTACAGGCTGCTTTCTCCGGTCAGTACCCAATTCCTACAGATCATTTAGAGAATCTTTCCCTCTTTACAGGTTAGTTACCACGACCTTGCGTGTCTTCTGTTTCTCTCAGCCTTTTCCCTCGCTCAATGCCAGCCAGGCAGGAAGCTGCATAATTCCCAAGAGGGCGCCCAGAGTCCTGAGCTCCCTGACCAGACTCCTAATGTCAGAATCTTTATTTCACTGCCTTTTTTTTTTTTAAAGCTTTTTTGCTGTTGGGAAATTGCAAAAGCACCAATCTCTTTGAGTTAAAATGTACAAAACCCTTAAGAACTGTGCCTGTGGTACTGCAAACTTCCGATGAGCACCGCAGATTAGGAAAAATGACTTAAACCTCCATTTCTTTAAAGATTGAAATCTGAAAGGCCACAGAACCTGCAACTCCACTCAACAGCTTTCACACAGCAGTGCCTAAGTCCTAGTTTCTCAAAGTCCCCAGGAAGAAAAGGTTGTAGAGCGGAGATCACTCTCTCTGGAAGGATGCTCTTGTTGAAACAGAAGCGAGGAAATGGGAGAGAGGGCTGTTACTTCCTGCTCCCAGAGGATCTATTTTCTAGGGTGAGGGTTTGCTCTGAGTTACAAGCTTCATCAGTCGTCTGGGAAGGGCTGGACTCTCCCTAATGCACAGGGTAATTTCAAAGTAACTGTTCTTCGGGTTGTTGCTATGTTGGGATTGCTTTGTACGTGTTCTATACCACTGGGCTCCATCCCCAGCACCATGGCAACACCTTTTAATACATCCCCTTTAGAATATTTTCAGATACACCTGAAATAATGCCCCCCCCTTTTTTGGATATAAGTCTTTCTGTGCACAGCACTAAGGTAACTCCTGCCCCCCTCCCCCAAGTCAGCAGTATGCAACCACATTTTAAGGAGCAAAGCACGGTGCAAGGCCTGCTCTGACGTCCTGGGGAGCCAGTGCATATTCACCCCACCAATATTATAAGTTCTGCACTGCTGAAGAGACCGAGGAACAGTTAGGGGGAGAACACAAAAATTTATAAGAAAAACAGAGACTCCGCGGCTAAGTTTTCACACCCAGTCTGGTTTTCTTCAGCTTTGCGCTGGTTTCCATCCTTCCGGCAGTTTAACGAGTTCCTCCTGAACTCGGGTCTGTGCCAGTCACTCCCCGGAGGCGCTCTCAGGCTGTGAGCCTAGGCTGCCTGGGCTCAGGATGCCCGAGAAGGACAATCAGCTGCAACCCAGCCAGAGCTCCACGCTCCTGGGGTTGAAACAGGGGGCCTCGACAACCCGGCTGCAGGATTGGCCCTTAAAAAGAAGTAACTGCGGTATTCTAGCCTGGGAGGGACGTTTGCTTTCCAGGTGACTCAAACGCCAAGGTCAAGTACCCAGCAGTTGGCCATTCCTTCGCCAAACGAGGGGCGCGTCCCTCACGCTTTCCCGAAGGCTGCGCCCTTCTTCTCGCCATGGTGGTGACCCCATGCTCCCCAAGCTCGCCTCCTCCCGCTGCAGGGGGGTGAAGGGTCAAAACAAGGTGCGCCCCAGAAACAACACAGGCCCTGTCCTTGCAACTCGCTCCGCTCCCGCCCACGCGCCGGCAGCACGCCCACGCTGCCCATCTAGGGGGTGCCTCAGGGCTGGATGTGGCCACCGTGCTCACCTGTCCCGCTCGCAACGCCAACTGCACCGCCACTTCGAAGCACTCGTCCCAGGGGCCCACTCCCCGCACCGCCTCCTCCTCCTCCTCGCTGCTCGGCTTCATCGCGGCTTCGCCGGGCCCCGCCACCTTCAGCTCAGTTCCGCGTGCTGCGGCCGGACCCGGGCACCCACTCGTTGCAGCCGCCAACACCGGAGGCTCCGCACGCTCTTTTCGCGTTCCCGCCAAGCCGTGCCTCAGCCCGCGCGCCGTGCAGCAGGAAGGCCAGCAGAGTTACAGCGCAAGTAGGCGCGACTCGTGCCCCACCCCCTACGCCCCATTTGCCCCGCCCTTTCCCCGCCTCCCAATTCAAGACCTTGCCCCGCCTTCCCATCCCAGGCCCCGCCTCTCATCATTAGTCCCTCCTCCCCACAACAGCCTCCGCCCTGCGTTCTTTGTCCCACCCCTCACTGTTAGCTCCGCCCTCTCCCGCCCCCACCTCGCTCCCCACCCCTGCTCGCCCCGCCCAACCACGCGGTAAGTCACGCCCACTTCTCAGCCAGTCCAGACCAGGCTGCTGCGGGGAGGGCAAGGTGGGCACTTCCAGGTCCCGGCGGCCGGTGGTGGGCGGCCTTTGTAAATCCGTCTGCAGCTGAGCCTCTGGCACTCATTCACGAGGGCACGTATTGCCAAGGTGTCTCTCGGGTGTGAGGTGGGTGGGAGCAGCAAGCCAAACACCAAGACAGTCACAGGGGTTTGTAAACAATTAAACTCAAAACTTGTTTGGAGCTGGGACTGTGATTAGAATTTCATTGGCGAGGAGTGACCGTTTTAACCTTGGGCGCTGAAGGCTAGTCCACGCCTACTATGAAAATGCAAACACTAGGAAGGCTTTTCCTGAATGTCCAAAAGTGTAACTCGAGTCTCTTCACCCACCACTTACAAAAAAGTCGACCCAAACAAAATTAAGAAGTGCCTGCCACTTCTCAAGAGTCTGGGAGGAGAATAGGAGTTCGTGTAAAAACGCTGACGGGACTTTTTGGGTTTTTTTCTAACTTAACCTGAAGAAGGCAGTAAGCCTTTTTAGCTGGGGTCAGCTTCAAGGCTCTGTCACCTAGCTCATCCCATGGCATAGAAAAGGGAATCAAAGATTGCCCCGGTCAGCTTGGGGCCGCTATGCTCCATCTTTATTCTCCCATCCCCCACCCAAGATAGCGTTTAGGGCTTCAGAGAAAAGTCCGGAACTGTTCTTGAATGCTTCTTTGATAAATGAAATGTGAGGTAGGCGAAGATGGCTCAGCAGGTGTTTCCGAGCTAAGTTGGATCCCTGGAACCTACGTGGTTGAAGGAGAGAACCCACTCCCGAAAATTGTCCTCTGACCACATGCGCACGCGCGCACGTACACAGGCGTGTACAGAAATAACTATAAGTAATTTTAAATTGGATGAAAAATGAGGACATGGCCACTGTAAGACTTGGTTGAAGAGAAGGTTTATTGTAGAAATGAGGGTTCGCACAACCACAGACATCTTCCGTACTGAACATAGCCAGTAGACTGACCCAGACCGTACATAGAGTGGGGATGGGGGATAGCAAGTAAGGGGGCAAGCAAGTGCAAGGCAGGTGCAGAGACAGCCAGGAGAGGTTATGTAGCCAAAATACCTGAGTTATATAAGGAAGAGAAACTGGGGGAGTGGGAGGAGGGGGAAACAGAAGCTCAGTCTCTCGGAGGGGTAGGGTAGGGTAGGGGGCCGGGTGAAATGTGCTGAGAACTTGTCCAGAGTTACTTTGAGACGTGACAAAAAAATTAAAAAGGGGCCCGTGTGGAGTTGCTGGTTTTCATTAGAGATTAAAATTAGGGATGCTAAGGCCGGTTGGTTGTAGCGCACACCTTTAATCCCAGCACTCAGGAGGCAGAGGCAGGAGAATCTCTGTGAGTTCAAGGCCAGCCTGATCTATAGAGCTAGTTCCAAGACAGCCAGGAGCTATACAGAGAAACCCTCTCTCAAGAAAATAATAAAATAATAATAATAATACATTTAACTTTGGCCCTTACTTGATCCCCTTTCTGAACATATCCACCCCCTTCCTATGATCTAATCTAGAAGTTCAGTTATAACATGGTATAAAACTTTTATTACAGATCTGAACCCATCTGTGGAAAATATTGATAACTTCCTTGTCTAACTGACAAAGCCCTTAACGCAGATGGTGTGTTTTTGACAGGTATGAAGATTGAAGCCGGCCAAGTTTCTCTTTTATCTTACTTCCATTCAAGTACAGAATGGTTTTTGTGATGTTTGTATGAATTAATATTCTTGTGCTTGACATCCACATTTGCAGCCCAGCTCCTGGACTGGAGAGTTCAGGGTAGAGGGCACAGTATGCCAGTCATACCCTGTAAAGGTACCTTAGTGGCAGAGCACATGTTTAGCCTGGGTAGGGCCCTGACTCCTGTCCTCAGCATCAAAACCAAAAAAAAAAAAAAAAAAAAAGACTGTTCACTCATGCACCAACATAGCCTCAAGAGGTTAATATGTCATATTATATTAATGTACCATATAATTGATATTGAATAAGTGTGTTTATTTGCCTTGAATGCTTGAAGCCTTGACATTACAAAAATTAAATAAATGAATAAATCTGTTACTCACTGAACACTGAAATCAGCCTTTTATAATGGATAACACACCCCTTCCAAGTGTAAATGGCAAGCCTCAGTGGACATGTGAGACAGCTCTTCACAGTGTGTGTGCTCTGGCTTAAAAAAACTCTTTCTCAACTTTCCTGTTCTTTGATGTCCTCAGGCTACTCCTTCCACGTGTGCCTTGGTCACCAGGAGGCCTCATGCAAAGTGCATGGGCAGGAGCCCAAAAGTCAGGCAGGGGATGGCAGTATGCAAGGAAGGACTGTCCTTCTGTCCTTTTTGGAGCGGAGCAAAGGTTAAAGAAACAAAAACCCTGTCTCAGAAAAACCAAAAAAAAAAGTAAAAAAGAAACAAAATGTCAGGGAAAGATTTCTTGTATCTACTTCTCTGACTTGTTGCTTTGAAATTAGATATTATCTTCCCGGGCCATAAAAGTCCAAGAAATTAGCCTGGACATTATATTCACTTCTTGGTTGATCTCATCTATTTATTTATTTATGATTTTTTTTGAGATAGAGTCTCTTTGTGTAGCCCGGACTGTCCCAGTATTTGTCCTGTAGACCAGGGTGGTCTCAAACTCAAAGAGTTTGCCTCTGCCTCCTGAGTACTGAGATTAAAGGTGTATGCCAGCACAGCCTGGCCAGACTCATCTTACATCTTATTAGCACATCCCTAGAAAGTGGATTCCTGATAGTGTCTGAACATTTGTAACTTTATGTATAAAAAAATTCTTTGGGGTTGAATGTGACTATTCGGAGACAGAGTTTTAAAGAGATAGCTAAGTTGAATTAGAGCTGGCCAGGGTCTGGTTGAAGTTCTTATACAAAGTGGGAATTTGTATATAGAGAAAGGTAGCCACCCACAAGCCAAGTAGAGACACTTCAGGAAAAATTAACTCTGTCTACACCCTGATCATGGACAAGCAGCCTTCAGAAGATCGAGAAAATAGTATTTGTGATGTCTAAGCCTCCTAGATGGGATGTGGATGTAGTAGCTCAGTGCCTGCCTAGTATGCACTGGATCCTGGCTTCCAACCCTATCACCACAAATACGCAGTCCTGCCAGGCTATGGCACTTTGCTCTGGTAGCTCAAACTGACTGACATGTACGGATTTAAGGCGGTGTGCCCTGGGCATCCACACTACAGGTGATAAGGGATTCTTTTCCTCTGGCAAGTCTTGCAACGGGGAGCCAGACCCCTGCCTACCTTCACCTGGCCCAAGAGGCCGAAGTCATTAGTCATTCAAACTAATCGGCACCAGAGGTTTTACTAAGTTAAGTCGGGTGATTGCCAGCAAATGCTGTGCAGGTGCATGCCACTCACACTGGGCGAGGACCTGCAACAGGAACACTGGAATCCTTTGCAGCTCTCCTCCAGAAGAGACATTTGTTAACCAATTCCCCCAACGGTTAGTCCTTTTCTCACTTATTTCCACTGGAAAACTAGAGACACTTTTCTGATGTGGGATTTCCCTCTGCTGTGATTACCATTAATGAATAAAGAAACTGCTTTGGACCTATAGCAGGGCAGAACTTAACTAGGCGGGGAAAACTAAGCTGAATGCTGGGAGAAAGAAGGGCGGAGTCAGAGAGAAGCTGCCAGAGACAAACCCTGGGAACTTTAGCTGGTAAGCCACAGCCACATGGCGATACACAGATTAATAGAAATGGGTTAAATTAATATGTAAGAGTTAGCCAATAAGAAGCTAGAGCTAATGGGCCAAGCAATGATTTAAATAATATGGTTTCTGTGTGATTATTTCAGGACTTAGCAGCCGGGAACTAACAAGTGGCCTCCTCTAACACTTTTCTTCCTCTGGGAAAATCTCCCATAGCACCATTTTTCCTCTCACGGAAGAGGGGTTAAAACATGGCTGCCAGCTTCCTTCCTGCTGAGTGTAACATTGTTCCAGATTCTTCCTGAGAACATGGTGCAGACCTTTCCTGGACTTGCCTTTTATTTTTGCTTTGACCTGTAGTCACTCCCCAGTCTCTAAATTTATAGATCCTGGGTGCTATGAAATGGCCTTTCAATTATTGTGACTACTGCATTCTATTAAATTGAACTACAAGGCCTTAGTGTTATAATTTAAGTAAACTGCTGCAGGCCCCCGAGTGGCAGTAGGGGGCAGCAGGCCATGTGATCCAGGTCCAGGTCCCCTCCCCTGGGAGTTGCCACAGTCCAGACTCCACCTCCGAGAAAATTCGCCAAACAGTGACCCCTCCCCAGAGAGGGTCAAGACCACTCCCACAGGCTATTTAAACTGCCCCCAGAGAACAAACAGGTGATCTTTCTGGTTCTTCTTCCCAGTCTCTGTGTTTTCCTGGAAGGCCACCCAGGAGCGCTGGCATCCTTTAAGCCTGGGCTTTTTCTAATTTGGTTTGATTTGGTCTGATATGGATTATTGCGTCAGCTGAGAAGCTTATTGGGCTAAAAAAAAAAAAAACCAAAAAAACTTTACACACTACAGTAACAAAATTACAGTTACAAAGTAGCAATGAAATAATTTTGTAGTTGGAGGTCACCACAACATGAGGAATTGTACTAAAGGGCTACAGCATTAGGAAAGTTGAGAATCTCTGATCCATGTGATTCTGGCCCCTTGTCCCACCCATCAAGTGCCTAGGATACTTGCCACACTCCTTGGGTGGGATATTCCTTTTGCTGTTCACCCTTCTCATGCTGATATCCTGTTAAAGGAAACTAGAAGTTTGCTTCCACAGTTTTATAGAGTCCCATGTAAATGGAAGTTTCTGTTCCACCTGCTCCCACAGATGTTTAGTCCCAAAGAAACACAGAGACTTACATTAATTATAAACTGTTTGGCCTGTTAGCTCAGGCTTATTATTAATTAGATCTTACAACTTAAATTAACCCATAATTCTTGTCTGTGTTTAGACATGTGGCTTGATACCTTTTATCAATGAGGGATTCTTAGCTTACTTCCTCTGCCTCTAGGTAACAACTGACTCTGCCTTTCCTCTTCCCAGAATTCTTAGTCTGGTCAGCCCACCTATACTTCCTGCCTGGCTACTGGCCAATCAGTGTTTTATTAAACTGATATGTGTGACAACTCTTTATAGTATATAAGAGCATTATCCCACAGCTGTCCCAAGACATAAATATTTCCAAACAAGTTATCCTGCAGTTTAGTTGACCTTTACCTCTTGTGTGGGAAGGTTGCCTGGATGGAGCCTCAGCCTTCAGCCTGTCTGGCTTCATGACGGCCCTGTAGCTACCTCCCCTGACTGGTACACTGAGGAGAGGATGGCTGTGCCAACCCATCTTCCTCTGTTAATCCCAAAGATGGGTGGGGAAAGACCACTGAAACAAATCATCATGGTCAAATTAATTAAAGCAAGCTTTTTTTTTTTTTAAATTTATGTATACAAACTGCCTCCCGCTAAGGTGGGATCTGAGAGGTCAGCATTGGATGTGAGGAAAATAAGGCTTTTATAGCTCAGGGGTAAGGGGTTTCCAAATGGGGGATTTGGCAGCAACATAGGCAGGGTTACAGGAGCAGAACATCATAACAAGTTAGCCCTAATGACCTCCTGAAACAAAGACGTGGTTGCAAGGTGGTGGTGACAACAGGTAGTCATAGCAAGGTAGCCATAACGACCCTGTTGAGACACAGGTAGGGTTGCAAGATGGTTAATAGCTTTTTGAAACAAAGACATGATTGCTACTCTTGACACAATCAGTACAGGACCATTTGTAGTTAAGGTTCTAGGTGGGCCATCCGGAGAAACTGAGGTTTAATCATGAACAGGAATGAGCCTAGTTTGTCTCTGCTAGAAGACGACTTTTAGGCTGAAGATGGAGGCAGGCTGGCTTTTCACCTCCAGCTCAGTTATGTCTTCATTTCCTGTGGTGTTGGGAACCAAAGCCAGGGTCTCCTGTGTGCAAGGCAGACGCTCTCCCACTGGGTTTTGCTTTCTAAATAGCAGTTTTAGGTTTACAGCAAACGAACGAAAGGGAAGGTTCAAAGAGCTCCCACATACTTTCCCACACAGCCTCTTATCTTTATCAGCATTATACTGTCTGGCACAGTTTTGTTTTGAGTACTTCCTCCAACCAATGCCAGTCCCATCCCTGCAGGGTAGGTGTGACCGCTGATCTTGGTTGTCAACTTGACCACATCTGCAATCAACCAAAACGTCAGCAACTGGACATGCCTGTGAAGGGTTTTCTTGACTGAATCATTTGAGGTGGGAAGACCCACCCTAATTTGAGGCCACGCCACCTGGTGACAGCCTACATACACAAAAGGACACGGAAGAAGGAAGCTTTTGATTTTTGCCTGTTCACCCTCACCCTTGCTAGTCAGTTCATCTTTTGCTGGTCTTAGGGTCCACTTTGCTGGGATTCGGACAAATACTGAAGACCAGTCTGTGGGCTGAACAACTGGTTTCCTGGTCGTAGACCGTCACTGCTGGACTAGCTGGGCCATAGCTGTAAGTCACTCTAATAAAAACCCCTTTTAATATAATATGTACCCTACCAGCTAAAATGACTCCATTTTTGAGTAAAGCAACCATTCCAGAGGCCTGAGAATGGCCTGTCAGCAGCTTGAGTCAGAACATTTCAGGAACCCCAGGAATGCAACAGACCCAGGGTGCATGTCCACAGGAATTGTAGCCCAGAAGCACAGGGCCCCAGCAATGAATTGTGACTTTTGCCTTTGGCACCCGCCCCCACCCAAGCTTGGCTCCAGCAAGAGCCGCAGCTGCAAATCCGACCAAGGACTGATTAAAATCGCGATAGAGTCTGGGTGGTTTTTTGGTGTTCTCGAACTCCTCAACAAATATATATATTCATTTTGTGTATGTGTTCATTTTATCAGTTCTGTTCCTTGTATATTGGGGGGCTTGAGTACCAGCCTCAGTACCCCCCGAGGGCTCAGAATTGGATATTTATGGCAGGTGAGGATAAAAAAATTAACTTGTGCACGTTACTTCTGCATGTTCTTTATTTTTTGGGTGAGGGGAGAAAGTGGAGCGAAAGGGGGTGCGGCGAGGAAGAATAAAAATAAGGGGAAGCAAAAGGGGTGACCTTCACAAGGTTTCTAGTTTTTACAGACATAGTTGGAAAATTCCATAGGCAAGGACAATGATAATATGCATATCACAATCACGAAAAGGGGCCAGTAGAATCTGACAAAGCAGTACTTTGGAACAGGTGACGCAACCCTGGAAAGAGCCAGCATTCGAAGGAAATACCCGACATTCCAAACTATTAGATAAAGTTACTAAACATCTCTGAATCCTTGATTAGTCTATTCTCCTCACCCAGTCTCTTTTGTGATACCAGCTTTGGGGACACCCAGATTTGTTTGTTAGTAAAAGTGGGGCACGCTGCCTCCCTGCTCAGTGCCTGTCTTCCATAGACATTTCTATGTGTTCTATTAGCAGGTAATTTTGTGGGACTGACTCTATATAAATTGACTGTTATGTTAGAACAAAGAGCGAATGTTGTCGCTCTAAGGCCTCCTGGTGTGGGGGAATGAAAAGGTCTTTCGGTTGCCCCTGCAGGAGAAATTACAGTGTTGAGGTGTTTTGGGAATGAATCCTAGTATAGTGAGTAGGTCAAGCCTCAGATTTATGCCCACAGGAAAAAGATTGGAGTCAGGATGAGAATGAATGGGAATAGAAATGTTAGAGTCTATGCGGAGGGGTTCCTTGGCAAATCAGAGCCAAGGAAAGTCTCGGAGATTTATTGGGTTGGGGTGGGGGGGAAGTGAGAGGCCATCTCAGAGCAAGGACAAGAGAGAAAGATAGAGACAGACAGAGCAAGAAACTGTGATGGCAGGGACCTTTTAAAGGGTACGTGTACCGCATTTGGCGGCTGGTGATGATCTTGCTGCTGGAGCTGAGTTGCTGAAGGTATTCTCTGGGAGCAGCTAGTTTCTAACAAATATATTCACAAATTCTCCGGTGTGTCCGCATTTTAAAACTTGTTTGCTCTTGGGTAATGCTTCTCTGAATGTTTTACTTAAGGATTACGTTCCATTTGTATGCATGAAAGTTGTTTTTTTCTTTACAAAAAGAAGACACGTGTCTCTATTCAGTTTGGGTAAATTTTCCTACAAGTAATGAGAAAACAGAAAAGGAGTCGGGCAGTGTTGTAAGCCTTTAATCCCAGCACTCGTGAGGCAGAAACAGGAGAATCTCTGTGAATTTGAAGTCAGCCTGGTCTGTAATACCTGGTATCCATTTTTGGAAGCCCCCTCCCCCTGGGAGTTGCCTTGGTCCAGACTCCACCTCCAGGAAAGCACAGCCAAGCAGTGACCCCCTCCCCAGGGAGGGCCAAAAAAGCCCGCCAAGTGGCAGACCACTCCCACGACTATTTAGGCTGCCACCCAGAAAAGAAACGGGTGGTCTCTGGGTTTTGCGTGGTCTCCCCTGCTCTCTCTTTCTTGCCATGCCTTCCTGGCCACCCAGGAACGCCGCATTAAATGTGGACATCTTTTATTCGGTCTAATTTGGTCTGATTGGATTTATTTGCATGGTGGAGAGGCTCATCTTAAGAATTATACCTTACATGGTCTACAAAGCCAGTTCCAAGACAGTCAGGGCTATTACACAGAGAAACTCTGTCTTAAAACACTAAAAGGGGGGGGGGAGGAGAAAGTGATCTTCATTAGCCCTAGAAAGTTTGTATGTTGGATTGAAGGAGCAGAACAAACTCCATTTTGAAAGGAACTCCATTTTAGACAAGGCCCAACTAGAGGATGACCTTAACCCCAGTAAAAGTTAAAAATAATTCTAGGAAAATCCCACTTACTGGTCGGAATTGTCTGGTTAAAACTGTCACCTCAGCCTCTACCATCCTTATCAAAAAAAGTCTAGGATGTTTGGTTGGAAGTGTCATCCCAGCTCCTGGTATCCATTTTTGGAATGTTGGGTGTAAACATTTCAAGTTCCATTTCAAGCTCCCTCTCCTGGAAGTAGCCACGGTTCAGACTCTGCCTCCAAGAAAGCCCGCCTAACGATGACTCCCTCCCCAGAGAGGGTCAAGACCACTCCCATAGGCTATTTAGACTGCCCCCCAGGGAACAAACACGTGGTCTTTCTGGTTCTCAGTGGTTTCCCAGCCTTCCTCCCCTGGGAGCCTGAGGGCCACCGTGGAGAGGGAGCACTTGCATCCATTCACCCTGGGCCTTTTTCTAATTCGGTTTGATTTGATCTGATTTGGATTATTGCATCGGCAGAGAGGTTTGTGGGCCTGGAAAATCTTAGCAAGAACGGCCATATGGGGTATCCAAACAACATCTGCTTACTTCTGCTAGACTCAGATGTCCTTGGGGGCATCAGATGAAACTGTTTTGAAATTTCTGCTTGCTGACCGTTCATGTTTTGAAATTCCACTATATCCAACCAATGACTTTAAAGATTGCATACCTGTACCCATTCCCGAAGCGCCAAGGCTTGTGCCACCCTGCTTTGCAGTTTGTCCCTTTAAAGACCCCTCACCCTAAAGCCTCGGGGCTGTTTTTCTCTACCTGCTGCTACTGTGTGGGTGTGATGAAATTTGGTCCAGGCTAACCTGAAAAATCAATAGATCAACAAACTCCCGTGAGTTTTGCATCAGAAGCTGTGGCTCTGTGGTAGTCTTGTTGGGAGGAGGGGTCTTACAACATGGGCACAGCAGAATCCACACAAAAACGCTTCAAAGCAGTTAGCATTTGAGAGGAAGGTGGCGTAGACAGCATTGCATCTGAGGCAGACATCTGAGCCCTTGACTCTAAGTAGACTGGACATGGCAGCACCAAGGTGAGGGCATGCATCTGTGGAGGTTTGAATGAGAAAGTCTGCATAGGCTCATATATTTGAATGTCTAGTCACCAGGGAGTGGCACTGCTTGAGAAGGATTGGGAAGGAAGTGTATCACTGGGGTGGGCTTTGTCATGGCTGTGAGAGGCGGCAGAGTACAAGAATAATGCAGAATTCTATGTTCAAAGGCAGTGGGCAGGAACCTCATTTTCGGGGGGAAGAAAGATCAAATCGAAGTCTAAAGGATATGTTAAACAAACAGAAAAGGATGAAAAGTACCCCAGAAATAGACTGCACAGTGCTTTATTAATTTTGGATTTTCTGAATGCTAATGAAAAAGGAAAACAGCTGCAAAGAGACATTGGATAATAGAAAAAAAAACTACAGGATTAAATCAGCCAATGTACTTAAAAGATGTACTGACCTCAGAATGGAAACCAGGACATGGTGGAGAAGGGGTTTTGCTTTTGTTTCTGCAGGAGAAGAACATCTATGGATACCATCAAAATTGGTAAAGATTCAATTTTAACAAGATACACCTCTTAATTAGAAGAGATGCCTATTCATCAAACATCATGGTCTTTTATTCTGAACTAATCTATAAAACTAACAAATGCTTTTCATTTTATCAGATATACCTTGCCAAAAGAGAATCTCCCCAAAGTTAGGGTTGGGGAAGGGTTTTGTTTCTGTTTTTTCAGAATAAAAGTATCCAACTAAGGAATCTGAACAAATGAGATATTTGAAGAAAAAGAACAAATTATCCAGAAAAAAAAGTCTCAAGAAAAAGAGTAAATTGGTCTATTTGTATATCACATTTCCAACAGATTAAATTTTCATAAATCTTCCCAAATGTTTGTTTCTGCTGTTCTTTACAGACATTTAATACAAGTGGTCTTTTTGTAATTCCAGTCCAATTAAAGATTAAAGCTGGTTTTGAAGTTGGTGTGTGACTCCTTCAATAAATCCAAGTATGCTTATTAAAGTGAACTTCAAAATCTCTGTCTCATGTCAGAAGAGTCATGATATGGGACAGAAGAAAAACAAAATTTTAAGGATTATTTTATTGTTACAAATCTCAAAATCTTTTGGTTTTTTATTGACTGACAGCTTTTTTTTTTAAGGTACAAGATTTGTTTTGGTTGTGAGCCTACCCTTTAATAGCTGAACCATCTCTACTGACCAATGTAAAAGATTTATAAGATTAATATGTGTTCACACACACACACACACACACACACACACACACACACACTTTTTGTAATGATATTAGTGGTCATATAGAGTACTAACTACTTCTTGGAAAAGGTCTCATCTACCTTCCTGTACATGATTTCGGGTTTGAGTCTCTATCAGTTTTCTGCAGTGAACCATCAGCATGCCTAACAAAACGACCTTTGAAGTCTCCATTAGGAGGATGGGATCCCACAATGATGACTCCTCCAGGACTATGAAAACACCACTAAACTGAAAAACACCACCTAAGGATCAGCTTTGGACCACAACTGCCCAGAGTAATTTCAAGGTATCCGAGATGACCCAGCCTCACAGACTACTCTAGCCAGAACTTGAGACAAGCCCTGCATATTCCCATTATACATAGACGGAACAAAAAATGATATAGCTACCTCTTCCAGGACTTGACAATTAACCCAAGTTTTTCTTTTCAGGATCCTCTAAAGATACCATCTCCCCCAGACAGCAGGAAGTAAACCTGAGAATATGATGCCCACATTCCCAAGAGGTAGGGTGGGTGGTTAATGGTTGTTAAATGAATTGTGAATGTTTGTCTTTGTTTAGAGCATTGGTTACAAGTTGTTATGGATAGTGATCAGGACAAAAGCTAAACAAAGGAGGTTAGATTTGGGGTTCTTGTTTTGAAAAGAAAAAAGGGGGCTATGAATATGATGAGATAGAAGGATAAATTATTGAATCTACTCTGAAAAGAAAAAAGGGAGGATATAGATATGATAAAATGGAAAGTTAGATTATTAAATTTACTTTTAAAAAGCAACTACTAATTTTAAATGCTTTACATTGGATTAGACTTTTGCATATTATATACCAATTTTGTATATTGAGATTAATTTTGTTAGAACATACTATAATACATTTCTATTCTTGTTCAAGGTATTATACCTATATAACTCATTTAACAAAGTAATGCAAATTTCTAGTCCTTGAAAATGATTATTACCAACTGTTTAGGATAATAAGGAAATGAAGGTTAGTAGTTAATCACTTAGTATAGAACTTGTAGTCCCATAGGTATGTTTTCAAGGTCAAACAAAGACATATTTTAATAGGTCATTTTCAAACATTTCAGAGACCTACAGAATATGGCATTTAATATGTTTTAATAATCTAGGTTCTTCCTTTTTATGACAATGAGACATGTCTGCTCCTAGCAGCACCAATCTACTTCAGAGAAGAAAATGTGCATCGAAGAAACTCCACATGGAGTTTGCTTTCTTTGTGGCAAAAGTAAGTCACTGGGCAGGAAAGTGCCCTTGCCTCAACTGCTGGCAGTATGCTATTCTAATTGCACAAGCAGGGCACAAAAGAAAGTGATTGTCAAACACTGTCAAGACAAGGTAGCATCTCTTGCACTAAAGACTCAAAATGCATTTGTAAGGCCCCTCAACCCTAAGCCATTTTTCTAAAACATTACACCCACCCTCTCTTGGAAACGGGACAATCACCCCCACACACACATGCTGGACTGCTCATCCTCCTGTGTCCTTGGGAATAATCTTCAAACATAACTCCATTCTGGGAATTGAGGCAAAGACAACCCACAGATGTTGACTCAGTTCCTGATGTTTGATTTAGTCACTAGAACAAGGTCAGGAAGGCCACAGATGCTCCCCCTTATCTCGCCAGATCATGCAGCCCTGGCACAGACCTCACTGCTAGTAGCCCTTTGAATAAGCCAATCCAATTAGTTGGAAAACCACCCTCAGGCTCCCCCTTTGTTTCTGTGGCTTTTTGCTTTAAAAATGGAATTTTAACTGTTAATAGACACTCTTCCCTTAGCTGAAGGGTCCTGTCATGACAGAATTAAAACCCTCTTGTGTTTGCATCAACTATGGGGTCATAATGGTTCCTTGGGAGCAACTCCTCCCTGATGTTTGGACTTCTAGTCCAACAGTAGGACAGCCCTTCACAATTTCCTGCTTCACAGAAAAATCTGTTAGATATGCTAGGCCTGTGGGCCAAAGATGGATGTTGTAGAGGAACTTTGAGAGACTGTCCAGGTAGCTAACTGTTTCTGTCATTACTCACACATTTTTTAGAAGTTGCTTGCTCACACTTCCTGCTTACTCAGTTAATATTATTTCCTTCTTATTATTATTTCAACTCTGAGGTAGTTGAAGACCAGATAATTATAGTTTTCCTTGTTTACCAGATGCAGAAAGCAAGTTATGATAGAAAGTAAATTAGGTTCAAGACTTTGGACTCACCAAGATAGGATAGATATGGAGTATTTTCTCTAAATTTGTCAAATGCAAATGGATGAGACATTGCTGATGTACTTATTGCCTGTATATATTGTATATAGTTATTGTACTTACTGCATATAGTTTTTCTTATATTAGTTATAGCCTTCTTTTTTATTTTAGACAAAAAGGGAAACAGTGATATTTATGTTTTAATAAATAAAGCTTGTCTAAAGATCACAAGGGCAAAGCTAAGTCACTGGACGTTAGACAGTAGTAGCACACACCTTTAATTCCAGGATTTGGGAGAAAGAAGCAGATCTTTCTGTGAGTTCAAGGCTAGCCTGGGCTACACAAGATTAATGCAGAAACAGACCCAGGTGGCGGTGCCTTACCTTTAGTCCCATTATTAGGGAATCACATGCCTTTAATCCCAGCACCAGAGGAAATATAAAATGAGAGGTGCGAGAGGCTAAGCAAGTTAGTTTGCAGTTGTCCAGCCTTGGTCCACACCAGACTGAGGACCTAAGGAAGGGACTGACTGGCCAATGCCTCAGTTACGGCTTAAAACACTATTGAGAAAAACATTCATACAAAGAGGCAACAGTTAAGAGGCTCCAAAGCACCTCCTACAATGACCTCAGAAAATATACAGAGTAACCCAATAACCCCAGAAGATTGCTACTGTTACATCCATTTTAGCAGGAAACCCTGAGCTTAAGAAACTTGTTGGGTAATTTGTTGCCTGTGAGCGAAGATGGGTGGGCTTAAACCTAAGAAAGCAAATTCTTGAGACCTTGTCAAAGTTAAAAAGTGTGTGCAGGACTGGGGTGTAATGCAGCTGGCAGTGCTGGTCTAACATGTATAAAAAAAAGGGTTCAGGCCCCAGCACCACATAAACCAGGAGTGGTGGCCTCAGAACTTAAGGTGACCAGTTTGTTATGTAAGCCCTCCTCCCCAAAGATCTGACCCTTTGTCAAGGCAGCCCAAATGAAATCAATGCAGTCATTGTCATCTCCCTGTCTTCTGTCACTTCGCTTTCTTCCCAGTGACCTACAAGTACCATTCTAATGTCACCAACTACCCTGATACAACCTCTCTCGTGGAGCAGTGCCTGTCACCCTCAGTGGCTTCATGACACACTCACTAAGCTATTACCTGCACAGAGGCAGATGTGACATGCACGAACTAGCTCAGGCCACCCAACAAGGCATAACACTAAGACAGAGTTATCACAATCAAGTTGGGTGACAATATTCCTCAGTACTCTGAGACGAGGTAACACCCAAAGGGCTGTATTTATAGTGCAGATCCCTTACCACTGGTGTGCCTGCCAACTGCTGTGCTATGCCTCTGGTTTGTCCTCTGTGCTGCCCATGTAACCAACACTGCCTCCCAGAGCCTGGAGTCTGGGCGAGTTTTAAAAACGAGGGCTGGCCTGGAGATGTCCCTCAGCAGTAGACCTGCTCAGCATAGGTGAGGACCCGAGTTCAGTGCCCAGAACCACCAATAACAAAAGGTCAGATGTTTGACTTATATTTTCCTAAAAGGGATGCCAGCTGGATGCCAATAGGTCTCAAAAACTGTGCTAAGTGGCACAATACTTATGAAATGGGAGGGTAGGTGCAGACGTCACAGGACAACTTTGTGGACTCTTGCTCACGGTGAGTGGGTCCCCAGGGTTCTACTCAGGTTGTCATGCTTGCTTTCCAAGGACCTTCCTTCACTGAGCCATCTTTCTGGCTCCAGATATTTAAATGCTCATGTTTCTTTTGTTCCCTGTTACTATTATAAGAATCATTGATGAGGGCTGGAGAGATGGCTCAGAGGTTAAGAGCACTGACTGTTCTTCTGGAGGTCCTGAGTTCAATTCCCAGCAACCACATGGTGGCTCACAGCCATCTGTAATGAGATCTGGTGCCCTCTTCTGGCCTACAGGCAGACACACAGACAGAATATTGTATACATAATAAATAAATAAATATTAAAAAAAGAATCATTGATGAATCCAGTGTCATGAAAGTTTTGTGCTTTATTTTCTTTGGATAGTTATATGGTCTTAGGTCTTTGACTTGAGTTAATTTTCCAGACAGTTACATAAGGAGGACAATCTGATAAAAAAATACCTTTTATGCATGTATGAAATTGTCAAAGAATTAAGTGAAAATACTATAAGAATTTTGACTGTATTATTTATTTATTGTGTTTGTTCGAGGGGTAGGTCAGAGAATAAATAATGGGTGTCAGTTTTTACCATAACTTAGAGCCTGGAGATTGAACTCTGGTCTTCAGACTTGACGACAAATCAACGGAGCCATCTTTCTATCCTGGGCAGGTGCTGGCAGGAGTCTGGAGCTGCCCACCTGGGAGGCAGGCGGGAGAGGGTGGCCAAGACCTCGAACTTCAGTTTGGGAACTCTCAGGAGCAGTTTAAAATAGCCTGCCAAAGGCGTAAAGAGCTCTAGAAAGGGCCGTTTGGTGAGTGATGACTTCATGTTCAAGCTCAAACGTGAGGACCCAGTAAACAGGTCCCCAAATGGCCGTGTCCACAGGGCTGCCAATCAGGTCATTACAAGTAGGGCAAAGGTCTCATGAAGAGCTGCGTCTTCCAGCTCCGCTCCAGGCTCGGCTTCAGCGTCCAACCAGGGGCTTTCCTAGAGATCTCAGTTCTGGAATTACAATCAGGTGATTTGCCTCTGCATCACGCTCTGGCTTTCCTCCAAGCAATAGCCCCAAGGGCGCTCTTTCTTCCAAGTTCCTGGTTTTTTGGGGGTGGTGCAGAGGAGGGGAGGTTACTTAACTCCTGCCTGAAGCTGGCCTTCAGATAATGTATTCACCGACACCATAAATACCCAGCCCATGCCTATGCTACTTTGGGGATCTGAGAGAACCCCAGGGTTCTGTGCCAAAGGCTAATTGGTAGAACTAGTTCTGCATTCACTGGGGACTTCTGTGGAGTCGGATAAGCTTTCTAAGACTGGGGAGGTGGGAGAGAGAGTGAGGACACAGTCTGGGAAGTGCACCAGAGAGGCCAGCCCCGAGTTTAGTTTAGTGGAAGGTCCCTTTGTGCTATTCGGGTTTGACAGCAGAACGGACCCGAGAAGGCCAGGTGTTAATGCGAGGCTGTGTTCACACATCCTCTGTCCGTTGTCCGTAAGCTAGTACTTACTGACACTCGGGTCCTGCTGTGGCCGCTCCCTTCTCCCGATACCCAGGTATTCTTTACCCGCCACTACCGCGCAGGAACACCAGCTATCCGTTTTCATTTGAACTTCACGTAATCAATCAGCTCCAGCTATCAAGCTGTGCTACTGCACCCTTCTCTCTCCGCTAGCACCAGCCCGTTCCCCCGTTCTCAGCGCCACCAGGTGTCTATAGTGGGGAACAGCAGTTCTAGAAGCAGGAGGAGGAGGGAAGCAAGTTTCCCATTTTCCACCCAAGTCATTCGGCTGTGCCCCGCAAGGCAGCCTCTTCTTGTCCCAAGAGTTGAAGTTTCCTGAGTGATTTTTCCAGTACTAGCAGAACCCGCCTCAGTGTACCAAGACAGTGTCTTTGTTTTCGTACGCGTGACGTTTTAGTAATCCCAACTGTTTGCTTTCGTTCCTTATCTGCCAGTATAGCAGGACCCTGAAGGAACTATCTTTAAACAATTTAAAGTTATTTTATTAATGTCTACTTAACGATTGCTCGTATTACACTCTGCACTGCGGCCCAAGGTGTGGTTTCTCTCTTTTTGAACCTTGTCTGTAGAAATACTTTATATTCTTTGCTTTTAAAAATTCAGCTTCTCTGATTTTTTTAGTGAGTCTCAGTGATACACTTTCCGTAGCTATAGTTTCGTTAGTCTTCATGACTGTCTTGTCCTTCACTGCATCAGCACTTTCTACCTGTTTACTTACTGTACTGGCTGGTGTGTGTGTCACCTTAACACTAGCTAGAGTCATCAGAGAGGAAAGAGCCTCAGCTGAGGAAATGCCTCCAGGAGATGCAGCTGTAAGGCATTTTCTCAATTAGTGATCAATGGGGGAGGACCCAACCCATGATGGGTGGTGCTATCCCTGGGCTGGTGGTCCTGGGTTCTATAAGAAAGCAGACTGAGCAAGCCATGGGGAGCAAACCAATGAGCAGTACCCATTCATGGTCTCTGCACCAGCTCCTGCCTCCAGAATCCTGCCCTGTTTGAGCTCCTGTCTTGACTTCCTTCAGTGATGAACAGTAATGTGGAAGTGTAAGCCAAATACACCCTTTCCTCTCTAAGTGACTTTTAGATCGTGGTATTTTGCTTCAGCAACAGAAGCCCTAACTAAGATGCTTACTGCGGGTAGACTTTGGTTATTGCATGCAGTGAGGCTTCAAGTACTTTTGCCCATGAATTTTGATGCAAAGATGTGTACCTTTGTAGGTGTGTCTCTAGAGAGGAATTCTTGTGTCACAGTGCAGGTGTGTATTCGACTGCAGTGGACCATATCACATGGCTGTCTACATGGATGTACCCATTAGACTCCACTAACTGCCACTGAGTTCCTGATTCCCACATGCTAATCAGTCTTTGACATGGCAGGCTTCTACAACTGAGCATGGCTGGCAGAAGTCCATGATCTTAGTTGTACATTTCTGTGTACTAAAGTATCTCCTTTTCTTTGTTGTGGTTTTAAAATTAGCCAGGCTGTGTTAGTACATGCCTTTAAATCCTGCACTCGGAAGACAGAGGCAGGCCGATCTCTGTGAGTTCGAGGCCAGGCTGGTCTACAAAGTGAGTTCCAGGACAGCCAGGGCTACACAGAGAAATCCTGAAAAACCAACCCTCCCCAAAAAACCCTCATGAAATTAAAAAGCATGACAAACCATCATTTGGACAAAACAGTAGCTTACAGAATGGGAAGGAGTTTTTAACCATTATATATTTGATAGAGGTTTAACATCTAATATACACAAGCACACACACACATACATAAAACTAAAAAACAAAACAGAAAAAATGAAACAACCCCACAAAGAACTGAACATAAAGTAAACAACCAAAGACAGGGTTTCTCTGTGTAACTCTGGTTGTCCTGGAACTCACTCTGTAGACCTGGCTGGCCTTGAACTCACAGAGATCCACCCGCCTCTGCCTCCTGAGTACTGGGATTAAAGGTATTTACTATCACCACCAACTGAGAAACACTTAAAGAAATGTTCAACATTCTTAGCTATCAGTGAAAAGCAAGTTAAAACTACCTTGAGATTTCGTCTTACCCCAGTCAGGAGGGCCAAGATCAATAAAACAAATGGCAGCTCGTGCTGGTGAGGATGTGGGGAAAAGGCTGGTGGGATTGCAAACTGGTACAGACATTATTGAAATCAGTGTGGAAGTTCCTCAAAAACCTGAAGTCAGTCTACCTCAAGACCTAGGTACACCGCTCTTTGGCATACACTGAAAGACACTACATCCTGCTACAGAGATACTTGCTAATCCATGTTCACTGTTGCTCTATTCGTGATAACCAGAAACTGGAAACAGACTAGATGTCCATCAACTGACGAGTGGGTAATGAAAATGTGGTATACTTTCACAATGAAATATTATTCAGCTGTTGTGGAAAATGAAATTATAAGGTTTGCAGATAAAAGGATGAAGTTAGAAAAAAGTCATTTCTTTTTTCTAAGGTAACTTGGTTCTAAGGTAACCCAGACCCCAAAATACAAATATGGGGAGGGACAGCTAATGCTAACAGTGATTTACAAAACCTTATGGAAACCTTCTACTGTGGAAGCTTCCTAAAATACAGACTTATATGAAAGGAATCTAAATGGTGTCACCAAATAATAGGGGAGACAATACCACTAAGTAAAACCTCTGGTGCCTGGGCTGGGTTCACATCTTGTTGAATCTTTACCAAAAGGGGCCTTATAGAAACCCACAAGCCTCACAGGCTATTGCCAAGACTATTGGTTACTCTCCATCACCTAAGAGTAAGGCCTTAATGTCTTTTTGAAAATAAATCTTATTTAATGTCATCCAACACAGAGAAATTGAGCTAGTGGCTAATTTGAAGTGTCACCTCTCCTGACTAGTGTACATGGTTCTAGAAAGCACTCTGCACACTTCCAGAAGAGAAAGGTAATCAATCCCCAGTATCACCCATCTACAACCCCTGTGACCTACAACACTGACCTGCCTGCGAAGATACCGGTACCATAGCAACACAGCTGTTGTGGGAGTAACAACCGCTTGTTGATTAGACTTAAGGGCTACTCCATGAAATGGATCCCATACCTGCCACTCTTAAAGTGGTAAACAGTCTAGGACTAAATGACTCACAGGCCGGGATAAACCTGCTGCTGTTATTCTGCTAAAGGAACATAGTGATAAAATGATTCCTAATAATGGACTGCTATACCCATAGATCAGTACCTCATTCAACCCATTTCAGAAAAGATTTTTTTAATTTAAATTTATTTATTTTTTTAAAAAACAATATTTTCTCATTTTACACACCAATCCCAGTTCTCCCTCCCTCCCCTCCTCCTGCTCACTCTACCTCCCCCACTCTCCATCAATTCCTCAGAGGGTAAGGCTTCCCAAGGGGAGTCAATAAAGTCTAGCACATGACTTTGAGGCAGGACCAAGGCCCTTCACACTATATCGAGGTTGAGCAAGGTATCCCTCTGAAAGGAATGGGCTCCAAAAAGTAAGTTCAAGCACTAGGGATAAATCCTGATCCCACTGCTAGTGGCCCCACAGACTGCCCCAGTCATACAACTGTCGCTCATATTCAGAGGGCCTCATTTGGACCTATACTGGCTCCCCCACTGTCTGTCTAGAGTCAGTGAGCTTCCATTAGCTCAGGTCAACTGTTTCTGTGGGTATTTGCATCATGGTCTTGACCCCTTTGCTTATGTTATCGCTTCTCCCTCTCTCTGACTGGACTTTGGGAACTCAGCCCATCGGAGAAGCTGCTTCTTACAGCACGTGGGGATTAATGCTGAGGCTCACAACTGGACAGCGTGCAGAGTGAGAGGCTTTGGATCACTCGTGCCTCAATGGGACGTTTTCAGCAAACCCCTCCCCTTGAGGCTCAGCGAGCTACGCAGCAGAGGAGGCGGGAAGATTGTAAGAGCCAGAGTGATGGATGAGTCCAAGGAACACAGCGTCCTCCAGACACAACAGGACGGGAGCCTGTCCGCCCTCTGCCCTCACGGAGACTGTGGCAGCACACAGGGCCTGCACAGGTTCGAGGCAAATAGGGTCCCGGCTCTGAGAAGGGGAAGTGGGCACAGGCTCCCACTTCTAACCAGAAAACTCTCTGCAGCTGAGACTGGCTGGCAAAGGGAAAATCTGCTTTTTCTAATAGAGCAATATTGAGGATATTAAGCACACTCCAAGGCAGGCTCCATGTCAGGCAAAGCTGGCTAACGCCAAACTCCATAGCATTTCTGTGGAGTTGTGTTTCATTTTGCTTTGTTTTTGCATTTTGCATATTTTCCTTGTTGGTCTCTTGCTTATTTATTTTGAATTTCATTTTTGTGGTTTTTTTTTTGTTTTGTTTTGTTTTTTGAGGGGATTTTCTTTTTGAGAAAAAAAGAACAGAACATAAAGCCAGGTGAGTGTAGAGGTGGGGAGGACCTGCGGAGAACTGGGGGAGGAAAAAATTAGTGGAAATATATTTTATAATTTTTTTTCAATTAAAAAAAAACCCGAAAATATAAATAAATTCTCCAGGCTGTCAGTATGTTCTCACAGCAGCAGGCCGTTTGCACCATCTAGTGGCGATGTTAATTAATCTCCTGCATTCAGTGCTCAGCTGTGTGGGCCTCCACCCCAACCTGAGGAACACTGACCCTTGTTGGGCTTCCTGGTTTGATCCGTGGGTCCCAGGTTTTGAAGAGCACTCAGCTGGGTCCTGCTGGGGGTAGGGCTTCCTATGAGTTGAGTCCCCGATCCTTAGCTATCTCTGCTTGGTTGTGACTGGAGCCAGCTTGCTGTCCCTCGGGATGTCACAGTAGTTTGTATTTACGACTCCAGTGAACTTCTCTTGCAGAGATTTGAGAAAACTGCTTGGTTTACTATAAACCTGAAAGACAAGGACCCAACTCCATAAGCCTGCTTCTTTATAGGAAGCCTTCTAGTGATCTGTTAGGAATGAGGAGGGTGAGGTAAGGTAGGAAGAAGGTCACTTTGCACACTATGTGCTTGCTGAGCAGCCGGAAGCTCTAACCAGCTTTCTGGTGTTAGAAAGCATGACTGGGGGTGGGGCTGTATACACCCTTTGCTTGATGAGAACCTAGAGGTCATTCATCTTTGGTTATCTCCACAGTATAAAAAGTAGTGTTTGTCTTAACATTCTTTCGTAAAGTTATGACAACTTGAAATGGCTCCAACTGAGACAGTTTTGTCTGAAAAAGAAATTGAATGTTTTCAGAAGCTCTGACTTCATTCTTCATGCCTACTGTGGTGTGAACTAAGTGTTGCAGCCTCCACTTTTGTTTGTGTGGGTGAGAGCATGTGTGTATGTGTGTGTGAATGTGTGTGTCAGCGTGTGTCCATTTCCTTACCTGTGATGCAGACAGTCCAAGACTACAGGCTATTGTCTACATTCTCAATAATAATAACCATTACAAAGTAAATCACAGCACAGGACAGTCGCCCAGGGGTTGAGTTTGCACTTAGCGTGCGAAAGACTCTGAGCTCAATCCACAGCACCAGAGTGTTAGAACACAGAACTTTCTCATGAGCCAGGGACGGGCCTGGCGAAGGGGGTGAGGGGCATAGTAAAGGAAGCGATGGCTTCTAGAGGCCTACAGGTCTCTTTTAGGGTACCAGAGGTTAGCATTTTACATTAACATACACTGAAGCAAAGCTTGAATAGAGAGCATTTTAGTGAAACATAAGAAGCCTCAGCTGTACACACACACACACACACACACACACACACACACATGGTTTCTCTGTAGCTCTGAAGCCTGTCTTGGAACTCTCTCTGTAGACCAGGCTGGCCTTGAACTCACAGAGATCCACCTGCCTCTGCCTCCTGAGTGCTGGAATTAAAGGCATGCTTCACTATCGGCCCAGTAACTCTTAATAGCTATGTGACCTTGGGAAAGTTACCTGCCCTTCTCAACTTTAGTTTCTTCATTTTATTGTAATATACTGAGGGTAGTAGGTTCATTTCATTGTTTTTTTTTTGTCATTTAGTTATTTAATTTTCCTCTCTCTCTTTCTCTCTCTCTCTCTCTCTCTCTCTCTCTCTCTCTCTCTCTCTCTTTCCGCCCCCCTCAAGATAGGAGTTTATATTATAGCCCAGGTTAGCCTGGAGCTCAACTATAGTGTCCAGACTAGTGTAGAACTTAACCAAATCCCTCCAGTCTCAATCTCCTAAGGGTTGGGGATATGGTTGTGAGCCGCCACACGAGGTTTTTATTTAAATATCTTAAGTGAGTCGTTATTATGGAGTAAGGCACATAGTGTGATGACTAATTTTTCAAATTTATTAGATTAAGAAATATCTAGGGTATTGGTTAGGTATAGGAGATCTCTTGTTTGCTTCCTGGCCACCCAGCAGCTCAGACCCAAAATAATCACACAGAAACCATATATTATTTAAAACACTGCTTGGCCAATGACTCTAGTGTATTTCTGGCTAACTGATATCTTAAATTAACCCATTCGCCACGAGGCTGTGGCTTACAGGGTAAAGTTCCCAGCATCTGTCTCCGGTGGGACTACATGGCTTCTACCTGCTCTACCTTTTTTCTCTCAACATTCGATTTAGTTTTCCCCCCACCCCCGCTTAGCTGTACTCTGATCTATCAGGCCAAGCCAGTGTCAAGCAATGCATAGACAGAAGGACTTACCACATCATTTCCTCTTTTCTGTTTAAATAAAAAAAAGGTTTTAACTTTAACTTAATAAAATTACATATAACAAAACAGGTATCAAGTAAGAATTATAGTTACAATATTTGTATCTACTTTATCTTTTATCATAACTAAAGAAAACTGTAACTATCCATTCTTCAACTCCATCAAAGACTCCAGAAGGATATACTATTACCTAAGTAAACAGGAAATGCATTGTAAGCAACTTCCAAAACTCTAAAATTGACAGAGACATCTCGCTGCCTGGACAGTCCCCAAAGTTCTTCTGTAATGTTGAGACATCCATCTTCAGCCTATGGGACCATAGTATCTGACAGACTTTTCCATGAAGCAGGAAACCCCCCACATCAGTCAGGCACAGGTTTTGTTGTTTCTAGAGAGAATTAATTGAGGGAAAGAGCTGCCCTGGATGTGGGTGGCACCATTCCGTGGATTGGAACCCCAGTTTGAGGGGAAAGTGGGAAAGAAGGCCAGGTGGGTGCCTGCGTTCTCCAGTCTCTGCTTTCTGATCTGATGGGGAATCTCCATCAACCAATGGCTTTTGAGAGGCTGGACCATGTGGGACATGGCTTTGGGTACCAAAACTGATCCTCTTGGCTACAGCCTTTCTGGACTCTCAAACTGCGAAGGAGCCAGAATAAACCCTCCTTAAGTTGCTTCTCTTTTTAATTCTTAAAAATAATTTATTTATTTCACATGCACTGGTGTTTTTCTTGCTTGTGTGTCTGTGCGAGGGTGCTGGATCTCCTAGAATTGGAGTTACAGACAATTGTGAACTTCCATGTGGGTGCTGGGAATTGAACCTGGGTCCTCTGAAAGAGCAGCCCGTGCTCTTAAGCACCAAGTCATCTTTCCAGCCCCCTTGAATTGTTTCTTGTTAGGTATTTGGTCACAGCATTGAGAAAAGTAACTAATACACAAGGTATATAGTAAGTGCTCAATAAAAGTCACTTAAAATTAGAAGGGAATTAGCTTCATTTCTGTACTGTGTACTGTGGAAACAAGCCTCTCTAATTATAACCAAGTCCCTATACTTTACACAGTTGTCCTTCTAAGCAGTATGATGTGACAGAGTCATTTCTGAGATCATGTTTTAAGAGGGCTGTGATTTCTGGCTTCTTGGTTTTTCTCACACCAGGGGAGATACTCAGGGCACCAAGGAGAAGGTCATCTTCACAAGGCACCAGTTCTGGCATCAGCCAGGGAGGAGATGAATCTTCCCGTCACCATCTTAAGGAACACTGAGGTGTGTTCTCCAGCCCCAGGCCAGAGCAAGTCTGGTTGGTGACTCTGCTACAAACTTCTGAGATACCTGGGTCAGATGCTCCAGCTAATCACACTGGAATTCCTTAGCTGTGAGAAGATAGGCATTGCCAAGTGCCAACCTTTTGCCACACAGCTCTATGTTTGTTTGTTGTTGTTGTTGTGAATTAAATAGTGAGCCAGTGACCCATGTGTTAACACCTTGCCCCCACTATGTCCTAGGAAAATAGCATTCTATTTTCTGTTTTTGGAAATAAATTTCTGTTTTCAGAATAAAGTTTTGTTTTCAACAGTAGGTGGTAAGAAATCATTCCATCCATCCTAAGACTTACACTGAAGAGCATCTTTTATATGCCATTGCTCTCTTAATTCTAGGGACCAAACTCAGGAATTTTGTTTGTTTCTCTATGTAGCGTTGGAGCTTGTCCTGCTGTCCTCGAACTCACAGAGATCTGCCTGCCTTTGCCTCCTGAGTGCTGGGATTAAAGGTGTGCGCCACCACTGCCCCACCAAAGTTGGGATTTTATGCATGCTAGTCAAGAACTACAGCCCAGCCCTTCTTTTCTTCATTATGCACCTAAGATAGTTGTGCATCTTCCAGTGGATGGCGTCTCAAATATGAGGAAATACTGTTATTTTCCTAAATGACCACATGACTATGTGATCAATAATTCCTCAGTGGTGCAGATCTTATTTCTGAAGCCAATGACTGAAAACTCAGAGCAAAGATACAGAGATCTGCCGTTTGAAAGGATCTCCACATTCATTGGCCAGCTGTGAAACACAAAGACCATCATGTGACTTATCCATCGAAGGAGTGCTAAAGTTACTAAAGATTCTGGAAAAGTCCTGGTTGCTTTTACAGAGGACCTGGGTTCAATTCCCAGCACCCACATGGCAGCACACAACTGTCTGTAACTCCCGTTTCAGGGGATCTGACACCCTCACACAGACATAAGTGCAGGTAAAAACACCAATGATAATAAAATTATGTGTGTGCGTGTGTGTGTGTGTGTGTGTGTGTGTGTGTGTGTATGTGTGTATTGGTACATACTTATAATCACAACACTTGGAAGCAAGAGGATCAGAAATTCAAGGCCACTCTCACCCACAAATTATGTTCAGGATCAGCCTGGGCTACAGGAAAACCTGTCCCTCCATCCCCAGTGTTATAGTTAAGTTTTTCCAGACAAAAGCTGTTTCTTCAAAGTCACCTGGGGGATGGGGACTTTATTCTTGCAGTTTAAATATCCCCTGATAGCTGGGCTATTTAAATCACAGGATCAGGCTGGGGTTGGGAGAACGTCTATTTCTCTGTCCCCCTTCCCACCTCCCACATACCTGTCAGCCAGTGTCAGAAGTACTGCGAGGTGAGAGGGGAGGAGGAAAGGAATATGGATGAGGAGCTTCGGATTTCTCCATGGTAACAGAAAGGCACTCTGGCAGGTAGGGAAACTCGGCTGTCTAGAAGTAGACAGTGTGTTTCTCTGAAGTTGACACAGGTTGTGAATCCACTCCCAGTGCTTCTCTGGGGATACTGGAGAGTTAGTGTGTTAGCTGTAGGTCATGGACTAGCGCAGGCTCCATGTTTATTCACAACTGTTATTTCCCCCTTCTTCTTTCTCTTTCTCTTTTCCTCTCTCCCTCCTTCCTTCCTTTTCTACTGTGTGAGACAGCAGGGCCAGGCCAATGCTATAAAATAATTCACCATGGTAGAACAAGGCAAGCATGGAGAATTTTTAAGATCCTCTGTGGTACGGAAGCAGAAGGAAAGGAAGTGTAGAGAAACTGTGGGCACAGGAGCATTCTAAGTGGCTGCCTTTATGGCTGGGGAATCCCTATATAACTCGCCAGGCGGTGTTTCAGTGCCATGGTACCCTGGGACACTTATGACTGTGGCTTGTGATGAATTCTTTAGTAATGGCCTTGTTCTGAGCCCAGAGGCTGTAAGTTAGCACAGCCATCCGTCCCAGGATGCCATGTTCTTCTTATATTCTCTCTGTCTCTGTCTGTCTGTCACTGTGTCTGTCTCTCTGTTCCTCTGTGTGTGGTATGTGGGGTGTGTGTGTGTGTTGGAGATGACTTGGATGTTTGGATAGAATATGAGCTTAGGACTGGACAGATTGTATAGGCGGCTGCAGGTAAGCAGCCTCCTTGAGCCTCCAGAAGTAACTCAGGGGACCTAGGGGACTTTTTATTTTTATCCCAGTAAGACCATGCAGGGCTTCTGACCTTTGACGAATTCGAATGTCACATTTGTGTTTTTTTCGAATACCGTCTGCATGATAATTGGCTACAGCAGCAATAGAAACTGATAAAGATCCTATTTTAATCTCCTTCTTACCCACTTGTTTATTTTTGGTGTTGGAGATCCATTTTGAGTACCCTGTGCATGACAAAAATTATTCTATCACTGAGCTGCACCCACACCCCATTGATCTCATCCTCGTTAAACAATGTCCATCTGCCATCCTCCTGACCTTATTATCCAAACCCTATCTACTTACCTGAATGCTACATTGTTTTATACATTTTGTTATTTGCTTTCTAGTTAGAATGAACATATACAAGTACAAGTACTTCCACTGAATTTCATTATTTGTGGATTTGGTATTTGTGAATTAGCTTGCTCACTAAAGCTCAAATGTAGCCTCAAAATCCACTCTTATGAGATAATTCAGACACCTACAAGTGGCAACAGATCGAGTTACCAATATTCATATTCCTAGCCGAGGAGACTGTGACTTAACCTCAACTCCAATGGTTAACATGCGAAATTCTGGCACTTTTGGGGTGATAGCTCCGTCCATTATCTAGAAAAGTCCTAAACTCAAAGCTCCAGCGCAGGGCTTTCAGTGCTGCTGGCTGCTGGCCGATGGTAAGAAATCACATATATGCAGCAAGAAGAAGGTTCTCTGGTTAGGGTTGAGTGATGCACTGGTCTACACATACAGGAGTATTTCATGAAGAGTCATTTTGCTCCTATCCTCCTTTAGCAGAATAATAGTAGTAGGTTTTCAACTAGGACCCATGACCTCTCTAGTTTCAAGTTTTTGGCCACTTTCATAGTGGGTTTTATGGGGTGGGCCTTACGTCCACGCAAACAGTACTTGGCTACTCCCATAACATCGGTGTCTCTATTGTACCACTATGTCTCATAGGCAGGTCACTGTTGTAGGTCTCAGGGTTTGTTGCTGGGCGATATCAATAATTACTTTTCTCATCTGTTGGTGTGCTAAATGCCTTCTAGCATCATGAGCACTAGTCAATAGAGGTGAAGCTTCTAGCTGAACACCAACTGCATTCCTATAAGCAGTGTCTTCCACAATAGGGCCTTACTTCTAGGTGACAGAGAGTAACTAATAGCATTGGCAACGGCGTATGGTATTTGGGGGTGATTTTCAATAAAATAAAAAAAAATTCTTAAAGTAGTTTAATTTTCTTTCTTTTTTTAAAGCCTTTTTTTTTAAAAAAAAGATTTATTTATTTATTTATCATAAACACAGCATTCCTTCCATGTATGCTTGCATGCCAGAAAAGGGCACCAAATCTCATTATTGATGGCTGTGAGCCACCATGTGGTTGCTGGGAATTGAACTCAGGACCTCTGGGAGAACAGTCAGTGTTCTTAAC
This sequence comes from Myodes glareolus, assembly GCF_982192425.1. Classification (NCBI taxonomy): domain Eukaryota; kingdom Metazoa; phylum Chordata; class Mammalia; order Rodentia; family Cricetidae; genus Myodes; species Myodes glareolus. Next base: position 21,169,982 of record NC_142038.1, read on the forward strand.
CTCTGAGCCATCTCTCCAGCTCCCAAGTAGTTTAATTTTTATCTCTCTGATGGCTACGTGTTTTTCAGTCATTTGTGCTTCATTGTTTGAGAACTCTCTGCTGAGTTCTATCAGGGAGACAGCTTCTTCCACATACAACAGAACTGACGTATGTATGAGCTCACAGAGACTGACAGCACACATGAGACCTGCCCAGGTTCAAACCCCACAAACACTTGGAACGGAGAAGGGGACCTGATCACAGAGTCTCATCCCTAACCAAGAAGCTAATTTGCAACAGATACTTACCAGGAAAGGGAAAATCCACTTTTCCCCAATGGACTGACACTGGGTATATCAACCGCACTCCAGGGCAGACCCCAGGGATAGTTGGTCAACAACAAACAAACTCCATATTTTTGTGTGTCTTTTGTTTTGTTATTTTTTTGTCTTATTGCTTTTTTCTTTCTTTCTTTCTTTCTTTCTTTCTTTCTTTTTTTTTTAAAGATTTTTATTTATTATGTATACAGGGTTCTTCCTGCACGTATCCTACAGTACAGAAGAGGATACCAGATTTTATTACAGATGGTTGTGAGTCACCATGTGGTTGCTGGCAATTGAACTTAGGACCTCTGGAAGAGCAGCCAGTGCTCTTTACCTCTGAGCCATCTCTCCAGCCCCCATGTCTTACTATTTCTTGTTTGTTTATTTTGACCTTTGCTTTAGGTTTCTTTTTGAGAAAGAGAAAGAGAGAATGAGAACAAAAAGTTGGGTGGGTAGGGAAGGATCTAGAGGGAGGTGGGGAAGGGGAAATAGCCAAATGTATTCTATTTAAATTTTTTAATAAAACAAAAAGAAATCACCTATACCTTGAGTAAGGGATCATTAAACAGAAATGTATGTCAAACAAGGTTTTGTAATGATGAATTGATGAGAATGTGGTCAGAGGCGTATTGTATCCTAACCGTGTGTCTCTCCTGGGTGGAAGTTTAGTGTGTTTATAAGACAAGTGTCCTGAATGTGAAGAGATGACTGGACTTGTTTGATCCCCAACACTGAAGAAAGAAGAGGGAACTAAAGAAACATACCGTGGCGAAGTGAGGTAGCCAGTGTTCTGTGGTTGCATGGTCTGGAATGACTTTTGCTTGGCCCTGTGCCAATAACCTTCCAGTTCTGGCTCAGCTGACACGGAGTGGAACGCTTTCAGGTATGTTTTGTTTCCCTGGCAACCAAGTAGCTCCTGACTGTTGTGTATAGATAAAATTAGACTTTGTCTATGTTAAAAAGTCAGGCACTCAACTTTGTTAATTTGGATGGAAAGAGGGTTTCTCCTTCATCAAGCTCAGTAATCTTGAAAAAAGCGTATTTAAAAATATTTTCATACAATGCATTTTAATCATATTCTTTCTCTTTTCTCAACTCCTCCCAGAATAATCACCCAACTTCATGCTCTTTCTCTCAAAAAAAAAAAAAAGAAAAAGAAAACAAAAACAAAACAAATCAGGGAAAACACAACAAAACTCCCCCAAATGAAAATCAAATCAGACAAACTAAAAAAAATCAAAAACAAACAAACAAAAGAATAATAAGAGAAAAATACCAAATCAAAATGAAAAGCACCCACAAACCGAGTCTAATTTGCGTTGGTCAGCTGGTCCTGGGTGTGGAGCCTGCCCTGGAGTGTGGCTGAGGCACCCAGTGTCACTCCATTGGAGGAAGCTGGTTTCTGCTTTCCCAGCAGATAACAATTGCAAACAGCTTCTTGGCTAAGGGTGGGACTTTGTGTCCACTTCCCCTTTTCAGAGCTGGGGGTTTTGTCTGTTTTGATCCTGTGTAAGTCTTGTGTGCGCTGTCACACTCTCTGTGACTTCAAATGGGCATCAGTCCTACTGTGTCTGGAAGATGTAGGGTCCAGGGTTCTACCCCTGCTCCCGGGTTTCCTCTTGAGGACAGTTTCTGGTCAGCCAGCTTAAACATCCTGTTTGTTCCTGTGTTCCCTCTGCTTCACCTGGTGATTAGCTATAGGGTCCTTGTTTACTCTTGTTTACCCCTCCCCCCGCATCTGCCTGGGGGGTGTATTCCAGTGTGCAGCAGCTAGGCATTTCAGGTTTTTCCTAAATTTGAATAAACGGCATTCAGCTGACCTCCTTATAAATCATTCACCACCCCTGGCTCTAACAGCCTTTCTGCCTCCTCTTCCACCTAGATCCCTGAGCCTTGAGAGAAGGGCTTTGATGAAAACGTCCCATTTAGGCCAGAGTGCTCCAAAGACTCTCACTCTCTCCAGCATATTGTCCAGATGTGAACTTCTTTAATTATCATGCCTACAAAAAGAAGCTTCTTTGGTACAGGTTGCTGGCTCTGTAATCTTAAAATTTTCATTTAGGCAACTTTAAAGGAATGCTGCAGAAACCACATATCTGAGGGAGAACTGGGGCTTAGTGCACTTAGCATTCAGAAGAACCTTGGTTTGACCGCTGGGCCTACGATATGACACTTTGTAGCACCTCACTCTTTAAGTCGTCTCTAAATTGTTTTTTTATATGTTTACATAGTTTACACACATAGCTGGCTTAACGGTGAGTGCATTATAACTATTAGTGAAAGACCTGGATAAATTTAGACCCCTCTAGCAGAAAGAGTAGAGCCAAAAAAATCTGTCAGGGAGAGATGAACCAAAAATCTAGGTTAGCCGGTTCAGTGACTCTGTTCCAGGAAATAGCTGACCATAAAGTTAGATTATAACCTTGAGAATCATCTTGAGAAACAGGGAGTTACCCCCTTGTGATTATCACTAGTATTTTTGGAATTTTCCAGTGACGCCCTCCCTACCCCCTTTGGGTTATTGGGTTATGGTTTCTTCCCTTAAATACCCATTCTCCCATCTCCTTGGGGTCGAACCCCTCCCCTGAGTGGGAAATGAGTCTTGGCCCCAGTGCACTGGTTCCTGTCCTGCCAATAAACCTCATGTGATTGCAGCAAGGATGGTCTCTCGGGAGTTCCTGGGGGGTCGTGTTATCCCAAGACTTGAGTGAGAGTCTCCCTGCTCTGGGGGTCTTTCATTAGCACTTTGAAATTAAGCAGTCAAGGCAGTTGTGGGTGGTGCATATGTGTAATTCCAGCACTTGGAAGCTAGAGACAGGGAAATCAAGAGTTTAAGGCAAGCTTTGGCTGCAGAGTGAGTTCCAGGACAGTACTCAAAAAAGAACCCTTTATAACTAAGCAATAATGTCTATATTCTTAAAATGTCATACATTAAAAAATGATGCATGGGGCCTGGAAGGATGGCTCAGTGGTTAAGAGCATGTGCTGCTCTCTGTAGCCTGGGCTAGGTTCCCAGCTCCTACGTGATACAATCATCTCTAACTCCAGTTCCAGGGGATCCAGCACCCTCTTCTGATCTCTATAGGTACTAGCGATGTGTGTGAGTTTATATATATGTCTTTTTTTTGTTTGTTTTTTTGTTTTTCGAGACAGGGTTTCTCTGTAGCTTTAGAGGCTGTCCTAGAACTAGCTCTTGTAGACCAGGCTGGCCTCGAACTCACAGAGATCCACCTACTTCTGCCTCTCGAGCGCTGGGATTAAAGGTGTGCGCCACCACTGCTCGGCTATATATATGTCTTTACAGATTATGTTTTCTCCATCCCTTCTCTCTCTCTCTCTCTCTCTCTCTCTCTCTCTCTCTCTCTCCCTCTACCTCCCTCTTTCCCTCCCCGTTCCGTTCTTTTTGTACTGTTTGTCATTTGTTTTTGCAGTCCTGGGAATTGAATGTAGACCCTCACACAAATATCTAAGGCAAATATCTTAATACTGGTCTATATCCTCAACCCAAAGCAGATTAATATTAGAAATATCAGTTGGGCTTGATTTTGTACTTCTTTAATCCAAGCACTGCGGAGGTAGAGCAGGTGGATCTCTGTGAGATCAAGGCCAGCAGGGTCTAGTGAGTTCTAGGTCAGTCACAGTTACATAGTGAAACTTTGTCTCAAAAAAAAAATCAAATCAAATGATACAACCATCTGTAACACCAGTTCCAGGGGATCCAGCACCCTCTTCTGATCTCTATAGGTACTAGTGATGTGTGTGAGTTTATACATATGTCTTTACAATGGGAGTGTAGGTCAGCAGTGAAGGGCTTACCCAGCATAAGCGAGGCCTTAGATTTAACCTCCTCACTGAAAAATAGCAAAAATCTTTAGATTTTTTTCTTGTAGTCTTGAATCATATTTCCATTACATATGCTAATGCTGAAAAGCATTTTGTTAATCTCTGCGATGAAGATGTGCATACAAATGAGAGTTAAGAATTCAGAAAGAAGCTGGGTAGTGGCAATGCCCGGCACTTGGGAGGCAGAGGCAGGCAGATCTCTGTGAGTTTGAGGCCAGCCTGGTCTACAAAGAGAGTTCCAAGACAGCCAGGGTTGTTACACAGAGAAATCCTGTCTCAGAAAAGAAAATTTTTTAAAATAAAACCAAACAAAAAAGAATTCAGAAAGACAAAACTGTAGATGTTTAAAAAAAAAACTTTTTTGTGGGGAGGTTTCTAGACTGGGTTTCTCTATCGCTTTGGAGCCTGTGCTGGAACTAGCTGGCCCCAAACTCACAGAGATCCGCCTGCCTCTGCCTCTTGAGTGCTGGTATTAAAGGTGTGTGCCACCACCGCCCGACTAACACAATATATTTTGATCATAGTTTTTGCTCCCTCATTTCCTCCCTGATCCTTCCCACCTCTCTACCCATCCAATTTCATGCCTTTTTTCTCTCTATAGAAAACAAACAGGCAAAGAAACAAAATAAACCAAAACATTCCCCCACCCCCCAAAACAGAATAAAACAAAGCAAGCAAATAGAAAAAAAGCCAAAACAAAACTTAAGAAAAAGTACGAGAAACACATACACACTCAGAGATACATGCGCAAACACCAAACCCATAAAAATACATCGGATACCATAATAGATAAGCAAAAGGCAAGTAAGGTTAAAAAAAAAAACAAACAAAGCATTATGGGACAAAGCATCCCCCAAAACATGTAGTCCTAGGCACAACACCTTGCCTAAGTTGCCTTGTAAACTCAATGAAATGCCATTTTTTTCTGTTGACATCCAGTTGACAATTGGAGATTGTCAATTCTGGGTTTGGGATAAGGGATCCCAGTTCCCCCTTAGTACTGGGACTCCTCTAGCTTGAACCTGTGTAGGCCCTGTGCATGCTACAAGACTATGCATTTCTCTGTGAGGTCAGATGTGCATCCATCCTGCATCATGAAGGCCCTGCTTCCTCGGAGTCTTCTATCCTATGATCTTCCTACCTCATCTTCTGCATACTCCCCTGAGGCCTGAATCCCAGTCCTGTGTGGCTGAATTCTTAACCACTGAGCCATCTTTGCTGCTCCAAGGCCATCTCAACTCTTTACTTACTTTTTGTTTCGTTTAATGAAAATTGTTCATAAAATGGAAATATAGTCAGTAGAGCCTGTGCCATCAAGGTTTTAGAGGGATGCAAGAATTCTATTTGGACTTGGGCTAGAGGTAATTCATGTCACGTTTTGGCAATGCACTTGCCTATGGTTTGTACATGCTCTGAAAATTTGAGGGAAGCCGAAATCAAAGGTAATGGAATAGGACTTTTAGAAGAGAAAACGTCAAGACACCATAGCAGTCAGGTTGTAGCATGGGTATTGCCAGAAAGTAGAAGGGAAATGTGTGGGAAATGTTCAGTTTGGGGATGAAACACATTGGAAAGAGATTGAGGTTGTAAACCAGCAGACAAGAGAGTGAAGACAAAACACTGTAACTGTTGAAAGAGTTTATTACACAGAGAGAAACTGAGTAGTGTCTTGAGGGCAAGACCCTACCCATGGGGCACTCTAATCCAGGGTATAAAACATCTATGGCAGACAAATGCGTGGGGCATCTTTTCTTCAGTTCAGCTGGGAAGGCACTTGGTCATTGCAACCGTGGTCCGAGAGGTCTCGAGGCTAGCAGCAGAACTTGGAGTCATCGACACAGCATTTTTTTTTTGGTTTTGTAAAACCCATGGGGCCATGAAGGTTTCCATCAAGGGTTCAGGAAGCCACTGAGGCCAGGTTATGTGCAGCAGGTTGGAGGCCCTGCACGGAACTCCTAAGTGAGTGTTGTGCAAAGCTGTGAAGGGGAAGCCTAAATTGAAATGGCGACCTCCAGGATACTAAAATGTGACCCACCTGTGAGGAAAGTGCCAGCTGCCTCTTTCAAGGAAAGGTACAAGGTTCAAGGAATGGAACCTGAGTACTACTGAGTACTACTGCTAGCTGGCTGGTTGGGTGGCTGACACCTAGTGTCCTCCTCTCCTGTTCTCTTGCTCCTTCTTCCTCTTTCTCCCAGATTTCTCCTTCTCTTTATCCTCTCTGCCTGCCAGTCCCACCTATCCTTGCTCCTGCCTAGCGATTGGCCATTCAGCTCTTTATTAGACCATCAGGTGTTCTAGACAGGCAAAGAATCACAGCTTCACAGAGTTAAACAAATGCTGCATAAACAGAAGCAACCCATCTTTACACCATTCAGAAAAGTGTTCCACAGCATAAACAAAAGTAACACAGCTTCAGATAATATCTACAACACAAGTCTAAAACAGACCCTGCGGACACCTCTCAGATGTGTAAAGGACGGGGAAGGCTTCCAGATGTGTTGGATGCAGGTGTGGATAAGAGCTCCTCAGAGATGGCTCCTCGGGCTCTGACTCTAGGTGGACAGATGTGTATGAAAATGGGAACGGGGGCTGAGGCCAGTCTCTAAAGAGTCCCCAAATGGTCTTACAAGTTATCCTGTGCCGAGGAGCCAGCTATGTGAGAGTCTCAGGAACAGAATAAAGATTTGCTGCAGTAACAGGTGCCGAGGAGGTAGAAGTTTTAGATCATGTTGAGTTACAGGGAAGAGAAAAAGCCATGGAAGAGAAAAAGCAGGTCATGGGGTACTACATTCATTACTCAGGGAGAGGAAAGTACCTGCCAGGGACAAAGTCAGCCTTCCTGTGTCAAGATGCTGTAGATAGTACATGGTTCCTGACTCCACCCACGCTGAGAAGTGGCCTAGCTGGAGTTCACTAAGTGTAGGGTCTTTCAGTGGCTGTTCCCCACCTTCCATCAGCCTTGCAATTGCTGACATTCCTCAGTCTTCTCAAGGGAACAGCTGCTCCGCTGACTTATTTTTCTAGGATAAGTAATGATCATTTGTTTTGTTACTGTTGTGTTTAGGATTTTGAGACAGATTCTCACTGAATAGCCCGGGCTAGCTTAGAACTTCATATCCTCCTGCCTCAAACTTCCAGGTGCTGAGATCTCTTTGCTCTTGTTATCTGTATTGGATTAACTTGCTGCTGCTGCTGCTGCAGGTGTCATGGAATCTGATATTAACATTTAACCAGAATTGTGACTTCTGCCGAGTTACTTAACTCCCATGCCTAGGTTTCCTTGCCTGAAAACTGAGTTATTAATAGTGTCTACGTGTGACGATAAAATGAGTTTATTTATGGAAAGTGCTGAGCAATGCTTAGCAGTTAAACATTTAATGAACAGTGGTAGTCATTAGCTCCGGCTATCAGAGTGTGTCATGGTTGTATTCCAAACCATCCCACCCAATGAGAATCTGTTATGAAGAAAGCAGTAAGACTAGGACATGGATCGGTGTAGAGCGTTTGTCTAGTGTGCATGAAGCCCTAGCTTCCATTCCCAGGTCCATGAAAAAAAAACAAAGAAGGGAGAGAGTGAAAGTGGAGAAGAGGGAGTTAGGGATCATTGACAAAGAACTTGTTTGTAAGCTACAAGAAAGACCAGGGAGGGGAGTAGGTTGAGGGTGAGCAGAAAGGCTCAAGACACCCTCTCTTCTTACTCTCAGTTCATTTATAGATGACATTTCCAAACCGCTTCCTTTGAGGAAGAGCTTTGCTGAGGATGGGAGGTGGTGAGTGCTAAGCTTACTGATTGGAATAATGCCACAGCCCCTCAGCTACATTCCAGTCAATAAAGCTTTCTTAGACACACTACCTATACCCACTGCACAGTGGGACAGCCGAGTAGTGCTCACTACTATCGGGTACTTAATGTCATGACAGATGAGGACCAGGCATATGTCCTATGCTTTGGCAACCTTGCAGAATTCAACTGTATTACAGTAAGGGGTCCTGGGAAGGCTGGATGGGGGAGAGAACCTCAGTAGGTATAGGCACAAGGAAGGGGTCATTTTTCACCCATCTCTACTTTGGTCCAGTGACACAAATCTTGAGCAATTTCCATTCTTGAGGCTGGTTAGACTTGCACAGCAAGGAAACACGCCCTGCGGAGGAGGGTCGTCTGTGTGTCCCTGTTGCAGAGAACAATAATGTAAGTAAGAGCTGTGTTCTGGCTGGGCACTGGTGACACACACCTTTAATCCTAGCACTCAGGAGGCAGAGGCAGGCAGATCTCTGTGAGTTCGAGGCCAGTCTGGTCTACAGAGCGAGTTCCAGGACAGGCTCCAAAGCTACACAGAGAAACCCTATCTTGAAGAAAAAAAGAAAAAATAATGGAGTTGTGTTCTTGGAAAATGCCCTTGGCATAGGCACTTTAACTGATTGACAATCTATCACCTGAGTGATGGAGGACTCTGGACTAAAATAATCTCTAAACAGAATTTGCTCATATATTCAGTGTCTTCTGCTAGCTCTTGAGGACAGTGGGCCTTCTGCCATCTTGTTATTGCTGTGTGGGAAGAATGTTTGTAAAGGAAAGCTACAGTACACAATGCTGCCATGGAAAGCCTGCATTTATTGTTAAAGTACCTAAAAGGCTTGATGTGTGCCAGTGTGTGGGTCTCCGTGCCTCAAAGCTCCTTAGTATTTATAAAACAGGAGAAAGACAAAATCGTACTAGCAAGCGATGGGACGTTTTAATTGTTCAGAAATAGGAGGCTTTAGGAAGACAACTGCCAGCAGTTCCCCTGTAAACTGAGCAACCAGCCAGGGTTTGGAGTTTGGTCAGGATTGGAGTTCGGTCAGGAAGGAAGCATCTGAACCATGCAGCGATCCCTGGCAAAGACCAAGTTGCAGGTCTTGATATGCGACTTTGTCTTCCTGTTCATGTTCCCTGTACAAAGAGAGGTTTAGTTCAGGGAAATTGTCTTGCTACTCTGCAGGATTTTAGTGCAGCGTTCAAAGACAGGTCCTCCCTAGCAGGAGCCAGGATATATAAATAAATAAATATATATTTTTAATATTTATTATGTAAACAATATTCTGTCTGTATGCCTGCAGGCCAGAAGAGGGCACCAGACCTCATTAACACCAGACCCCATTACAGAGGTTGTGAGCCACTGGGAATTGAACTCAGGACCTTCGGAAGAGTAAGCAGTGCTCTTAACCTCTGGGCCATCTCTCCAGCCCCACCAGGATATTTTTTACATGCAGGTCTGGACCTATCCGGTCTTCTTCGGTAGCTACACTTCCCACAAAAATAAAAAGTGCCTGTGGGCAACTGTTTTAGGAATTTGCTCCTAGTTTTGCTGCCTTAGAAACTAAGCGGAAATTCGCCAAAGAGGCAGCCAGGTAAACACCAGCAGTGAAGCCGCGGGGGCCTAGGTAGGCGGAGCCTGGCGCTGTCCGTCACTCGGGCACCGCCCTCCGGCACCGCCCTCTATTGGCCCGGTTTTTCTCCCGCGGACCCCACCCGGCGCCGGTTTGACGTCACTGTCTGCGCCGCTCGCGGTAGTTACAGGAAGTGAGACCAAAACAAAGGAGCGCCTACTGGGAGCGGACCTCTTTGAGCCGGTATCCCTGCTTCTTCACCCCGGCCCACGCCACAGAAGCCGCACGACCATGTCCAACATGGAGAAACATCTGTTCAACTTGAAGTTCGCGGCCAAAGAACTGAACAGGAGTTCCAAAAAATGCGACAAGGAGGAAAAGGCCGAAAAAGCCAAAATTAAAAAGGCCATTCAGAAGGGCAACATGGAAGTTGCGAGGATACACGCCGAAAATGCCATCCGCCAGAAGAACCAAGCGGTGAATTTCTTGAGAATGAGTGCGCGGGTGGATGCGGTGGCTGCCAGAGTCCAAACTGCGGTGACGATGGGCAAAGTAACCAAGTCCATGGCCGGTGTGGTTAAGTCGATGGATGCGACGTTGAAGACCATGAATCTGGAGAAGATCTCTGCCTTGATGGACAAATTCGAGCACCAGTTTGAGACCCTGGACGTGCAGACGCAACAAATGGAAGACACGATGAGCAGTACGACGACGCTGACCACTCCCCAGAACCAAGTGGATATGCTGCTCCAGGAAATGGCAGACGAGGCGGGCCTCGACCTCAACATGGAGCTGCCCCAGGGCCAGACCGGTTCCGTGGGAACGAGCGTGGCTTCGGCTGAGCAGGACGAACTGTCCCAGAGACTGGCCCGCCTTCGGGATCAAGTCTGACCGCAGAACCAGCCCGAGGTTTCCTTTGACGCCCTCTCTGTTTAGAGAGGTGCCCTAGAATTGGGCCAGAATACCGAAGGCTCTTCTTTCGAAAAACCTTTGGATATATAGCCCTCTCCAGATAGGATAAGAAATTCCAGTTTTCCTCCACTTCTAACTGGATTTTAAAGTTCTTTATAGCTTATGATGATGTGTATTTTTTTATAGCTGCCTTCTAACAGGACCGGTTAATTTGCTCTATATGAATCTAGAAAAATCGGCAGAACTCTAGTCCTCATGTGTTCCGTTATCACATAGAATTATCAGATTGAAGTTTGTTTTTAGTTTGGTTGATGATATATCGACCGACAAGTGGTACAAAAACTTAAATGAGGAGGATTGGGTACTTAGTTTACTTACAAATCTGTAAACACTGTTCAACTTATTTGATAAAAAATACTTTGTATTTCATTTGGTTTTGCTACCGAAGAACAACTACAATTGATTAATTTATTCTCATAGCTTATATTAAAATTACCTTAGAAGATTTTTACAAAATGCTCATTTTACATTCTGTTAGTTCATGTAATAATAGAGTTTGAGTAACTGGGGAAAATGCCAATAATTGATTACCAGGAGAAATTAAATTTGTTCATTATATCCTATTTACCGTAAATTCTTAAGGCTTAACATTTGATAATTTCTAGTTGCTTTCTAATGAAGATCAACCCTTTATAGACTTCTTATCAAAATAATGTTCATCAACATGGCAGTCCTATTACATGCCTAACATTGCCAAAGAACTGCTGCTTTGTCCAGGTAAATCCTGGAACTGTGTTTTGTTTTATTTAATAGCCAAAAATATAAACATTTTTGTTCTAATTATTTGTATTTGTTTGTATTTTGTCTTAAACAACTCTTTTAAAACCTAAAAAAGCATAAGTTAATGCGATGGATCTGCCAAGCTTAAATGTACATTTAGCCAGCTAAAAGTCTAGGATGAAGGAATGAGCTGGCATTAGAAAGAATAGAGACTAGAAGCCACCACCACCTGCCGCCTCCTTTTATCCTCTGGTATAAAAGCAAAGCTACTCCCACTTTCTCCTGGCCTCCAAACACGGAGAACAACTTGTGTTTGTTTGGCACATATATTAACTTAAGTTAATTACAAAAAAAACTTGCAAAGTTTGTCTTATTTAAATTCCCCTTATTCTGGAGGTTTTTTTTTTTTTTCCATTAAGAGAGAATTCCAGTGTTTCAGACAAAATAGAGCCTCTACAAAATTCTTTGGAACATCCATTGTTACAGTGTGGTTTCCCATGTGAATGAGTGCTTAATGAAAACAAAGTGCAAGTGTGCACAGATGAGTGCTGAGACTCTGAGTGAAGGAGTGAGTGAGTGTGTGTGTGTGTGTGTGTGTGTGCATATGTACCCTTTATTTTTGGTAAGTCTGCTTCATGGGACACCTTAACTGCCCAGTGTCCTCATATGCACAGTTGTGCTGAGTCAGGCATGCATGAATACAACCTGTGTTTTAGTCCTTTAGTCTGGAAAACCTCCATTCATTATAATTTTAAAAAATAACTTCTCCTTGGTAAATTGAAGACCCTTTTATACTGAAAATATTTTGATCAAAATATATTTTGTGAAATTGAACAATACTATCTATGCTTAAACTTTCTTAAAATGTGTTCATTTCATACTATATGAATGTACATTTTTATGAATCATAAACATTATTTTCAAAAACTCTCCAGGCCCATGAATTATTTCCACACTTTTAGAATTGATGTAGTTTTAATTTTTAAATCTTGAAAACTGGGTAAATATATTTTAAATGGCATATTATTACAATTGAGTATGGATCTCAGCATAGAATATATGCTTAGCATTCATGAGACCCTAGGTTAGATCCCAGCACCACAAAATGGATGTGGGGCAGGAGAACTCAGAAGTAAATTTGGTTCAGAGAGCATGGCATTTTACCAAAGTTGACCTCAATCCTAAATTCTTATCTTGGTACCTTGGCATTTTTTTTTTTTAATATTCCTGGAAGCCTTGATATTCTTACTCTGAATGTTTCTTCATGTATACAATTTTTTTCTAAGCTGGATTTTAGAATTGGGGGGGGGGAGAAAAACAGATAGACTGATGTACACACTAGCTCTCTGCAATTAGTTTAGTTTAGTACAGGGCCCCAGTTGTGTGTAATCAGAACATTCTAACCAGAACTGCTCTTCTTACTGCCTTTGAACTGGAGGTGAGGGAAGGACACGTGTAAGTAAGCCAGTCTGGTCTGGTGACATTATTAATCCAATCAGTTCGTAATCACTAATGAAGGATTTTTCTGCAATACATACAACATCTTCTGGGGGGCGTTTGCTGTCAAAACTACCAGAAAAAAATCTATAAAGCGGGAGACATTAAGCAAAGTGGTGATGCGTCTTTTCCTTTCTTTTCTTTCTTCCACTGCCTGTTCTAGTAAGCCATCTGCCCAGTTTCCCCAATGTTCATTTTCTACAATTACACTGTCAGGCCAATAGGGAACAGGACCAGACAGATAGGTCATACAGCAGGATCCTAGGAGTGTCTCAGAGATTCATGACATAGCATGTATGTGGCAGAACTCAGAGTTCCCTGGTGACCCAATGTAGGGAGCCGAGGCCAGAGCCCCAGGACTCTCTTACCACAGGGATATTTTTACTCATCAGTAAGTACCGTGATTCGGAGGAAAATCTCTTCTTTCCCTCAGCAGTTAGAGCTTCCTCTTTTTATTTTTTTCCACAAAGAAATTATTTAGAATGTGAATGGATGACAGAAAGCTGATGCTTCTCCTCAGGTCCAGCAAGCTAATGACAAGGGACACCCCACAACCTCTCCTTGGCTATCCTTGTCCCCACTTCTTGATCATCTTCATGGCCACCAACTTCTGAGTTATACTAGTAAGAACAGTCCTGCCAGCATTCACACCTTCAGCTGTAGCAGGAAAAACTGGAAAATAGCAAAGCCAGTGGGGGTGGAGTGGGTGGAGCGAATTGTTTGTTTTATGTGCTGGGGTTTAAACCCAGAGCCTCCAACATACTACATGAGCATTTATCATTGAGCTAACTCTGCAGGTCCCCTTCCTTTTATTTTTATTTTTATCTTTTTATTTCTTTTTTGGGATAGAATCTCACTAAGTTTCCAAGCTGGCCTTGAACCCATTTGTAGCTCAGGCAACCCTTGAACTTGTAATTCCTCTGCCACAACCTCCTTAGTAACTGAGATTACAAACGTACAGTACCAGGCTCGTGTCCACTACTAAGGGGGCTTAGTGTCCACAACACAAGTGGTTTTATACAGTTGGAGTTTTCTGTGGCTTTTGTGGAAGCCTGAGGAGACCAAAGGTCAGAAAGTTTGGGACGTGTTTTTAGTTCATTCGACATTATTGTGCCTCTAACTCAAATGAGGGTCCCACCTAGTTGTAAATCAGAGTTCTGCCCTCTCAAGGCTACTGTCAACAGCTGTGGCTAGTTGGCCACCCTCGGGCTCCTGAAACGTCCCACTTAGGGAGACTGTTCCGACTTTGGAAAAGCTTTCTAAAACCTCTGTCCGTTAGGCAAAGTCCAAGCTTGAAGAAGTGCTTCTGCAGGTTGCTTGGAGCTAGGTCAGGGGTCAAAGCTGCGCGGAATTTGGAAACCGCCTTGGGGAGCAGAGTGGGGAGACTGAGGTGCCTTTGCCTCTTCGTTAGCCTCTCAGTCTCACAACTTGGATAGGCTGCAGGAAGGTCCCCCCCACTTCCCTCCCACTATTTCCTCTGGAAGGCAGTGTTTAATTACATCTCTCAGGAACCTCATAGGTACTTTTTGTCAGCCATATTTCACTCTTTCTACTTGTATAATCATCATCCAAGTATACGCACCCACCTGCTCCACCCTGTGTGAACCCTGTGTTAAATTGGTTGTTTCCTAAGTTAACTGACTCTTGCCAGCAGCTTCATATTTAATGTTTAGCTCCTTCCAGCCCTTCCTGTTAGGGACCTTGCTCATTGCTTCTTTCACATGAAGGAGGAATGAATGTGTGTTTCTTCCAAGGATGTTTCCTAAGGACAGCACTGAGTGCCAGGGACCCCAGAGTCTCCAAGATTAAGATCCTTGCTCTGCATCCTGCACTTAGACAGAAAAGATATAAATAACACCAGTATGTGGCAAGCCTGGAAAGCCAGGCCTCATGGAGGTGGCGGGTCTGAAACAGGGTCTCACCTCTGAGAACAGGAGGAAGTGGCCTGTTACTTAAGAAACAGGACGGATCAGGACGACGTGTTGACTCACCTGCCACACCCTAAGCAGGTCTGCTCATTCTGCCCTTGAGCTTCCTCTGAGAGCTGCTCGGCCTGTGCTGATGAGATCTGCAGACACTCTGCCTCACCTACACACAAGCACGGGCATCCTTTCACACCCTCACACCATTGTTCACACACTGTTTTTCTCACAAACACATGCAAACATAAATACAACATACAGTCACACTCATGCACACCTGCTGACTTTCATACACATATTTTTGTTCTTGGGAACGTTGTTGCTTTCTGGTTTTGTATTAACACTGCAGCTCCTTTTCCTACCAGCTTGGTCAGGGATGGGGCTTCATCCCCCTCCCAGTTTCAAAACAGCCACTTCTAACCTTCCAGGACTGGGGAAGAGGGAAGAGGGAAGGAAAGCAGAGGTGAAAGAACAGAATATTAAAGTCAAACAGAATGGAGGCCTTGGTCTCCCCTTGAGACAGACACCTAGCAGCACTTAGCCTGCCCCCACTGTCTGCTAGTAAATGCCCTTACCCTGAGCATTCACAACCCCTGGAGGCCTGGGGCTTGAACCACATGGAGGTTCTCTCTCCTCTCTATTCCCTGGAGATTGAAGTTCCTCTTTCTTCTCTGGGTATCTGTCCCTATGGCTGACCCAAAGAGCTTAAAATGATCCTTCAGTATGAGGCTCATGAAGGTTCTGGGGGGAGTCAATGGTTTGGGAAAGGTAGAGACATCTTCTCTCCTGTAAATGACCCTTTACCCATGTTCTTGTAAGCAACACTGATTAAATTCATTGAGTCACACACACACACACACACACACACACACACACACACACACACACACACACACATGAAACCAGAAGGGACTAGTTGGAAGGAAGAGTGGCATCGGGAGGAGGGAAAGTAATAGGAGAAGGGAACGGGAACGTGCTCAAAGTAGATTCTATAAAAGTATGAAAATATCATAGCATATAATTAATATGCTAATATAAACATATCCCACGGTGTAACTTGGGCTCTCTAACATCAGGAAAACGCCTCAAAGGGAACCTACATAGGTGTGATGATGTGATTATAAAACAGGAGAAACGTTGATCATCTTCTAGAGTGACTGATTCATAAACAGCATAATGACAGCTGCCCAGGACAGGGTGACGTCAGCTTGTGAAACTGTAGCTTTCCCGTGCCCTTGGGAGCATATCAACTGTGGTCGTGGTGAGAGCAGAACTATGCAAGGAAGTGACAGCAGCCCTACTAAAGTAGCTTCCAGCCCTGAGGTCCCTGACTTATGAATGAGAGTTAAGCTACCAACCGACCCATCCCAGTAGAGACTTCCAGGTGTAGCCACAGAACATAGGCAAGACTTTGTCCCTGAACACTGTGTACTGAGGTTTGACTGTCATATAACAGCAAGATGTGGGTGTGAATCACTTCTTAAAAGTCTTGAGAGGTGCCAGGTGGTGGTGGTGCACGGCTTTAATTCCAGCACTTGAGAGACAGAGGCAGGTGAATCTCTGTGAGTTTCAGCCTGGTCTACAGATTGAGTTCCAGGACAGCCAAGGCTACACAGAAAAACCCTGTCTCGAATAACCAAGAAAAGTCTTGAGGGGCATGCAAACATGGTTACTGTGTGAAGAGCCAAATTGATTTAACAGTGGAGGTTTTCTCCATCTGCATTTTAATTACTTTTTTTTTTCATTAGAGCTTCTTATTTCTCAGTGACCACACTTATGCCAGGCACACCTTTCTTCTCTCTTCTTGCCCCAGGACCTCCTCAGATGCAGAGTGCTGACTTCGGGAATCTTTGAGACACGACTCCAAGTGGACAAAGTGAACTTTCAGTGAGTACATTGCTAAGAGTCTCCTGTGACAGGGACAGTGGTGGAGGCCCAGTCTGGTGCCAGCCTCTGGCCAGAATGGGAGCCATAAGGCCTTGAGGCTCCAGGGGCTGGAACTGGGACTCAGGGCAGGCTATGTGAGGCTGGACTCCAGCGAGGGCACTGAGAAGCTCACCCACAAGGAGACACAGCTCCAGGAAAGGGGAGCACTGAGCAGGAGGGAGGGAGATAGAGGCCAGGGTCCATCTGATGCGCGGCAGAGAAACTCAGCCTGAAAACTGTGTGGGCACTTGAGCCAGACAACTGGAGAGCCTGAGGGAGGGTTGTATCATCTGCCTGAATGTAGGTGACAAAGTCCTCCTGTCAGGCACCGGTGACTAAAGGGCTGTGGACAGAGCTGGAGCAGAAGGAAGCCCCACACTTCCCCAGGGGAGGCAGTCTTCTGAAGCTGAGACACGTTCTCAGAGGATCTGCCCCAGCACAGACTTAGCATGCACCTGGTACAAGGTGTGCTATGAACTAGGAACCACGGCATCTATTAGGTACCTACTATATGTCCCTAGACACCGTGTCTGCAGCTTTCTGCCTTGCTCTTAACTCCTGCATCCACAGTGCAGCATGAAAGAGGAAGAAGTGAAGTTGGGGAGAGGCCGCATGCCATGCAGCTCAAAGACAAGGGCCCAGACCCAGAGGGGCCTCATGAGCAACCGACCATTATGACAACAAGAGAGAAGGGTAAAGTCATGTGCCCCTTTCCCCAGGTCCCCTGAATAACCAGCCCCTCTGTTTCTCCTCCACAGCATGTTTGATGTTGGCGGCCAGAGGGATGAGAGAAGAAAATGGACCCAGTGCTTTAATGGTGATTTGCATGTTCTGTAGAGGGCTGGGTGCTGACTCCCACCACTGTGTCTAGCTGTGTTTTCATCAAACTCTAATCTCTATGTAAAGTGTAACATAGTAAACGTAACATGTGAAGTAAAGAGCCATGGTCCTTCCTTAAATGTGAACCTCATGGAGAATTTAATCACCCCATATTTCCAGTTAGCTTTTGGCAGCAATGCCCAGTTGTATATATAACCTATATTCACGTCATTCTAGACACGATCCCCAAATGACAGTGCCTAGGACCTGAGCAGTCATAATCCCAGAGAAGCCAGCCTTGTCTATCTAAAGTGCTTCCCTTTCCCTCTGCCCAACTCAGATGTCACTGCCATCATCTATGTGGCAGCCTGCAGTAGCTACAACATGGTGATCCGGGAGGACAACAACACCAACAGACTGAGGGAGTCGCTGGACCTGTTTGAAAGCATCTGGAATAACAGGTGATAAATACAACCCACCACTGGATCGCAGATCTTTTTATTATAAATACATCCAGAAGATTACAAATGCTTTCATTGTTGTTGGTTTTGTTGTTAAAAGTAGCCACTTTAACCAAGTGTGTCTGCATACACCTGTGCTCCTAACATTAGGAAGGCTAAATCAAGAGGAGCTGAGTTCAAGGCCAGTCTCGGCTATATAGCTAGACCTCATAGACAAAAAAATGTGAGGGCAAGGAGATGGTTCATTGGGTGAAGAGCATGACATACAAGCATAAGGACTTGAATTCAGATCTCCAGCACCCACCCACCCACCCAAAACCTGAACATCACCTTGAGCACCTGTAACCTAAAAGCAGGGAGGCAGAGGCAAGCAGATCCCCAGGACTCACCGGCCAACCAGCCTAGCCAAAATGGCCAACTCCAGGCTCAAGAAAGAGACCCTGCCTGTACAGGATGATTTTGAGAAAAAAATTATATATCAGCCTCTGGCTTCCACTAGTTGCCACACACACACATGTAAATCCTCAACTTTAATAAGCCTTTCATCCTGTCTGATAGACATACTTAACATGGGGACTCTTCTTTGATGGAGCTCTTATAGGTGGTTGGTTAGGGCTTTTTAAATCTGCCATAAAAGTCTCAGGTTATATCAGAATTCAAAGTTTTGTTTGCTTGCTTTGACCTGGCATCTCCCTATATTACCCGAGCTGGCCTTAAACTTTCAATCCTCTGGCCTCAGTCTCCTGAGGGTTACTAGGATTACAGGTATTTGCCACTGTGCCTGATTGACTGTTTGTTTGTTTTAAGAACCCAGTTTAGAATGCTCACGGATAACTAGATGGTCCCTACAATCCCTACAGCTCAAAGCCATAGCACAGGCATAGGATACTCCCAGAATCCCAAGGGGCAGAAGTGATTATGTCAGGAAGGAATGTTCAACATACACCCCATTGCCGACTCATGCAGTTAAAAACCAGGTTCTCATAAAGTTTTCAGGAAAATCCATCCCTAGGGAGTATGAAAAATAAAAGTAGACCTTGAATATTATTCATATGAGTCTAGAGAGATGGCTACGTGGCTAAGAGTACTGGCTACTCTTCAGCAGGACCATGGAAGATTTCTATACTCACATGGCAACCAACATGGCTGCCAGATGGCAACCTGGTAATCCTGGTCATTGTAACTCCAGTCCCAGGGGATCTGACATCCTCTTCTGGCCTCAGCGAGTACCGGACATGCACATGGTGCACTGATAATTCATGCAGACAAAACATTGATACACATGCAATAAATCTTATTTAAGAATTTAAAGTTTGTATTGTTGAATAAGTATCTCTCTGTCAAGTGTTCAACTACCATCCTCCTTTATGGTTTCAGAGTTAATGGGAAAGAAATAGGGCCAGGAAACGCCAGGTGTGAAGAATGAGCATTCTTCGGAATGGTTGTCAGTGAGCACACACAGCAAAGCATCCACCTTGTTGCAAATTGGGAAGAAGACTAAAAGTTCCCAGCTGAGCAGGAGAACCTTCATAAATTCCAGGCTAGAAGACCCTCTCATTGAACAGGGAGTGGATGGATCAGCACAAGGGATATAGCTCAGTCAGAGGTAGAGTGTATGCCTGGGCACAAAGCCCTAGGTCTGATCCCCAATACTGAATCAAAAATTATAGTCTTGACTTTATAAATATGCATGAGAAACTGTCTCAGTTTAAAACATCCACTCTATGCGCCCCCAAAGCACTAGGGTATGGGATGAGCAGCCCTATCCAAAATGCTCAGGACCACAAGTGTTGATCTTAGGATTTTTTGAATTTTGGAATATTTGCTTATCTGGGAGATGTGACTCTATTTCATTAAAGACAAAACTCACTGAATATTGGAATACATTTCTATGTACCTAAAATACATAACCTGAGGGATTTGATTGACCTGTAGCATGAAGATATTGTGGAAGTTTCTATCTGTAGTATGAAGTCAGTACATGAAGGTTAGCAAATATGGGATATTTGAGATTTTATTTATTCAGAATAGGGATGCTTAGTTGCTATTCAAATGTGCTACTTGGGATTTCCCTTGTAAATGGTTCAGAGGTTGATTTTCTGTTAAAGATGGGCCATGTAAGGAAGGGCTGTGGGAGAACAGCAAAACGGCAGTGGGACACTGCATGATGGTGTGGTCATAGCTAACACAGATGACCCTGAATTCCCGATCCTCTCACTGTCACCTCCCAAGTGCTGGGATTGCAACAACGCATGACCACACATGGCCACTGATTTTCCTTTGTGTGTGGTGCATGCAGACGAGTGTGCAGGTGCACACACTTTCAGAAGCCAGAGCAAGACGGCCAGTGTCTTTCCTTACCACTCTCCTTGCTTTCTGAGCAGGGTCTCTTACTGAGGCAGAACCTTCTCATTTTAGCTTGCCGGTGAGGTCCGCCTGTCCTAGCCCCCAATGCTGGAGTTACAAGTACACACATATCTGGATTTTTAAATTTTATTTATTTATTTATTATTTATTACTGTGCTGGGGATTTGAACTTAGGCCTCATGCTTTCACAGCAAGCACTGCTGTCTCCTGAGCCTCTCCCTAGCCCCTCTCTCTTCCTCTTGGTCAAGAGTAAAGTGTGTCCTTTACGGCTAAGTTGAGGTTGGATCTTGTTACTGGTTCACAATTCCATGGAGGAAAATGACCTAGTTTTAGACTGAAACTCAGACACAACTTTTTCTTCCCACTTCAGTAAATAAGGTCAGTTCATCTTTCCACACTCCTTTCACTGTTATTATTGCCACGCCCTCAGCCTCTGATTCACAGAAGGCGGGAGAAGGTTCTTGACTCGTCATCAGCCCACAAGGAGGGGGTTGTGTCCACTTAGCTGGATTTCCACATTCCCTGGCCGTCACCTTGACCATCTTACTGGTCTCTTTGTCACAAAAGGTAGCATATTTATAAAGTCTGGAATCCGGGCATCTATCTGGGGACTTGCTCCTGCTACAAAGTGTCCATGCAGCCTCTGGCTTCAGTGTTAAGTGTGGTTCCTGTATTTCTGTTTCTCTAAATCTCCCCCTAAAGACAAATTCCAAAATTTGCTATGAAGCCAAACCTCATAAATCCTGTCATTTGCTTGTAAATACTTCAGTAATCTTCTCTGATAGGGACCTTAGGAAAACAGGGCTAAAAGCAGACTGCAGGGGAGCACACATCGGGTTCAACAGTTTGAGGCCGATGATGCAGTCCGAGGATGAACTAAGAAGAAAGGCACTGTCTCACCAAAACCAAAAAGACACGATCAAGAAAGCATTCTTTAGAAAGATAATTAATAATTATCAAATGTCGTTTAACATTCAGCCTATGTTTATATTTCCCAATTTGTTCACAAATATCAAAAAAAAAAAAAGAAAGAAAGAAAAAAAAAAGAAAAAAGCCTGATTGGAGACCTCAGGATTGCTCTGTGGATGAAGGCACTTTGTAACCAAGTCTGATGATCTGAGTTTGATCCTTGGTGACCATATGGTGGAAGAAGGGAACCTCTGGTAAGTTGCGCTCTGCTTCCTTTTGCACCAATGGTGTGAGTAGGTGCACTGGGGCGGGGAAATAGGTAAATGTAATGAAGTTTCTTTGTATCAAGTCAAATCATCAAATAAGGCCCACAAACTACATTTTGCTAACTTGTATCTCAAGAAGTCTCCTTCTGACAGCAATCCCTCTGACCCTGCTCCCCCCCACCCCGCGCGCCTTTTTATTTTCTGGTGGCCTTTACAATTTTTATTTAAATTAAGAAAAAGCCTTTTCAAGACAGGATGCTTAGTGCCAGGCCAGGAATCTGCTGCCTTAGCCTCCCTGAGAGCTGAGACTCTGGAGTGTTCCACCACGCCCAAAGGCATGACGTCTACTTTTGAATCAAGTTTGTTTATAGTCTTCAGGAGCTTTGCTTTCTGGTTCCGGCTCATGGCTTCCTGGTGTGTTATCTACCCAGCATGCTCTTTCGGCTCCATCGCCATTATTTTTTAAGCCCTTTCTTTGCTGGATTTAGCCCCCCTAGCACACCCCTGGATTTCTATGGCATTACATCAGTACGGAAATGCCTTACTTTCGTGATGTTAAAGTTGCTCACCTGAGCAGAGTTGGAAAGACTTATAGTCTTTTTTTTAGTAGACAGCGACCATTTCCTGCATGCTTAAGGCAGCCCAGGCACTCTGCAAACCATACTCAGATTTGCGGAACGCAACAGCGTTTGTTGGCTGGAAGTCAGAGCATAGTTTCGCACTTAATGTGCTTCTTGAATCATGGGTTAAAGACCCCGGTGCTGTTTTACAGGCTTAATCTAAGAATTATCTAAAATAGTGGATGTGCGAGTACCCAAAGTTCAAGATGCGACGTTTTGTTGTCACTAAAAAGAAATAGGACCCCACAACAAACCTTTGGCTGGCTCATTTACACACGACGCCTTCCGGAGTATTTTTGCAAAAGCACTTTGCCGGGCTCCGCGAAGGCAAAAGACTGAAGACATAATCGCTCGAAGAAGCCGGCCGGAAGGACTCTCGTGGCTTCCTGCATTGATTCCTTAGACAGTGTCACCTCGGGCTGGGACTTTGGCCTCGGGGTGGCAGGCGCCACTGCAGCCGCTGTGCAGGGCGCAGGCAGGCCTCGTGGTCCCAGGCGCGCGGCTGGGTCCCCAACGGGCCCATCCTCCATTCGTACTTCACCACCGGCGTCAGGCCGCTCCCTCCTGCCGCCGCCCTATGCAGCGATCCCCGGCTGGAGGAAGGACGCAGGAGGGCCCCCGGAGGATGGCACCGGAGAGGTGAGGCCGCCGCACCCCGGCACCCCGCGTAGGTTTCCACATTTATCTCCCTTTGCTCTCCCAAGGCACCAGCTGCGGAGCCTCCTGCAACCTGCGTTCCACAATCTGGGCGCCGGCATTGCAGGGCTCCTGGTTTCCAAGATGACTGACACCTGGGCTCCACTGTCCAGGTTTGGGACTCTAGCGCCAGCCGGGGTCCCTCAGGGCTGCTACCGAGGTCCCCGGGCAGGTCATAGGATCCAGGGTCTTCCCCGGACTTTTCTTCCTCGGCTTTGCGCCCTGCAGAGCGCCGCGGTAAAGAAAGGTGGAAGAGGGTGGGTCCTGCGGCCCTGCCACAGTCATACTTCAAGGTCAACTGCCGTTTTTTTTATTAAATGTTTGGAATTTCATGGCCTTGGTACTACAGCAAGTTAAATCTCTGATAAAACAGCTTTCTGCTTTATTTAGTCACTGAGAGAGTTGTTGACTTATAGGACTCTCTCAACTATTCTTCGGCTTGAAAAAAAATCCCATTATTTTAAAAGATCACTTAAGAAGCAAATATTCATAAGAAAATAGCGATTGCTGAGATTGTGTTATTTATTTAAGGTTATAAACAAGCAGGAGAGGTGCATTTAAGTATTACTTTTGGTGATACTTTGGAGAAGATTTTAAATATTTAATGATAGCTTTGAAATTAAGAATCAGTCAGGGAAGGAAAAATATCTTGTTTTCAGTTGTAGATTGTGGCAATTCATTTGTGTTGTGTCTCTATTTGTTTTGCATTTTACATCGTAATTTGTAAAATTTGTGTGATTTTTTTTATCAATTTGGCACAAACCTAGACATATTTGGGAGGAGGAAATATCAACGGAGGTATTGCCACCAACACCATCCCAACCCAACCCTCCACTTCCCCACCCCTTCCTACCCCTCCACCTCCTCCACCCCTCCCTTCCCACCCTGGGCAGATTGGACTGTTGGCAAGTCTGTGGGGCATTTTCTTGGTTAATGATTGATGAGGGAGGGACCTGGGCCACTGAGGCACCCCTGGGCACCTAGTATAAAAAAGCAAAGTGAACAAGCCAGGACTAGAAAGTCGGTGTTCCTCCATGGTCTCTGCTTCAGTTGTTTCCAGGTTGCCTTGAGTTCTTGCCTTGTTTTCCCTCAATGAACAATAACCTGGGGTATATAAACCAAATAAGCCCTCTCCTCCCAAAGTTGCTTATGGCTATGGTGTTTATATAGAAACCAAAGCAAGACAACTCGATTATGATGTGGGGAATCCAAAAGTACTCCTCACTGAGCCACATTACTAGCCCTAGAAAGAATGGGTCTTGAATGTCATAATGCTAGTCATTAGAAAAAAAAAAATCAGCTTTCTTTTTGCTTTCACAGTCGGGTTTCTTGTTGATAGTTCACTAAATAAAATCTAATTCAGCATCAAAGCACATTTTCTGTTTTGTTTCAGTTGACTGTAGTCTGGTTTTGGGATGCAGATGCCAGCTTGGAACCTTGGTACCCAACTCAGCCTAGGAGCAGCATTCTTTAAATGGTGAGGTGGCTCTGTGGGCAACCTGGGCAAGCAGGGATCACAAGGGTCTCTCTCTCTCTCTCTCTCTCTCTCTTTCTTTCTCTCTCTCTTGATTTAAATCTAAACCCTCAGACCTTTTTAGTTAGGAAGATAGCTTCTCACATGCTTGGATCAACTGAGTGGAGTAACCAAGAACTTACCTCAGTTTCCCACTTATTTCCTTCTGAAAACTTCTCCCAAAGAGCCTCAAAGGAGGACTGCTGTTAATTCCTCCTAGGGGTGAGCGAGCCTGGATGTTCCTCTGTCGAGTTACACATGGGATGGCTGAAAAATCGTTCTGTGTACCTACCTACTTAACAACCTTTAAATCTTCTCGTCAAAACCCCACAGGAGTAACCTGTAACTCTCCACTAGTCGCCATGGCTGTAGTTTTGTTGTTACATCCTTAGTGTCAGGTGGTGAGGGAAGATATATACATTCTTCACACACACACACACACACACACACACACACACGCACACGCACACACGCACACATGTAGGCACGCACGCACACACACCCCTGCACACCTAGGATTGAGTTCCTGCCTGGTGCATACTAGGCACACATTCAATATTGAAGAAACCTCAAGGTCCTTACAAATTATTTTGAATCAGAATTTGACCAAGTTGCTCAGGCTAATCATGATTTTGTGGTTACCTCAGCCTCCTGAGTAGTGCTGGGATTATGGGCACTACTGTTTTCCAGGTGTTGTATTGTTTTGAGAGGCATGGTGGCCTTGGTGGTGCTATTTCTAGGGAGAGAAGAAGCCCTTTCCCTTCGCATCCCCTCCTTGTGACTGTACTTATTTTAGAGAAAGCAGGGGCATATTTTACCTGTAATATTGTAGACAACATTGGGAATAGGAACTCAGGACATTTTGGGTAGAGGAAGAAAAGGAATTTAGTGTCTGAAGTCATCCAAGTGTATGTTCTTCGCTCTGAATCCCCAGCTGACTTCACCAGGCAGTCTAGGCTGGCCTTGGAATAATCCTGCTGTCTTAGCCTCCATCATGCTAAAACTACAGCATGTGCCACCAATCCTAGCTTCCCCTGACCCATTTCAGATGATCACATATTGGAGAGCTGATTTTTACATGGTACTGAGGTTTTTCTCATGAGAATATGGAGCAGCTCTAGTATGCTTGCTTGTTTGCTCTCTGGTCCTTTTATGTCTTCTTTCTCTCTGTCCCTCTTCCCTTGGCCTCTAAGCCTCCTTTCATTGGATGGGTCTGAGTTGTATACATATGCACACACTCATGTGTACATATGTACATATATGTGTGTGTGTGTGTGTGTGTGTGTGAAACATATATTTTCCTCTGTTGAAAGAAGGTTGACATTTGAAGGCAGGGAAAGTTTTCTCCTTTGCTGTGTTGTATATCCCTCTGCATTGATGTCTTACATGTTAGTTCTTGCAGCAGAGTGGGTGGGACCTGCCGAGTGGGCTCACAGGATTGGCTGAGCTCTGTCTGAGCCTTTGCTCTGAGTTTGGTGCAGGCGAACTGGAGGTCTGCCTCTTAGTGCCCGATGTTCGCCCTCCAGTCTTGCTTGGCCACACCCATAGCTCCTTCATCAAAGCTGCTCAAACAGGGTTCTCTGGTGACAGGAAGTATGTGCAGGAGAGCAATGACCAAGTTACCATTCTGGAATTTCATCCTGTTGGGAAACATGAAAGCTTTTTGATGAGGGCCAGCCAGGTGAGACTCCACGGCAAGGCCACATCCTTGGTGTTGATATGACACAGGCCAGAGGGATGTCCAGATGGAGCCTGCTGCTTTCTCTTTGTGGGCATTGACTTAACACTGGCATTACAGGGAGGAGAGAGGAACAGAGTGGTCGCTCATCCTGTTGTCTAGGCTGGTTTATGTTGTTAGTTGAAGTGCCTAGAGAAAAAAAAAAGTCATCCCTACATTAAACAATATATAGATCTGATTAATAATTGTGCAGGGTTGGAATATTGCAGACCTGGAGCCAAATTATCTCAGTCCCCTGTGACTCTTAGGTCAACCCCTTTGGAGTATATGGTGGTTTGAGTGGGAATGCCACACCCCATATACATTTGAATGCTTAATCCCCAGTTAGTAGAACTGTTTGGGAAGGATCAGGAATGGTGGCCTGGTTAGAGCAGTTGTGGCCTTGTTGGAGGAGATGTGTCACTGGGGGTAGGATCTGAGATTTCAAAAACGCAGGCCAGGTCTAGTCTCTCTCGGCCTGCTGATCAAGATACGAAACTCTCAGCTACTGCTCCAGCACCAGGTCTGTTTCCTCCATGATGGTCATGGATTAATCCTCTGAAACTGTAAACAACCCCCTAATTAAATGCTTTCTTTTTTTGTAAGAGTTGCCTTGGTCATGGTGTCTCCTTACAGCAGTACAACCGTAGCTAAGAGAACGTATAAGGACAGGCAGCCTGGTTTCCGCTAACTCCAAAACTGAGACTGTCATCAGATCATGTCTGCACCTGATAGCTGATGTGTCCTGACTTTTTAGTAACCCACCTACCTGATGCTTCCACCAATATATTTGAAAATGTCTTGATTTATAATTCTATTTGTTGTGTTTCTATTTAAAAAAAACCTTTCTATTAAAAAACCTCCATATGGGAATGTGGTATGTGGAATGAGTATGTGGAACTCCTGGTCACAAACATTTGGCTCTAGAATAAGCTACCCCTTAATCCTTTTGATATGAGAGCTGTGTCCTTTGCGTCATCCACATCCTGGCCTAGTTTATATTATTATTTATGCTACCATTCGGCACTTAAAGGTGTCTCTAGTTGCAGGAGAAAGCCTGTGGAGATTCTGGTCCCTTGCCTTGATACTTGTGGTTTGGTAGAGAAAACTGAGTGGTAGAGGGTTATCAGTGAATAGGTTAAGGAGCAGGCGGCCACAGTGGCCTGCAACCTGGTGATAACGATGCTGTGGGCCTTCTGGCAAAGGTTCCGGGAGGAGAAGTTGATTCCACATTGCAGGCAAAGGCTGCTTTGGATGTTCTTTGGGGAAAGGATGTACTGAATATGCAACATGCCTGCTATACTATAACCTCTTTAATCAAGTACTTAATATAAATGGAGCCATTTAAATGAAAAAAGAGGAATGAGGGCCTGGGTGTGGCTCTGTGGTTGGGCCAATGGAGAAAAGAGCAGGAGGAAGATTTTGAGTTCACCACCAAAACCTAGACAGAACCTGGCAGGAGTAAGGAAGTCCCCAGGGTCATCCATTTTACCTTCTCTTTTTATCCCCCATCCCTTCTCTCTCTCTCTCTCTCTCTCTCTCTCTCTTTTATTTTGAACAATCACAAGGATTAAAGGTGGCCACTAACCTGAGTGGCAGCCGTAGCTTCTTGTTTCTCCATTTTCCAATTCTGCGGCCATTTGTTAACTTTGAACAATGGTTCCAAGTATGTGTTTGCTTGTTTTCTCTCTCTTCTTTGTATTTAGACAGGATTTCACTTTGAAGCCCTGGCTGGCCTGGAATATACTGTGTAGGCCAGGCTGGCCTCAGACTCACAGGAGATCCACCTGCTTGTGCCTTCTGAGTGCTGGGATGAAAGGTGTGCACCTCCACATCTGGCCTCTTTATTTTCCTTTGGATAAGATGTTCAAAGTCTTCCATCCTCTGCATTATGGCTCAGTCCAGAACTGTGGAATGAGCCAGGCTCTTTGATTTCTGTGTTGTGGGGGTGAGGAGTCCTAAGGCCTGGAGATCAGAGACAATTGTTGACACTGAGTGTGTTCACGACTCTATGAACCAACACAGTCTCGGATTCATGTCTAAAAACCAGTTGCATAGACATTTGTTGTTGGCTTTCTCTGTTAGTTCACTTGGGGTCTCTGGTCACTGTTGTCCATGGCCTCACTTCCTAGGGTGGCTTCTCTGATGCCCAGGCCCTCTGGGGCCTGCATCGTCCTTCTCACACACTCCATTCTGAGCTCACACTGAGGGATTCCGAAAACCCTAGAATGAACCTCAAAGTCTATCTCAGGACATCTTTTCACCAATGGTGCTACTTAAATATCTCAAAAACCTGCTGCCTTTACAGAATACAAGATGACCTAAGATTCAGGACGAGCATAGAAACATTCTAAGTGTCCTTCAGAGAAATCCCTGGCACGCCAGGGTCATATGAAAGAAGGCCATCTGGACTTGGAAGATTTATTTGTGGGGCAAACTCATCTTTGTGGAAGCATGCATAAAGAAGTTTCAGAGGATTTTCTTTCCTTCTTCCCTGTAGGTACAGCTCGAGGCTGGGCCCGTCTCCATCACCCTCCTCAGGCTTCCACGGAGGGTTCTCGATGAACTTGGTCCCCTTCTGCCAGCAACCTCGGGGCAGGAGACATGGCTTTCCTCAGGTGGGGACTGGGAAGACAGAACGTCCACCGGTCGAGCAGGGTACTCCTGCTGAAAGTCACAGTCGTCGTCATCTCTGTGCTTCTGCTTTGTGAATATTTCATCTATTACCTCGTCATCTTTCGGTGCCGTTGGCCAGAGGTGAAGAGGCTAGCCCATGGCAATAGCCAGGAGCCTGTACTGAAAGCCATGTTTCTGGCTGACACTCACTTGCTTGGGGAGATAAGAGGCCACTGGCTGGACAAATTACGGAGGTAAGAGGTGGAAATCCTTCTGAGATTCCACAGGCAGAAAGGCATGGCCCTGACTCCACGGGTCAGCTGCAAAGCTTCCGGCTTCAGCTGCATTTCCTTTTAACGAGGCACGGGAGATTTTGAATTTTCTCCTACTAGTTATTAAGTACATATTATATGCAGAGTCCTGCAATTAGGGCGTGGTCTGGGCTGCTGGCTAGTTCTGGGAGTTTGGTGAGTCTGCAAGTCCTGCCTCCTTGTCAGTGGCTGGGTTAGCATGGGGAAACCTCACAACTGTGTGAGGAAGTTACCCACACAGGCTCTGGCATGTGGGAGTGGCCCCTGGGCAGGAGGATACATATCTGCATGGAGTTCCCTTTCATGTTGGTGGAGTGTGAGTCTGAGCACATTGGGTTTTTGGCTCCTCTGGGTAGCCAGAGGCACGAGGCAGGTGTGTTCCTCTCTCCCCAAGGATGGGTGAGGTCTTGCCTCTTCAACTCTGACCTGATCCGGCTTCACCTGTTTTGTTCCCACCAGCAAGCTTTTCTTGTTCTCTATTTTGAATGGAGCTAAAATTCATAGCATTTGCTATCATCTGTTTTTTCACGGACTCACGGTGGCTTTTTTAGTTTCGGATTGCTGTGCAGTTGTCACTACTATCCACCTCCAGATGTTTTCCTCGTGGACGGCGGCTGTATCCACGCAGCATCAGTTACTCACTTTGTTCTCTCTCTTTGTCTCTGGAAGCCACCCTTGTGTTTCCTGTCTCTGTGAGCCTGGCTACAGCCGACTTAACACCTAAGAGGAACCACACAGCATTTTCTTTTCTGTGACTAGCTTCTTTCACTTAGCATGATGTCCTTTAGGGTTCATCCACGCTGTAGCACATGCCAGGATTTTATTCCTTTCAAAAATGAACTATATTCTTTTGTTTGGACCTCATATTTTTGTTTGCTATTGAGACAGAGACTTACTCCACAGCCCAGGCTGGGCTGAGACGCACTGTGAAGTCTTTGTGGCAATCCTATCAGTCTTTTAAGGACTGGGAATACAGGTTCAGCTTGGATCACATTTTGAAAATCCTTTCAGTGGGCAGACACTGGAGTTGGCTACTGTGACAGAGGCATTGATGGGGCTCTTACCAGCAGGCCACTGGTGACCCCACAGTCGTTCCTTATCTTAGCTTTTCATCACTGACACAAAATCCCCGACATAGGATAAAAGGAGATAATATTTATTTGGTTAACGACTGCGGGGCTCGGTCAGCAGTGTTCTCCTATTGTTGGCCATGAGGTAAGGCAAAGTGTCATGGTGGAGGGGACAGCTGAGCAGAACTACTCAGTGTCCTGTGGATAGGAAGCAGAAAGAGGGACCAGAAGGAACCATGAACAGAACCCTCACTAACCTATTCCTTACAGCTGGGTCATATCTCCCAATAATGCCACCATACTGTGAAACCACTCTGGACTTGGCACAACGGTGATGTTCAAACCCTTAGGGACCTTCCACTTCCAAAGCCTGTGAGTGGGTAACCAAACCCATCCCATGTGAGCCCTCAGGGGATGCTGCACATCCAACTGTAACTCTCCTCACCACAGCTTGGTTGTTTTCTAAAAGGGGAGCATTCTTTCAAGAGGCAGTATCCTCAGACACCTGAAGGTATGGTCGACCTGAGGTTGGCAGAGTAGGCAGGTTGTGTGGTGTTCCCAGCGTGGGTGAAAGAGACAGGGGAAAGAAGGGTGAGGGGCTGCCAGGTCTTTCTATGAAGAGTTCTGGCCAATGGAGGTACGAGATAGAGAAGGCCAGAGTGAGACCGCAGTTTGGGGCTTTGTCTGGGGCTTACAAAGGTCAGCCCTCTGGCAGTTTCCCGGTCTGTGTCCTACTGCCCTTTTGCTATTCTCCCACAGAGCTACCTCTGGCTCTGGAATGACAAACCTTTAAGGAGTGATGTATACTGAATATTTGAGGTCTTAAAAAAACTTATTCTCATTAAAATAAAGAAACAACCTTCTTTTATTTCTGTATAGCAGGATGTAACATTCCTCTTTACAGGGGAAGCATCCTGGAGCAAACCATAGGATGAGGGAAGGTGGGGTCATAGGTCAGAGACGGGCGCTGGAGCGGATGAGGGAGAAATGCAGACCGAGGACCAGGGCACCTCTGTGTGCCAGTACTGTCACTGCACAAACACCATCTAGTTTAATCCCATCATGGTCCCTCGAAAGGGGGTTCTCTTCATTTTAAATAAAGAAATTAATTCTTTTTGGAGACAGTCTTTCTATGGAGTCCACGTTAGCCTTGAACTCATGACCTTCCTGCCTCTTCCTCCCAGTGCTGGGATGACAGGAGCACACCCCCATAGTGGTAACTTTTTTTTTTAAACAATTATTATTATTTTGTCTTCATTACTAAGAAGACTAGGAATCAGTGGGAATATTCTCAGGGCTACACTTATCAACTGATAATTTTTTTTTTTTTTTTTTTTTTTTTTTAGGACAGTAGACCCAACTTCTGTTATTTCATTACATTTATAGAGGGGGGGGGTGCTACAATTGATGTGGGGCCAGTATTCTGTCACTTTGACACAAGCTTATCTGAGGAAAGGCAACCAAAATTGAGAAAATGCCTTCATAAGATTGCTTGCTTGTAGGCAAGCCTATGGGGCATTTTCTTTGTAGTAATTGATGGGGGAGGGCCCCGCCCACTGTGGGTAGTGCCACCCCTGGGCTGGTGGTTGCAGGGAGCTATAAGAAAGCAGGTTGAACAAACCATGGGGAGCAGTGCCTGTGCTGTCGCTGCATCAGTTCCTGCCCCCAGGCTTCCACCCTGAGTTCCTGCTGTGACTTCTCTGGATGGTAGACTGTTATGTGGAAGTGTAAGCTGAAATGAACCATGTCTTCTCCACGTGGCTTTTAGTCAGCGTTTTATCAGAGCAAGAGAACCCTAACTTAGATAGTCTGCACGTGGGACTCAGAGAACTCTCAGAAATCCAACGTCCACCGTGTCAGTCCCAGGAATCGGTTGTCAGCGATTGCCTTTGCCCAGAGAGCCATCTTGATGACTCATAGGTTCCTTTTTCTCCTTTTTTTTTTTTTTTTTTAAAATGAGATAGGCTCACATTATGCAGCCCAAACTGGTCTTGAACTTTCAGTTCTTCTGTCACGGCCTCCTGAAAGTTCAGAGTATAGACCTGCACTGCCACACCAGTCAATACGAAGCTTTACTACTCATTCATTCTAGCATTGCTGAGGACCTGCCACATGCACACGAGAGTTTCGGAGCTGACTTCCCTCTATCTAGTTTCATTCTGAGCATTTTAGCTCATTTGTTAGAGTAGAACTCAGCCTATATGACGTGAAATTTTATGATCCCATTGATATGGCTCTTGCTTCATGGGGGTGAGAACTTCAAGACTGCTTTGATCACTCTGTGTCTCCAGAGTCTAGGACCAGTACTGTTTCAAAGGTTTAGTCCACTATCTGGCATGGTGGAAAGCGTGGTGGCATACAGGCAGACAAGGTGCTGGAGAATGAGCTGAGAGTTTTGCATCTCCATCTGCAGGCAATAGCAAGTGAACTCTTATTTTTTAGTCTTATGTGCATAGGTAATTTGCCTGCATGTATGTGTGGGGTATTGGAAGTGAAAGGAAAAGTATCAAAAAGTATCCAAGTTCTCAGCACAAAAGAGATTATTTGCCTCAGACGGATAAAGGCCAGGGAATAAGAAACAAAGACAAACAAAGGGGAAAAGAAACAAAGGAGTTGAGGACAAGGGAGGCAGATAGGGCAGGGACATTTGCCCAGATGTAGAACAAAGGACTGCCTCTGGATAGACATGGCCCATACAAAAATGGCTGTTTATAAAGGAAGAAGGAGAATCCCTTGTTAGGATGAGGTGTTTAATTTTAATTGGGCTTGATAATGAGATGAGTCAAAGGGGGGTTTTGGTTGCTGGATTTCAATATTTTGATAGCTGGATCTTGGTAGTCAGTCTCCGGAGGAGGAAGTGGCCAAATAATAGACTAGACCTTGTGACTAGTTTTAGGAAAGTAATCTGATGTTTTTTTAGCAAGGCAGAAGGAATCAGGGAGAAGGGCAAGGCCTACCAGGGCCATATTTGCCATGTTCACTGTACCTAGGTTGGCCACCCCTGTGGAACTGGAGTTACAGACAGTTTTGAGCTGTCGTGTAGGTGCTGGGAATTGCACTCAGGTCCTCTGGAAGAGCAGCCAGTGCTCTTGACCGCTGAATCTTTCCAGCCCCAGGACCTGGGCTTTTAAGCTATTGCCTGTCAGACCGCACACCTTAGATGCCTTTCCGGGTTCCTGTGAACTCACCTTGAGGGTGATCACCCATATCTGGAATGGAATGGATTTACTGTTGCTATTTCTTTCTTTGTTTCCCTGTAACTCTGAAGTCGAGGCCTTTTTTTTAAAAAAGGGAGCTTGAAGCTCAGTAGAACCTGTATGCACAATGCCAAAAAACAAAAAAAAGCAGAAAGAAAGAATCCTAGGCTGCAGGTATGGTGTAAACCTACTGGGCCTCTCTGGAAGCTGTGCTAAGTCCTTTCAAATCCCTGGAGTTCTCTTGTTGGACTGATGTATCAGGACATTTGCGGGTGGGGGAAGGGCAGCCTAAAATTCCCTAAATTTGATCAGATGCAAAGGTTGTTCCAAAGATGAGGGTTGGAAATCAAGATTAGAGCCATGGGAGACAGAGAAAGGGATCGTTTAATTCTTTGTGTTTGCCTTTGCTATTTATTTGCTTAATTAATTATCGTATTTATAACAGGCTCTCACCATGTAGCCATGACTGTCCTCCTGGAATTTGCTATGTAGGTGAGGCTGACCCTAAAATCGTAGAGATCTGCTTGTCTCTGTCTCCTGAGTGCTGGGATTAAAAATAGGCACGACCGCACCAGGCTAATTCACCTTCTAAATGACCGAGAAGGCCCGAGTAACTTCCTTCACCCAAGAAAAGAACTGATGTTTTAATTTCTCTCAAGGGAGTGGCAAATGGAGAGAGCCTTTCAGACAGCTCTGTGGTTGCTGCAGCCAGAAATCGTCTTCATTTTGGGGGACATCTTTGATGAAGGGAAGTGGAGCACTCCCCAGGTAGGATCTGGGTTCTGATTCCGCCTCAAGGATTCACTTTGGCAGCCTAGACTGTCCGTGACATTCTAGTGGCTTGGGTTGGGAGTTTTAATTCTGAAGATGGAAATGCATGGTCCTATGGCCAGGGTGTCACTCACCTTTGGACTGGGTGCTTAGCATGGGGCCCTTAGTTTGGTTCCTAGCCCCCCCCCCACCCCAGTATAGTCTGTCTTGAAGATGCTTAGGGTTTTTGGTCATCTAATCTTTTATTATCTATGTAGGAAATATGTATGTGGTTAGACTGATATCATTTATATAATTGGAACACAGTCCAATAACCTTCTGGGAAAAAGAACAAATAGGCAAGATGGTGCTAATTCCCTTGTACTGGAATTGCAGAGTACATGCTGAGACAGACATTCACTCCATAGGTTTCTTTTCTTCCTTTGGGGGCATGGCAGATTGAACCCAGGGTCTTGTGTGTCTAGGCAAGCACTCTACCACTGAGCTACAGTCCTGACCCTAATTTCATCCCCGTGTTTAACTGTGCATCGAGGGAATTAGTTACTGGCCATTGTCCTCTGCTTCCTTTTGTCTGTGTGAGAGTTGGAGAAGGAGCCACAGGGACCTGGTGTGAGGTTACCTGTACTCAGGGCCTGAGGCCCCTGCTAGGTAAGGGGATGAGATTGTACATCTGTCCCCAAAAGACGAGAGCTCTCAGACTGCTCTGCTTATTATGTCCTTAAACAGAAGGAGTGGTTCCTGCTGTTGATTAAAAATGTTCAGCCACTAATGTTTTTTTAGAAAGGCATTTTTTTTAAAAAAAATGGATTCTTTGTGGTTTTCATATCATGCGTCCTGATCCCATTCATCTCCTTGTCCCTTTATATCTACCTTCTGCATCCTCCCTCCCAAAATAAAATTAAAAAAAAAAAAGCCAAAACCCCCCAAACAAAAACAACCAAATTAACTAACATACAAAATAAAAATCTTGAAAAGTGTGGAAAGTGTGGAGCTGGAGTGTGACACCATGAATCACACAGTACACGTCAGCCCAGACATCAAAGTGTTCATTGCTATGAGTCATTGGTCTGATTTGATACCTCTGCTACGTTTTCAATCCTGGGCCTTTACTGGGGCTCCTCTTGGATATCCTGTTGTTGCCTGTGCCATGAAGATCCTGCAGCTTTAAATCTACAGGTCTGGCCCCTTCCCAGGCTGGCTCCAGCAGTTTAAAGAGACTTTTTATTGGGAAATATTCACCAATCCATTGGCATCTGCCAGAACAGCTCAAAAGGTATTGAAGTCTGGGGAGCTGGAAAGGGAGCGCAGCAGGTGAGCAGGTGAAGCCTGCCGGCCACAAGTGCAAAGACAGAATGACCCTGACACAAATAACTAAAATGTAGAGTAATTTAAAAGAGGCCCTGGATTGGCTACGAACCCATTGTCTAAACCACTGTACTTCCTTAGAAGCAGCCTCTAAGTAAACATGAGGGAACAGAAATGCTAAGACTTCTCAACCCTCCTAATGACTGTGGCCCTCTGATACACATCCTCATGCTGTGGTGACCCCCAACCATAAAATGAGTTTTGTTGCTACTTCATAACTGTAATTTTGCTATTGTTGTGAATTGTAATGTAACTTTTTTGGTGATAGAAGGTTGCCAAAGGGTTAGAGACCCACAGGTTGTGGACCACTGCAAATACTATATATAAACACAGCGAGTTCACCTTTATGGGGGTACTTTTGTACATTAATAGCAATAATCTCAAGATTTTCTAAGTTTTTATGCTGACTTTATGTTATCCTAATTTTAAACATTTTAAAAAATGGACCTTTGTTCTGTATTGAAGGACTCTACTTATTTTGTTAGGTAGTACTGTACTTAAATTTTTAGAATAAAATTAATACCTAGGATGGTTTTTATTTTTTGCCCACCTGAGGCTATTTGTTCAGTTGATGCTTTTAGGCTCATCGGAGTGAGAGCTGTATGAAGATAATTCTGGATCTTTACTAGTGAAGGCAAGTGTCGGAATAATCCTGACGTATTTATTGGGATGTACATCCTCTGTCTTCCCTTCACCCAGATCTCATCAATTATTGTTCTAGAGGATTCTGAAGGGCAGCATCACCCCTGTCCTGGTTGAGATGTATGAAGGCTGACTTGGTATTTACTGGGCCTATTTTTTTAAAAGTTATTTTTAAATTTATCTTTGAGGATTTCATATACTATAGATGATATTTTATCAAATTCTTTCCTCGTTTCTAACTCCTCCTAGATCCTACCTCCCCACCTAGCTTCACCTTCTCTCAAAAAAAAAAAAACAAACAAAAAAACAAAACAAAAGCAAAAACAAAAGAAAAAGCCCCCAAAAAACATGGAGTCCAATTTGTGTTGGCCAACTGCTCCTGAGCATGGGGCCTGCTCTGGAGTGTGGTTGGCGTTCCCAGTTATTGCTCCATTGAAGAAAACTGATTTTCCCTCTCCAAAGAGCTGCTGATTGTGACTGACTCCTTGGCAGCGGTGGGACTTCCCCCTCCTCGGAGCTGTTTGTGCAAGTCTTACGCACACTGTCACAGCCTCTGTTATTCCCCACGTATGTCTGCCCTGTTGTGTCTGGAAGTCGTCTACCACCCCGGCTCTCACGGTCTTTCCATCTCTTCTACTGAGAGCCTTGAGGGGAGGGGTGTGATAAGGACATCCACTCAGGGCTGGGTCCTCCCAAGCCCCTCACTCTCTGCACATTGTCCCCATGCGGGTCTCTGTGTTAATTTCCCACCTATTGCAAGAAGCAGCTTCTCTGCTGAGGGCTGAATGGGGCTTTGAGCTCTGGGCACAGTAATTTGTCATTAAGACTCACTTTACTGCTGTGTTCATTTAGCAGAGTAATAGATTTTCCACTGGGCCTAGGTCTGTCTTTGCAACAATCAGAGACAGTTCCCAAACTGGGTCTTTCATGGTCTTCAGAGATCTTGAAATAAAATATTTGGGGGGGGGGTCACAGTTAAAATGCTGTAAGCTCCACATGAAAAACGTATTGAAGTGAGGCCGAATAGAAAGAGGGAAAACTGATCCCTGAAACACATGGTGGAGAGACCTGACTCTTGGAAATTGTCCCTGACCCCTCTATATGTATGCCATAGCTTGTGTGTACCTATCCCCTGCTCCCACATACATACACAAGGAATAAATAAATATAAAAAAGAAAGAAGGGAAAGGATCCCCATTGTACCTATGGTGTATTGTGTATTTCTTTTCTTTTTTTAAGATTTTGTTTATGAGTCTGAGTCTTTGCCTCACCGTGGGTATGCAGTGCCATTGGAGGTCAGGAGAGCATGTTAGGTCCCCTGGAACTGTAGCTACAGGCGACTTTTAGCTGCGATGTGTGCTATGTGGGTGCTAGGAATCAAGCCCAGGTCCTCTGCGAGAACAACAGAACCACCTGACCAGTAACCTTTGTCACAGACTTCAAAATTGACAGAGTCAGGGAAGACTGTCAAAGCCATAGGACCCGTATCCCTTGGAGCTCTCAGGCGAGAGTGTCAGAGCTGTCAGGGGTTCTCTGGTCAAGGCAGACTTGACCTTTTCAATGAATCCTATTGTGCTGGCTAGGTTTTGTCACTTTGCCACAAACTATAAAGACATGTGGGAAGAGGGGACCTCAGTGGAGAAATTGACCCTGGGAGCATTTTCTTGATTTCTAATCGATGGAGGAGGGTATAGTTCATTGTTGGCGGTATCACCCCTTGGGCAGGTGTTTCCAGGTTTATAAGAAAGATAGCTGAGCCTGGAGGAAAGCCAGTAATCACAGTTCCTCTGCGGTCTCTCCTCAGTTTCCACCTCCAGGTTCTTGCTGTGAGGTCCTGTTTTAGCTTTGCTTGGTGAATGACTATAACCTGGAACTTTTTTTTTCTTCCCTCGAGACAGGGTTTCTCTGTAGCTTTTGGAGCCGGTCCTGGAACTAGCTCTTGTAGACCAGGCTGGACTCGAACTCACAGAGATCCGCCTGCCTCTGTCTCCCGAGCGCTGGGATTAAAGGTGTGCGCCACCACCGCATGGCTATAACCCACAACTTAAAATAAGCCCTTTCCTCCCCAAGCTGCTTTTGGTGAGGGTTTTATTACAGTCTAAGCAAACCTGGGTACCCACCAATGCTGTTCTCTTCTCAGTAAGCTTTTGAACAGCAGTCCTCACACACTACTGTATAATTTCATTCGCAAAAGGAAATTCCTATTTATTTATTTATATTTTTTTGAGACAGGGTCTAGCCTCGGCTGATCTGAAACTCCCTCTTTAGACCAGGTTGGCTTAAAACTTCAACTCTCAGATGCACCTCCTGCGGCAGCCCCTGGAATGTTGGAATTACAAACATGGGCCACCATGCCCGATGCTGGAAATTCTTCGAGATGAGAAATATATACGCCAGCTCATGTTTCTCTTACCTAATTTTAAACTTAATCTTTGAACCTTGTTACAAATTATATCTTTTGAATAATGTGACTTCAGAAGTCACAGAGCCACGCACACAGCTGTCTAGGCACGTGCACAACCTCCCCTTGATGCCTTCTCTTAAATCTAAACTGTGGACACTTGATAAATCTGATGCTGCTTCCCATGACTCTTCCTGAAACTCTTTTCGGTGTCATGAGTCATGATCCTGGCTTCCCTGAGTGTGGAGTCCCTAAGTGGGAAAAATTTTCAGCTTCCTGTAGCAAGTTCTACTGCATTTACCACGACCGCTAATAGATGTCTCGGAAAAGAATTAAAACTTGGTCCCTCAGTGGTGGTGTACTCCTTCAGCCCCAGTACTTAAGAGGCAGACACAGGCGACCTCTGGTCTACAAAGCAAGTTCCAGGACAGCCAGGGCTGTACCAAAAAAACCCTGTCTCGAAAGATCAAACCAAACCAAACCAAACACTTTGTCTTTGTGTGGAAGATGGGTTGCCTTCTCCAATCAAAACAGGATCCGGTTTTTGCCGGAGGGGGGAGGGTTTGAGGCTCTCAGCTGTGGCTCTTGTTCCCTCAGGCCTGGGCGGATGATGTCCAGCGATTTCAGAAGATGTTCAGGCACGGCAGCCACGTGCAGCTGAAGGTGGTCATCGGCAATCATGACATTGGCTTCCACTATCAGTAAGTACTGTGCGGAAGAATCGCGCCCCAAGAACGCTTGCTCAACCATTTTTAGTATTTTAAAGTTGTCAGGACTTGGGGAAAGCCATATTTGAGTTTTACTGAAGAAATTTGTTTTCCTTCAGAGATGGAAGTTTGGAAATGGAGGCTCCTTCAGGAATTAAAAAACTTTTTTTTGGCATATTTACACCCTCAACAAATATCTATCATGAGTGAGTTGTATGTGCCACGAGGAGACTCTAACTTAAAATGTAATTAATTAAATATTTTTATTTATTATTTTTTGAGGCAGGGTTTCACTGTGTAGCTCAGGCTGCCCTGGAACTCATTATGCAGGCCAGGCTGACCCCAAACTCTGCCTGCCTCTGCTCCCAAGTGATGGGATTGAAAGAGTTACCACACTTGGCTATTTTTTTTTTTGTCTGACCCTCAAACTTGCGATCCTCCTGCCTTCAACCTCTGGATGAAAATGGACACTTCATGTCAAACTGTTATTGAAGTCAGAATATAAGTCCACACACCGTTTGCTAGCTCACACTATAGTGTGTTATGACGCTTATGTGCCAGATATTTTAAGTACTTTCTGTGTACTAGCTTCTCCTTGCTCTTTTGCTTATTGTCCCACTGAGGTCCCAGGGAACTGAGTAATTCACTCCCCCCCCCCAATAAACAGTGGACCTGACCTTTGAGCCTCAATTGCCTGAGACCATTTATAAATGCCAGATTGTAAAAGCTATTTTTCATATTCATGGTAACTTCACAGTGCTAAGACAGCTTGACCTGAAAAGGGTTTCTTTTTCTAATTGGATACAGGATGAGTAAATACAGAATAAAACGATTTGAAGACGTGTTCAGCTCAGAAAGGCTCTTCTCTTGGAAAGGAGTTAAGTGAGTATTGTCTACGAATTCTTATGAAACATTTTTAAAAAAAAGATGAGGTGCTGGGGGTGGATCCCAGAGCCTGAGACCCTTCCGCTGAACTGTGGTCCCAGCTTGAATCCATTGTTCAAAGGTGGTTGCCATATGGTCAGGCCCACGTCCTGTGTTACTTGGTACCTTGCTTGCTTGATGGTCGCGGTGGGAGTTGACAGATAGGAAACTTAGAATCAGCCACAATGAACAAATCAGTCTATGATTTGTAGCCGCAGGGCGATTGGTAATGAAAAGTCCCCAGACTATCTTGATACAAAATATACAGCTTTAATAAACAGAAGTAAGATTTACAACAGCTTGCACCAGAATCCAAATGATCCATCCGGACGCAGGAGGTGGGGGGGAGCTAGCGGAGTGC
The DNA here is from genome assembly GCF_982192425.1 of Myodes glareolus. Classification (NCBI taxonomy): domain Eukaryota; kingdom Metazoa; phylum Chordata; class Mammalia; order Rodentia; family Cricetidae; genus Myodes; species Myodes glareolus. The sequence continues at coordinate 21,210,265 of NC_142038.1, forward strand.
ACTTGCTAGGTAGGTTTATAGGCAGGCTTTTGCCTGAGGGCGGCACGCCCCAAAAACAGAATATGATTGGCTGAACTCCCCTATCAATGATTCTGCCTGTTCATGGTGGGTGTGGCATTGTCTGCACTGTCCCAAGTGTTAGACATTCAGCAACCCACTTTGTCAGGGTGCCTTTGTGGCTCTTTTTGTTTTGCTTTTGCAGACAGGGTCTTGCTATGTTGTCCATGCGGTGTCAAACCCCTGAGGTGGGACTGTAGGCTCACGCCACTGTGTACATCGTGAAGCACTTTCTCATTTGATCCAAATGTATTTGTACCATTTTACAAAGGTCACTCTGATAGGTATGATATCCTGGCACTTGGTGCCAGGTGTGTCAAAATGTTCTGTAGCATTCTCTGATTCCTAGTTCATCAGCCTTAACCTTTCAAAGAGAGCAGCCTAGCCCTTAATCTGGTTATTGGATGCCCACATCCTCACAAGGCCATAAGCAGGGGCACTCTAGACCTATTCTGTGTTGTTGGTCAGTACAACTTCCGGGACTGCGTGCTCTGCTCCAGTCCACACAGAGGAGGGAACCTCTTCTTTTTAGTCCTGTCCTTCTGTGGTCCCACAACTCTGCTGATGGCGATACAGTGAGACCATCACTGTAAGGAGCTGGCGGTGAAAGTAGCATGGGTTTTCCACCAGTTCCCCTCTTTCATAACCATGCTGTGGGCACAGGGCAGTCTCCAGCAATACCTTCCTTTCTGTGTAGCCACGGGACTGAAGTCTCTGAGTGACTTCTGCGTAACTGTATTGCTTCAGACATGCTTGCCAGATTTCAGGTCACTTCAGTTCCCTATACCAAAAACTGGTTACATTTTAACCAGTTTGCTGACAAGCACCTTTCCCATACCAGGTGCTAATTGCACAGGACATAAAAGCATTATTTCCATGGGAGTCCATTAAAATGTGACAAAGGTAGAGGCTAGCCTATCTTGACTTTACCATCTTGGTTAGGGATTATCCAAGCATGCTTTAGCACCAAGCAACACTTGGTCCTGAGCATTCCTTCCTTGCTGTGTGTGCGTGTCTGTGAGCTTCCTGGGTTCCTTGTTCTTTTGAGCACACGGCCCATTGTTTCACTAACCCATCTACCACCAGGTGATGTAGGCTTTCTGGTCGTCCCTACGCTTGCACAGGTGAGACAGACTCAGGAGCTTGCCCAAGGACACGCTTCTAACTGGATGCTGGTTTGAGGGGTTGTCAGACCCTTGACTTCTGTCATGTAGGATTTCCCACAAATTACAAGTCAGTTCTTTCTTTCCCTTGGAGCAACAGAAATAAGCCCAACTTTACTGAATCTTGGATATAATGCTGTTGTTTTGTCGGTATTAACTCATAGTCAATTTAGCCGGTATTAAGCTGCTCTTGGGCCTGCTTCCTCACTCTATGGATGTAGAGTGTTGTTTCCATGGGGACAGTGGGAAAAGCGGCTCCCACACGTGCCCAGTGGCCTGACCTTCTGCCTGCTCCTGTCTGCCTCAGTTTTGTGATGGTCAACAGCGTCGCCATGGAAGGGGATGGTTGTAGCATCTGCTCTGAAGCGGAAGCTGAACTCAGAGAGCTTTCTCGTAAACTGAATTGCTCCCGAGAGGTAGGAGACCATTGGAACAGCATAGGCCTCTGCGCTCGTGTCTTCCAAAGGTGCCCTGGCTGCCCCTCTCCCCGTGGGTAAACACTGGGTTTGCTGGGTTAACAGGGTGACTTCTGACCAGCAGGTGCAAGGATCCAGCCTGTGTGAAGGTGAGCAGCGGCTCCCCTTTTCTGCCCCCGTGTTGCTGCAGGTGAGCTTGGGGAGGAAGCTAAGTCCAGCCAACCACGCTTCTGAGAGTGTCACTGATCCACTTTAATCCCGGACAGCACTACCCACTCTACCGGGCCAGTGATGCTAACTGTTCTGGTGAAGATGCCGCTCCTCCAGAGGAAAAGAATGTCCCCTTTAAGGAGAAATATGATGTTCTTTCTCAAGAGGCCTCACAAAAGGTGTGTGTGTGTGTGGTGATGTGACCGCATGCCCCTGTCACATGGGGACAGCGGGATGAACACACAGGGCCTTTGTGGTTACTAGCTTCACAAAGGGGAGGGCTTGGACACTATTTCAACTCAATCGCTTTGTTCCTTTTTTCTTTGGTAGATCCACTATTTCCTAATCTCAATTAAAATTACATTCTCGACTAATCTTTGCACTAAACATTTTTAAGTCAACTTAAATGAATTGAGCATAACTGAAATTTAGTCTAATGTGGGGTGATTTAATTAGAAATGTACTTATATATGTATGTACACGTAGACTATAGCATCTATGTATAATATAGAAATATGTTAAAATGTAAATATATGAATACTAAATGTAAAATACATATATATTTTAAATATAATTATATTTGTGGAAAGTGTTTATGAAACAAATTTATAAAAATAAAGTAATAATATATAAGTCTGTGATAGGAAGAGTGGGTTCTAAGGTTTACTAGGAATAGGGAATCTGAGGAAATATAAACCTGCCCTACCTATTAAGGATTATTGTTATTTGAGTGGAATGAGTGGCCATGTCAGTGATCCTGGCATAGCCATGGGTGTATCGGTGCCAGTCTGAGCATTAACTCCCTGCATCTTTTTGGCTGCCAGCTGCTGTGGTGGCTCCAGCCTCGCCTGGTTCTGAGTGGCCACACGCACAGTGCCTGCGAGGTGCTCCACCCGGGAGGAGTGCTCGAGGTGAGCGTCCCATCCTTCAGTTGGAGAAACAGAAACAACCCCAGCTTCATCATGGTAACGTAAACCTTTATTTTTATCTGAAAGCTTTCTGGAGTATTGAGATCAACACAGTAACCAACTATTTAGCGGCTGCAGTCTATAAAAACATACAAAAGCCAGAAATCAATCGCTCTCTTTGCACTCTTGAGTTGTATACACCGCCTGTCTGTAATCACTGATCTGGGGACACATATGCAGAACATGACTTCAGAGGGACTCTGAGGAGCATCTGCCAGAATTTTATCTCGAGAGCAGAGGTGAAGTTCAACAAGTGCCAGTTTGTTTCCAAGGGAGCAGTGTCTCTACATTAGTAAACTCTGTTATCTCTCATTTTCTAAGTGTGCTGGGCACACGGTGCTACAGAATACCCAAGTTGGGGAAAGGTGTTGACTCAGCGAAACACCTCCTTTGTAACCATGGGGCCTTGCACTCAGTCCATGCTGCTCTTCTATGGTTCTGTCTAGAAAAAGGTGGGGGTCCCGTGTGTTTTCAAGTTCAAGTAAGTGAAAACATTTGCTGCCTTGATTCCACATTGCAAACTGTGGAGACGCAGGGGTTCTTCTGGGCCACAGTGACTGCTCTGCCATCCGAAGGCAGGGATACTTCTGTCCTCTTGTTCCTCTGGGACTGATGCCTCTCCATCTCCCTTCAGGGCTACTCTACTATGTGACCTTCTCCCCGAGCCAGCAGAGCTTTGGTGCCTTTCTTTTGCTAGCACCTCTGTGGCCGGTGGTGACTTGTTATGCCCAAAGCCCCTTGGTCCTGAGTGAAGAGGGCTCTTCCCTCCCAAACCCACCTGAGGGGGCCTAGAAGACAGCCTCTAAGTCAGATTGCTGTGCCTGGGACTCACCCTGGGACTCACTCATCAACTTTCTATTTCTTCCCCAGGGAAGTCTGACATCCAGAGACTATGCTCTCTCCAAGTGCTACCTCCCGTTTGAGGACAGGGTGCTGACCACCTATGGTGCAGCAGTAAGCTTCCTTGTGCTCCTTGTCTTAGCTCACTTTGAACGCTTGCCCTCCTCTCTTCTGTCTGCTTGGAAACTGTGCAGAGTGCACACGAGAAGCTGATGAAGCCGGTGATTGTTGCACCTGGTAATATAAATCAACACCAAAGGCATAGGGCTTCTGGTGGGGCGCATGGGAGCCACGGAGGTGAGCGAATATTGATTGTCCTTGCGCACATCCTGGGAATTCCAAATCATCCATGCCAGTGGCTGCAGAATAAACAGCTGCCTGTCCTGTTCTCATGCTACAAAAATGGGACATGTACTCTACAAGTTTGCCTCTTTTGTTTTATCAAATATATGTATAATCAAAGGTTGCATCTGTACAGTATATAAATGTTATGGACACTGTCACTTGCATGCACCACACATAGCCCTGGCTTCCCCAGAAAGGACTCAGCAGTCTTGGTGCACACTGGAGGCTACGTGTGCACCTAAAAGTTGGATTTTCTCCGTCCCTCTCTGCAGTAGCTCTCGATTTCTTATAGATCATGAAGTTGTATGCTCAAAAGTACAGATTCAATGTACAGGAACTTGTTTGTTACAGGCTCTTGATTCTGTGCTGATGGAATCAGATTTTTAGTTAAGTGTAATTTTCTCTTTAGGAGACTGTTGTCACATCTGAATTCAATGCCTGTCGATGATTCAAACTTCAAAAATGGAGGATCTGGATATTTGAATTTGAAAATAAAGCATATTCTTTTTTTTTTTCCTAAAGAAGTCTGGATCTTTATAATGATCAAATTTTATTTATTTGTATTTATTTTGTTCTGATTGAGCTCAGGGCTTCTGCATGCTAAGTGGGTGCTCTATCAGAGCTATAATTCAGCCCCTAGAACACTTTTAAATAGTTCTTTAGTAACAGGGAACTGTTGAGTGATAATGCACACAGTAGTATAAAACTTCACGTGTGTGTGTGTGTGTGTGTGTGTGTGTGCGCGCGCGCGTGAGCTTTTCTTCTTGCTTTGAACGTGCAGGGGAACTGAAAGTCACTTTCCTGACATGTGTGGGCTCAGCCGGAAGTTTGTGCGCAGTGGAGAGTGGTAGACAGTGGCAAGGAGCCGAGGAGCGTGCTGTAGTGACTGAGGCTGCCACCCTTTCCCAGAAGAGCATCTCAGCCACGATGAGTTTACAAAGCATTACGCGATGCTGACTTCAGTGGAATAAACTTGAGACAGCAATAAGTAGATGAATAAGTAAAGTAACACAGGCTGTCACTCCTGTGTGTTTGTACTGTTGAATATTTAACCTAGGACATCTTTACAGAAAACTCTAAACCTAAGAGAACTATTCCCAGAGCCTTGGCCGTAGGTAGTGCCAACAGTGCCCTGACGCAGCTGCTGTTACGTTCTAGGCGTCCCTACCATAACTTGAGGTCGCGGCTGCAGATCTCACATGGGGGCAGCAGCCATACATTCTGTGCTTATATTTAAAACAAAGGTTTTTGTGGGGCTGGCGTTATGGCGGTGGATAAGGATTAGCAGGAGAGTGCTTGCCCAGCATGCTCCCAGCGCTGGGCTCGTCCCTAGCAATGCAGATAGATAGATACTAAGTAAATAGCTTTGTAGTATTTCATCTTCGGAAGGTGCTGTCCTTCCTGCCCTCACTCCGCTACAACACTGACACTACTTTGCTTTCCTCTGATCACCTGTTCCTTATAAGATGGGACTGTATATGGAACTTAACTAGGGGATGGTAGGCCTGCTCCTGCCTAGGAAACCTGAAGGAGTCTTCAGAAACATTTCATCTGTGTGTGGGGGCAGGGGGAGGGGGAGAGAAAACCTAAAAAAAAAGTAGCTTCTAATGTATGCCTTGGAATCGGGTGGTCCCAGTGTTTGCAGCAGCTGAGCTGCAGAACAGTAAAAGCAGGCGGCTGCGACAGTTCCAGTGTTGGGTTGGCACTGCTGGTCAAGGAGATGACTCTGAAATCAACGATCGTCCATAAATACCAACCTGATAAAAAATATCCTAAGATGAACAGATCCCACCGATTCCCCACTGTGGATGCAGCAGGCTGTGCGGACCGCAAGCTGCTTGGCACAGCTGGGACGTATTTCCTTACAGGTGGGGCTATCACCAAGGCACAGAACGCTACAAGGAGGTTTTGTTAGGAGTCATACAAAAGAGTATTACATTTTGCGGGTCTGTACAGTCTAGTAAAGCAACAACAAAGGGAAACTAGGAAAGACCATGCCCAGCTATCAGGAAGGTGTAGAGGACACCGTCATGTATAGACAGGACACAGTTTGCAGTAGTGAATGGGGCAGCTTTTCTGCCTAAATGTAAGAGGCCCCGAGAGGCCCTCTACTCCAAATGCCCGCAGCTTACAGCCACTGCAACTGTGGCCGGAAAGAATTCCTCTTGCCCTGTGGCTGGCTCGGGTCTACTCTAAGCATTGGGCCAGTGCAGATCAGAAGGGGCAGCTACCTGCTAGCCAGAAAGAGCCGCAGTCCACGGTGATCATGCTTGATAATTTGAAACAATGTATTTCTCCGATTTATGATGCTGCCTTTGATAAGTCAGCCCATCGACCAATCAATCAAAGAATAGATAGGTTCCCACTCAGGTCACTGCAGTATCACCCATGTGAGAGTTGGTGGCTTTGCCGTGACACGGATTGGTGGTGGGAGGCTGTGCAGTCCGGTGAAAAACAAAAGCTACAGAAACCAAACCTGGGGGACAGAGGTAGCCAGAGGCTTGGTGGTCACACGTAGGCATACCTAGGACAGGACAGATGGCAGCCCCGTGACACTAAAACACTCACTACGCCCTACCATGGCTTGGGGTGGACAGACACGCAGGCTGGGGAGATAACACCGCCTCCTGGGGTGGCCAAGAGGGAGGAGAGGCGGCAGTGAGGAGGAGGGGTAGGCAGTCCTCACAAGAGTTCGTACTGCTTCAGGTGCATCCTCTGGATGATGTCACGACAGTCGTTGAACACTCTGCGGATGTTCTCCGTGTCCACGGCGCAGGTGAAGTGGGGGTAGCAGTAATGTTTGCCATCGCCTGTGGCTGTGCTGATCCTCTGTGGAGAAGAAGGTTGTGCTCAGGACAACAGGGCCCAGTGCCATCAAACGGGAGGACAGCTTAAGGGCAGTATAGAGGGGCTAGAGAAGGCTTGGACCGACTGGCTCACAAACTGCTAAGGTACCGAGCATGCCCCAGGAGAGAGTTAAACTTCCCTCAGCCACAGGCACTGAATCTGAGCTGAGGTAGGCTTTGGAGAGGGCAAGACAGGCCAAGATTTCCCGAATAGAAACTTCCAGCATTGATCTATGTTTGTCTATGTTGCCCTGGTGGACAGAAGTCTGCTAGCAGAAATATATTCTGCCTGAATATGTGGTAGTTACGGCAACTAGTGCATGCTGTTGAGGTGGGCGCAGGAGCTTGTCTCTAACTTAGTTTTAATTCATTTATATTTACCTTGAGGAAGGGTCTTGCTATATTGCCCACACCAACCTCGAACTCCAGAACTATAACCATCTTCCTGCCTCACCATGCAACTACTGTGCCACCTGATGCAGCTAATTTATTTAAGTATCCACATGTGATGGGGTTGTATCTCAGTTATGTATTCTCCACACAGGTGATCTAGCTGGCAGTGGATTGTTGCCGAGTGTGTGTGCGTGTGTGTGTGTGTGTGTGTGTGTGTGTGTGTGTGTGTGTTGGAGAAAAGTTCTTTGCTGTCAATGGTGGGAAGCACAAGGTTAAACATGGTCCATCTGTGAAGCTACCTGGGACAGACTAGGGAAAGGTAGGGCTGAATTGTATCTCTCCAAACTTCTGTGTTGGATCTGAACTCTCCAGATATGCCTGGAGATATGCCTGCATATCTTTATGATATGATATGACAAGATCTTCAAAGAGACAAGTATGGTTAAATAAAATCTTTAGCTTGAGCTTGAGTCCAACACAGCTGCCCTGTAAGGTGTCCCTGTAAGGGGAGGAGGTCAGGACACAGACATGGAGATGCTGATCACGGGGACACAAAGTGGGGATGCTATCCATGAACTGAGAAGAACAGCCTTAGGATTAGGTCCTCTTTTGGCACCTGACTTCAAACTTCAGCACCCAGAGCTCTGAGGAAGCATTTCCATTGGCTAGGCCTCTAGTCTGTGAGATGCTGGTCTACGGGATGTCATGTTGGCAGCCCTCAAAGTCCCAGCAGAATCATACATACTTTTTAGCTACAGGTGATCCCTGGAAGCATCCCAGAGCCTCCTTTCCAACATCTTTTGTCTGCAAAGCCTCTTGGGACACGGCCTTTAGGGAGCTCTTAGGACCACATCAAGGGTCTTGAGGAAATATTCATCTGGTTATAAAACTCCTGAGAGGGGTCAGAAGGGATGTTAGCTTCCATTGTGAGTGTGTCTGTTGCTGGGGATGGAACCCAAAACATGAACTATTGCAAGGTAGGCAAAGTACCCTACCACTGAGCTATAGCTCTGGCCCGGTTTTTCATTTTTAAGCTTAAGGACATTGAAATGAATGTCTTTTGGCTCTGAAGCACCAGGTGGGGATATCTGGCAGGGATGTACAGAACAAGTATGTTCAGAAGGGATAGAAACAAGCTGTCTTCTGTAATTGATTGGCTTGCCCCTGTTTGGGGCTGCATACATTCAGGGAGTAAGTCATTATTAGATTGAATTTTCAAACTTCAGTCTAGCTCTCTCATTGAACCTGATTTATTCACTGATTTCCATTAAAGAAAAAAAAAAAAAGAAATGAGTTTATCAACTAGGTAAGCCAGGAATGGTAGCTATGTCTGTAACCTTAGCTCTCAGGAAGCATGGGAAATCAACGGAAAGTCTGAGGCCAGCCTGGGCTAAGTAGCCAGTTCTAGACCAGATAAAGCTACATGGCAAGATCTTGTTTCAGAAAACAACAATAGAAGTAAAAAAGATCTGGCTAGTTCTGTGTGACCACTCCTGAAGCTTGAGGAGAGTTTGCCCAAGGTATGAACTCTCAAATGTGTCTGTCAAATGTGGGTACATAGCCTAAGGGATACAAGACTGTTGCAATTCTGAGCGGTAAGACAGAGGTAGCGCAAAGGCATTATTTCATGCCAGAAAAGCTTCTGCGCAGATGGAGCAAATGATGAATCCCCAGCTCTGCAGCCTGCCTGGTGCCCCTGCCCTGAAGCTGTGAGTTCTAACTCTGAACTTCTTCTTCTTCTTCTTTTTTTCCTTTTCTTTTCTTTTCTTTTTCTTTTTTCTTTTTTTTTTTTGGCGAGACAGGGTTTCTCTGTAGCTTTGGAGCCTGTCCTGGAACTAGCTCTTATAGACCACGCTGGCCTTGAACTCACAGAGATCCGCCTGCCTCTGCCTCCTGAGTGCTGGGATTATAAAGTGTGCACCACCATCGCCCAGCTCTGACTCTGAACTTATTATGTCTCCAACTGCCATTGGCCAAGCCAAGATGTGTGTTGTCGCCTCTGGACCCAAGCTAGGTTTTGTTCTCTGTCAGGGGAGTCAAGGTTTGTCCAAGGCTTGAGTGTGCATTTGTGAGGGCATAGATCTTTTCAAATCTTTATTTAAATGCCCAACACTTGCATGGTTGGCTAACTTTTAGTTCTTGTTACCATAGCATTTTATGGATTTAAAAAATATGTTTCTAAACTGGGTGGTGGTGGCGCACGCCTTTAATTCCAGCACTCGAGAGGCAGAGGCAGAGGCAGGTGGATCTGTGAGTTCGAGGCCAGCTTGGTTTACAAGAGCTAGTACCAGGACAGGTTCAAAGCTATAGAGGAGCCCTATCCTGAAAAACCAAAAAAAAAAAAGTGTTCTAATGACCTAACAGGATATATATATATATAGATATAATGTAATGTATGTATTATACATAGTATATATTAATATATTTAATATGTAATACATATTATATACAAAATATAGATTTATAACAGGATATATATACAGATATGGTGTCAATTATATGATCCTTAATCATATTCTACTGCACTTATAGATTGGTGCTTAGCCCAGTAGCCATCACAGAGACTTCATCCAGCAACTGATGGGAGCAGATGCAGAGACCCACAGCCAAACATCAGGCAGATCTCGGGAAACCCCACAGAAGAGGGGGAGAAAGAACTGTAGGAGTTAGAGGGGTTGAGAGCCATAAGAACACGGCCCACCAGAACCAACTAAGCAGGGTTCATAGGGGCTCCCAGAGACTGAAGCAGCAATCAATCAGCCTGTATGGGTCTGAGCTATGTCCTCTGCATACATGGTATGGTTGTGTAGCTTGGTGTTCTTGTGGGACTCCTAACAGTGGAAGTGGGAGTGTCTATGACTCTATTGTCTGCTCTTGGGACCCTTCTCCTACGAGTGGGTTGCCTTGCCCAGTCTTTAGATGAGGGTTTGTACCTAGTCTAATTGTAACTTGTTACGCCATGTTCAGTTGATATCCCTGAGAGGTCTGCTCTTTTTTGAAGGGAAACAGAGGAGGAGTGGACCTGGGGGAGAGAAGAGGTGGGAGGGGGAGTTGGGAGGAGTGGAGGGAGGGGAAACTGTGATCAGGATGTGATGTATGAGAGAGAGAGAAAGAGAGAGAGAGAGAGAGAGAGAGAGAGAGAGAGAGAGAGAGAGAGGAAGAAGAATCTGTTGATTTACTATGAAATACATATATTCCCACACTAAAATGATTTCCAAGCTGTGCATGGTGACATAGGCCTGTGCTCTTAGCTATGTGGCAGGCTAAATTAGGAGGACCACAAGTTCAAGGTGAGACGGGGCAATTTAGTGGGACCCTGTCTTAAAATTAAAAAATCTCAGTGCTAGTCCTTGCCTAGCATGCATGAGGCTGTAAATGGGCACCAGCACAAGAAAGGTTCTGAGAATCCAATCACAGAGGAGATGGCTCACTGTTTAACTTGGCAGGTCTCCAATTCAGCTGTAGACTCTTCCCCATACTGTCCTTCACATCTTGGGGGGGGGGCTTTTGTTCCTCTCTAGCGACTTGATTAACGTACAGGGCTCAATGCACGCTGCGCTAAGTGCAGTCACTGAGCCACATCCCAGACACGGAACCTGGTCTCTTCATAGTTAGTTTCTAACTCGCCATAGGGCTTTTGAGAGGGAACCTCACCACCCTAGGGACATGGTGGTGAGGGGAAAAGGGAGGACTGACTGATGGGAGGGCTCTGGACCATCTGTACTGACTGAGCCAAGATTCTCATTTGTCTGGAAGGGGACAGTTCTCAGTATCTGTCCCGCACATGGAGTCTCAATAGGAATATAACCTTGGGAATGTCTTGGCATTTCTGTATTAAAATGATAAAAGGCTCATAGACAGTTCCACAAGTAGGTTATTCTACAACAACAACAACAACAACAACATGTGCAGGATCTGCTGACAGGCACCTCACGTATGAGACGGTAGGAGGAATATAAGTTAGTGACCAGCCTGGGCTACATAGTGATTCTGAGGCCAGCCTGAGCTACACAGTGATTCTGAGGCGAGCCTGGGCTTCACAGTGATTCTGAGGCCAGCCTGAGCTACACATACTCTGTCTTAAAAAAAGAAAATATCAAGAACTGGGATATACCTCAGTGGTATAAATGTATGTCCTGGAAAAAAACCCAATAAACCAAAAATGGGCATGACAAGCATGGCAAGTTGAGAGAGGGAGGGGGCAGAATTCGGGCAAGTTCATTTTCATGCCAGCCTGCTGGTGCTTTTGGATGGAGGTAGCCGACACCAAGCATTGAATGTGTGCACTTTAGACTCTGCAGGACTTGCTCCTGTTTGGGAGACACACGTGTGAACAGAGTGTGGCCCTGTCACCTGCTCCTCCCTTCACTACCTGGGTGAGAAATGTAACCTCTCTCACGTCGGTGGGCTGAGGCACGAGAGACCGACTGCTTCTCTCTTGACTCATGACTTAGGGAAACAGTGAGACCATGAAGGGCTAATTAGCAAACTTCAGAGAGCAAGGTTATTAACTGTAGGGTGGTAGACAACACAAGGGCCACAGAACTGCTTACCAAAAACAGATCTCGGATAAAGAACTTGGCTCTCGTAACTTTGGGATCTTCTCCCGCATCTGGTGTTGCTGTTGAAATTAAAAATGGAATTTCATTTAACTGTCGGGAAGCAAAGGTACAGAAGAACGGCAACGCAGAAGGAATCAACTACACAGGGCTGTGTATGTTCATGGCATTAACATTCATCGCGTGACAGGGCAAAATTAAAGGTAACATTTAATTTTCCTTCTCCCAAAGCATTTTAATTCTCACGTGTCTACTCTCCTCATACAGTCTTCCTCATCAAAGCATCACCAAGTGGGGTGGCTCCACTCTAAGGGGCTCTGCCATGAGGAGGGGGATACACCACTCCTATACAGGAGTCCTGAAGGAGATTGGTGTCTTCCACCGGTTGAGGACACAGAACTCAGAGAAGAGAGAGCTGGCCTCCACAGACTCCAACTCTGTTGGGGCCTTGATTCTGGATTTCTAGGCCTCCAGAACACTTTGTTTACCAATCACTCTGCCTAAGGAATTTTGTTATGGGAACCCAGACAGACAGGTTACGGCAAGTGACACCTGCTCCAGAAAGCATCTAACTGGCTTCTGGCAAGCTGTGTCCCCTCCATCTTCCTCTTCCTCTTCCAAGCTATGGTAGAGAGGAAGGCTGTGCTGTCTGGGATGCACTCCACTTTTAAAAATCAGCCTTGTAGGAGGGCTCTCTTCTAGCTACTGCTCAGGCTCAGGTTGGGGGTCCTGGGAAGTCCAATGCAGCAGACCCTCGGGCTATCAACCCAAGTATGTCCTGGATCCTCAGGGTCTGGTGATGTCTCCACCTCTAGAGATGCTCTGGTCATTCATTGACTGGGAACTGGGCACTCGTTTTACGAAGGGATAACTTGTAGACCCTTAACTGTACATATTTCAAATGGACACTTTGATACATTTCAGCAAGCATTGGCTTATCAGATTATCACTATGAACAAAGTAATGAGCGATCAAAATAGTATTCAACACTATTGGAAGTGCCCCCATTTTCTTCTGCAGCCCTCTCCTTCTATTCCCAACCAAGCAAGTATGAGTCTGGCACTACAATCTGTGCATTTCCTATACTTGACATAGCCTGAAGTCCTCTTGACTTGGATTCTTTCATCCTGTGTAATCACTGAGCCTTTCACCCATGCTGCACGGATCCACGCTTTCTTTTCTTGCTGGCTGCATCCGAGTTGAGGACTACCAAGCAGGATGGTGAGTCTGGGCTGCCAGCAGTCACTACCCATGCCAGGGAGTGATGGGTGCCCTGGAGTCGCAGACGAACCGGACACACGGTACTGCGTGAACACTAGTCATTGGGCTTGGCACTGTGGCTGGAACCAGGGTCCCTTCAGCTGTCACAATGAATCCCTTTGGTGTTCCTTTGCTGGGAAGCTCCACGTCCCCGGGCAGAGTGCATGCCACTGGGGTGGTGCTCTTTAATGGGGCATAAAGGAGGGTTTGTGTTTTAGAAAGACGGCTGTGCCGAAAACCCAAGTGCTCCAGCAAACATGCATGCATGCGTGCGTGAAGAATGTATGCACACACACACACACACACACACACACACACACACACACACACACACACGCATAGCCACGGAGGCTAAACTGGAAGCTGAGTCACTGAACAGAGTGAGGTCGGAACCACACCTGGAGAAGTAATGCATGGAGGAGGGGCCACAGAACTCAGCTGCTGGTTGGCCTAGGGGGCAGTGAGAGACAGGAAGTGTCTGAGCAGAGGGCAGGACAATCTTCTGGGAAGACAGAGAAGCAACTCAGCCACACCTCAGCTTTTCCAAGAGCCCTGGCTTAGCCTGGGACAGCAACTACCCAGACTGTGAGGTGCGATCTGTGTATGCTCTGACTGCCAAAGGGCCTGTAGCAGAGTGTGGTGGTGTGCCTCTTTAATCCCAGTATTGGGGAGAGAAGGGCAGGCAGGTGTGTGTGTGTGTGTGTGTGTGTGTGTGTGTGTCTGTGTGTCTGTGTGTGTCTGTGTGTTTTCTCTATGAGTTCAAGGACATTCTGGTTCACATAGTGAATTCCAGGCCTGCCTGAATTATATAAGGCGCTGTCTCAAACCAAACCAAACCAAACCAAGAGCAAACCTCCAAACTAACTAACCAGCCACACGAAACAGAAATAAAGCAGCAGCGGTCAGGCTGGTTACTAATTTAACAGCGTGTGCTCTGGGCACACAGGCTGCCTGAGTTTCTAACAAAGGAGAGGCTGTCTGAGAGAACAGGAACTGTACCCCAGGCCCTTTCACAGCATCTGCTGATTCTCACGAGGAATGGGCCCACGTCGTTTAGGATTTTCCTAGGACTGCACTAAAGCCAGGACTTGGGATAATGGGTGGAGAAGACAAAAGGGAAGAAGTCTGAGGTTTCTCTGTCCTCGGTAGCGGTAAGAAATGCGGTCCCAACCCCAGCTCTAGATTCCAGAACACCCCTTTCATTCGGCTTTATCTAGCTCGTCCGCTCACAGTTTTAGAATTGATCTGACTTTTCCCTTTAGCAAATCACTCCTAGAAATGCCCAGTGGCTCAACGCACACTGCAAACTAAACACAAGAGGAACATGGACGACAAGATCTGGTTTACCTTCCTCTTCTTAGCACTGGGCCCGCTCTCTCGGGAGGCTGGTATAGCTGGTCACCCAGCGGGGCCCACCAGTGTGGGCACCAGGGCCATGTAAGCCCCAGGAGTGGATGACAGCACAGGCTTGGACACCAGGTGATGGAGGCCTGTCTGACCTTCCTAGCTCTACTTACGTGGCCTGGAGCAGGATGTTTTCATCACCTCTTATTCTAAGGCATTGCATTCCAGCCTTCCTAATGCTGCGACCCTTTAATACAGTTCCTCCCCCACCACCACCACCTCATGTTGTGGTGACCCCCCCAACCATAAAACTATTTCACTGCTACTCCATAACTGTAATTTTGCTACTGTTATGAATTGCAATGCAAATATCTGCTATGCAACCCAAGGGGTCACAACCCACAGGCTGAGAATCACTGTTCTATGGAAGAAAATAACAGAAGTCACTACCTATGGTTACTGTATGGGGTCTGAATGATGTCTTTGGTCACCAAAGACCCAGCTGGTGGTATGAGAGAACTTACCTAGTATGATATAGTCACACCCCCAAACAGCTCTTCCTTACATGGCCCATCTTTAACAGAAAATCAACCTCTGAACCATTTACAAGGAAAATCCCAACTAGGACATTTGAATATCGACTAAGCACCCCTATTCTGAATAAATAAAATCTCAACAATCCCACATCTGCTAACCTTCATGTACTGACGTCATACCACAGAGAGAAAGTTCCACAATGGCTTCATGCCACAGGTCAGTCAAAACCCTTTGGCTATGAATTTGAGGTACAAAGAAATATATTCCAACATTCAGAGAGTTTTGCCTTTAATGAAATAGAATCACATCTCCCAGATAAGCAAACATTCCAAAATTCAAAAAAATTCTAAGCTCAACACTGTGGTCCAGAGCATTTTGGATAGGGCTACTCATCCCATACCCTAGTGCTTTGGGGAGGGGGGGCGCATAGAGAGGATGTTTTAAAGGGAGGCAGTTTCTTAGATTCACCAGATATCTCTGATTTGCAGTTTATAGAACGATGAGAAAAGAACAATTGACTCCTGCAGTTGTAAGAGAGACTGTGTTTTGAAATCTTACCGTCTTCGGGAACAGTATAATTGGCATACTCTGGGAAGTAGTCTTCAATTTTTGATTTCCCTGCCAAGACTTTTTCTGCCAGCATATCTTGTTTGTTCAAGAACAAGATGATAGAAATGGTCCGTAACCACCTAGAAAGAACACAAATCCACACCAATTTCACGATGCTAGCTTATGAAAGTACCAGTCACAATGATGCTGCCAGACTAAATGGGTAACTCTGATGATGCAGCTTAGTGGCAGGTGCTTGCCCAGTCTGAGACCTTGATGTCACCCCCTACCTCAGCTCTGCAAGGCAGGCCAGCAAGGAGATGGTAAGGGAGTGGGTCAACCCTGGCATCTTCTGGAAACTGACTCGCTATCACTTGGTGGACCAATGCTCTCACTCTCTGTACCAATCAATGATAAAGCCTCCCGCAATGTAGCAGTTCACTCTTTGATGAACTCTGTGGGGACACACATTTATCGGTAACAGAGCAGAGCTTTAACCATCCAACGAATACACTTGGACTTTTGTGGTGTAATTTTGGGGTTCAGTGAACCAGAAAACTCCAATGGGAGAATGTTACTGAAGTACCAAATGGCTCGTTAGCCAATCACACGGAGCTTAATTAACAGCCCGTCTTCTTCTGTTTTCTCTCCTCTTAGCACAGGGGAACAAGGGGGCAGAACTAGACTCCTCACATGTTATATGAGAAGCTAAAGGGATGAGGCCCTGGAACAGAGGTGGTGAGGGTAAGAAAAGTTGCAGTAAAGACAAAAGGAACTTAGCTGCCACATAAACAAAGCCCTTTGAAATCCCAAGAGGTCCAAGGGATCAGTCCATAGGACACTGACCACAAATGTAAATGTAATACATTCCCCCCTTAGATGCATTAGTTTGGTTTTTTCTTCTACTTATGTAATTTTTGTAGCTTCTACACAAACAAGCTAAAGTTATAGAAAATATACATATAATCAAATGAATTATATCAAATGATAATTACTATTAGATTTTTATAATTTTATGCCTAGATTATTTTATTCTCATGCTACTTATAAAGACAACTATAATTGCAACAAGGTGAATGCTTTGCTGTGTGTGCTCACTGACAACTATTCCGAAGAATGCTCATTCTTCACACCTGGCGTTTCCTGGCCCTATTTCTTTCCCATTAACTCTGAAACCATAAAGGAGGATGGTAGTTGAACCTGACAGAGAGATACTTATTCAACATTACAAACTTTAAATTCTTAAATAAGATTTATTGCATGTGTATCAATGTTTTGTCTGCATGAATTATCAGTGCACCATGTGCATGCCTGGTACCCGCTGAGGCCAGAAGAGGATGTCAGATCCCCTGGGACTGGAGTTACAATGACCAGGATTGCCAGGTTGCCATCTGGCAGCCATGTTGGTTGCCATGTGAGTATAGAAACCTTCCATGGTCCTGCTGAAGAGTAGCCAGTACTCTTAGCCACGTAGCCATCTCTCTAGACTCATATGAATAATATTCAAGGTCTACTTTTATTTTTCATACTCCCTAGGGATAGATTTTCCTGAAAACTTTATGAGAACCTGGTTTTTAACTGCATGAGTCGGCAATGGGGTGTATGTTGAACATTCCTTCCTGACATAATCACTTCTGCCCCTTGGGATTCTGGGAGTATCCTATGCCTGTGCTATGGCTTTGAGCTGTAGGGATTGTAGGGATCATCTAGTTATCCGTGAGCATTCTAAACTGGGTTCTTAAAACAAACAAACAGTCAATCAGGCACAGTGGCAAATACCTGTAATCCTAGTAACCCTCAGGAGACTGAGGCCAGAGGATTGAAAGTTTAAGGCCAGCTCGGGTAATATAGGGAGATGACAGGTCAAAGCAAGCAAACAAAACTTTGAATTCTGATATAACCTAAGACTTTTATGGCAGATTTAAAAAGCCCTAACCAAGCACCTATAAGCGCTCCATCAAAGAAGAGTTCCCATGTTAAGTATGTCTATCAGATGGGATGAAAGGCTTATTAAAGTTGAGGATTTACATGTGTGTGTGCATGTGCACACACATGTGTGTGTGGGAACTAGTGGAAGCCAGAGGCTGATATATAAATTTTTCTCAAAATAATCCTGTACTTAGATTGAGGCAGGGTCTCTTCCTTGAGCCTGGAGTTGGCCATTTTGGCTAGACTGGTTGGCCAGTGAGCCCTGGGGATCTGCTTGCCTCTGCCTCCCTGCTTTTAGGTTACAGGTGCTCAAGGTGATGTTCAGGCTTTTTTTTTTTGGGGGGTGGGGTGGGTGCTGGAGATCCAAATTCAAGTCTTTATGCTTGCATGTCATGCTCTTCACCCAATGAACCATCTCCTTGCCCTCACATCTTTTTTTTTTTTTTTTTTTTTTTTTTTTTTTTTTTTTTTTTTTTAGTTTATGAGATCTAGCTATATAGCCCAGTCTGGCCTTGAACTAGGCACCTCTTGATTTAGCCTTCCTAACATTAGGAGCACAGGCATGTGCAGACACACTTGGTCAAAGTAGGTACTTTTAACAGCAACAACAAAAGCATTTGTAGTCTTCTGGATGTATTTTTAATAAAAAGATCTGCGATCCAGTGGTGGGTTGTATTTTTCACCTGTTATTCCAGATGCTTTCAAACAGGTCCAGCGACTCCCTCAGTCTGTTGGTGTTGTTGTCCTCCCGGATCACCATGTTGTAGCTACTGCAGGCTGCCACATAGATGATGGCAGTGACATCTGAGTTGGGCAGAGGGGAGGGGAAGCACTTTAGATGGACAAGGCTGGTTTCTCTGGGATTATGACTGCTCAGGTCCTAGGCACTGTCATTTAGGGATCGTGTCTAGAAACACTTGAATATAGGTTATATACACAACTGGGCATTGCTGCCAAAAGCTAACTGGAAATGTGGGGTGATTAAATTCTCCATGAGGTTCACATTTAAGGAAGGACCATGGCTCTTTACTTCACATGTTATGTTTACTATGTTACACTTTACATAGAGATTAGAGTTTGATGAAAACACAGCTAGACACAGTGGTGGGAGTCAGCACCCAGCCCTCTAAAGAACATGCAAATCACCATTAAAGCACTGGATCCATTTTCTTCTCTCATCCCTCTGGCCGCCAACATCAAACATGCTGTGGAGGAGAAACAGAGGGGCTGGTTATTCAGGGGACCTGGGGAAAGGGGCACGTGACTTTACCCTTCTCTCTTGCTGTCATAATGGTCGGTTGCTCATGAGGCCCCTCTGGGTCTGGGCCCTTGTCTTTGAGCTGCATGGCATGCGGCCTCTCCCCAACTTCACTTCTTCCTCTTTCATGCTGCACTGTGGATGCAGGAGTTAAGAGCAAGGCAGAAAGCTGCAGGCACGGTGTCTAGGGATGTATAGTAGGTGCCTAATAGATGCCGTGGTTCCTAGTTCATAGCACACCTTGTACCAGGTGCATGCTAAGTCTGTGCTGGGGCAGATCCTCTGAGAACGTGTCTCAGCTTCAGAAGACTGCCTCCCCTGGGGAAGTGTGGGGCTTCCTTCTGATCCAGCTCTGTCCACAGCCCTCTAGTCACCAGTGCCTGGCAGGAGGACTCTGTCACCTACATTCAGGCAGATGATACAACCCTCCCTCAGGCTCTCCAGTTGTCTGGCTCAAGTGCCCACACAGTTTTCAGGCTGAGTTTCTCTGCCGCGCATCAGATGGACCCTGGCCCCTATCTCCCTCCCTCCTGCTCAGTGCTCTCCTTTCTTGGAGCTGTGTCTCCTTGTGGGTGAGCTTCTCAGTGCCCTCGCTGGAGTCCAGCCTCACATAGCCTGCCCTGAGTCCCAGTTCCAGCCCCTGGAGCCTCAAGGCCTTGTGCCTCCCATTCTGGCCAGAGGCTGGCACCAGACTGGGCCTCCACCACTGTCCCTGTCACAGGAGACTCTTAGCAATGTACTCACTGAAAGTTCACTTTGTCCACTTGGAATCGTGTCTCAAAGATTCCCGAAGTCAGCACTCTGCATCTGAGGAGGTCCTGGGGCAAGAAGAGAGAAGAAAGGTGTGCCTGACATAAGTGTGGTCACTGAGAAATGAGAAGCTCTAATGTAAAAAAAAGGAGCAATGAAAATCCAGCTGTAGAAAACCTCCACTGCTAAATCAATTTGGCTCTTCACACAGTAACCGTGTTTGCATGTCCCTCAAAACTTTTTTTTTTGTTTTTGTTTTTGTTTTTGTTTTTTTGAGACAGGGTTTCTATGTAGCCTTGGCTGTCCTGGAGGTTATTCTGTAGACCAAGCCTCGAACTCATAGAGATCCACCTGCCTCTGTCTCTCAAGTGCTGGGATTAAAGCCGTGCGTCACTACCACCTGGCACCTCTCAAGACTTTTAAGAAGTGATTCACATCCACATCTTGCTGTTATATGACAGTCAAACCTCAGTACACAGTGTTCAGGGACAAAGTCTTGCCTATGTTCTGTGGCTACACCTGGAAGTCTCTACTGGGACTGATCCAGTAGGAGCTTAACTCTCATTCACAAGTCAGGGACCTCAGGGCTGGAAGCTACTTCACTTTAGTAGGGCTGCTGTCACTTCCTTGCATAGTTCTGCTCTCACCACGACCACAGTTGATATGCTCCCAAGGGCACGGGAAAGCTACAGTTTCACACAGCTGACCTCACCCTGTCCTGGGCAGCTGTCATTATACTGTTTATGAATCAGTCACTCTGGAAGATGATCAATGTTTCTGCTGTTTTATAATCACAACATCACACCTATGTAGGTTCCCTTTGAGGCGTTTTCCTGATGTTAGAGAGCCCAAGTTACACCGTGGGATATGTTTATATTAGCATATTAATTATATGGCATGATATTTTCATACTTTTATAGAATCTATTTTGAGCACGTTCCCTTTTCTAATATTACTCCTTCCCTCCTTCCAATGTCACTTCTTCCTTTCAACCAGTCCCTTCTAGTTTCGTGTGTGTGTGTGTGTGTGTGTGTGTGTGTGTGTGTGTATGGCTTAATGAATTTAATCAAGGTTGCTTACAGGAACATGGGTGAAGGGTTATTTACAGGAGAGAAGATGTCTCTACCTTTCCCAAACCATTGACTCCCCCCAGAACCTTCATGAGCCTCATACTGGAGGATCATTTTAAGCTCTTTGGGTCAGCCATAGGGACAGATACCCAGAGAAGAAAGAGGAACTTCAATCTCCAGGGAATAGAGAGGAGAGAGAACCTCCATGTGGTTCAAGTCCCAGGCCTCCAGGGGTTGCAAATGCTCAGGGTAAGGTAGGAGGGATAGTTTGCATGCAGTCTTTATCTGCTCAAACCGAGGGCCACACTTGCAGCACACCTGGAGATGTGCTATGGGACCTGGGGTTCAAGTCTGAAGTCCAAAGCAGAAAAAGAGCCAGTGTACTCAAGTGGGAAGCGAAGGCCTGGCTTCCTCAGCGATGGGCCTTGGAAGCCTGGGAATCACATGCTCCTATGCTGCATGGGATTTGCCCTTCTCACTGGCAGGGACTTGACTAGGTGGCACAGTACAAGACTGGGGAGTGAAGACCCCGGATTTGTTGGAAGGATCAATATAAGGGGCAGAATAACAACCCAAGAAGCAGTCATTATGGGTTTTCTTTCCCTGAATCTTCTGAATTACCTTACAACACTCTTGGCAGACTATCTCAGAAGCTCCTGGTGGCTTTCTTTTCACGTACCTGGTCTGTGGGCGTGTAGTCAACCAGACTGACGCTGTCAATCCTTTCCAGGAAGCTGCAAAGAAAGGCAGTACAAGGTCAGCCTGGTTCTCTGTCCCTTTGTCCCAGTGCCTGGGCTATGTTAATGGGGCATTTGCAAGGGGACAGTGAGGACAGGCCTAAGTGCTGCTAGGTGTCTGTCTCAAGGGGAGGCCAAGGCCTGCAAAATGTTTGACTTTGAGATTCTGTTCTTTCACCTCTGCTTTCCTTCCTTCTTCCCTCTTCCCCAGTCCTCGAAGGTTAGAAATGGTTGCTTTGTAACTGGGATGGGGGATGAAGCCCCATCCCTGGCCAAGCTGGTAGGAAAAGGAACTGCAATGTTAATACAAAACCAGAAAGCAACAACGTTCCCAAGACCAAGTATGTGTATGAAAGTCAGCAGGTGTGCATGAGTGTGACTTGTGACTGTATGTTGTATTTATGTTTGCATGTGTTTGTGAGAAATAGAGTGTGTGAACGATGGTGTGAGGGTGTGGAAGGATGCCCGTGAGTGTGTGTAGGTGAGACAGAGTGTCTGCAGATCTCGTCAGCACAGGCCGAGTAGCTGTCAGAGGAAGCTCAAGGGTAGGATGGTCAGACCTGCTTAGGGTGTGGCAGGTGAGTCAACAAGGAGTCATTTTCCAAATCTGTCCTGTTCCCTAAGTGACAGAACTCAGAGGTGAGACCCTGATTCAGACCTGCTGCCTCCATGAGGCCTGGCTTTCCAAGCTTGCCACATACTGGTGTTACTTATATCTTTTCTGTCTAAGTGCAGGATCTGGAGCGCGGGTCTTCATCTTGGAGATTCTGAGGTCCCTAGCACTCAGTGCAGTGCCCTGTCCTTCGGAAACATCCTTGGAATGAACATTCATTCCTCCTTCACCTGAAAGAGGCAATGAGCAAGGTCCCTGACAGGAAGGGCTGGAAGATGCTAAGCATTAAATATGAAGCTGCTGGCGAGAGTCAGCTTAGGAAACAACCAATTTAACACAGGGTTCACACAGGGTGGAGCAGGTGGGTGCGTATACTTGGATGATGATTAGTACAAGTAGAAAGAGTGAAATATGGCTGACAAAAAGTATGTATGAGATTCCTGAGAGATGTAATTAAACACTGCCTTCCAGAGGAAATGGTGGGAGGGAAGTGGGGGGACCTTCCTGCAGCCTATCCAAGTTGTGAGACTGAGAGGCTAACGAAGAGGCAAAGGCACCTCAGTCTCCCCACTCTGCTCCCCAAGGCGGTTTTCAAATTCCGTGCAGCTCTGACCCCTGACCTAGCTCCAAGCAACCTGCAGAAGAACTTCTTCAAGCTGGGACTTGTTCCTACTGGACAGAAGTTTTAGAAAGCTTTTCCAAAGTCGGAACATTCTCCCTTTGTGCGACGTTTCAGGAGCCCGAGGGCGGCCAACTAGCCACAGCTGTTGACAATAGCCTGGAGAGAGCAGAACTCTGATTTACAAGAACACGGGACCTTTGTTTGAGTTACAGGCATAATAATCTCAAACGAACTAAAAACAAGTCTTAAACTCCCTTACCTTTGCCCTCCTTGGGCTTCCACAAAAGCCACAGAAAACTCCAACTGTATAAAACCACTTGTGTCTTGGACACTAAGCCCCCTTAGCTGTGGCCACGAGCCTGGTGCTGTAGGTTTGTAAATTCAGTTACTAAGGAGGTTGTGGCTCTAGGCTTAAACCTCAGCACAGAAAACAAACAATTCGTCCTGCCCACTCCACCCCCACTGGCTTTGCTATTTTCCAGTTTTTGCTGCTACAGCTGAAGGTGTGAATGCTGGCAGGACTGTCTTACTAGAATAACTCAGAAGTTGGTGGCCATGAAGATGATCAAGAACTGGGGCCAAGGATAGCCAAGGAGAGGTTGTGGGGTGTCCTTTGTAGTTAGCTTGCTGGACCTGAGGAAAAGCATCAGCTATCTGTCATCCATTCACATTCTAAATAATTTCTTTGTGGAAAAAAAAAAGAGCAAGCTCTAACTGCTGAGGGGGGAAGAAATTTTCCTCCGAATTACTGATGCGTAAAAATATCCCTGTGGTAAGAGAGTCCCAGGGCTCTGGCCTCGGCTCCCTACACTGGGTCACCAGGGAACTCTGAGTTCTGTCACATACATGCTATGTCATGAATCTCTGAGACACTCCTAGGATCCTGCTGTATGACCTATCTGTCTGGTCCTGCTCCCTATTGGCCTGACAGTGTAATTGTAGAAAATGAACATTGGGGAAACTGGGCAGATGGCTTACTAGAACAGGTTGTGGAAGAAAGAAAGAAAAGAAAGGAAAAAGCCCATCACCACTTTGCTTAATGTCTCCTGCTTTATAGGTTTTTTTCCTGGTAGTTTTGAGCTATGTTTTGACAGCAAAGCCCCCCCCCCCCCCCCCGAAGGATGTTGTATGTATTGCAGAAAAAAATCATTAGTAATTACATACAGATTGGCTTAATAATGTCACTAGACCAGACTGCCTTACTTATTGTGTCCTTCCCACACCTCCAGTTCAAAGGCAGTAGGAAGAGCAGTTCTGGCTAAAATGTTCTGATTACACACATCTGGGGCTCTGCACTAAACTAAACTAATTACAGAAAGTTGAGCGTGCACATCAATCTGTTTTTCTCCCCCCATTAATTCTAAAACCCAGCTTAGAAAAAAAAATGTATATATGAAGAAACATTCAGAGTAAGAATATCAAGGCTTCCAGGAATAGTAAAAAAAAAAAAGCCAAGGTACCAAGATAAGAATTTAGGATTGAGGCCAACTTTGGTAAAATACCATGCTCTCTGAACCAAATTTACTTCTGAGTTCTCCTGCCCCACATCCATTTTGTGGTGCTGAGATCTAACCCAGGGTCTCATGAATGCTAAGCATATATTCTATGCTGAGATCCATACTCGCATGTAATAATACACCATTTAAAATATATTTACCCAGTTTTCAAGATTTAAAAATTAAAACTACATCAATTCTAAATGTGTGGAAATAATTCATGAGCCTGTAGAGCTTTTGAAAATAATATTTGATTCATAAAAATGTACATTCATATAGTATGATATGAACACATTTTAAGAAAGTTTAAGCATAGATAGTATTGTTCAATTTCACAAAATATATTTTGATCAAAATATTTTCAGTATAAAAGGGTCTTCAATTTACCAAGGAGAAGTTATTTTTTAAAATTATAATGAATGGAGGTTTTCCAGACTAAAGGACTAAAACACAGGTTGTATTCATGCACACCTGACTCAGCACAACTGTGCATATGAGGACACTGGGCAGTTAAGGTGTCCCATGAAGCAGACTTACCAAAAATAAAGGGTACATATGCACACACGCACACGCGCGCGCACACACACACACACACACACACACACTCCTTCACTCAGAGTCTCAGCACTCATGTGTGCACACTTGCACTTTGTTTTCATTAAGCACTCATTCACATGGGAAACCACACGGTAACAATGGATGTTCCAAAGAGTTTTGTAGAAGCTCTATTTTGTCTGAAACACTGGAATTCTCTTCGATAGCAAAACCTAATGAAATATGGGGTATTTTTCATCCAATAAGCTGAACGGTGTTTACAGATTTGTAAATAAACTAAGTACCCATTCCTCCTCATTTAAGTTTTTGTACCACTTGTTGGTCGATGCATCATCAAAACTAAAAATAAACTTAATTCTTTTTTTTTTTTTTTCCCGAGACAGGGTTTCTCTGTAGCTTTGGCGCCTATCCTGGAACTAGGTCTTGTAGACCTGTCTGGCCTCAAACTCACAGAGATCCGCCTGCCTCTGTCTCCTGAGTGCTGGGATTAAAGGTGTGCGCCACCACAGCCCGGCTCTAAGCCATTTTAGATTACACAGGAACAAATAGAGAGGCGCGGAGACCATCAAGCTTGTCACCGCCGTTTAGGTACTTTAACAATAAATGCAGGCTTTCCATGGCAGCATTGTGTACTGTAGCTTTCCTTTACAAACATTCTTCCCACACAGCAATAACAAGATGGCAGAAGACCCACTGTCCTCATGAGCTAGCAGAAGACACTGAATATATGAGCAAATTCTGTTTAGAGATTATTTTAGTCCAGAGTCCTAGATCACTCAGGTGATAGATTGTCAATCAGTTAAAGTGCCTGTGCCAAGGGCATTTCCCAAGAACACAACTCCATTTTTTTCTTCTTTTTTTCTTCGAGATAGGATTTATTTGAGTAGCTTTGGAGCTTGTCCTGGAACTCGCTCTGTAGACCAGATTGGCCTCGAACTCACAGAGATCTACCTGCCTCTGCCTCCTGAGTGCTAGGATTAAAGGTGTGTGTCACCAGTGCCCAGCCAGAACACAGCTCTTACTTACATCATTGTTCTCTGCAACAGGGACACACAGACGACCCTCCTCTGCAGGCCGTGTTTTTTTCCTGTGCCAGTCTAACGAGCCTGAAGAATGGAAATTGCTCAAGATTTATGTCACTGGACCAAAGTAGAGATGGGGGACAAATGACCCCTTCCTTGTGCCTTTACCTATGAGTTTCCCTCCCCCCTCCAGCCTTCCCAGGTCCCCTACTGTGATACAGTTGAATTCTGCAAGGTTGCCATAGCATAAGACATATGCCTGGTCCTCATCTGTCATGCCATTAAGTACCCGATAGTAGTGAGCACTACTCGGCTGTCCCACTGTGCAGTGGGTATAGGTAGTGTATCAAAGAAAACATTATTGACTGGAATGTGGCTGAGGGGCTGTGGCATTATTCCAATCAGTAAGCTTAGCACTCACCACCTCCCATCCTCAGCAAAGCTCTTCCTCAAAGGAAGCGGTTTGGAAATGTCATCTATAGATGAACTGAGCGTGAGAAGAGAGGGTGTCTTGAGCCTTTCTGCTCACCCCCAACCTTCCCGCCCCGCTAGATCCCTGGCCTTTCTTGTAGCTTACAAACAAATTCCTTGTCAATGATCCCTAACTCCCTCTTCTCCGCTTTCACTCTCTCCCTTCTTTGTTTTTTTCATGGACCTGGGAATGGAAGCTAGGGCTTCATGCACACTAGACAAACACTCTACACCGATCCATGTCCTAGTCCTACTGCTTTCTTCATGACAGATTCTCATTGGGTGGGATGGTTTGGAATACAACCATGACACACTCTGATAGCCGGAGCTACTGACTACCACTGTTCATTAAATTTTTAACTGCTAAGCATTGCTCAGCACTTTCCATAAATAAACTCATTTTATCGTCACACGTAGACACTATTAATAACTCAGTTTTCAGGCAAGGAAACCTAGGCATGGGAGCTAAGTAACTCGGCAGAAGCCACAACTCTGGTTAAATGTTAATATCAGATTCCATGACACCTGCAGCAGCAGCAGCAAGTTAATCCAATACAGATAACAAGAGCAAAGAGCTCTCAGCACCTGGAAGTTTGAGGCAGGAGGATATGAAGTTCTAAGCTAGCTAGCCTGGGCTATTCAGTGAGAATCTGTCTCAAAATCCTAAACACAACAGTAATAAAACAAATGATCATTACTTATCCTAGAAAAATAAGTCAGCGGAGCAGCTGTTCCCTTGAGAAGACTGAGGAATGTCAGCAATTGCAAGGCTGATGGAAGGTGGGGAACAGCCACTGAAAGGCCCTGCACTTGGTGAACTCCAGCTAGGCCTCTTGTCAGCGTGGGTGGAGTCAGGAACCATGTACTATCCACAGCATCTTGACACAGGAAGGCTGACTTTGTCCCTGGCAGGTACTTTCCTCTCACTGAGTAATGAATGTAGTACCCCATGATCTGCTTTTTTTCTTCCATGGCTACCCTGTAGCTCAACATGATCTAAAACTTCTACCTCCTCGGCACCTGTTACTGCAGCAAATCTTTATTCTGTTCCTGAGACTCTCACATAGCTGGCTCCTCGGCACAGGATAACTTGTAAGACCATTTGGGGACTCTTTAGAGACTGGCCTCAGTCCCCGTTCCCATTTTCATACACATCTGTCCACCTAGAGTCAGAGCCTGAGGAGCCATCTCTGAGGAGCTCTTATCCACACCTGCATCCAACACATCTGGAAGCCTTCCCCGTCCTTTACACATCTGAGAGGTGTCCGCAGGGTCTGTTTTAGACTTGTGTTGTAGATATTATCTGAAGCTGTGTTACTTTTGTTTATGCTGTGGAACACTTTTCTGAATGGTGTAAAGCTGTGTTGCTTCTGTTTATGCTGCATTTGTTTAACTCTGTGAAGCTGTGATTCTTTGCCTATTTAAACACCTGATGGTCTAATAAAGAGCTGAACGGCCAATAGCTAGGCAGGAGCAGAGATAGGTGGGACTGGCAGGCAGAGAGAATAAAAAGAAGGAGAAATCTGGGAGAAAGAGGAAGAAGGAACAAAAGAACAAGGGGTCAGCCACCCAACCAGTCACAGAGTAAGAATGAAAGTAAGATATATGGAAGGAAAGGAGGACACTAGGGGTCGGCCTCCCAACCAGCCACAAAATTAGAATGAAAGTAAGATATATGGAAGTTAGAAAAGGAGAAAGCCCAGAGGCAAAAGGTAGACAGGATAATTTTAGTGAAGGAAAGCTGGCTAGAAACACACCAAGCTAAGGCTGGGCATTTCTAAGGAAGAGTAAACCTGCGTCTGTGATTTATTTGGGGGCTGGGTTATGTGTCCCCCCAAGACAAAAGAACTAAAAGAATATAAAGAACAAAGAGTTAAGAGATAAGAAAACAAACAACACTCCGGTACGTGGTTTTTTTTTTTTTCTCTATATATATCTGGGCAGGGGGTGTTTAAAAGATAATGTGTACCTTCTTATGGTAGAGCTGTGTTGGAATCTTCTAGTCCATGCCTGTATGCCACAAACACTTATTGAACTCCAGGTTAGATAGCAGTACAGGGGACAAGGAGAGTTGGCAAACCTGAGTAATTTATAATATCTCATTAAGCAGAGTATTTTATTTTCCCTAGAGTTTCTTTTTATGGAAAGGCCCACTTGGTGAGGGAGGTGGAAGAGCTCAGGGAAGTGTTCTGAAGGGATAACTAAAACCCACGTCCCAGCTAGGAATGGGGGTGGAGCCCAGTGTAGTGCTGCCAAGCATGAACAAGGCCCAGAAAAAGAGTGAGCTCGCTCCCTCCAGCCTACACCAACACCAATGTGTCGAAAGCAGCATTAACCAGTAAGTTACAGTGCGTTCTCAGGAGAAAGTGGATTGCAGAAGTGATTAGGGGGTAAAAAGAGAACAGAAAAGTAATTGAATTTTCCCTACCCTAACCCAAAGTGCGAAATTTTCAGTGCATTTACGAAAGCCAAAAATAAGGAACCATTGACAACAATGCTTCATTGGTTCTGGCTCATCAGAAGATTTCTGTTCTGTGTTTCCCTTTAGCAGCCTAGGACTGTATCTGTGGCAGCTTTATTCCCCAAATTTCCCATGTGCTGGAAGACTTCCCAGGAACACTGTTAACTCTGAGAAGTAAGTGCGTATTTCTGGAGGGGGATGGACATCTGCTCTCTTCTCCACGTGTGTTTTAGTCAACTCGGGAGTGATGGTGATTGTTTTATTTGGTAATAACGACAAAGGAACCGAGTTTGCGGTGAACATGCGCAGGCTTCTCCTTTGTCTTAATTCCCTGACAGCCTGGTGTCCCATCTACTCACAGTAAAAGACCCGGATAAATCCAGACCCCTCTAGCAGAAAGAGTAGAGCCAAAAAAATCTAGCAGGGAGAGAAGAACCAAAAATCTAGGTTAGCTGGTTCAGTGACTCTGTTCCAGGAACTAGCTGACCATAAAGTTAGATTATAATCTTGAGAATCATCTTGAGAAATGGTGAGTTACCCCCTTGTGATTATCACTGGTATTTTCGGAATTTTCCAGCGACGCCCTCCCTACCCCCTTTGGGTTATTGGGTTATGGTTTCTTCCCTTAAATACCCCTTCTCCCAGCTATTCGGGGTCGAACTCCTAGCCCGCGTGGGAAATGAGTTTCAGCCCCAGTGCACTGGTTCCTGTTCTGTCAATAAACCTCATGTGATTACAGCAAGGATGGTCTCTTGGGAGTTCCTGGGGGGTCGTGTTATCCCGAGACTTGAGTGAGAATCTCCCCATTCCGGGGGTCTTTCACCATAACACACTGCATGGTCATCACAAGTTCCCTGGGGATGATTTAGTATATAGGCAGACGTGCATATGTTCTGTGCAAACACTTTGGTCGTTTTATGAATACATAAGGAGCTTCAGGAGCCATAGAGTTTGTCGTCTGTGTGACCCAGAACCAGCGGCCCGAGGACACAAAGGGAAAGCTGCGCATTCATTTTTTTTCAGGTCACACCCTATTTTACAAAGAACCAGGATGGGAAACTGAGCTTGTTGTAGTCAATGCTAACTTCACACTACTTTCTTAAGAGATATGAAACACCATTAAATATGTTCAGTTGAAAACAATGCAAAATTACCTTTTTTGGCAAAATGATCTTTCAGGTCTTTTCTATCTTAGAAGATATATATAGTCACTGCTCTGATCTTACTAGAAAATCACAGTTAAGCAGTCTCTTCCTTAGCAATTACTGCCTGCGAGAGGCAGCAAGATTAGGGATCTTACATTTATTATTTCCAGAAATAATGCCAAGCACTAAAATTTTATTAATATCCAATAGAATGTGAAACAAGGGCATCACATATGAACAGGGCAGTCCATAAGCAAATGGGAGCTGTGTTTAGATTTCATTATCTCATTTTATTATCGTAATAGAACAATACCTATTTCTCAAATGTTAACCACTGAGATGAGGGACCCTTGTTATTATGTGAACAATGGACTTGTCTATAATAAAATTATTTCATTCTAATAACTGCACATGTGCCAGCCTAGGGAACCCTTCTCTCAGACTGCTTTCTTCGATGCGAAATTCTCGAAGAGCAGCTTCCTTCCATCCTAACGCCCTTTCTAAAAGCTCAGCACTCCTGGAAGGAGGGAAAGTTCTTACAGAAGGTATCATTGCGGCTTTCTGTTGTCCCTGAGGCAGTTGATACTCCCATTGGAAAGGAGCCCACGTAGCATAACCTCCTTTGTTCATCTTTTGTGGTATCAGGGGCCAGATCCTTCCCTTACCCATGCGAAGTTCACTCCCTATCCCTTAGCTACACTAGCCACCCCTCCCCACAGCCCAGATGACCGCATTCTCTTAGTGCCTGAGTAGTATTTCATTCCATGGACATGTCATGTTTTGTTTACTCATTCACCAGTTGATGAACGCTGGGATGATTCTATTTTTGAAGGACCGTGGACGATGCTATAAGCAGGTGTTGTGCCTCTAACTAGGTTAGCGTTATAGAAACCGTACATTTGCAGACGCGAACAAGGCTAAGATAGTGGGGAAAGCAGAAAAGCCTAATTCTGATACAAACAACCATTCAGCTGAAACTCAAAGACTGCCCACGAAATGCTAGGTCATGTTCTAGGCCGTGGTGAAACAGCAGGGCTGCACTAATTGGACTCTGGGTTAAAAGATAAATTAAAATGGAGAAGAAAAAGTTCGAGGGAGATGGGGGAGTGATTTAGGGAGAGTTTGAGGGGGAGCGGGGAACAGATAAGATGATACAGTATATATAAATATATGTACATATATATGAAATTTTCAAAGGATAAATAAAAAATATTGTCACCCCTTCCCCCAAGTTATTCCAAGTGAGCAGTTATCTCCTAGGCGACAGTCCATCTGTGTGATAGGAACTTAGATATATTCATTCATCTATCCACTGTACAAAAGGGGTGGAGTATCTGTCACAGCGGCTCCAGGTGACAAGAGGTGATTGTGCTGGGCACTGCCTACAGAGCAGCTACAAAGCCCAGCACAAGGAGTTCTGAAGGATTACTTACAGGCGTCTTTTGGAGATCCTAAAACATGATTTCACTGTGGAAACTATGTCTTTTTTTTATTTTTTATTTTTTCTGAGACAGAGTTTCTCTGTAGCTTTGGAGCCTGTCCTGGAACTAGCTCTTGTGGAGCAATCTGGCCTCAAACTACAGAGATCCGCCTGCCTCTGCCTCCTGAGTGCTGAGATTAAAGGCGTGTGCCACCACAGCCCAGCGGGAAGGGTTTATTTCATCATTAAGTTTACTGTTCATGAAGAAGGAAAGTCAGGGCAGGAACTCAGGCAGAGGTGTTGGAGGAACTCAACGGTTGTGGGTTATTGACATGTCTCTTATGGCTTGCAGGAGGTGACATCCACAGAAAGCTGCACCTCGTCATATCTATCATCATTCAGAAAACACCCCACAGATTTTCCCACAGGCCAGCTTGATGGAGGCCATTCCTCAATTGATATTGCCTCTTTAGAAATGATTCTAGCTTGCATTAAGCTGACCAAAAGCTAACCATTATGAATGGATAAAGGAATGATAAAATACACATAGGGCAAACATGACATGCTACGGGCCTCACATATGGAACAGTTCAGAGAGTGAGGATTACCTTAGTGTCGACTCAGTTGTTGTTGCTACCTTTTAATGGAGTCTCTTGTGTTCCCTTGATATTTAATGGAAAGGTCCCCCAAACAGGCAAACTCAAATGGTCAGATGCCTGTAATCTCAAAGTTAAAAATTTAACAAGCCAGTCCAACAGGAAATGAGAATTTCTTTTCATTTTTTGGAGATAGGCTCTCACTATGTAGAGAACTGGAAGTGACCTGAGACCAGGCTGGTCTTGAGTTCACAGACATTTGCCTGCCTCTGGGAGTAAAGGCACGCCCCACCATATCCTGCCTATTTTTCTTTTGAAACATGGTCTTATTGAACAGCCCAGGTTCCAAATGTTGGGCTAAGGTGATTCTCCTATCTCAGCCTCCTGATCAGCTGGGACTTCAGGTGTATGGCATCTCACCTGGCTGGGAGTCTCACCTTGAAGTGCATTAAAAACCCATAATTCAGAACTTTTTCACTATCACTCAGAACATTTTCATTACTCAAAAAGGAACTACGTACCCATTAAAGCTTCTTAACTCCCAGCTCACCTCAGCCTTATGCATGCTCAATCTATTTTGTCTCAACAGATAAACTTTTCCTGAACATTTCATGTACCTGAAATTATATAACATGAGGCCTTTTGTGTCTGGCTTCCCTGGCTTAGCATAATGAATTCAGGGTTCATCTGTGTTACAGTATGCCAAGAGACTTCATTTTTTTTTAAAAAATACAGCTCTATTAAACTTTGCATCATCATGTGGCTATATAACATTTTGCGCATCTCTTCATCAGCCAATGGGCATTTGGGTTGTTATCAACAACCTGATAGGAAAGAACAGGACACTGAGCCCAGTGTCTCAAGAATCAAGTCATCTTTAATCACTGAGCTTCAACTTTGTTCCTCTCTCTCACCCCCCACAAAAAACGGCCACAGAAACCCTCTGGCTTACTTGTAATGATTAAAGACTGCAAACATAAACATCTACAATAAATGCAACTCTGATAAAAATCCTACGTCACTGTGGACCGCTTGTTCTAGTAAAATCACCACCTAACTTGGGCACATGGTGTTAGTTGGGTTCTTTCTCTGTTAAGAACCCTGAAAATCAGTACCTGCTTTGAAAAATCACAAACGGGAACCAACAGAGGGATATCAGGCAGCGCAGGGGTGGTGGAGGGTGGACCCTTGGCCCTCACCACTAGCCAGGTCACAGCAGCCACATTTTTACTGGCATTCTGCCCCTGGGTCTGTGTGACAAAAGGGTTTAATTTCTAATGAGTACTAAACAATGCCACTCCACGCTATCAAAGAGATAATCTATGGTTGTACTGGGTTACATGAAATTCAGAGGTCCTACTATCTAGCACTGTGAAACTCTAGGAATGCAAAGCAAGTGGCAAAGAGCGTTAGAAACTTGTGATACGCTGGGAAGAGGCAGGACTAAGGGACCCACACTGTATAAAAGGCAGGATGACAGGACAAAGAGGGACTATCAGATTGTGTGACGTAAGAATCCACTGGAGTTCTCCATGTAAGGGCATCATCATGTCGAGACATTTAAAAACACTTTCTGCACACAATCATCTGTAGTAACACACCTCAGAAAACTCAGATTTGGTCTTCAGGACTGACAGAGAGCCAGGCACCATAGTGTGCACACCTGTCTGTAATTCTAGTGAGGTGCACAGGGTCGGGAGAAGGCTTTGAAGCTAGTTATCCTGGCATACACAATGAGGGGGAAAAAAGAGACCTTGTCTCAAACAAGGTGGAAGGCAAGAGCTGACACCCAAGGCTGTCTTCTGGCCATTCATGTACCAGGGCACAAGAATGCCCACACTTACACATATGAATGTGAACACACTCACACAAAGCTAACAAAATCAATTAAGTAAAATTATATTGTAAGCTATAAGGCAAATATTTCCAAAGAATGATAGAAGAAATGAAGGAGAGGGGAGGGGTGCTGAAAGCCTTATGCTCAGGTGTCGATCGTCTGTATTCTGTCCACTACTCTATCAACTTCCATGGCAACAGAGAAAGAAAAATATAAAATAAAACAACTGGAACAAAAAACAACCACTGCCCATACACAGGGACAGTTCCAGTTTTTAGATCTAGAAAATAAGTCTGAAATTAATTTATCTAAAAATAAAGGTGAAAGGGATAGTTAATAATATGTTTATACATCTTAGTGACAGTTATATTTTTGATGCATTCAATGGTATCGTGTAATATGTATCTTTTAAATTCTACTTTCTTTTATTTTAAAACCTGTCAAAGGCTAGCTTTGAAGTTGAAATTACATAGGTGCCAGATTATTCTAAAAGTTTAGCATTCTCTGGGCTTGGCAGCAAGCCATACAGTTGAAACCCGAGTTAGAGATGGTGAATGAGGCTGGGAAAACACCTGGCAGTTGAGGAACGACAGGCCTGGGACTACAGAACAGGGGTAGCTGACTCTTCACCTTGTGCATTTCTTTCTTCTCTTTCTTTGGTATTCTAAGAGTCTTCCCAAGGCAATTATTGAAATGGATATGCTTCCAAATGAGCTTATGTGTTGGTACGAAGCAGAGGAGCCCACACTGGATGGTGTTGAAAGTTACAGTAAGTGAAGTCTGATTTTATAGAGATCTTCAAAGGACCAATTTGCTCTCTCCTAAAATAGCTGTTTCCATGGTTACTTAATCACTTATTATGAGGCCTTAGAGGAAATGCATTTGGGGGGATAATTCAGTAGACTGTGTTTAAATTTTCAATGCAGGAACTATGGAACTTGGAATAAAATATAATCTCTGGTAATTTGCAGTTGGCTTGGTGTTAAAAAGACATTTGTATCCGAGTGGGGAGTTTTGGACTCAGTGGTAATCCTGATCCCTCCCCTCGTCCCCCAGCCGCCATCCTATTATTCCAGTCTTGTTGAGGGAAGCAGAAGTTGCTGCTCAGGGACACAGATGTGACCACAAGCTGGGATAGTGCTGAGGGGGTTCTAATAACTGACTAGAGGGCAGATGTGAGGCGGCCCTGGTTGAGCATTGCTTATCTCTCCTCTCCACACCATTTGGAATCTCGTCTGCCAAGGGAAAGGTGGAAGAGATGAAAATAGGAAGAGACATACTCGAGAGTAGTCAATATACCCATCATCCCAAAGAGAAACCACCTACCCAGGGCCTCCCTGCAAGTACTGCTGATTCAAAACTCGCTCCCACACAGCTTTGGAGAAACCCCACGTCCCCTAGAAGCAACCTGAGGAAATTTCTGCTCCTTGTGTGCCCGAACAGCATAATGCATATCTTTACAGCCTCCAAATGTTTACTGCACCCATGTGGTACACTTCAAAGGTCCTTCCCTCTGTACACGGACTTCAGTGTCCAGGGTGCTTCTGGGGCACATGATGTTGGTTGGCTGAGGACAAAGATGCGGTCCTCACAAGTGCAGGTGCCTGTCTCTGCTACATCATTATGAACTGAGGACTCGGAGGGCTGAAGGAGCAGGTTGTAGCTCTAGCTCTATTGTCACCAGGCCTGCATGATTACTGCCCACACACATATCAGCATTTTTTTCTGCCTTGCATTCTTCCTTTTTAGCCCCCACATCTATATATGTATGTATGTATGTATATATATATGTGTGTGTGTGTATACATATACATACATACATAAATACATTCATATATTCAGGATCACCTAGGAGATTGATGAGGCACACTTCTGGGTGTTTCTAGAGAAAATTAATTGAGGGGGTGATAATTCACCCTAAAAGTGGGTAACACTAACCCACAGGCTGAGAGAAAATGAGAAGGCCAATAACACACTGGTATTCCTCCCTCTACTACTGGTCTGACATGCAGTGAGTGAATTGCACCATCATGCCCTACCAGCCATGATGAGTGAACCCCCCTGAAACTGTGAGTCAAACCAAATCCTTCCTTAAGTTGCTTCTTTCAGGCATTTTGTCTAGCAGCACAGAAGTAACTGATACACACGTCATCTCTGAGAGAAAGACCCCAAATAGTCTTATTCAATCCCTTCCTCTCCCCATCCTCAGTACCATTAGCCTGCCTCTGCATCTATAGGCATTTTTAAAAAGATCTATCTATCTATCTATCTATCTATCTATCTATCTATCTATCTATCTCTATCCATCCATCCACCCATCCATCCATCCATCCATCCATCCATCCATCCATCCATCCACCATGTATTCTGCCTGCATATATGCCTACAAACCAGAAGAGGGCACCAGATCTCATTTTAGATGGTTGTGAGCCACTATGTAGTTACTGGGAAGGACCTCTTAACCTTTGAGCCAGCTCTAGCCTATTCATAGGCATTTTATATGCAGGGACCATTTATTTGTGACTCTTTGGGTTTGGCTTCTATCACTTAGCATGGTGTCTTCCAGGTCTGCCAATTTCCTACTTGTGCATTAGCGCTGCCTTTTTGTTCTGTTGCTGAATACATTCTACGGCAAAGACACTGCATATCTATGTGTGTTGATGGGCACTTGGGTTGTTTCTGATTTGGGCTATTACGGGTAAGGTCGCTATGGACCCCTGTTTGTATGGGTTCATGTCTATAATTCTCTTGGGCATAATCTAAGGGTGAATGGTTGGGGACAACAAACTGAGTCTTTTATGGACTGCAAGATTCTCATGCTGTATTGTATTGAAATATATGGTATTGAAAGTTAAACAAAGGGTCTCATGTATGCTAGACAACCACCAAACTAAAACTAAAATTACGTTTTGAGCTAGGTTCTCATTAAGCTGACCAAACTGTCCTTGAGTTCACTCTACAAGCCCAGAAGGGGCCTTGAACTTGCTATCTTCTTGTCTAGACCTCCTGAGTAGCTGGGATTACAAGCTGGCACCACTGGGCCTGGATTCTTCTTAGACCTTAGTGGGCAACTCAGTCTCTTAAGACCCGAAGAGAATTTCAGCATCATCGAACAACACTTCCCCTGTTGGTTCCAAGAGCTATGCACAGATAAATGACTCCTAAGCAGGCACCAGCATTCAAAGCGCAGAACTGCTGAATAACATAGCACTTGGGTGACTCAGAGTCACCCGAGACATTAGTCAGAACTTCGCCTAGCAGTCTAGATGAGGAAAAAAAAAAGCTACATCAAGATCCTGAGGATCTGCAAGAGGAAGCTGCAGTGTGTGAGAACCTAGGGTGTGGTATGGACTTATGAAGGAATCGAAGGTCAGTATCTCCAATCAGCAGCACATGGACTATGGGGCTCTTGCTTTGTTAATTCAGCTATGAGCCCGTGTTGCATAGGAAACCTCCATATTAGCTAGACTGAAGTACCTTTGGTGGTCTCTAAGACTATACAGAGCAGAATGATTCTGCTTCCCGGTCTTTACAGCTGTTGGAATGCAGCGCAGTGCATTTCTTGGCATTTGGAGCAATGTTGGTATGAACCACACACTGGGCTGCCGGCCAGAAAAAGTACAGTCATGAGTCACACACGGCAGGTCACACTTGATAAGGCAAGGGAGTGTGCTGTCAGTGTAGTATTTACCACGCTGGACTTCCTATTGTGATTTTAGAGTGTGTTCCTCCCACTTGTAGGAAATAGAGTGGACCAGAAACTAGAATGCTGGGTTTTGACAGCAGCTGCCTCACAATCTGGTGTTTACCTTGTCTCTTTTTTAAAAAGTAAGATAGATATTTTTGTGTGTGTATACGTGTGGATCTGTATGTGCGTGTACACCATGTATTTGTGGGTGCCCGCTGGGGCCAACAGGAGGGCATTGGGTTCCTCGGCCTGTAGTTTCAGATGGTTGTAGGCTACCTGGGTGCTGAAAGAGTAGGAAACACTCAACC
Organism: Myodes glareolus; assembly: GCF_982192425.1. Lineage (NCBI taxonomy): Eukaryota > Metazoa > Chordata > Mammalia > Rodentia > Cricetidae > Myodes > Myodes glareolus. The sequence continues at coordinate 21,247,730 of NC_142038.1, forward strand.
TCGGAGCCATCTTTAGTCCCTATTTTGTCTCTTGATTAAATCAATTATTTTTTGTGTGTTTGACTTCATTGTGTGTTGTTTTATTCATCAAAGTTCTCGAAAGAGTAGGCCAGTAAACACCTCTGTGTCTCTAGCTGTCTACCTGGTAGCTGGGCGTTCAGAGGCTCTGCATGTTCTATGATGTTTGTACAGTGATGAACTATCTAATATCATCAGCAATACCTGACTCTGTTACATACAAGATTGCCAAAGGCTTCCTTCCCACAGGAATGTCAAGTTGTCTGGAGAAGATCAAAGTCTCGTGAGTGGGCACACAGCACAGGATCATGGTCCCATCCCTCTGCCCATGTGGTGCGTGTGTGTCCTTTCTTTTAGGAAGTGACAGTGATGGGAGGTGGTCACAGCTTACATTTTTCTAACATTTGCTTAGCAACTTAAAAAACTCTGGCAGCTATGTATTGGTTCATCAAATTTATAGAAATAATACGTTTTCCCCTTGAAAACTCTAGTTCTCAACTTTTCTAATGCTGTGACCCTTTAATACAGTTCCTCACATTGTGGTGAGCCCTAACCATAAAATTATTTTTGTTGCTACTTCCTAACTGTAAATTTGTTACTGTTATGAATCATAATGTAAAGATCTGTGTTTTCTGATGCTCTTAGGTTAAATATGACACTAGAGAACTGGATTATCCCAAATCCCAGAAGGCATTTAAACAGGTAGCTGATGTCATCACTGGTCATGAAATGGACAGAACATCAGTATGGCTGGACCTGAGTCCCAGGCTACTATCACCACTTGCTTCTGTACCTCGGGAACAAAGGGGGTTTTAACACAGGGATCATTAATTCACAGTTTTTACTTTGCAAGGAGTTGGACCCGGGAGCCATCACTAAAGGGATGCATACCATCCTTGTTTGTTCCAAAAGGCCCCAGAGAAGATAGTTTAAGCCTGTTCATGAAGCAAACCTCCTGGAATCTATGGGTGAGATCCAACACTGGTCTGTGCTCGATCTCAGACAATAGGAAAACATTTCCCTGGCATGCAGATTTATTGATCCACAGGAAAGAGCAGGATGAGAAAAATCACCATTGATTCTCAGTACCCTGGTTACAGGCAGTTGTATGACTAGGGGTACGTATGTAGTCAACTCTCACTTCTGTCTCATAATCAGTTTGTTTTCATTTTCACTATCAGTCAACCAGAACACAATGAAGTCACTGCGGGTTCAAGTCCAGAAGCATTCCAAAACAGTAGAAAAAGGAGGAAAAAAACCTGCCTGAGACCAACTTTAGCTTCATTATGCTGAATTCCAAAGTGCAGTAGGCCCAGGGAAGCAATAGGAAACAGGTTTTATTCTATTTTAAATTAGGTGCATGTGTCTGTGTATCTCTGTGCATGGTGTGTGCAGGAGCTGGAGGAGGCCAGCAGATGGCATCAGATCCTCTAATGCTGGAGTTACATGCAGCTGTGAGCTGCCATGTAGGTGCTGGGAGCTGAGTTCAGGTCTTCCAGAAGAGCAGTCAGTGCTCTTAGACACTGAACCATCTCTCCAGCACTACAAAATTTGATATTAAAAAATGAATTTGGGAGTCTTAATTCAAAATTAAAATATAATAACGAATATTTAGTACACTATAGTTTAGAAACATGCGTTTAAGTCTTTGTAGCAATAAAAAAATGAAGAGAATTGAAATGGTCAGGACAAAGTGAGTGAAAGTTATTTTGATTCTTCCGTGAAACAGTGTTACTGAAAATACCTCCTTTAGAAACAATGTTGCCCAACATATCTCCTTTAAAACAATGTTACTGAACACACCTCCTTTAGAAACAATGTTACTGAACATAACTCCTTTAGAAACAATGTTACTGAACATAACTTCTTTAGAAACAATGTTACTGAACACACCTCCTTTAGAAAGCTAACTTTGGGAGTCAAAAGCTACACTTGCTCCCTGCTTTAGTAAGCCTCAGAGCCCCAGGGAGGGCGGCACAGCCAGGAATGCAATCATGTTTCACAGAGGCCTGGCCAGGGAAGCAACTTACTATTGTGCACAGTCGATCAACTGGTACTCGTTGGATCTCTCAAAGCAGGCCTTCACCCCCTCATCGTCCCACAGCTTCTTCACGTGATCAAAGAATTCCTAAGGGTGGGAAGAATGACAAGAAAACACATGTCAGGATATTTTACAAAGTGAAGAGGGAGAAGAAACTGTAAGACAGAAGTTGTGAGGAGGGCAGGGATTCTTGTAGTTTAAGCTCTATGCTGCCATGGGCACCGACGGTTCAGCACGATGCAAAGCAGGCAATTGGGCTCTCACAACTCACGCAAGCTATGGAACCTCCCAACTGTTCACAAAGCCCACCAGAATGAAACCCGGAAGTCAAAAATTGGTGCCAGTCATTAATTATAAAACAAGAACGCAATTGTGCGGCTCTTTAGCGTTCAGTGCTTTTGAGAGCTAAGCCATCGCCTTGGCAATAGAAGACATGGATAGTCTAAGGTCCATCTTGCAGGTGTCTCGTGACTTTTTAATGTGAGGTAAGACAAGAATGGCAGGCGGGAGAGATGGTTCAGTGGTTAAGAGAATTTGCTGTTTCTGCAAAGGACCCTGGGTTTGAATCTTAGCATCCAAATGGTAGCTCATAGTCACGCGTAATTCTAGTTTAAGGCAATCCAATGCCCTCTTTTGGCCTCCTTGGGCACTAGACATACATGTGGTACACATGAAGGAAAACACCCACACACATAAATAAAAAAGATTGACATGCCAAAGTAAATACATTAAATTGGCCCATTAATATAAAAAATCTGCCATGGGGTCTCAGGTAGTCCAGCTTGGCCTCAAGTTTATGATTCTCCTGCTTCAACCTTTAGTATTATGCCTGCTAGGTGATGGACCACTTACTAAGAGGGTTTTGTTTCTTTGTGTGTAAAGCAAACCATGAGTTAAATACGAACTGTGAATTATGGTTCACCCAGGAGTCATAAGGTTACCATGCTCACCCATTATGGCAGCAGGACCCACTGAAAGACCTGTCCTTACCATAAAGTCACGTCACTAGTTCTGGGGTACTTGATTCCTCTCCAGGTGATTGACTTAACATAAAACAGATTGGGCTGGGTTTGAATCGAGGAACCATTGACACTATTCTACATTTTCTAAAAGCCCACATAGTTTCCACTGGAAGTTTAAGAGGTGCCCAGGAAGAGTCTAAGCCCGGCTAATAAGTGTGAAGGGCAGCAATTCTCTTACTTTGTTCTTGGGTTAGGAAAGGGCAACACAAAGCAGAGGAAAGTGCCAGCAGGTGCAGGCTCCTGCCTCTCTCTGGGAAGCTCTCCCATGTTCCTCTAGTTCATGTCAGGGTTGGGAGAGCTGGCTCTCCCCACCCTCACCCTGTGTAGTGGGCCGATGTGGTGGTCACAGCAGCTGGTCACAGAAAAGACCCCACACAGGTCAGACCCTGAACTAACTGGGATGAGGCTAGGGGAAAGATACAGGAAGAGGTTAGCCTCTCTGGAGACCAGGTCATGGGAAGCTTGTCACAGGGACTGGAGCCAGTGGAAGTGCAGAGGTGCTGTGGCACCCTGCATGACCCTTGTCCAGGTGGCAGAGGAGAGGTAGGCACCCAGATTAGAACCTGTCGCTATCTGGTCAGTGACATCAGGCCAGGTTCTTGCTGGGTGGGGCTGGATGGACTAGAAGGATAGGGGTCATGGGTGCTAGCAACATTCAGATCCACATCTCTCAAGATCACTGTGGGATACATCTGGGCTGCCTCTTGTATCAGCCAATGTCTGCATCCCAGCTCTCCTGCGCCAGTGGGAAGTATTCAGAAGTGAAAAGCTAAGGAGCAATGTGACTGTGACATTTCTGTTTTCTATATTACCGAATGAGGAGCATCTTGAGATCTTTGTATGTTTAAGCAACTGAAATACACAGATACTTCTGACTCTTCCAAGGGGCTGAGCTGCATTATCTAAATTAAACACAGCACCACATTTAAAACTACTCTTCAAAACAAGATTCTCGAGTTTTGAGAGCAAACTTTTGTATTCTTATGTGAATATATATGTGAATATATACGTGTACGGTATGTACATGTGTGTGAACTCATGTCTGCACATGTGGGCATCTGTGTGTGTTCATGTATGCAAGTGCATGGAGACATCTGAAGCTGACATTGGGAGTCTTCCTTGATGGCTCTTGGCCTTGTCTATTGAGGCGGGGTCTCTGAGATGAATCCAGAGCTCACTGAAATGGGAACTCTACCTAACTGGCTTTCTCCACCTGAGAGCCCTCTCCTCTGCCTTCTGAGTGCTGGTGTGACAGGCATTTATGTGGGCGCTGGGGTTCTGAGCGCAGACACTCACATTTGCTGAGCAAGCACATTATCTGCTGAGTCATCTCCCCAGGGACCATAATTTTAAGTAAAATTTAAAGTTAAAAAAAAAAAGTTAAGTACCTAACCACTACCCATTGTTTTCACAATCTTATTCTTCCACCATCTCTGATGACCTGGAATTGATAGTATGTTTTAAAAAAAGTTTGCAGTTCTCAGATGATAGCCTGTTTTTGTTTCTGCTTTCAGATTCTTCATAACTTTTTTTAAAAAAAGAAAACAGCTGGATGATAACCGAAAGCATAAGAATGCCATTTTCTATGTAATTTCTATGCTAACACACACAAATCACTTCTGGGTTACACACACTTGGGACACAGTTTTCATTTTGAAATGCAAACTGAACTCATCTTATTTCTTGAGATACGGGATGTGTAAGTGGCCCTGCCCACTGTAGGGTGTGACTGCCCAGCTCCCCCTAGTGGCAGCAGTCCCCAGTCAGTCCTGCCCCCTGGGCTAGTGGAACTCGTCACTGGATAGTGAGAAGATTTCGCTCCTTATGCTCACGCATGATATTCTTTCAAAGATGACACACAGAAAATGCCTCCAGGGTTAGTGTCAGGAGTCCTCCTGCACAAACAAACTAGTTATGTCTATGATGGATTTTTAATCTTACAGACCCTGACTTGATGACAACGTTGATTTCTCCTCCTCTTCTTGAGTCAAGAAATCATGTAGCCAAGATAGCCTTGAATTTGCTGTGTGGCAGGGGATGACCTTGGCTTGTGTTTCTCAGTCCTCTTGCCTCCCATCTTGAGTGCTGGGATTACAGGTGTGCACCATCATGCCTGGTTTAGGCACTGCTCAGGACCGGATGCCAGGCATCGTGCACACTGGCAAAGCACTCTACCAACCCTCTTCTAGGTGATGTGTAGTATCGAGGGCATGTAAGAACTGTGGAAATAGTTTCTCTACTGTATCCTTAGGGAGTAAGGACAGAAGAAAGTTTGTGCCTGTTTAGAACCCTCACAGATTTTCCCTCAGGTATCTATGAATCTTGATTGGTTGGCTTTTTAGATATAGAACCTATCCATATGAAGAGTCAGTTGTAAGTCTTAAAATTCTACTTGGGAACAAATTTCAGACTGTGCTAGGAAAAATCCTACAAATCCAAGCAGGTAAACCACTGAGCAGTCCCAAATCCTTGCCTTTGCTAGCATGAAGTATGACAACCAGAGACAGTATCAAAAATTACACACTAGAAGGTGGCCATATCCCACCCTCACTGGGTGCCTTTTGTGCTCCAGGTGACATTCTGGGGTCTTGGCTACCAGGTCTTTTCTGTGTCTCAAATAACCCATGAAATAGGTGATTCAGTTCCATATTTCAGACACTAGAGTGAGAACCAAGTAGACGTCATTTTCTTCACATCCACTGAACTGGAAAAGGCCGAGCCTGCACTCAGAGCATGCTGGGAGTCCACCTAGCATCCTTCCCTTTTGCCCACAGCAGCTTCCTGGGCCCAGGGTTAGCATGGGGGACAACGTGGGCATGGGGGACAGCATGCACACACCTGTCGAATTTTGCCTATAGGATTAGCCTATCATTATTCTCAACAGCATTAAAAACAACTTTTGGGGTATATTTTATATGCCATAAGCTTTACCCTTCTATACCATCGTGCAGCCACCAACAGTCAGGTAGAAACAGTCCATCACCTCAGGAGACATTCACCCTTCCTTTGGATCAAGACCCACCACTACTCTAGGGCCAGATGACTGCTAACTTAAGGCTGTCACTGTCACTGTGGTTTTGCCTTTTCTACAGATTTTTATACAAATGAAATCTATAATCTTTTGTGTTTAGCTTCTTTCTCACTTAGCATAATATATTTTGGATCCATTTACTTGGCTATGCATGTTACTAATCTGTTTTTAAATTTTTTATCTTTTATTTTTTTCTTTTGCTTGTGACTGAACCCGGGCCTTACATATGCTAAGCAACTGGTCTACCGAGCTGCATTCTGAGCTAAGTCCTGTGCCTTTGTTCTTTTAGATTGCAGAGGTCTAGCCCATTGTCCAAGTGCATTATATTCATTCATCCACACACCAGTTGGTAGACATCTGGTTGTCTCTAGTTTTCAAATTTTGATTAATTATTATTATTATTGATTATTACTGTGTGTGTGTGAGTGTGGGCACAAGCATACTGTTGTGCTGTATATAAAAGTCAGAGGACACCTTTTGGGGGTTGGTTTTCTCCTTCCACTGTGGGCTCTGGGGATCGAACTAAGGTCGTTGGACTTGTGCGGCACACAGCACTTTTACCCACTCCCTGAGCTGTGCTTCTACTTTTGAACAGATATAAAGAGTGCCGGGTTAGTTTTCTACTGACTTTGGTTTTCATTTCTCTTGGGTGGGAAGCTTTGCTGGGTTATTTGGTAATGGATGTGTAGCTGTAAAAACTGCCAACTTGCTTTGAATGATGGCATTGCCATGGCTTGCTCCACTGTGCACTCGCAGAGGCGAGGTCTAGGATCCAGCTTCTGCATTCTCACCAGTACTCACTTTATCTCTCTTCTTCTTAATTAGGACCCATTGTGGTCTTAATTTTCACCTCATTAAGGGCAGATGGTGTGGGAGATGTTGCCTTGGCCATGTCCTCCTTCCTTCTCTCTCCCTCCCTCTTTCAGCTACAGGACGGCTGGGAACTTGCTCTGCAGCCCAAACTGCCCTTGAATTCATAACTAATTCTCTTGTTTGAGCTTCCTGAGTGATCGGATTGAGTGCAGACCTGTACTGCCACACCTGGATTCTTGTATGTCTTCTTTTGTCTGATTACTGATTTTTTTTTTAAAAAAGAGTAAATGATATAAAAAATGGCATCTGAAACCTTTCTTAGATACGGGGTTTATTTATATCTTCTCTTGAACTTTAATTTTCTGAGGTATTGGTTGATGAACACAACTTAAAATTTTTGGCGATATTCAATTAATTAATTTATTTTCTCTTAGATTTTATAGTTTTCTCTGTGTTCTATCAGAGAAGTCTTTGGATAATTCAAAATTAAAATTTCTCTATGTTTTCTATAAATGTTATAGTTTTAGCTCATACATTTGCACACTAATCCAGTGAATTAGTTTTGGCACGGTGTGAAGAAAGAGCTTCCTGCAGGAATATCAGTGTTTTGCAGCATGGAGAAAGTGCTATCTTTTCTTAGTTGAATTACCATGATTCCTATGTTGAAACTGACCAATGAACTTGGATCTATTTCTGGAACTTTGGTTCCAATCCATTGACCTGACACCTCTGTCATCTTTGTATCCACACCAGGCTGTCTGGATCATTGCAGATTTCTAGTAACCTTAGAACGAGTTTCTTCCTTCCTTCCTTTTTCTTTCTTTCTTTCTTTCTTTCTTTCTTTCTTTCTTTCTTTCTTCCTTCCTTCCTTCCTTCCTTCCTTCCTTCCTTCCTTTCTTTCTTTCCTTCTCTCTCTCTCTCTCTCTCTCTCTCTCTCTCTCTCTCTCTCTCCTTCTTTCTTTCTTTCCTGTGTGTTTCTGGAGTTGAATCCATAGTTTCTGTCCTGTGGGGTCTAACACTAGCTTCACTTCCAGTTTCCAGATTAGGAAGCTTCAAGGTCTCTAATCTTTTTTCATACTCTAACATTGTTAGACCATCCTTAGGATTATTCTAAGTTTCTGAGTTTTGGTGCAGGAGAATTATCTGTATTCTGTCAATCATATTTTAATAAAACGCTGATTGGCCAGGCAGGCAGTATAGGCGGGAAAGCCAGACAGGAAGTAGGGGTGGAGCAAAGAGACTGGGAGTATTCTGGAAGCAGAGCTCCCTCAGCATTCCTGTGCAGACCACTGAAGAGGCAGCATGTAACCTGCCCAGCTGAGAAAGGTACGGAGCCATGTGCTAACATAGATAAGGATAATGGGGTAACATAAGTTATAAGAGTTAACAAGAAGCCTGACCTAATGGGCCAATCAGTTTATAACCTTATGGAGTCCTGTGTGTAATTTCTGTTTGGGATTTGCCGGCTGTTGGGGTACCGGGCGGGACAGAAACCCCAACAAGCTGGCCCTCATGTTACATTTGGCGCCCAGACGTGGATAAATGAATCCACAGAAAGCCTGAGAAAGCTTGGGAAAGAATAGAGTAAAGTATGTTTTCTTGTAGCAGCAATTTTTCTAGGTCTGCTCTGCTTGCTAGAGGCAAGCAAATGCTCTCATCAAAAAGAGGTTTCCTGACTCAGCTTTAGCTGCAAAACTTTGTAGCTCATTAAGAGGTCCTTCCACGAAACACTTAAATGCTGTTGATGAAAAGCTGAACGCATGCTTTTCGGGTTTTCAGCAGTAGCAGGAAAAAAGCTGCGCTGTTTTAAAATGCCAGCTTTCTGGGCTGTCCTGCCAGGGCAATCTCTGACTCTTTCAGGCAGGCAGTCCGACTGAGTGTGGTCTGTGAGCAGAATGCTCCAGCTTACTTGCTAACAAGGACCTTGAAACGCCATAGAGTTGTGGCAACAAAAATGGCTACAGCCAGTACCTCCATAGAGGCTGGAAAGTTAAGGATCTAGCCTTCAAAGCCACGGCTTTCCGTATTGCTTTGTAAATTAAAGGCTCATGTGGTCAAAAAAGAGAGATATACAGTAAAGAGAGATTCAAAGAGAAAGAAAACCTCTAAATGGTTTACAGTATGTTAAAAATATATGCAGGTTTAAAGTTAAAGTTCTTAAAGTTAAAAGGAAAGAAAGAGAGTAGTTGGGTGTGATGGTACACACCTTTAATCCCAATGCCTGGGAGGCAGAGGCATATTGACCTCTGTGACTTCAAGGGGCAGAGGTAGATTGACCTCTGTGACCTCAAGGTGTGGTAGAACACGCCTTTAATCCCAACACTGGGGAGGCAGAGACAGGCGGATCTCTGTGAGTTCAAGGACGGCCTGCTCTACAGAGTTATTCCAGGACAAAGATATATACAGAGAACCTGTCTCAAAAAGCCAAAAGTTAAAAGTAAAATTAAAAGAAATAGAGGTTGAAATAAAGCCGCATAAAGATGGAAAATACACAGAGAATCTTGATACTGTATGCTATTATGCTCTCTTTAAATTGTTTGAATGCTGAGGAAGGAGAAACAGCTGCTAAAAGACTTTTGTTTATAAATGCTGCAGAATTAATCCAAGATAGACATTTTGAAAATACCTTGGCTTCAAAACTGAAGTCAAAAGGTATGTTACTTTGGAGAAGAGATTTTGCTTTTGTTTCCACAGAAAATGAGAGGCTATGGATTCATTCTGAATTAAGAAAAATCAGTTTTGATCAAGGGAGGCCACCTGAAAAATCTCTGACAGGAACAGATGGCCCAGATGTCTAAATTCTACATCCAAAACAGATTCAAGACTGTCGCCTGAGATGATCGAGACTCACAGGATACTCCAGTCAGGACTTGAATTATAACTCTAAGTTTTCTTTAGGTCCCCATAAGATCATCAGCGCCCCCAACCAGCAGGAAGTAGCCTGAAATACTACGCCCACATTCCCAACAAATGGACTATGGGTATTTTTCTTTGTTTAAAAAAAAAAAAGAGGGAAATGGTGCAGGAGAATTATCTGTATTCTGTCAATCATATTTTAATAAAACGCTGATTGGCCAGGCAGGCAGTATAGGCGGGAAAGCCAGACAGGAAGTAGGGGTGGAGCAAAGAGACTGGGAGTATTCTGGAAGCAGAGCTCCCTCAGCATTCCTGTGCAGACCACTGAAGAGGCAGCATGTAACCTGCCCAGCTGAGAAAGGTACGGAGCCATGTGCTAACATAGATAAGGATAATGGGGTAACATAAGTTATAAGAGTTAACAAGAAGCCTGACCTAATGGGCCAATCAGTTTATAACCTTATGGAGTCCTGTGTGTAATTTCTGTTTGGGATTTGCCGGCTGTTGGGGTACCGGGCGGGACAGAAACCCCAACAAGCTGGCCCTCATGCTACAGAGTTTCATAAATCATTTCAGGATTATCTTGCTTATGTTTTGATTGATGTTACATAGAGTCTTTAGCTCAAAATAGATAAATGGCATATTAACCATGAATCTTCTATGAACATCATATGCCTATTATGAATTGCTTAGTAGTTTTCAGTGTTCACATATTTTGCATCTTTTGTTAAATGTCTTCATAAGAAAATTTTGTTTGTTTGTTATTTTGAATTCACTTATATTTGTTTTTATAAATCACCTTTTTGGTTAGATTTTACCACCGATACACACACACACAGACACACACTGTAATTATTTTGAGACTATTGAATTTCCCCTGATTTCTTTCTCAGTGTGTTTGTTGCTTACATATAGGAAGGCTACTGATTTTTGTATCTTACTATTATGCTGAGTATATTTATCAACTGTGGGAGGTTTCTGTCAGAGTCCTTAGGATTTTTTAATATTTAGAATCATTTCATCTACAAATAAGAATACTTTGACTTCTTCCTTTTCTATTTGTATCCCCTTTATCTCCTTCATTTGTCTTAATGCAGTTACTAAGATCTCAAGTTTTTTATTTTATTTTTTCTGTTTTTCAGGACAGGGTCTCACTATGTAGCTCTGGCTGTCCTGAAACTCACAATGTAGACTAGGGTGGCTTCAAATTCATAGAGCTCTGACAGCCTCTGCCTCCAAAGTGTTGGGATTAAAGGCATGAACCTCTATGCCTCGTCTATGACTTCAAGTATTAATTGAACAGGAATGGGGAGCGTTGGCATCTTGTCTTGTTTATTTCAGTGGAAATGCTTTGGATTTTTCCCATTTAAGCAAGATGTTGGCTAAGGAATTGTTGAATGTTATTATTATGTATGTTATTATGCTGAGACATGACCCCTCTGTTACTAGATTCTCTGGAACTTTTATAATGAAGGGATGTTGCATTTTATCAAAAAGCATTTTCTGCATTCAATGAAATGTATTATTTCTGTCCTTGAGTCTGCTTATGTGATAGATTACATTTATTTATTTATGCTATGTTGAACCATCTCTGCATCTCTGATATGAAGTCAACTTGATTTTTTTGAAGTGTTTTTGGATTGTGTTTGCAAGTATTTTATTGAAATATTTTTTGCTCATGATCCTCAGGGCTATTGGCCTATAATTATCTTTTTTAAAAATTTGGTTTTGGTATCAGGGTAATACTGACTTTATAAAAAGAACTTAAAACATCCCCTCATTTTCTTCTTTTGTGGAGTGGTCTGAGGAGCACTGATGTTAGTCCTTAGGTCTGGTAGACTTCGTCACTGACTCTATCAGCTGGGCTATTTTTAGTCACCTTTTCTATCTCATTGGACACCATGAATCTATTTAAATTATTTATTTCCTCTTGCTTTAGCTTTGGTAGACTATATGTAGCTAGAAATTCATTTCTTTTATAATTTCCAGCTTGGTATGAAACAATTTCAAAACTGTGTCTTTATGATGTTTGGAATTTCCCTGGAGTCTGTTGTGATGTCTCTTCCAATTCATCTCTATTATTATTAGTTTGGGTTCTCTCCCTGTCACTAAAGCTTTGTCAAATACTTCATTTTCAGACATTTTGAGTAGCATACAAATTGGTGCCTATATTAGTTTTGCCTTTTATAAGCTTGCTACCTTTACTTGTTAGTTTATAAGCTTATGAGGCACTTTTTGACTGGGACAGAACTGGAATTTTGTATAGATTGGAAACACAGGAGGACTGAGCCATGTGACCTCTACAGCCACTATGCTAACCTTCACTGTTTTGGCTGTCCTTATTATTTCTTTTGTGTTTGTGTCTGAGAGAAATTCTAATTGTTTTTAAAGATATGCAAAATTCTAGCCCATGCTTCCAAATTATCATCTTACCAAACAACTGTGTTAAGCATAGAAGTAAGCAATCAGATCTACGGCCCATAGTGGAGAGAGAATTAATTAAATCTACCCTTTGATGATGGGAACACAACTTTTCCTAACTACCCTCCGACCCACACAAAAATAGTTTTTAGCTGTTGAGATTTTTTTTTTTTTTACAGCACTCCCACTCCTAAACCGAAGAGCCTCTGTAAATCCCAGTTCTCTGAGAAAACCACAAGTACAGCATGCCGAAGAGATTCAGAACAGAAACTTATTTGTGTGGGCTCAGAAATAAAATAATTAATTATTTTCACCGGGGGAAAAGAGACTCCGAGAATCACGACTTTAGTCTTTGCTCGCAGACAATGCACGGTTACTTGACAAGACTTCTCCTCAGGAAAATCAAACTCGAGTTATGTAATTATTCTTGTCCTTGGCCTTCTGAGTCACTCAAGCTCTTACGTCTGCTGGGGCCGCACAGGAAAAGGAGGACTCCAGCCAAATTTAAAGCCAATGTCTACAGGTCGGTCTGCTGTATTCTAACTAACAAGGCTGGTAGAATTAGATAGACATTTCTTTGGGAAACCTGTAGTGTGAGACACACAAAGAGTCCTAATAAGGCCCGTCAGATAATAGTCATAGTGGTTGCACTTGGATTTTAATATCTGAGTCCTTGGATTTAAGCCCAGATGGGTGGAGTCTTCTTATTTATATTAAAACATTTCATTTATTTTACATATCGACCACAGTTTCCCCTCTCTCCTCTCCTCTTGTATTTCCCCCACCTCCTTTTTGCACCCCTCATCCACTCATTCCTCCATCTCCTTTCAGAGAAGGGCAGGCCTCCCATGGGAGTCAACAAAGCATGGCTTATCAAGTGGAGGTAGGACCAAGCTCCTCCCCCAGATGGGGGGTTCTTCGTGATGACTCGTGAAACTCAGTTCCCTCAACTGTCCCAGGGGGCAGCTTAGTGACTGGAGTATTTCTGGGTCAAGGGCGGCACCATAGCCAGGACTGAGTAGTGCGTGGCTCAAAGGCAGACAAGGCCTGGAGGTCTTGAGTATGTGGGGTGGACAGGCAAGGATGAAATAAGTAGGTGAGTTTGATGACCAACCTCTGGAAGGTGGGGTAGGACAGGAATGACTAACAGGAATGAGCCATGGGAACTCTTCAGTGACTCTGGGCACAGTGTGGGGGCAGGTGGTGTGTGCCAGGAATGTGGCTATGCAGATTTGGCAAGATGGCAAGATGGCAAGACTTTAATGAGCAGAGAGGAGGCACATGGAGAAGGAGAGGCCATTCAGGTTTGAGGACTTGATTCTAGAAATAGCTACAGGACACATGAGGTTCTAGGGTGGAGGACAGAATCCCAGACTTATGAGCCAGACCTATGGAAAGAGGATGGTACTCGTATTGCCAGCCTGGCCAAGGTAAAAAGGAGGTGGGGTGAGGATGGCTATGGGGGCATTTAAGCCATTGTGTTGACTTCAGTGATTCGCCTATCATACTCTGAAGTCTTCTGGATGACCCGAGGCCTTTGACCTTGCAGGAATGTATTCAAACCAAGGCTTGGGCACTGAGAGCTGTGAAGGGAGTGGCACGGACTCAGAGGCTTGCAGAAATGCACCAACAGTCTGCTGCAGGGAGGCTGAAATGCACCAACAGTCTGCTGCAGGGAGGCTGGAGAGGATGCATGTGGGAACTAGGAGATGTTCATGGAGGGTTATATGCTGACCCTCCATGTCTGATACCCAGGAGGTGGACATCACAGTTCCCACGGGAACATGCCCCCACTCTGCGGGTTCTGCTGATGCCTCTGAGGTGGTCATAGTCAGTTACATTGTGACCATTAGCTTATACCTGTCAGGCGACTGATAGCAAGGTTCAGAGGATCAGGAAAAGGCACGGAAACTAAAGAATGACAACGTCAGCCTACGGTCACTTCCTGTCAACAGACAGCTATGCACATGTACCCTAAAGTGATCTGGTGATATTGTCAGTTGGACAAGACAAAAGCATGTTCTGGTTCTGTGGGTCAGGTGTGGCCCTGCGGTTCTGTGAAACCAGAAGGCAAGAGTTTCAGAAAATCCACACCTTGCTGAGTGCAGTGATTGGGGGATTCAAATTACTACAGTATATAATGCATTCTTCTTAGGCAACCACCCACTACTTTGTAATTCTATAATAATATCTGATATTTGATATTTAGAATTTGATCCTACAATTGAATTATATTTGATTTGATATCTATGACTTGATTCTATAATAATGTCTGATATTTGACCCTGCAAAAGAGTTGTTTGAGTGTCAACGGGTTCATGACCCACAGGTTGAGAACCACTGATGTAGCATGACTTGAAATGCAACAAGGACATTCCAGGGGCAGGGACACGTACAGCTGTGTTACGGCTTGAATATGGCGTGTCTTCCCTTACACGCTCATGTGTTGATAGTGCCACCTTCAGTTGGTTGTGCCATTGAGAGGTGGTTGGACCCGAACCCTAACTTTATTAGTGAATTGGCCCACTGATGAGTTTATACTAGATATGCTATTAGAAGGTGAGGGCTGGTTGGTCGTCACTGTGGACATGACCCCAGAAGAGTGTGTCTTCTCTGTTCCTTCTTTCCCTCATCCCCATCTCTGCCTCTGGCTGCCGTGAGGTGGATAACTTTGTTCTTATATGCTTCCTTGCCACCAAGATGTTCTACTTTACAGCAGGTCTTGTAACTTTTGTGTCAACTTGACACAAACTAGGGTCACCTGGATAAAGGGACCCTTAGTTGGGAACATACCTCCATCAGATTAGGCAAGTTTGTAGGGGTATTTTCTTGATTAACAATCAATTAATTTTTAATTTAATTAAATTTTTAATTAATTGATTAAAAATCAATTAATCAAGGACCTAGCCCACTGTGGGCAGTGCCATCCCTGGACAGGTAGTTCCGGGTTGTATAATGAGGCTACTGAGCAAGCCACAGAGAGTAAGTTAGAGAGTAGCTTCCTGGTTACTTCCTGGTTTCTTCTGCTCCTGCTCCTGATTGGTTCCTTCCCTGACTTCTCTCAGTGATGAACTGTGATTGGGGTGGATAAGCCAAATAAATCCTTTCTTGCCCAAGTTGCGTTTGGTCAAGATGTTTAACACAGCAAGGGAAAGTGAACTAGGTCACCATAGCAACGTAGCCAGTTAGCCATGGACCAAAATGTCTGAGATGGTGAGCCCAAATAAACTTCTCTTCCCCAAATTTTGCAGCAGAGACCAAAAAGGTAGCAGGTAAAGATGGAATTCAACCATATCACCGAGAATAAAGCAAAGCACTATGGGTAAGGAGGGAGACATACAACTTCCTTCATACAGGTCAGGTATCATCAGAACAACTTAAAAGAATCCCCATGACTCTCCACACAAAAGGCGCCCTATAAATAGAATGGCTGGCTATTATTCGTTTGTCAGTCTACCAAGAGCAAATAATTGAAGGCATCTGAAGAATTACAGGAAGCAGAACTATTTATCTTGTCACCCTTAGTTGAAATTATGTGTTCTTATAACAAGGAAAACGTCCTTGAATCTTCAGGAAAACAAGTAATCAAGTTTACATTCGGAAAAAACGAGAAGTCTGTGTGATAGCTATGTAACGCACTGATCACTGTTGCCTGGGACCACTGTGGTTTGGGTATCTGTTCCTCGCTGGAGAAATAACACCCAGTTCTCTGATCCCAAAGCACCGTCCGCAGAGAATCCAGGTCTCACAGATGGGGGAGAGGCAGTCATGACAACCTTACTTGGACATCTGATGGGTGTCCTACTCCATCTGGTCAGGGCTGCATTGATGGGATGCACCTGCTCTGCCCAAGGTCTTTGCATCTCAGGGCTCATTTTCTTCCCAGAGGTTCCCACTGAACCATGACAGCATCCTGGGCAGTTGTGCAGGCCACATCAAATCCATCTGACTGAGGCTCATTTGAAACTACCAGTGTCTCCTACCTGCATGGCTACTTCTGCCTCCTGCTCTCCTCACCTCCATTCTGGCTGGTTTAATCATCCTCTGAGACAACAGCCAGTATGAGGCTTTCAAGGCACGGATCAGCTCAGGCCATTCCACCTCCGAACTCTCACAGGGGCCTCATTCACCCAGGGTTCTCACAACGCTCTGCAAGACCCTCCTTCTTCCGGCTCCATTGCGTCTTTCACAACATCGTCGTTCCCTGAGCTAGCCCAGTTCCCTGAGCCCCAGGCTGCTCCCTCTCTGGGCAGCATTGCAGCACCGTCTTTCCCTTGGACCCTTGACTGCTCACTGCTTCTCCTCCTTCACCACCTATAACGGTGGCTTGTAATGTGAACTTGCCAAACATAGCATCACTTCAGGAGGGAGCCTCACCTGAAGTGTCCCGATCACTTTGACGCCTGTGGAAAGACCGACCCTGGCTGTGGGGAGCACCTTCTGGTAGCCATCCAGATACAAAGCATGTGGTAGAAGGAGGATCATTTTGCAGTTTGCTCCTTGGGCTTCCCATTTGTGGACAAGTTCAGGTGCCCTCTTGCTGCTGCCGCTGATTCCAATGCAGAACCAGCATTTCCAGGATTTCACTGTGGACTAGGGACCAACAGTTCTCCGGGAAGCTTTGGGGCTCCTGTTGCTAGATTGGGACTGCTGGGGCATCTAGCCTGTGGACTGAGCAACAACTGGGTGTCAAACTGCCCCTACAGTGAGAGACATCTAGGGTGGAACTACTCCAACTGCTGAGAGGCTCAGCTTCAAGGACTGAGCGACTAAAGCTAGGGTCCCAGCTCTCAGGTGTGATTCTTCTGGTGTTCGTATTTTAGAACTGACTAAGTTGTAAGTGTATACATGTATGTACATGGCATGTACATACACACATGTGCACAGCATGCACACATGCACACAGGCACACACACTCTCACACACACACGCGTGAGCACATGCACGCGCGCGCACACACACACACACACACACACACACACACACATCCATTGGTTCTCTTCCTGTAGAGAACCCTGACTAACCCACCATCCCCTTTACAGTGTTCTTTGACAAGACAGTCCCTGATCACCCTCTTGCACAGGGCACCCTGACAGTCCCACAGTTCTGGGTCACTCTAATCACCTGCTTCTCTCTAGAGCCTGTTAGTTTCTAAAATTCCTGTACTTCTTCCTTCTATTTCTTACTCTGCATCTCTGCTACACGCAATCCACTTGTTGACCTGTATCAAGCAATTGGCATCATCCTAGATGCCTTCACTATCTCCCTGAGTGGACGATAAGCTTTGTTGGAAGTGCCTTCTCTAGCTCTGTCCTACTTTATGAACCCTTTAACCTGCCATTGCCCCTCCCCACAAAAACTTTGTGCAATTAAGCTGAATTGCCACACAAATGTTAATACCAAGAACTGCTGGAAAGCTGGCGTGGATCTGCAGATGTTTTGTGTTTGACATTTATATGCATGTTCATCTTTGTTCAACTAAAAACAAAACAGCAAAAACCCACCAAAAAGCTATATGGAAAACAGCACTAACTATGGATGGTTTATTTGATAACGTCGGACAGGTTATAACTTGCTTGGGACTGGCAGTGACCTTATTATACCATTGCGCCATTGCAAAACACTGACCTAATTTCTCACTGTAGAATAATACGACACTCATGTTTAAGATTGACTGTGTTTGCAACCCAGGTGCTAAGAGCACTGAGATAGGAGTGTGAGTTCGAGGCCAACCTTGGCCACATCATGAGTTTTAGGCCACTCTGGGTAAGAGTGCTGATAAGGCCAGAAGTGTTGTCTGCCTTATAAATGGCTTCAGGGGGCTGGAACCCTACCCAAAGGACCATGGGCAATGAGTGCTAAGAGCAGGGGAAATGGTCTTCTCCAGAAAAGAGCACACCAATTGGCTGTCCAATACCAAATGATCATTCCTGAAAACGTACATACAAGAAACATCATGCAGATTGAGCAGGTTATATTTAGAACTATAAGTATATATACATGTCTGCATATAATAACAATTAGTGAAAAAAGAGGCCATGGATTTGATGGAGAGCCTGGAGGGGTGTATGGAAGGGTTTGGAGGGAGGGAAGGGAAAGGAGAAATGTATTTATATTGAATCTTAAAAAACAAACAACAAATACCCTGTGCTTGGGAAAAAAGAAAAGGAGGTGAAGCAGCCTCATGGGAACAAATGAATCCTGTGTCTGGGGGACTGGGTTTGGGACCCTGGGACTCATTAGTGTGAGACTTAATTTCCAAAGGCATTGTTAGGAAAGTATTTTCATTTGAAACAGTTAAGCAACTTAAACGCTTGAAGCTTATGATTCTCCATCTGTATTTGCCTGTAAATATTCTACTTCCTGGTAAAACAATGATAAATAAGAGAACAACGTCTCTCATATCCACTAAGGTTTCAGTCACGATCACAGTGATATCTCAAGTGTATAGTTCTGCATGTGAAAATGTCAGCACACCAGCATCTATGTTTGTCTTTCAGGGACTGGATGGGGGTGAGTGGAATTCTACCCAGGGCCTCCTGCATATTAGGCTAAGTTCTCTGCTGGAAGCCACTCACCCTAGGCCAAGTATTTGCCTTGAATTTTAAGGATAAAGGAAGGCTGGAAGCAGCTCAACAGCAATTTCTCTAAAGGCACAGGGAGAAGGATGCTGAAGAACGACTCTGCAATTAGGATCACCAGTTGCTATTACAGGGGACATGGGCTTTGTTTCCAGCTCCTACAAGGTGGCTCACAAACACCTGTAACTCCAATTCCAGGGGACTCCAACGTCCTCTTCTGGCTTCCGTGGGCACCAGGCAAGCAAGTGGCGCATAGACACACATATCAGTCAAACACCCATATGTAGAAAATAAAAATTAAAAAAAAATAAAATATTCAAAGGCACAGGGAACAAAGCAAATGACCTGGATAGAGCAGAGACCCTGCTTGGCTAAGTCTATGCTAGTCCGTGTCTTTCGCAGCCATGAAATGGAACCTCTGCCTCTGGCTAATGTGCTTGATGAGACGGGCACTGTCCCCTGCCTAATGTTTTAGGGACTGGCGACTGCAACACTAAGCAAAGATCATGACTGTCACGGGAGTGCTTGTCACGCCAGCTGCTTGCTGGGGGAGACTAAGTCCAGTCTGTACGACGGGAAAGGGCTTGTTTGAATACGTTTGTTGTAAGGAAACAGCCCGCTCATTTGCTGCAGTGTGCATGGCCGTCTGGTGTGCTGAGTGAGAAGGGGCGAAGGGCTTCTGTCTCCCCACAATCACATTGTTCTGTTTTCATTTTTGAGACAGCGTGTCTCTACATCTCAGACTGTCCTGAATTGTCCCAAACTGTCCTAAAATACAGACCAGGCTAGCCCTTGAACTTACAGAGATCCACTTTGCCTCTGCCTCCTGAGTGCTGGGAATAAAGGTGTGTACCACCACTCCAGGCTCTCCCCAGCTGTAAATGACACTAGGTCACTGGTGTCTACAGTTTCTGTGAATGCTTAGCTTTGTCTTTCTCTTCATGGGTCTGTGTAAAAAAATAAAACCACAGTGGATTATGGTGAACTCATTCATCTCCTTTTGTGGTACTAAAAATAAAACCTAGGGTCTCACATGCCACACAGCTGCAGAAATGCTCCACCAAGGAGCCCAGGGTCACTTAGAAATTCAATAGGAAGATATTTCTTTGCTATCACTGCCTCCCCACCCCCCAGATTTTTAAGTAATTAAATCTGCTTATGTATCACAAAAGGCATTTCTGTAAATTGTAGGCTGATATATGATGGTTGCCCCGGCTTCATAAGGTAACATTGCTAAGGACATCGTGGCTACATTTTGGTTTGTGTAAGTACATTTTATGATGCTCACATGACAAAGAAGACACCTAATGACCACTTTCTTGGGAATGTATCTTCATCCCCAAGTGACATATGACTAGAGTTCCAGAGATTGAATAAAGCATTTATTTTTTTTCCCTCAACACAAAGAGTCAGTCTAAAAACCATATAACACCATAGCCAAACATGGTGCTACAAGCCTAACACTGAGGTTGAGACAGGAGGATCTTTGCAAGTTTCAGGCCGATGTGTGTGTTCTATGTAGCAGATTCCAGGCTAGCCAGGGCTGCACAGCAGGGCCTTATATTAAAACCAAACCAAACCAACTACAAACAATAACAACAAAATAGGCCAAAACCCAACATAACAACACAGTGTCATCTTGCATCTCTCTATGCCATGGCCAAGGGTTCTGATGTAATGACCAAGGCTCAAAACAGGGTCAGGCTGGTATTTCAAGAAGACATGTGTGGAAAGGTCATAGCTGAACTCTCCCTGTGGCACCCGTATTATTTTAAATTCGACGCTTTCATTACATCTGCCCTTTTGTCTCTATTTTGAATCCGACGGCAGGAGACACTTGGTGCAATTCCTTTACAAATAACTGCATTTTGTTTCATCAAACCAAAACTAGGCTAGTGTTTTTTCCCCATGACAGTAACAAATATTAGATGCCTGTTTATGTACACCTTTAAAAATGTACGCGCGCGTGTGTGGGGGGAGATTCAGAAAACACAAAATTAAAAATAAACACAGTGTAACACACACAGTTCCATTGCATTGGTATGTTCATTGTGTGGTCACGGTTCCTCTCTCTCTCTCTCTCTCTCTCTCTCTCTCTCTCTTTCTCTCTCTCTCTTTCTCTCTCTCTCTCATTCAGTTTTATCAGTCCAGAAGAAACCTGTGCCCACTCTCGTAGCTCCCTCTTCCCTCCAACAGGTGACATCATCACCTGACCTTCTGTTTCCATGGATTTGCCCAACCTCAACATCCCATGTAAACAGACCAACACACCACGCAGCCCTTGGGCCTCACTCCTCTCCTCTCACTTAGCATATCTCGAAGGTTGGTTCACACCGTGACCTGTAGGTGCATGCCATTCCTTTTTCATGGCTAGTGCTGGTCCACTGTGTATGTCACATGTTGTTTATCTCCTCGTTTGCTAATGGACCTTTGCTTTATTTCCATCCTTTGTCTCCTGTGAACAGTGGCTAGCAACAGTAACGTGAAAATAATTTGGGTCTCTGCTTTCAAGCACTTTGGAGTTGCTAGTGGATGTAGTACCGCTGCTTAGCTCGTGAGGGGACCACCAACAGCATTCCTAGGGTCGGCACCATTTATATTTATGCTCCCCATCAGCAGCATCCGAGGGCAGCAGTGTCTCTGTAGTTCACTAATAGCATTTTGTTGTTGTTGTTATGGAAATCCTACTGGGTACGAAGTAACATGGCTTTGGGGTTTCCCTATGTTTTCACGTGATGTTGAGAATCTTCTCATGTACTTTTTCTCCAGCTGTGTATCATTTTTTGGAACTGTCTGTTCTAGTCCTTTGACCTTTCTTATATTTTTGGTTGCGAACCATCCCTCCAGCTCCCTTTGACCTTTCTTAAATTGTCTTTTTGGTGAGGTGTAAAGATTTCTTTTAATTCTGGATGTTAGACCCATATGACACATAATTATGAATACTTTCCCCATCCTATGAAGTGTCCTTTTGCTTCCTTGATCATGGCATCTACGCATGAGAATTTTACACCATGAAATTTGACTTATCCATTCTTGCCCCTGTGACAAGTCTTAAGGGAATGTCTAGGAAATCACAACCAAATCTAGTACTGTAAGGAGTTATCCCTAATTTTCTTCCAAGAGTTTTACAGCTTTAGCTCTTGTATTTAGGTAATCAAGTTTGAGTTAATTACATAGGGTGTAGTTATATACATAATTTAGAGTTAGTTCAATCTGGATTATTTATCAAATTCCCGCAGATTTCTCATTGGAAGCTGACACATTATTTGAGTCCATGAATGCACTAATTCTTTGTTCCACCTTCTTTGCTACACATAGACTACAAGGAATCCCACAGTACAGTTCTATTGCTACATCACTTGGCTGGCAGTTTGTCAAGACATTTGAAAAAAAGGATTTTGTCCCTCTCCAGTTGTGTCATCAGGGCTCTGGAAGAGCTGGGGGGCACTGTGAGTGTTGAGAAAGGGAGGACCATGTCTTCGAGGGGTTTGTACTTGGCAGCGCATGTGTCCATCAGCTAGGCGGAGTGAGGGGAGATGGAGCACAAGAAGAAATCATGATTGTGTTCTCAAGAAGTTAACAACTGAGTAGAGTCCACGGCCAAGATACCACAAACAAGCAGGAAATGGTACATGGTATCAAGCAGTGTGAGGACAGCCTAAGCCATGGCGCCATTCACAGAACCAAAGGAAGTCACACTAAAGGGGTTCAGGACAGACTGGGGATGTCTCCAAAGGAGATAGCTTGACCCCAAAGAATAAGCAGGGAATGAAAACTGTAACAGTTATTGTGAAAGTGATACTTGCCACCGGAAAAACCAGCTTCCGAGGGCAGGGCAAATGGATACTTCTAAGCCAGGAGAGCCGAGACAGATGACTGAACGAGCAGGCGGGAGGCCCTGACATTACTCTGTATTCCTGGAAAAGCGAGTTGCTTCCAGTGGAACAGAAATCTTGGCCAGTGTTTGTGTCTGCAGCTCTCTAGTTCCGGTGACGGCCCCAGGTGAACCCCACCATTCTCCATCACTAATTCTTACCTCCTGAATATATTGTATATGAGATGACTTTTTTTATTTCTATAGACCATAGAGTCATATTTAGACATTGTAGAGTTGGCTCTAGGGCTGTCTTTGTTTTATTTCTGAAAGTATGTATGATGTTGTACCAGGAAAACACCCAGGAGAGAAATCAGCTCATTTGTTTCAAACAAACAAGCATAATCTCTAGCTAATCAGCCTTCTGTTTAGAAGGCAAATAGTGTCCCTCGTGGCTTCTTTGACCTCAGCCGTGGGCCTAAGTGTCTCTGTGGCCCCACTGGAGCCTGCTCTGCTGTAGCTACAGAAAAACACTAGTGGGCCCCGCTCCTGTGACTGACAGGAAACATACACACAGGCAGAAAACTGAGAAATATCTGCGGCCAGCCGGTCTCTTCAGGGCTCCCGCGTCACATGGGGACCTTCGTTAGAACCCAGCAAGGGTGGAAGAGCCTACACTACCCACCTGATTGCGGCCCCCACCAGCAATAGCTGGGTTTCCGCCACAGCAACGAGAGCAAACCACCCCGGAAATAGTAAATTCTTTTTCCCCTGGGCTTCATATTTGACTCTGGAAACTGATTGGTAATTTTATTTTTTAATTGAGTATTGAAATAGTTTTGATAGAAGACCACAAATTTTACCTGAAGTGTCAAAGGAGAATCCAGAAGCAAATTCCAGAAGCAAAGATTAAACACATTAGCGGGCCCGTTTCCTGTACCAGCTCATTCTGACCCCCTCTGGAGTACTAATTTCAAATTTAAATAAGAGGTAAAAATATGCCAATGAAGAAAAAAAAAAGATAAGAGAGAAAGCCTGGATAAAGCCATGTTTAATATTGTCTATTCTAGTATGAATGCTGTGCTGCCGTCAACAACCCTTCCCTGAGGACTCAGTGATGCCAGTAATCAAAGCTGGGGGACTGGTGACAAGGTGACAAAGGCCTTGGAGAATGTGTCTCTTGCGACATTCATGTGTACGGTCCCAGGGAAGCTCACGGCCCACAAGGACCAAGTGCTCAAAGGACATGGCTCTGAACTCTGCTTTGGAAGGATGGCTTGAGCAACTGACCTCCATCGCAGGGGTCCAGCTTCTGCCTGCAGATGCTCTGGTCTGCAAACAGTTAACACCTCAGTCTGTAAGCTCCTGAGAACGTCCTCCTCAGTAACCACCAGAGTCTTTCCTTCTTCAAGGACTTCATCCTTCGAGTCATCAGAGCGCTGGTTTATTCTACTTCAAATAAAAGATGCCTGCATCCGAGACTTCTCTGAAGCACAGCCCGATGGACATGCTATGGGCCATGCCTCAATGCAGCGGCATCAGTGACATGCATCGTGACAGCTCTTGGGCTGGGCTCACATGTTCACCCTCTGAAAGTCAGAGGAGCGTGTGAAACTCTGGGTTGGTCAATGATCGTTTCCAAATTATGACAATAAATGCTAAGAAGAAGGCAGTGAAAGTGGGGGATTAAAACTTGAGATGATTTAAAAAGAGATCCCTGAGTACTTTATTAAAACAAGCCACTTTAAGAGGCTTCTCTGTTTGTTTACAATGTACAAAATGCATGATTTTATTATTTGGTTTATGTGAACTCTGGTTAACGAGGCACAACTTTCCCCACCATGGGATGCCACCACCTCATGTTACACACACATGGCCACCCCAAGAGTCAGGAAGTTGGGAGAAAATCCTTAAAGCCGGTCTTTAACCACCTTCAACTGGCACCAACATTCCCATATCTATAGCCTTTTTGCTTTACATTTTGAGACAGGGTCTGCTTATGAACTTGTTCTGAAGCCTAGGCAGGTCTCGAACTTGCGAACCTCTACTTGAGCCTCCTGGATAGACGGGACTAGAGGCTTATGCTACTGGGTCAGGCTTAAAACCTATCTAAACTTCTTTTATCACTCCGTATCTACCCAGGAAGTTATCAAGAAACAAGAGGAATGATCTCAGCAGATGCCACTGCTGGCTAACCTGCAGGCAGGCCTTAGCAGCACTGTGCCTAAGGAGAGTGGCTTAGAGTCCCAGGTCTCCTGTGACCTGGTGTATGTGGGGGGCGGGGGTGTGGGGAGTGCAGGCTGGAGCTCACAGGGCTGACTGAAGCCCATAGGCCTCTGAACAGCTGGGAGAACTGTGAGAGCTGGGAGAAGAGCCAAAACCAAGGAGGGTGCAGAGGAGACACCTGCGGGCCCGTATTCACTGTGATCAGCGTTTACACTGGTCACACACCTTCTCCTCCCAAGGAAAACAGTTTCATAAACCAAGATGTGCTTCAATTGGAAATATATCAGGGCTACAGGAAGCACTGTTTGGAGCATGGTTGTGGAGCACAGAGAAGGTGGGGAGCAAGGGGCTCATGGACACGTGGAGGCATCTTCGCTGCCAACCCCTCACGGAGAAACTAGGAAGTGCGAAGTTCAGTCTTGAGTTTCTAGCCATAGCCTAATTTTGGCGAATGTTGGTAGCCGCACTGGTTGCTGTCAATTAGTGTCATATTTGATGGTGTTTTAGGAGCCTTTGGGGAGATTTAAAAATAGATTTCCCTCAACAATTTTAGAACCAAAATCTCAGAGGATGGGCTTAAGGACCTTCGGGTGGCCTAATGCACAGTCAACCCTGGGAATGAAACACGTTCCACCACTGAGCTCAAGTTCTTGAAAGCCTGAAGATGTTGGTGGATCCAGGAGGGAAGAACACAGGAGAATGTGGGGAAGGAACCTGGAGGCTGGCAATCCAGTGAAGGCCACTCCTGAGCCTGCTGGGCACACAGTCCACAAAGCACATGGAACTATCCCAGCTAAAGTCATGGAGGAGGTAGATCTCAAATCCTGGGAGGCATCTGATGGGCCAAACGGATGGCCATCACATTTGACCTCAGTCTGAAAAGCCCTTTGTCTATACTTTACACAGCAGCACAGGAAGTCACTAAGTGATAACTTATGATAATGCTGCAAGAGTTGAGCACCGATCTACCCACATCACCCACAATCACATTGATTTACAGACACAATAGCTGTTGCCATGAAAGGGCTGTGTTATTAGCAGAGATCGAAGTTTTAACATCTTTGCATTAGAAAGAGATGCAAAGTGTTTCTTCCTGAAATGTTCACAGGACAGACCTCAGCTGCAGTCAGATCCTCGTTTTCCTTTATATCTGTCTGGGGCTAAGTCCTGTGATCTATTTAGCTTTGTGCTAGTGTAGGTCTTGCCTTCCCAGTTAGAGAAGAAGGCCCAGCGCAGGGATTAGTAAAGAAGCCTTCCTCCTCCCCACCTCGGCCCAGCCCCTGCTCTCTCTGCCACAGCACTCAGGGCAGTGCTATGGGAAGTTCACACAGATTGGGTCAATAGCCTCCATCTCTTGGGGTGTGGAATGACGACTCAAATTAATAGACAAGATGCAATGGTGCTCCTAAATCATGAAAAGACTTAACTGGAAATTTGCGAAAATCCATCTCATGACACACTTCTTTCACCACATGGAGGATAATTGTTGCCAAACACTAGTCCCCTTCATCTCTGACACCCCCTCTCAGAATAGATTCATTTGCAATACAAGCCTGCTCCATGGAAATCAGATAGTGGCACTTCACATTCTTGTTTCTGTGTTAGTAACTTTGGGATCTTTGAAGAAAGTTGCTTTGTAAGGACCCAGTCCTACTGACTGTGTGTCCCAGGTTGTGCAGGGCCCATGTTAGAACCAAGTGCAATGATACAAACTGAGTGCTAAGCTCCCACCAGCAGGGGGATAACCTCCCTTCCTGCTGGTTCAGAGAGGCAGAATCTCTCCCTGCCTCTGACAATACCCTTCACAGGTAAGGAAGAAGAAAGGAGGGGCAGGCCCCGCTCTCCTTCGCTCTCCTTTTTAGAACAGGGAACAGTCATTTTCTTTCATTTTAATAATTTCCTCCCTTGCCAGAGGAATTCAAATGTCTTTCACTTGCCAGGAGAGTGGGAGGCCGTGGGTGGAAGTCTTCAAAGACCTTCAATAACAGCTTGACACCAGCTGAGCTGGGATCTGGTGCTTAACTCTTTCAGAGCCCGGCTCGGCAGGAGAGGGAAAAGAGGTGTCAGAACAAAATGCTCCCTTCTGCCTTTTCATGCTTCAGTAGGACCTATATTTTGAAAGGCATGTTCTAAACACACACACACACACACACACACACACACACACACACACATATACACACACACACCCCACAATTCCTAAGACATTTCATCTAATGCTAGAGAAAAAAAACCAAACCTAAACAAACAAAAACAAAGTCTTGCTTGGTTAGATGGGCTGTTCCTTAGGCCCTCTGGTCTCAGAAGATGGTGGTGGGTACCACACAGGAAAAGGGAGAGCAGATGTCTCTCTGGACACTAATGTTAGCAAGATCAAGTTCTACCCAACATCTTAGTTACTGCTCACTGCTACCCTCTCTGATATTCATACAAAACCATCTCTGTGTTTGTGGGTTTGGTTAAAATATAAAAGGGCTACATAAGGATTCTATGCAATGTGATGCCGTTTTACATAAAGGACTTGAACCTTTCAATTTGGTATTTTCACGGGTTCCCAGAAACAACCTCCTGTGAACATCAATGGACAACCGTATCTCCTGGTGGCCTACTCATTGGCAGTTTCGGGGTACACAGGCTTATGACAGCATAGCCCTCACCTCTCTGCCCTACAGACATCTATTCTACATTTGTAGGGGTTCCCCCAAGGGTGACGTCATGGGAACAAGTATCAGCTTGACGGCTAGCTCCCTCAGCTCTCCCACACCTCCTGGTCTTTGAGCTTCCTAGACTTATTGCCAAATTCCACTGGCTGAAGTCTTGAGCAAAATTGTTTGGAAGACTTTTCTCCATGGAAGGCGGGAAAAGCCCTGGTCAGTTCCATTGGCTGCAGAGACTGGACACAGTGTGGCCGGAGGAAAGCGTGCATCAGTAACTCCAGACTCTGGAGAAACTGAAGACATGACATTATCTGGAACTTTCTTTGCACACCTTTCCAGTTTTAAATAGTAGTGACTGAGTAATTCCTTTTGTTTATAGCCTTTTCTAAACTTGAATTCTCTGTACAGTGTGAATCATATATCTCCTCCCACTTTTCCGACTTCCTTATGTACAGTGTAACCAGGTCTGCACAGAGTTCCCAGAACCCAACAGGCTAGGCAAAGCAGATTCCTGCAAGACAGAACTCAGTATGGCTTTCTAATTTGTCCCTCCACACCCCACCCGAACACACTCCCCAATTTCACGGAGTCTACAAGGATCTGTGTTCATGCGTGCTGCTCAGATTCAGAGTGCAGTGCTTTTTACCATATCCAGACAGACCACAGCTGCCTTCTTGGCTCAGAAACACAATGTTAATTTGTATTTTGAGGGAATTACTAAGCGCCCTGAAAAGTGCATGCATAAAAGAACAAGAACCACACAATCTGCTGCTGCCCGAGTGACACATAGCCAAATGGCTCTCGTGGGAAAGGCATCAAGAATAGTTTCACAGACTGTGGGTATGGCTCGGGCAAAATATTTTCCCAGTTTGTTCAAGGACCTGGCTTTGAGCTCCACCATGGAAAAAAAGACTAAAAAGAACAACATTAGGCTTTGCAGGGAACTAGGATGTCATGAAAGTGTGATGGGGGACGGCATGTATTCGTTTCTTTTCCTTGTTGCTATGGCAAAACACCTTACCAAAGATGGGTAAGGAAGGAAGAGTCAGTTTCGGTTCACAGTTTGGGAGGAAGTTGACCATGGCAGAGAAGCCACCACGGCAGAAGCAGGAGTCTGCTGGTCACACTGTGTCCACAATCAGGAAGAAGGCAGCAGGAAGGCTGATATTTCCCCCTTTTCATGCCATACAGGACTCCAACTAGGGAATGGTGCCCCCACATGTAGGGTGGGTCTCCTGTTTCAGCTGCTTTGTGACTGCAGTCCACAGACAATAGGCCGAGAATAAGATCAGTTTTCCGTATGCTGTAGGTGTGGAAAAGGGCTGTGCTGCTAGATTCAGCCCACGGCAAAGCCCTGGTGGTTGATGTAGGAGACAGAATCTCCAGTTGGACGACATGACCAATCAGTCAAGCGTCCACTTCACTCACTAACCTGGATGCAAGAAAGTGTTGCATAAAAGTTTCTAAGAATAGCTGGGAAATGGTGGTGCACACTGTTAATCCCAGCACCCCAGAGGCAGAGGGGCCAAGCCTTGGCTGGGTCCTGTGGGCAGGAGGATGCATTTCCAGGCCTCAGGGTCTGGCGGGGACTGTCACACTCCACGGATGGAGCTCTCCCTCCATCATGTTTACACCATGACAACTGGGGCTGATAAAGAGGAAATCGTCATGGTCACCCTTGGTATTGGAGGGGACTGATTTGAAGGCTCCTTCCAAGTGTCAGAACTGGATGATGCTCAAGTCCCTTATGTAAATGGGGCACCGTGTTTTCAGAGCCCCCGCGGGTATTCTCCAGGATGCTTTAAATCACCCTGATTACTTGTAACGCTTACTACCATGTCAAGTGCCATGTGGAGAGTTGTGATGTCATATTGCCTACGGAATAACACCTCGTCAATAGAGAAGCCTTTTCTGCCAATGTTTTCTCTCTGTGTTTGGTTGAACACAAGGAGGTGGAGAACAAGGAGACTAAAGGGAGACTATCTCCTTCTTCCAGTCCTCCCGTTTAGACTTATTCTCATCTTGTAGCCTCCAGCAGCAAGTTGGCCCCTGAGTGCTTGCAGTGTGAGATACTCGGATTGAGATGTGTCAGATATGTAAAGCACACTTGAGGCTAAATGGCATATTATGAAAAAGAATATCAAACCACTTATTAGTATTTTCTAAAAATCAAATGTCAAAATTATATTTGGGCATACTGTGTTAAGTAAAATTAATTTTTTAAAAATATTTCAATTATTTTGACTTGGAAAACATGGTTGTTAGAAAATGTAAAATTACAAACATGGCTTACACTTATGTCCCATGTTAGCTTTCTGGTTTTTGTGTTTATTTGCTCAGAGCCAGTCAAGGGAATAGGTTCATGGGATCGAGTCTGAGCACAGTCTCTGATTCCGGCAGCTTTGCAATCATCTACGTTCTTCATAGAGAACACACGCTACTTATGTGCAAACTGTGAGCTTAGTCCTCACAGCAGCTCCGCAAGGCAAACATTGCCATTGTGCCCATTCCAGAGGAGTGCACGGAAACACCCAAGGTTCTGTGCTTGAAGAGAGATGTACCATGTCTGGAGTCAGAGTCTGGGTCATTGCAAAAATGGCTGCTAGAAATTTGAAGAATGATAACAAGCAACCTTTGCAAATGATGGCTTGGATTCCCCTACCCCCAGATAGACTAGGCTGGCCTTGAACTCATAGTCCTGCCTCTGCTCCAGGGTGCTAGGATCACACTTGAAGACCAACACATCTGGCTTGGGTGATCTAGCATGCCTCTTCCGTATCACAGTCTTATAGAGGTACTTGACTTACTAACTCAGCAGTACCAAATCCTAAAGCACTGTCACCAGCACAACAAATAAAAACCTCAAATTCAATTTTGTGTGTGTGTATGTTTATGTATTTTTTGGTGCGTAAGGAGTACATGGACACATACATGCATGAGTGAACATGTGTGTGCAGAAGGGGTGGAGGTAGAAGTCAAGTGTCCTGCTCAATTGCTCATCTCTTTATTTTTTAAGACAGTATCTTTTCAAAGATTCTGAAGCTTGCTGATTAGGCTAGGCCAGCTGCTATCAGGCCCCAGGGATCCTCGTGTCTGCCTCCCCAATGCTGAGATTACAGACACACTCCACAGCACCCTGTGGTACATAGGTCCTGGGGTGAACTCAGGTCTGTATATTCATGCAGCAAGCACTTTCCCAAGCAAGCCCATCTCCTCAGCCTCAAGTATAATCCAGGGTTCTCCCTATTCTCCCTAGTGCATGTTATGTGCACATAGCCCAGTCAACACTAACTGTGTGAAAATTCCCTTTAAAAGAGGACTCCATAAAACCTGCATATCGCTAAATTAGAAAAAGCCTAGAGGCCATCTCAATGTAGCATTACTCTGGTATGCGCAAAACTCTGAATTTGGTCCTCCAATGTAGTACAAAATTAAAAAATAAAGATAAAAGAAATAAAAGAAACAAATGAGAAAAAGAAGAAAATTCTAGTCTCTTTTTAACGTGTAGTCTGGAAGTGTGTCGAATTAGTTAATGACGTATCGTCACTGTTCTTTATTTCAGTACAATGGACGCCTATGAGCTTCCCTACTCCCAGAACGGATGTGCTCAGGAAGGGACATTAGCTGTGTGTCCTTCCTCTTTAGCCTCTTCCTCCCCTCTGCTGTCCTGAACATGTGGCCACCATGCTTTTCTTAAAAGAAAATGATCACAAAAGAGATTTGCTCAAACAATACAGGACTTTGTTTCACTTGTGTTTGAGCTTTATAAAGGAGCATTACATTGAAAATAATCTTAAAACACTTGAGAGCTTCTGTTCTGTTTTGCTTTGTTTTGAGACAGAAGCTCAGTCTCGGGCGAACACCTGAGTTGTTCATTCAATATTAAGAACCCGAGTCCAGCAAGAGGGACTTAACGTTTACCTTTGGGGGCAACCAAGGGCAAGGGCAGTAGCCTTTAATGCTTCAGGAATCTCTTAGATAACCCTATCCAAAAGCTCAAAAGAGGCCTTCTTATGCCTCTTTTTTGCAGTTTTTGTTAGATGATTTTTGACACTGTCAGCCCAGATGGGAAAATTTCTTTAAATTATGTATTTATATTTATATACTGGTTTATATGTATTATAGAGATTTTTAGGTAGGTAGCTAATAGTACAAATCCTTATGACTTTTGTGTATGACTTTTGTTTGTTTGAGACAGGGTTTCTCTGTGTAGCTCTGGCTGTTCTAGAACTCACCAAGTAGACCTGGCTGGCCTTGAACTCAGAGATCTGCCTGCTTCTTCTTTCTGACTGTTAGAATATAAGGTATGTGCCACCATGCCCAGCTCTTTATGATGTTTTTCAGATACCCTTACTGTTATTTCACTCTTCTTTCTCTTTCTGTATTTATGTCTCTCCCCCTTCCTAACTAGAGCCCCCTTTCCCACTTTCCTGATCGGATCACCCGTACCCCACTTTCCCCCTCTCTGTTGCACTACACCCCCCGACCCCAGCAATAGTCCCTGGCTTCTTCAGTTACTTCAGGATATATAGTCACACATGAAAATCTGGAGCTAGGAGACTCACATGAGAGAGAACATAAGACATTTGTCTTTCTGCATCTGGGTTATCTCTGTGATCTTTTCTAGTTCTAGCCATACAGGGAGTTTGCTGTCAGATAGTATCTTCTAGGAATAGCAGAAGCCATCAGGACAGCGTCACCAGTACAGCTGTCTAAACCTGAACTGAACAAGGACATCAACAATAAAACGATGGAGGAAAGCCTGTTGAGGCCTCAGCCCTACACACAGAACGACAGGCAGCTAAGGAATGCCAAAAGCCCAAGTACTCTTCCTCAGGGAAGAGCACACCAGTTGCTTTTCCAACACCAAATTGTCAGTCCTGAAAACATACATACAAGTCGCATTGCATAGACTGAGCAGGTTGTATTATGCATTTAGGAATAAGTATGTATGCAACAATTAATGAAAAAAATGAGGCCACAAATCTGAAAAAGAACCAGGAGAGGTCTATGGGAGGATTTGGAAAATCCTATGGGGGTGGGGGTAGGAAAGTGGGAGAGAGAAATGATGTAATTATATTATAATCTCAGAAATAAAAGAAATTATAACAACAACAACAACAGCAACAATAATAATAATAGAACCCTCATCCTGCTAGGCATGGTGGCTCATGCCCGTACTTGAGAGATAGAGGCAGGGGAATCTTGAGTTTGAGACCAGCCTGGGCTCCATAGTAAAACTCTTAAAGAATAAGAAAGGAAAGGAAAGGAAAAAGGCATGAAGATTCTCCACGTTGCCTCTCTGACAGCCCATCCACTTTTATGGATGGCCGGTTCTTCTACACATCACACGTGGCCAATGCCCTGTTATCAGGCATTTTAGGTGTTTCTGTTTCTTTTTTCCCTTCCTTGTGAATAGCCCCTCTAAGAATGTTCTAGAACAGGTTTCCTGTGCTATACATCACAATCTTTCTTTACACAAACTTGCTCTTGAAATCTGTTACCACCCTGACCTCCCTGGACGCTGCCCCTAAGTTTTTCTAGAAGGTGGCAGGATGAGCAGGGCAGTGTGGTGACTCCGGAGAGATACACAGCTTCTCCTCTGCGGTGTGGAGCAGAGCTCCGAGGGCTCCGCTTGGTTCCGATCAGACACTCAGCGCAGCTCACACTGCTCATGGGAGCAAAGGGGTGGAGCCTTCAGAGAACTCAGGAGCTTGCTAATCTGTACCTCATACGAAATGATGTTTTAGAAAATAATTATGCAATTAGCCAAGGAAATGTCTACAACTCTTCTTCTAAAAAGCAATATGATATGTAATAGTCTTTAAAATGCGGTGTTTTCTCCACTCTCGATGAAGCACTGTTTTAATAATAGATTTTTGAGGGCGTGGGTGTATGGGAGGAGAAATCAATCGCAATTAAATCTACACATCTATTATAAGATGTAGAAATCCCCCATGGCTAAAGGTGCACACTGAGGCTTTCTCAACCCAAGTTGATTCTTCTAGGCTTAGGTAACCCCAAGAACCATCCAGAGTCCTTCTGACTTACAATTTAATAAGTAGGCATCCTTACTATTAATTTTTCATTTATAATCCGAGGGATGCTACATCTGCAGTTAGCACACATGCTGCACACTGAAAGGTGCACGGAAGAGTTAAAGTATGCCAGAAAAAATGAAACATAATTGTCTCACATAGAAGTCTTCATCCCAAGCTGCTCATTAGACATCTACGTGCTTTTGCCACAACTTCTCATTCGCGGGCCGGCAATTTTTTTTTCTTACAGAATGTATTTTAATTAGAAGTACTTATTAAAAATATATCTGATAGAGTAACAGGTTACATAATCTTCTGTCGCTCAAAACTTGTACCTTTTAGTGTGACTTAGTCCAGGCCTTAAAATTGATTTCTAGGAATGGAACTGCCAGCAGTGTGTGTATCGAAGCTCTCTTTGTTTGAGGTAACTTCCAACATAATTCTGGTCCCTTTCTGGTCTTGTATTTGAAGTTGGCAAAAACCAGTGACAATCATAATTCGTGTTAAATTTTTTTAAACCTAATCAAGCCATGGTTCAATCATTACTCGCTGTAACTCTTTAACGTTGGTATTCACAATCTCATTTACAGAGGGGAGACTCAAAGGCAGTCTGTAGGAGGCTGGGATTGGTCATAAACTGACTCGGTTTGCCTCAGTCTTGGGCTCATCCCACATGGCAGGCTCCACTAGAACTGACTATTCCACTTATGACTCAAATATTTTACTTTAAACATCAAAGCGGTTCTCACTACAATAAACACACATTTATTTTTTTGAAGATAAACTATGTAAGGCTCAGAATTGGCAAGCTTGAAATTAAACAGAAATAAGGACAGCCTTATTTAAAAAAAAGAAGAGGAGGAATATTGGAAATACCAGATATTGGATTGAGCCACAGATGGCTCAGTGGTTAAAAGTACTGGTTACTCTTCTAGAGGACCTGGGTTCAGTTCCCAACACTGACATGGCAGCTCACAACCATCTATTAACTCTAGCTCCAGGAAATTCAACACCCTCATACATGCATACATGTAGGCAAAACACCAACACACATAAAATAAAAATAAATAATAAATAATTTCAAAAATACCAGCTATTGCTCTGAAGGAAGGCTGTGTGTTAGAGCCTGGAGGTCCAGCACATGGGATGAATTCCTGTGTAAGGCAGCATGGGCGTGACCGTGTAGAAATAGCTTTTCCTTCAGAGACTCATTTCAAGTCCCTACAGAATCACTTTAGGTCACAACACACAAAAAAAGGTTAAGAAACAAGAAGATGCAAATATGACTGGCAGATACTTTTGTATGACAGCTGAGAAATCTAGCACCAGCGATTGATCGGATGGCAGAATCAGTGTATAAAACCCTGAAGTGTTGCCAGGGCCAACAGAGCTGCTGATCCGGGTGCAGGGTGACAACATGATTAGAGGATCTGTTCAGGTGCGTGGAGAAAACAAGCCAGGTTGTTATTTTCCATCCCCGTTTCTGTTAGCGACATCGCTGCTGCATTTTATGTAGCATGATGCAAAGAAATGAGAGGAATCTGGAAGTGTTCCCAAGGGAAAATGGCTGACTTTTACTGTGATTTGGTTGAAAAATGTAAGCTCTTGGTTGCTGTGACAGCCTAGAACCCAGAGGGCCACCAGCATGAGGCATTCAGGAAATCCACTTCACCTGTATGAATGATCTAATAACTTCTACAATTTTGTTCTCATCTACTGGCAAGCTTGCTGTCCTCTAGGAATGGCTCCTAGAGCTAACTTAGTGGAACAGCGAAGACTCTGGAACTGACAAATAGCAGAAGCAGGAATACCAGGCAATTATACCAGGGTATTGCCACCTTTCAGGCTGCCCTGTGAAGTCTCACTTTGCTACACTGGTTCCTGCCAGCCAGCCCGCGTCTGTAACACAGCCTGTCCTTCACCTCACAGTAGGCCATCCAAAGAACCACTTTGAGTGGCTTCATTCCTCACTGCCACCATACACACGTGTGCTAGCTAGTTTTCTGCCAACTTGTCACAAGCGAGGGGCATCTGGGAAGAAAAAACTTCCATTGAGAAGATGCCCTCCACCAGATTGCTTGTAGACAAGTGTGCAGGGCGCTTCCCCAATTAATGATCGATGTGGAAGGGCTCAGCACACTGTGAGTGGTATATCCTTGCATAGGTGGTCCCTGGGCACACGAGAAAGCAAAGTGAGTGAGCCAGGGGAATCAAGTCAGCAAGCAGCATTTCTGCTTCAGTTCTTGGGCTTCCTTCAATGGTCTGTGATCTGGCAAACACAAGCCAGATAAACCCTTTCCTCCCTAAGTTGCTTTTGGTCACGGTGTTTTTACCACAGCAACAGAAACCCTAATGAAGACAAGTCATGTGTAGTTGTGGATTTTAAAGTGTACTTATATATTTGCAACCCATGGGAGGGATCCAAGAACACGAGTTTTAGGCACAATGATAAACGGTTAGGAAGGTATTGATCTGGCACCCGAGGAAGCTGCTTCTGTGGTAATGATTGCCTGTAACCGCTTGCCTTCCATTTTCCAATACCGTCTTCAAATTACAGTGTATTTTCATCTACTTCACAAATGTTATTGTTAGTGGAACAAGAAGAGTTGGTTTCACTTCTTTCAAAAATCCCCAACTCTTCTTTTAGGACGGACCTCACAATCCATGATGGGAACAGGAGGAAAAGGTTTCAACCCTACTGAACGTTCATTAATGCCCACTGCATGAAGCCAACTTCTAGCATGGTCCCACTGGTCTTATTTAGGGTTGCAGGCCTCCTAGGATCATCTTGCCAACACTCACTTTTTTAAGGTAAGATATCATTACGTATAAAAGGCTTTCCTCCTGCCCTGACCTCTCAAGTGCTGGGACTACAGACGTATGCTACCCCGCCTGACCCAGAATTCAGTTTACAGAGAACACAACTAAATCCCCAGATACTGAGAGACATCTCCCAAGGTTTCATGGCTAACTCATGGGGAGGGGCAGAGAAACAAAAGTTCTCCGTGTCGCGTTCTTATCGCTTGTCTCTGCAGATGTTTCTCTAGATTCAAATGAGGACCTCGAGGATGCTCAGTCTGAACTTGACATAGTTTTTGAGGAAATAGCTAAAAAAAGGGGAGGTAAACGATACATAACAGGCATGCAAGGAATCTTAACTGCAGACGTGTAGCTAGGTCACCGTTCAGATAGCCAAGAAAATTGAACTCACCTTTGACTTTGAACTATGGTTATCTGCTCCAAAGGTGAATAATGTTAAGGGGCCAAATGAAATCTTTTCAACTCTTAAGGGAGGTCACCAAAATATACCCACCTCTGGCACAGTTCATTGTACATGCAAGGCAGAAGCTAGGAGGCTCCTTAGCAGAATAGCCCTGGCTTCCAGGACATAGAGTGGCCTCAGGAGAAGAGCTAGTTCTGAGATGGAACTGTAGGCATAAGACTGCTGGCAGGGAGGGTCAGGCTCTGTCCCCAGATGCAGCCCAGTGAGAAGAGGACCCCCCTATCCCCAGAACTAGACTCTGGAGTTCTCAATATGACTGGCTAGCAAGCTTCACCTCTGCGCTCATGTTTCCAGGCTCCTACAGAGGTTGCAGGAGCTCACAGTCAAAGCTTTGGGCAAGTGATGAGCGTTAAGTGCTGGCCTGTCCTTCAGGGCATCCTCCACCGCTTTCAGGATACACGTATGTGCCCACCTGGATATGGTCAGCAAGACAGGCATGGAAAACGGTATTAAGGAAACATCTCCTGGGGGACAAAGGCCTTGCCATATTGCTCAGGCTAGTCTCAGATTCCTGGGCCTCGAACTCACCATTCTCTGCCTCACCCCTGAGTAGCTAGGATTGCAGGTGCATGCCAGGACACTTAGCAGGAGAAGATTTGGAGAGTGTAATCACGTGATAGGCACACAGAGATTGCATCTCTCTATCTTGCCATCTTAAGATGAGACTCTTTCCATCCACACAGTCTTTGCCTTCTCACTGTTGGAATGCAAACGCTGGGGTATGATCTGGTATGCATAGCGCCTAACGGCATGAGGGGCAGAAAAATCTGACAGCAGAGAAAAGACACATTGCCCACTATCTGTGACAACTCTTGGCATGAACAGAAGCAAATTTTCAAGTATGACCAAGGCCAAGGAAGAAGAGAACCATGCAGTCTTTCTCAGTTTTAAATCTTTAGGATAATGGTCACCTCCCGTTATTATTGTGCTCTGAGAAGCTTGAACCCTCTTTTCATTAACCCAATCTTTGCAGAAAGTTTCTTTTTCTAGAGTATAGATATCTCTTTTGAATTATCTAATGAGAATTTAGTTGTTACCTACAAAAATGTTTTGTGGATCCACATGAAAGAAGCTGGAGAAACCACAGAGCGACCAAGCTGCTGACTGTGGGAGACGGCACGGATAAATAACAATGAATGAATGATGTGACCCCTGTGTAGGGATGGCCTTTGCCAGATCAGCAGGCATCTCAGAAGATGAGAGGCTACCAAGCCGATCAATGCACAGTTGTTGGACTTAACTCTGGCACCAATACCCCTCCCATCAGACCTAGAGAGCCCATCTTCCTGCAGATTTCATACATTTTTGAGTTTTTAAACAAAACTGTGACGGTCTGGAGAGAATGCTCAGTCATTAAGAGCATTTACAGCTCTTGAAGAGGATCCAGATTTGATTCCCAGAACCCACATGGTGGTTGCAAGTTACCCAAAACACCAGTTCCAGAGGATCCAACGTCCTCTTCTGACCTCCAGGAGATGTGCCCCTAGGCTGAAAGTTTCCTAGGACTTTTTCAGTTCTGATGTGCATTTTATGCTTATGGTAAACTCATGTGCAGCATAAGGGCAAATGCATCAACAAGGACTGTGCATTGATGGTGGTCTCCTGAGACTACAGTGGGGTGCTGGGATAGAGCTCAGGAGGCCGAGTACTTAGCACATATAAAGTCCTGCGTTTGATTCTCAGCAAAGCACAAACTGGAGGTGGTGGCATACACCTGTAATCCTCACACTGGGGAGGAGGAGGCAGGAGGACCAGAAATTCAAGGTCATCATTGGCTACCCAGTTAGTCTGAGGTCTGCCTGGGCTGCAGGAGATCCCACCTCAAAAACAAACAACCTGGGTGTGGTGACCCACACCTTTAATCCCAGCACTCAGGAGGCTGGGGCAGGAGGATCTCTGAGAGTTTGAGGCCAGCCTGGTCTACAGAGTGAGTTCTAGGATAGCCAAGGATACAGAGGAACCCTGTCTTGAAAAACCAAACCCAAGCCAAAACAAACAGTCAAATGATTACAATGGACCTGAATAATTTCCAAGAAGCAATAAAGTCACCTAAGGCTATAGCCCAATGCATTGTCTGTGTTCATGGCGGTGCCATTATAAACAAGCAGCTGTACTGTTGGCCACAGTGCAGAGTGGTATATGCCACTAGGGACAGTCACTGGTGATGCTATTGGTTCCTTTTCTCACGCGGAGTTCACCTTGGTGGCTGACCCGCACCATCTCAGTTTTTTGTAAGCTCATACTGTGATGTCGGCACACCCAGCAAACAGCTTAGCAATGCACGTCTCTGAACAAGGTCTGTCTTTAAATGGCACATGACTATGGTTTTCTTCACGGCTCTTCATTTCTAACGTGATACAGGGATGGAGCGTGCTCATAGCCTTTGCTAGCACAGCGAAGAGACAGGCTGGCGCCAACTCTACGATATGAGGGCAGGTAGTTCACTTATCTTTTTCATCTGTTTCACAAGAACTACCACAGGCTCCTTCACAGGTGTGTGTGTGTGTTCACCTATGTATGTGACACTCAGTAACCCATGTAACGCTTCAGAATAGCAAGTACTGCACAACGAAGTACTACCCACTCAATGACTATTCAAACTTGTAGTCTAAAAATAGCCTCATAAATGAAAGCTTGTATGTGCACAGGCAACGACATGGGACTTGGAGCCTAACTCATTGGACCAACCGTTCTCTTTCTTCCCTCCCTCTATCTTGCAAATTGAATTTCTCTTGGGGGTTATCAATGCCCAGAATAAAGGACTCTAATCAGGTCTCCCCGAGCCGCTGGTTTAAGGTTGGGAAATGCCACCCAGTGACCTTTCAAGTGTCTTGTTTGAGTAAACTGGAATCAAGAGCCACAGCTGGTCAAGGAGGAGCCCCCTGGGCTCCACTGAGACCAGGCTACTTGGTCAGTCAGCTACAGGAAGCATTGTATTTCAGAAGAGACAGCCATGAAAGAGGGCAAGGCTATGGAGACCCCCCCTCCGCCCACCCTCACCTACACTGCTCCTGAGGCGAGATGAAGGACCACATTCACAGACTAAGTGATCACAAGAAATCAGAAACGTCTACCAACCTAAACTCTGAAAATAAAAATCAAAATAAGGGAGAGTGAGGTGGGTTGGACAAAGTTCCAGTTGCTAGGGGTGCCACAGGGAGCCAGGGAGGCTATCTGGCAATATGCAGGCACGTTCTGGGGTCAGATGGCCTGGGCTCAAATTCTGGACACTCCTACCCAGCCCCGTGACCTGGGGGTAGTCAACAGCTCTCTCTGCATTGTTTTCTCATGTGTGGATTGCTGTAAGTCTACAACTCAGGACGGGTCTCTGGATGCAATCCTATGTGGGCATCTGCCCTTACTGTCAATATCAGACCGCGGTACCAACATCACTAAAGCACCCAAAACAGGAAGAGTAAACAGTGTTTTTCTTTATGTTCTTATTGAAACTATATAATTTATTTCAGACTGAACTGTTTTCTGCCAAGTAGAGTATTTTGACTATTTTTATGCCCCTCCAAGCCTTGAAAGGCCACAGAAGGTGGAGTGTCCGCCAGAACATCAAAGACAGACAATGTATTAGGGAAAACCTTGCTCTTGGGCCATCCCAAGAAGCATGTGTCACACTGGGTGTGTGGTTTCTAGCCACCTCTTGGTGGAGGTATCTGATGCAGGAGTTACAGGCTGCTGTCTAATCTTCAGGGCAGCCCACACTGCTTACTTTGGGGGATCTAGTGGAGATGTAAGAGCTCCCCTGATTTTGTAGTGAGAGAGGGCCCACAAGCCTCTGGGAACCAGCCAGGCTCTTTACATGTTCCCAACAGAACACGCTTGAGAGCAAAACTCCTAAATGGAGTGTCCAAAGCTTAGCCCTTAGCAACACCTTGAAAGGTAAACCACACACACACACACACACACACACACACACGTCATCAATATTATAAGCAATACACAGACTCAATATTGTACATCAATATTGGCTAACAGGGAGCTTATACACACTGAATGTCTGCAGTGTGCCAGGCACAGCCACATACTTCGGACAAAAAAGCATTTGAGAGGCATTATATTTAGTACGCCCATTTTACAGATGAGGATATTGAGTTAAGAGATGCCAGTGACCAAGCTTACAGAGACGGGATAAACTGTGATATCTGTACTGTACTGACTGATGTTGGCTGTTCCTGCTACCAAGATTACTTAGGTACAATTTTATTAGGTCTACATGTACAGCTGTTGTTAGTTTGCGGGAGTATTATTTACTTATTTATTTATTTATTTATTTAATTTATTTATTTTTCTGTGACTAGGGTCTGAGAAAGTTCCCCTTGAAAGTGTCCCTTAGCAGGTGTGCCGGCCTATTCCTCCCCCAATTTTGTCATTCCTGATCCCGCCCCATCCCGCTGAGTTTTTGCTTTGTCAAAGAGCCAGCCTTGCCTTACCCTAGGACAGCCCCAGTGGCTGCTCCCCAGAGGCTTAGCTTCTGTCACAGTGTGCTGGGACTATTCAAACTCTGTATGTGCTGCCAGGATACTGTTTTTTTTCATGGGTTCATAATCCAGACAGCACCTGACACAAATTCCATCATCATCTTGAAAAACATGACCACCCAGAAAGCACTGGTAGTGCCCACTGAAACACATTTATCTCCACGCACAGAAATCTAAATATGATGCGATGTGACCACTTACTACTTTATTTCTTTTCTGTGTCGAGGCGTGAACATACTTCACACACTCTAAGCAAGCACTCTCCCGTAGTGTATACCCCAGCAAGTATAAGGTTTAGCTCGAGAAATAAGAAACACTGATGATAAATTTTACTGGCTTGGTTCTCCCAGGCACTTACCAATGCCAGGAAGTGTTGTTTTAGCGCCTTTGGTTGTAAATTACGTAGTTTAATGAGACTAATAAAGACACACCCTTGAGGAACATTAAAAAAACATAAGAAGTTTAAAAAATAAATACCTTGGGATGGGGGTGTAGGTCAGTGGTAGAGTGCCCTCTAAATACGCACAGGGCCCTGGTTCCCTCTCCAGCATTGTGTGTAGAGCACCAGGACATTTAGATAATGTTGAGAAGCCTAGGTGAAGAGTATAGGCTTGGAAGGACCGCTGAGGAGTCTTCACTACGTTCTCAAATGAAGTGACTCCTTCTAGTCCCACAGGAGCTACTTTGTAGGTTGGTGGCACAGGGTAAAGACAAAAGTTCAAGTAACAACTGTCATTTTTCTAAGAACAGGTTAGCTAAAATGTTCTCTCTTAATTAGGACTCCACAGCTGGTCGGAGTGGAAACACAGTTGCTAAAACTCTCCTATTCTCTGCCTGTGGCAGCGGAAGGGCAGAAAAATCAAGAGAAAGTCTGGTCCCCCTTTTCAGGGACGAGTTGGACCTTTCTGAGGTGAACACAGTCGTCATTTTTCTTAGGAACTTTTTGAGGAATGGTCATGGGACAAAGCAAGGCATCTTGGGAACATCTTTAAAACACTCCCCACATGTTCAGTACTATGTGTGTGTGACTCAGCCTCTGTCCAGGCACATACATGCTATAGACATGCATGCCACTAAAGGGGGTAATATGTAAGATTGTGGTAAAGTTTATTCTAAAAACTTCAACTTGGGATGAGAACATTTAATGGGAGAGAAATATAAAGCAGCCAATATTCATTTATCTTTCTTTATCTCAATGTGTATGCTTTATAAAATAAAATACATCTAATACGATGTGCCTGAGTGTATTTTCACTAATAATGTTCCTTCCCTTTTCTTTTCTTTCTTTTCCTTTTCTTTTTTGAGACAGAGTCTCTAGGTAGTCCTGGCTGTCTTAAATTTTTCTTTGTAGACCAGGCTGACCTTGAACTCACAGAGAGTCACCTGTCTCTGCCTCTGAGTGCTGGAATCAAAGGTGTGTGCCACCATGCTGGCCCCACATAGATTTTTTTTTTAATTCAAAAGTGATATGAGTACACTATAGGTTTGCAGTGTGGTCACTTGGGACAGAAAGGCAAAATATATTGAGAAGGAAACCTGTAGAAACCTGGACTCACCAGGTCAGGACATTGTTCCCATCACAAGTCAAGATTGCCTAGCCTAGTAGATTCATCCCTTTGATCTGGGGGAATGGTGAGCTTTGATGAGAACTCAACCTGAGTTCTATACACTGCTCAGCCTGAGTTCTATACACTGCTCAGCCTGAGTTCTATACACTGCTCAGCCTGAGTTCTATACACTGCTCAGCCTGAGTTCTATACACTGCTCAGCCTGAGTTCTATACACTGCTCAGCCTGAGTTCTATATACTGCTCAGCCTGAGTTCTATACACTGCTCAGCCTGAGTTCTATACACTGCTCAGCCTGAGTTCTACACACTTCTCTGCATGAACCCCACATCTACACACTTCTATGGTATGTGACTGTCAATGTACTGCATACCATATGATTACTTAGTGTCAGTAAGGCCAGGCATGTTGGCATACACCTTTAATCCCAGCACTTGGGAGGCAGAGGCAGGAGAATCTCTATGAGATCAAGGCCAGCCTGGTCTACAAAGCAAGTTCCAGGACAGCCAGGGCTGTTACACAGAGAAACCCTGTCTCAAAAAACCCAAAAAATCAAACCAAACCAACCAACCAACCGACCTCCCAAACCAAAAGAAACAAAAGCCAAAAACCAAAAATTCAGGTGGGCTTGGCAGTTCACATCCCATCTCTCTGAGACTCAGCTTTTTTTTTTTTTTTTTTTTTTTTTTTGTCTGCCTCTGACTCTAGCGGAAGTGGGGTCCTTTCTTCACAGCCCAGTCTTCCTCACTGTTCTGCTGGTGAAATTTTCTCAGCTAGGAAATGCTTTCCACAGGTGCTGTCTGTCATGAAGCCTTTGCTCTGAGGCCATGTCCTCATGAACAGTCGCTGGCAGGCGACTGTGAAGAAGCTGCTACCCAATCACGCTAGCCTCACTGTTCATTGTTTCAGATTACACATTGTTATGTTCCTAACAAGCCGCTTCTTCACCGAGCCAAGCATCTGCAGAATACTTATCCTCTCTTGGGTGACTCCTGGTCCCAAGCACAATACAGAGTAGAGTACAGAGAAGATGAACACTGGCTTTAGCATAGTTGCTGAGCATAAACAAAGCAAAGACAGCTACCTCACGCCTCAATGTTGGTATAGTGAGGAACTCAACGTGGTTAAGACTGACCTGCAAAAATTAGGGGGTAGTATACAAACAAAATACTTTACACTACACCAAACAAATCTGTTTCCTAAGAAAGACTAGCCTTGCTAATTGGAGAGATTTAAAATGGGGGCAGGCAATCTGTTTCCTTAGACTTTTGATCATTTGGCATTAGCTGAGCACTTGTTAGCGGTCAAAGTCATTAAATCGGTGAGTGAATAAGGACAGCTGTGTAGCAGGCGAAGGCAGTGGTGGAAGCCTTGGCTTTTCATAATAA
Organism: Myodes glareolus; assembly: GCF_982192425.1. Taxonomy (NCBI): domain Eukaryota; kingdom Metazoa; phylum Chordata; class Mammalia; order Rodentia; family Cricetidae; genus Myodes; species Myodes glareolus. The sequence continues at coordinate 21,291,976 of NC_142038.1, forward strand.
ACGGCAGGTGAGCCAGGCTTTCGAGAAGCGCTAGCAAGACCTGTGGGGAGGAGGGTTAAGTGTCAGAGGTTAAGAAGAAAGCAAGGGCCAGGCCACAGTGGTACAGGCCTTTACTCCCAGCACTTGGGAGGCAGAGGTAGGTGGATCTCTGTGAGTTCAAGACCAGCCTGGTTACAGAGTGCGTTCCAGGACAGCCAGGGCTGCTACACAGAGAAACCCTGCCTTGAAACCTCCACCCCCTCCCCCACAGAAAAAAGAAGGAGGAGGAAGGAGGAAGAGAAGAAAGCAAGGGAGCACATGGGGGGTGGGCAGGGACTTGCTCTGGGGTAGAGATGGAAGATGGGGCTGTGAAACAGACTTAGCCTGCCACTGATATATGTGAAATAGCAATGGTGAACGTGTAGCTGATAAGATCACTATATATTTTCCTAACTAAGCACTCTGGCATTTTGTCTCAGCCCCCAGAAAGTTTCTATACAGTTCACCTCAGTGTCAAGTTTTACTGATAAACACTCACTTGGTAATTCAGGCTAGACAATTTTTATACTAAGAAAATTAACTGCAATTTGTATCTACACTTTATGAGATTCTTCTTTGAGGTAAAAGTGTGTTAGGAGTTGAGGGTTTGGCTCAGCGGTAGAATACTTTTTAGGGTGCTGTGCTTAAGCCCTGGCTTAGAGCCAGCATGAGGGAAAAAAAATGCCCATTAAGAGGCTTGTTCCTCGGACACTCTGCAACCATGATGCATTGACCACTGTGTTGATTGACAGGTTACATGCTGCATATGGGCGGGAATCTGGGGGGAAGGCCACATGAGAGAATTCTTAAATCTTTTAGGTTTTATTTCACACACAAATATGTCCTCAACAAGCAACCACAAACATAAAAAGGAAACTGCTTGGCGTAGAGAGAATATCAATCAGAAAGCTTCATTAGTTTAGCCCACAGGCCTTAACATAATAAAAGTGAACAATTATATTAAAAGGTGAAGAATCGAACTCCACACCTTCATGGATGACATTCCTACGTGTACTGATTAGGTTTTTGCCAACTTGACACTGACTAGAGCCGTTTGAGGAAAAGGGAACTTCAGTCGAGGAATTGCCACGATCACAGGGACCTGTCAGCCATTTTCCTGATTGATGCTGACGAGGGTGGCCACGCCCACTGTGCGCGGTGCCACCCCAGGAACGTGGTCTCGGGTTTGATGAGAGAGCAGGGTGAGTAAGCCATGGATAAGCCAATAATCAAAGTTCTTCCATGCTATCTTCTCCATTTCCTGCTCCCAGCTTCCTGCCTAAACTTCTCTGGATGATGAATTCTAACCTGGAGGTCAGATAAACGCCTTCTTCCCCACGCCACTTTTGGTCAGGGTTTTATCATGGCACCAGAGAAGCAAGCTAGGACACTGTGCAAAATCAAAAACAATTTTACAAAAGTCACAGTGCTTGAAGAATCCTCTTAGGAGCATCCCTATTATTCTGCCTCATCAAGCCTTGGTGTGCATTTCTCGCAAGCCACAAGTGTTGACTCATTAAAGCTTCATTTGGCATAAGAATAGCCGACTTAACTGTTCCTTCTGCCATTCCCCAAAGAGACAGCTGAAAAGTTCAAAATATTTCCTCTCAGTTACATAAAGCTAGTGCCGACAAGGACTAAGATGTTTGCCAAGGTGCCTGCTCCCAGGGCTTTCCTTCCCCTCCTAAGCCCAGAAGTTAGCTTCTAAGACGTGCTAACCAGAGGTGAGCCTGATACCAGAAGTCTTTTTGTTCAAGTCTATTCGTAAAACTTGAGATTTCAATGGCATCCTATCCAAGGAATTAAAAGAAATCATTGCCTTAATTTGTCTCTTAAAATTAATTTTTTTCTAAGCACAAACCCTTTAGATAAAAATCACATAACTCAACTCTTAGGGTTTTTTTTTAATTATTATTTTATTTTTTTTATCCTGGCATGATACTTAGGAGAAGTAGATGGGAGTTGGCTTCCAAAATGTTCTTTATTCCCTTAGTAATGGATAAGTTAAATCTAGGATACTCCTGTAAATTCATAAATATCCCATTTTTAACTTTTTCCTTTCCTTTCCTTTTCGAGACAAAGTCTTACTATATAACTGTGGTTGGCTTGGAAACCACTATGTAGACCAGGCTAGCCTCAGATTCACTGAGATATGTCTACCTCTGCTTTCTGAGTGCTGAGATTAGAGGTGTGCACCACCATGCCCGGCTGCCTTGTTCTTACACAAATGTTCCTATGATAGTTTCAGGGCACCAGTCCATCTAAGTCACAGTAAACAGTGGCTTTTCCTCTGAGGTACATACAACAACATGTGTTATCATGTGTGAAACAGATTGGTCTCCATTCTGTCTTATTTTCTTTACAGTATTTACTGTATCCAGAGTGTTTGGGATCAAACCCAAGGCCTTACTTAAGCAGAACAAAGGCTTTACTTCTGAGCCGATTCTAGAGACTCCCGCAACTGTCTTCCCTCTTAAGTATTTACTGTGATTCAAGGTTACCATTGTGCTAAAGCTGGCAAGGGAACATTTTGATAAGGACGGGGATGCACACCTGCACACATACACAGAAATACCTAGGAGGCATTTCTGAAACTCACTTTTGAATTACCAAGGGAACATGGTTCATCCTTCCTTCAGATTTGACATCAATCCTATGAGACCCAGGAGAAGTTTCTTGGTAGAAGAAATGCCCCTTTCCTCATGCCAACCTCTCAGAACACCAGTCCCTGGCAGACCTGAAAGTGTGTTGAATTTCCAGAACCATTTCTCCAAATAGAACCTTCTTCCCTTCTGATGAGAATCACTGTGAAGCTCTCGATAGTCCAAGGAGGAAGCCCAGCCCCGTAGTTGGCACAAGCGGCCTGTGTCTGCCCTCTTCCTGGCTGTGGTTAATGCCCTCAGGCTCAGGCGTACCTCTGGGTCTCTTCTCTGTCCATCGGTGCAGAGATTACAGGTGGCAGGGATTCCTTCCTTCCTCCTCACCCCAGGAGGAAGGTGTCCTTCACGTGTTCCTAATACCTGGGAACCACCCATGCTCGCCACACCCCAACATCTGAGACAGGAAAGCATGGCCTCTGTTCATCTCGGCACCCCCAGGCTTTGCTAAAACATCATCGAAGAAGCAAGCTCAGCCCATGTGACCCCTGCTTTCACCTTCCTACCCAGTGTTTAGGGTAGAACCATGGCCCCTCAGCACCAATCCCCACTTGCTGGCCAAACAGACTTCTTCCACGATGGTCAAGCGGCACATGTTCTACAGATGACTAGAGAAACCTTACCAGGGTGCCAGGGGCTCTCTTCAGTCCCCAAATTCTTTACCTCTGCTCTTGTTCCTTCTGTTGGAGCTGTCAGTTAGACATCCCTATGGTCTCACCCTCAACACACACCATTGATTTTATTTTAAAGTATGATTCCTATTATTTTTATTATGGAATTAATATAGCTGTCCTAGGCCCAAGAAGTGTTTTGCCATTTCTTTTTCTTTTTCTTTATTTTATTTTTTTTTCGAGACAAGGTTTCTCTTTAGCTTTGGTGCCTGTCCTGGAACTCTCTGTAGACCAGGCTGGCCTCGAACTCACAGAGATCCTCCTGTCTCCGCCCCCCGAGTGCTGGGATTAAAGTCATGCACCACTACTGCCCAGCTTGTTTTGTCATTTCATCAAACCCCAGAAATAAGAAAAAAAAATCGGAGGTTCAAATTTAGAGAAAACTTGTCATTATTTGATTTGATTTAATTTGATTGAGATAGTGTCCAGATTGGTCTCACACTCAAGAGCCCTTCTTTCATCCCTCCTCCCGAGTCTCAGTCCCTTTTAGGAGGATCTTTTTCTAGAACTTTTCAGAAAACCAGAGACCATACTCTAGGCTAGCCAAAACAGTTTATTACAAAAATTCTAAACTGAACTGACAAAGAACCCGTTCCTCAAAATGTTCCACCTGGAGTTGCACCCAGGCTGTGGTTCAGGAGACCCTCACCTTTCGCTGGACACATGGGAAATCCCAGGGTGAGTTAGCCAGGACTTGTGAAACCCTGTGTGAAAACATGGACAAGGCACTCCACCTCATCGGACAATATTTTAGTTAAAATATTTTAATTAAAAATAAAGTTAAGCAACAGCAATAACAGAAAGCCCACCAGATCCAGCAAGGCCTGGCTAGTTCCGCACAGCTTTGTGAAGCTGCAAGCTCAGGCACCAGGAGGGAGGTGAGCAGAAGGAGGCACAGAGGACTGACAGTGTTCGTAAAAATCGAGGTGAAGGTGCTGGCACAGAGCTCAGTTGGTGGGGTGCTTGCTTAGTGTGCATGAGCTTCTGGGTATGACCCCCAGCATTCCATAATCAACATGCTGGCACCACCTATAACCCACAAACTCAGCAGGTGGAGGTGGGAAATCAGAAATTCAAGGTCATCCTTGGCTATATATAGAGTTTGAGACCAGCCTGAGCTATATGAGACTCTACTTCAAATAGAACAAATCCATTTCCCAAAGAAAGAAATTAAGAAAAAGGGGAAATAAAAATGTGAAAATAACGTAGTAGGGGTGGGGCCTAAGGTCTTGAGGTGGGCAGCTGGTGACAGACCCAGAGATGAAGCCAATCAGCCAGAGAGTACCTGAAACACTCTCCCCATGAAATACGTCTTCAGAGATGACACAGTGGTCAGAGGTCAGAGTTCCTTAGCTTATCTCCATGGTGATACTTAGGGGTGAGTTCCCTTAGGGGTGTTGTATTTAGGGGACACTGGTTCTTGGCATAGGACAAAAGAGACTGCTTGTGAATGTTGCCTAAGGTAGTGGGAGACAGCTCTGGGGTCTGTTAGTTGCCTATAAATTGAAGGAAGAGTTGACAGAGAATGGGTATCTACTCAGACCAGTAGGACCCCTGAGCTGACAACACAGAGTGGGGATGAGGACCACAACCTGAGTTAAAATCAGAGCACAGAGTACACCTGACCCTACTGGTTCTTCTCTCTCACAGAGTAAGGACACTCATCCTCAAGGTGTATCTCCCAAGAGCTGGTTTACCTCTCAGGCATCACATTAAATCTAATCCTGTTACAGCCACAAGAAGTAGCCTACAAGAGCCCCTCTTCTGCACTACTGAGAAATTACAGGCAGCAATGAAGTAATGGGGTCTCTCTGATTCACACGGCAAGCACTTGGTCTGGTCGGGGTCCGAGCACAGTGGGCCAGGTTTAATGCCCCTCATATAGCCTGCTCCCTCTACTGCTTCCTTCCTTCCAAGTAAGAATGCAGAGATGCTCCTCACTGACCATGCCTCAATCTCCTTGTCAGCATGGAAACAGGCAGACCCATAGTCCTTCACTGTTGTGGCTCCTGCAAGGCAGCCGTTCCCTCCCACCCAGCACAGGGAACAGCCAGTCCCTGAGAGTATCTCACAGAGTATTCTCCATTTATTCTTCACTTCCAACTACAGCTGAGATGAGAGTTCTTTTTCAGGTCATGCACAAAAGTCTTTAAGCATCTCAGTCCCCTAAGGAAAGTGAGTGTTTACCCTTTGCTCCACCAGCCTTGAAGTTTGGACAGGCAGTACTCATGTATGCTAGGCAAGCGCTCTGCCACTGAGCTACACCCTCAGGCCTCCTTCAGTTTCTTTTAAGACGGGCACATGGCTTCATCCGTTCAAAGAGAGGATGGAATAGCTACTTGAGAAATGATTTTCACTGCTGTATGCACAAGAATATTTCGTTAGTATCATGTGATATTCTAATCAGCCTGTCCGCTGGCATCTCACACTCCCTGCCCTGAATGGCACCAATACAAGAAGCTTATGTCATATTATAGGTGAATAGATATTCTGTGATGTTCTCGGTGTACACAACACATGGCAGAACTCTGTTATAAGCTGTGGGGAGGAGCAAAGTGGGAGGGAGGCCCCTTCCTCGGCTGGTCTTCAAAGGGTACAAGCAGCCACTGTGCAACATTTTTCTTTCTTTGCTAAAGAATACAGGTCACATGCATTGAGAAGTGATCATGGATCTTCGATTCTCAAATGAACTTCTCTGGAAACTGACTCCACATCATAATCCCCCTCCCACCTTCGCTTGTGCACCATGGTGTGAGCACTTCCCCATGTCTCATTTTTCCCGTCTCTCTCAATAAAATAAGATAAAGCATTTTTTAAACCTATCTAAGCCTTCTCTGCCCTGTTGGGTACTAGCTTCCTGGATTTTCTTAGAAGCAGCAAGCCACAGAAGGAGCCTACAGGATGCTTCTAGACCTTTCCGACTCTTCATTTCTCCCTCTTGACTTTTCCTCCCAGCAGAGCCCACGGAAGAAGACCCAGGATGTTCCTGCTGCCTCCATTTTTTTTGGTGAACATCCTCTTCTCAGCGTACCAGTTGCTTGTTGTCAAGGTCACTGCTGACCTTTGGGCTACAAAAGCCATGTTCCTTGAGTGCCTCCTTAGATTCACCTTCTCCACACTGCCCTGTGGTGGAGGTCTCTTTCAGTCTTGAATGGTTCTTCTCAGGCTCCCTCATCTCTGCTCTAATTTTCCTGACTTCACGCTGTTCTGCCATGGTATCCTAGACAACCTCTTAGCTACTTGGGACCTGGTGATCTACTTAGTGTTTCGCCAGAGTCTTCCTAATTGGCCCACCCCACCACACAACCGCTGTGCAGGAGACCCCAACATTCACCATCCTCACTCTAAGCCTGCAGTTCATGCCCTATGTGCCACACCTGAGTGTCTTAATGGTGATCTCCAGTGTCCCAGGAAAACAACACTCCTCGTTCCTTTCTCTTACCAACCTGTTTCTATTTTCTGTACAGAAATCCAGGCTCGATAACCACACGCAAAGATCAGACCATACGAATGATTCTATTTCCCAAATATATTCCAACCCAGGACCCTTTCATTGTCCCCACTGTCAGCACGCCACACCAAATCACCCCATCATCCCACGTCTGGATAATTTCAGCCAGCTCCAAAATGGCCATATAACCGCAACTCTTGCCTTCTACAATCCATTCTTCACGCCTGGCCCGCATCCTGCATAAAACACAATCCCACTTAGCACTCTCCAAATTCTTGCATACCAAAATGTGAGTAGTTTGAATGTGTCCAGGAACTATCAAATAAAGTCTACGAAGAGTGAGTGCATATTAAGAAATAGCATCTTCAGAAACAATGCTATCTATTAGTATTAAGTTCTTATTTATCTAAGTCTAGATTTTTTAAAAATAAATGAAGCCTGTCATTTTACATGAGCACAGACATGCAAAACCACAGAGCAGCTCCTGAAAGAGTTCGCCTCCACACTGCATGTATTTGTATTTGCTGGAATCAAATCCTCTTTTACCTAATGGATAACTAAATGTGGCTTATGATAATGATCTTATAAAAATATATGTATGCGTAGCAAATGGTTCCTCAAGTTTTGTCTTTATTAAAATATGTAAGATTGAGCTCTAAAGTCACGTCTCCAATGCCTGAGACGGCACAGGAGAGATCTGGGTTTTCCGAATTTCAGATGGAAAGAATCATCCGAGAGAGCTCAGGGGCAGAAAGAGAACGATGCAGAGCTGAGCGGTCAGTCTTAACTGCGCACACGCCAGCATGGCATTTTAAAGGAAAATATAAGGACTTTTCTAATGACTTTGGGAAAACATCTGGGTCTGAGTGGGAAGACCGCTCTTCACTTGAACCAAGACTAATTTTACGTGCCATCCCCAATGCCGAAAACACCGCAGAGAGCATAGCAGAGGTCCCGCGGCTGGAACCAGGAGGCTTCCTGGTGTGGCAGAAGCACCTGGCTACTTTTCGCCCATCTTACCATCTCCTTACCCCATTTCCAGCCACCCATAAGCAAAGACACAGCTGGGAACCAATGTGCCTTGTGCCAGATGTCAAATTTCTTTTACTTATGGACTTTGTTACTCTGAACTCCTTTTCAGAAACTGCACAGATAGTTCTGGCTATATTGGGATGTTTATGCTTATCAGAAGCAAAAAACTTACTAAAGGATGAATATATAAGCTCTTTAGAAGGACATTGTTAGCCAGGCAGTGGTGGCACACGCCTTTAACCTCAGCACTCCGGAGGCAGAGACAGGCGGATCTCTGTGAGTTCAAGGCCAGCCTGGTCTACAAGGCGAGTTTTAGGATAGTCAGAGCAATGCAGAGAGACCCTGTCTCAAAAAAAATGTTTTTTATTCATTAACCTGATATGGAATCCACAGGATGGCATTTTATGAGGGGCAGGGAAGGGAGCAGCAGGGGCACCAGGCCTTTATGTTAGAGCAGGGCAAGGCCTGTTTACACAGTGGATGCTGCACTTGGAGGAGATGCCTGCAAGCCACCTGCCAGGCAGCAAAAGCTCTGAAATACGATACTGACAGGTATATGCATGTGCATATGCATATAAACATGTACATACACTCTGGTTATAACTGGGACAAACATGATTCTCCCAGAAAGCTTAGTATACAGTTTGATTCAAATCTGCCACATCAAACCCTCAAAGTTAAAGAAGTGCAAATCCAACAAGAAACAACTCACACTGGTTGCGCTCGCTCATGCTCACGTTCCAGCACAGGCAAGGCTGACACAGGAGTGATGGGTAGCAGCTGACAGTGAGAAGGATGTAAACCACACTGTATCTTGCTTGATACAACACACAGAATGCTGGACCGTTCCTTACAACATGTACTTTCTTATCTCGTGATCAGATGGACACGGAGCCTAAGAACAACTGAATTCTGTTTCTTATCTTCTGTTATTCCCACAGAGGTAGTAGTTACACACCATAAGCTTTTCTCGGCTCATATAATTTATGTTTTTGTTATATGCAACAAGGCTTTAAAAACATACCAGAAAAGGCACTGCCAACGTTTCTGAGAGACAAACCATGTCCCTGATGGTGAGCCACCTAGATATCCATAAAGGCATTTCTAACAAACGCATTGTCTTGACCGCTTTTAACAAGCTCAAAAGAAGCATCTACAGGGCTAGATTTTAGAGACTCCACGCTGCTTTCCAGTAAAGCAACCTCATTCGAAATGGGTCCACCTCTCAGTATGGAAAATGTCCGAGGAAACGTTTTCTTACCTGGGAATATTCAAAGTCGGTGATAGGGGCTATGCTCTTGATATAATCAGACCGGAACTGGTTTTCAGGGTTGGCCAGTGGAACCGGAGGTATTATAGTACTCATTGCTGAAACGATTGTCTAAAATGGGATGAAGGGGGGAAATCAACAGAGAGATATAAAACGTAAGGGTCCCATGAAAGATGATCAGAAATACATACTTAGTTTACAGTCTGAGTCTAGCCTACTCAACATTCAGGTGAACAATTGTTATGGGAGGCCTTACCACGATAGCATCTTTGACATTTTTCCTGATGTCCAGAATTTTCTGCTTCTTTTCCCTGCGTTGAAAGAGGGTTGTTATTAATTTCATTCACAACAGAAACCAGTTAAGATTTTAAAACTTCCAGTAGACCGAGTTTCCCAGAGGTCAGTATCAACTGCAAGGCATCTGTTAAGCTTTATGTTCCTAAATGAAAACCCTGCCCCCGTTCCAATTTGTGCTCCAAGCAAAGGGAATATATTCTGCTTCAAACCCTACAGATTCAAACAAACATTAAAGTCATATAGTCACAATTATTGCGGATCTCGCACACAAAAACGGCTAGTTATAATCAAACCTATTCCTGATAGTTACAAACTGAAGTAGATGTAAGTGGGCTGTACTATAGAGAAAGGGTGTATTGAGATATAGTTAGGCTTTGTATAAGTGGTTCTGTATTGGTGGATTCAATCAACTGAAGACCAAAAAAAGGTTTGACAAAACAACAACAACAAAAACAACCCCAAAAACCAAAAAATCTGTATTTGCACTGAATGCGTACAGGCATTTTCCCCCTTGTGACTGTTTCCTAAACCACCCAACAAGATACATTCAGTTTTTTATTATCACGTTGCAGTAGGTACCATGAATCATCCAGAGGAGATATGAAGCAAATGGAAGGCTATTCATAGGTATTTTGCAACTACTACACCATTTTGTGCAACAGATTCCAATATGCTTGGGTCTTGAGAGCCCCCTCTTCCCCGGATCCTAAGGGATAAAGGATCAATGTGTTGGTTCAGCACCATGCCAGTATTAGAGACCAGTTCCCCTAAGAATCCTAACAAATTGTATTTTGGCAAGCTGTTTTCTTTTTAAACTAGACATCGCCAAAGAAGGATTGCCTAAATGGAACAAACTCTATGCTAGATTTCTACTTCATCACCACCCCAGTCAAAACTGCGTGAAGAAAGCACTTCTGAGAAAAGATGTGGTTGATACAGAATTTAGAAACCAAATCCAAACTGGGTGTTCTTACTCGGGGTTGAAGCCGTTGACATGCAGGATCCTCATCTGTTTGACGATAGTGCTTTTCCCGGACTCACCAGCCCCTGCGGACAAACAGAAAGAAGGTGGTCATCCATGTCCTCCTATCGGGCCAGGACCATACCTGTCGCTACCCAACGTGTTCTTCCTTTACGTGGGGTCTTTCGAGTACAAAGCAGATGTGGCTATAGTAGTTCGCCCTAGCCAAGTTCCAGCGCCTGGTGGTGCGCAGTCTGGTTTGCCTGTGCCAGTGACTGTGAGCCCGGGACTGTGCACTTCAGGATGTTGGGAACTGCCGGGGTCAGAGCGACCATGCACCCTGGCCTTACCCAGAAGCAGCAGGCGGTGAGTCGCTTTGTAAGCCAGTCGCTCTTTCTGCAACTGTTTCTCGATCTTTTTGTTGGCCTCGCGGCGTTCTTTTTCATCCACACCCTGATCTTCCGCGGTCTTGCTGCTGTTGCCCAAACACCCCATTCCTGCTGACTCGCACTCCCGTTAGGCAAGTAGGAAGACGCACGAGAGCCAGAGAGAACCCAAGATGTGCGCTCCCGCGGACGGCTTCTCCACTCTCCGAAGCTGAAAGAGATGGCCTGGTCTCCCGGGGATCTGGGATCACACCGGCTTCTCCCTTCTCTGCCCACACTGCAGGCTCCCGGCTAACCAAAGGCGCCGGGAGGCAGTCACGCCCAGGGAAACGCTCCTTAAAGGCAGGTCGTCTTAGGAACCTGCTGGGGAAACGGCTCGCGGAGCCCGGGGTGCCGGGCTCTGCTGGAGACGGCCGGGTGGCGCTGTGCCTGGGCTCCGCCTCCGCCTGGCTCAGCACCGCCCTATCGAGGTGCCAAGTTGGGAGGGGGGAGGCTGTGCGTAATCGAAAAGCCAGGTCTTGCCTGCGTAGTGGCTAAGCTCAGCACAAAGGGTCAGAGCTCGCACCAAAGGGTCCCCACAGGGCGACTGTGGCCACCTGCGAAGTTGGCTTGTTTCAAGTCTGACGTGATCACCCCCGAGGGTCCTACTCCCCTGGAAGGAGACGGAGGTGGGGTTGGGGTAGGAGTTGGTTTGGGAGCTCAAAGGGGCGCTTCCTTAACCTGGTGAGTCAGAGAAGGAACAGGGGTGCTTACACTCTGTCCCGTGTGTCTTCCTAGCACCCTGCACCCCAGGGCATCTGGGTACACACTTCTCGCTCTCCTCCGAAGCCTTCTAGCTCCTAGGTGAGCAGGGACTTAGAATCATGCATATTCTATCAGGGAGGAGGATCGCTAGCAGGCTAACAAGTCACATGGCTTTTGCTCTCTTTGGCTTCTAGACTATTCCAGCTCGCCCCCGCTACCACCTTTCCAGCCCATCTTTACCTCCAGCCCCCGTTTTCCTCTGCAGTTCTGTCGAATAGCTACATGGCTTTTCTAGAACACACCATGGCTTTGAATTTGACCTTAGAGCAGAGGCATGGATGAGGACAAGAGACTGGCACCTGCTGGTTCTTTATCGTGACTAAAAGTTAGAGCCCTTAGCTCTGTTAACCTCTACACTTCGTGTTTACAGTTCAAGTGCATGGGATGGGGAGGGCAAAAGAGGAGCCTGGGCGCAGGGACTGGACTCCAGCACTGAGACATGGAGGTGAAAAGAGTCCTAGAGACCATGAGAAGTTGATGGCCCCCAATTTGGTGACAATTAGGTACTGAGCACGAAGTCTCCAGACCCCACATTCCCCCCTGATGCCAGCATGACCTGGCCTGCGTCCCGGAGAGCAGACACCAACTGTGTCACTTTATCCCGCAGTCAGACCATGCCCTCTTGGTTCCTTCCCTTCTCTCTGTCTCTCTTCTGGTTCCCTCAGCTCTATCCACAGCTCCAATCTCTTTCTGTCTCTGTCTCTGTCTCTTTTCTGGTGGGGCCTGTTTTCCTAAAGCATGCAAACACACACCCACACTGCCCACTCCAAACTAAGACCTTCAGTCTCCCCTCCTTGGTTAAGCTAGTCTTCCATCTTTCAGGGACCCACTTCCACTCTCTCTCCTTCATCCTGAAAGTTCAACCCCTGGTACCCTGACAGTAGCCTGAGTTCCTAAAGTTCAACCCCTGGTACTCCGACAGTGGCCTGAGCTCCTACACTGAGAATATCAGGGCGTTTCTGGTCTCTGAAGTCTGATCCTCTCCTCGAACCTTGGCTTTTAGCTGCCACACACCACCTTTTGAGTTTTGCTCACCTTTTCTGCCTACTGGTTCTTGGCTCAGCCTTTCTCCCCAGACACACTTGCCTGTTGTGACTGCCCATACCTCCAAGTTGCTGCTTCCCCTGTTTCTAGGGATTTTCTAAACCACAAGGCACGTTTCGTTTTTTGTCTTGCAAGCACAAAAAAATTGCCGTGTCGTGCTGGATGTTTCCTAAACACGTGTCCTGTCTTCGAACACCCTGCTGCTGCTACTGTGGTCCTTGATCACCCATTCTCAGCACAATTACAGCAGTACAAGCCTGTTTCCATTGTCTGTATTCAAGTGCAGCCGGAACGATGTTGCCCTTACATTGCTATTCTATGTACCGCCTGCACACTCCTTCCCTGGTTCTTCTAGACTCTCCAGCAGCTTCTCTATTCTCCCTCACCCCTCCTTCCTAACCAGGTGGGTTCAGGAGCATTGTTGCTCTTCTCTTGGTGTGTGTGGAGAACTCCTGGTTACCCTCCTTGGCCTCACCATCTCCCTTGTAGACACGCTGTATTAGGGTTCTCTAGAGGGACAGAACTGACATAATGAATATATTGGAAAACGATGTATTAGGTCAGCTTACACGACCTGGTCTGGGTAGTTTGACAATGGCAGTCTGACAGTGAGAGGCTGAGAGGCTGAGAACCTGTTAGCTGCTCAGTCCATGAGCCTGGAGGTCTCAGCTGTGCCACTCACGTGCGAGAGACCTGGAGGATTCCTGGAGAGCTGCCGGGCTTCCATTTATTTTAGGAGACTGACAAAGCCCGTTCTAATAGCAAAGGAAAGCTGCAGGAGCAGGATAAATGAACTTGTCAGTGAGAGTGAAGACAAGCAGGTAAAAAGCAAAGCTTCCCCCCTTCCAGTCCTTTCATCTGAGCTGCCTCCTGTAGGTGCCGCCCACATTTGGGCTGGGTCTTCCCGCTTCAAACCCCGTGATTAAGGAAGTCCCTCACCGGGGTGGCCAATGGCTTGCTGTTTGAGTCGATTCTGGATCCAGGCAGGTGGACAACCGAAATTAGCCACCACACACCTAGAGACCCCCTTTCCCGTCTCCCAGAGCCCAGGCTTCTCCGTATCATCTGTCACACTGCACACAGTGGATTGCTTCCTGCCACACTGTAAGCACATTTGACCGTGGGTGCCATGAGGGCCAAGCTGGGCACCTTCTGCACCAGGACCCGCTGCAGTGTCTGAGCCACAGATTCACTGTGAATATTTGTTGAATGCGAGAAGAATTCACAACAGTCAGAGCCAATTCTGAGTCAAAACCTGGGCTGTTGTGACAGGGGTTTCGTGACCAACTTTTCAAATCATAAAATATTTCTCTAGTGTAGCATCTTATTGAAAAGAAGAATGCTTTTTCTAAATGACAAAAGTAACAACTTCTCTACATAGGTAGACGTAAACATACAGCACCACATTCCATTTTGAACTACATTAAAAGTTCTGGGTCTAGAGATGACTGTCTAGCACAGTTGCCACATTTGTGTGTGTGCCAACGCATGTATCGATCCAGGAGATACCATAGCTATTGGGGCAGGCAGAGAGGGAGGGTGAAATTAAAAGCACAGAATAGTGTGAGTAGATTTGTAAGGATTTGTCAATTTTAAAACGCCAAGACATTTATAAATTATTAAAAGAGATGGGAACTAAAGTTATGTCACAAAAAGTTATAAAGGGGGAATTAAGGTAGATACCCCAAACATATTTAAGATACTATGATACTCAGTTACTCTAAAAATAAAGCAAAAGTCATTTGATCAGATATATAAATTAGGGTTATAAAATTTAAGGATTAAATACACTGATGTAATGAAGAACCACACTGTACCCAGAAAGTTAGTAGATAATCAACATAATGATAACACATACATTGGAAAGGTAGCTCCTGGTTATTGAGTGATGGCTGGTACTGGCCTAAGTCCTGTCTCTAGGAAAAAATTTTACTGCAAAATATAGGAATTATTACCACCATCATTTTAAGTGCTCAGAGTGGTGACTTAAAAGGGTGACTGCTTGGCTCACATAGGCTCAGCACAACCTCTCATGGGTGCATCAGCACACTGTGCTAACCTGCAGACTCCATAGTCTAAATGGTGAGACTGCCTGCTTTGTTCAGTGATTTCAGTTTAAATGCGAGAAATGCAAAACCAGTCTCAGCCTGTTATAGGCAGGAGCTCAAGGGCTCCCCTTCTTCCCCTCCTCCCTTCCTTCTTCCTTTCCTTCAGAACCAAGCCTAGAGACTTGGGTATACAAGTGCTCTATTGCTAAGTGACATCCTTTGTCCCCAAACTTCAAAAGTTTTAAATCCAATATTCTGCCTTTTGCTCTTATGGCCTGGAAAATTGACCCTCATCATGTTTCCAAACTTTGAATCAGAATCCAGAATACCCATGGGCTCATCAGGAGCCACAGAGCAGAACTGTAGGGTAACCCAGAAAACTGATTTGCAGCTAGGGCAAGGAGAGCATCTGTTGCTAGGCAACCGGAACAAGGCAGCACTAGGAGGCTCTCCAGGCAAGCCACTTTTACCGGCAGGGTCTGAGGGCAGCTGTATGAGCCTTACCAGCAGAGGGCGCCAGCAGATGGGATCAGGGAAAAAGAGCAAGTGAGCAAGGCTCTGGAGCATGAAAGGAACAGCATTTGAGGTCCAAAGACAAAGTTAACAAAATAGTGTTTCCCTCACTATCGAGGATAAAGACAGGTAGAGTGTTTCAAAAGTCTGACTTGAATCTCTTACTTGTTAGTTTTGCAAATTTAAAATAATGACTTAAAAGTCTGTTTGCTTCAGCCCCTTTGACCGAAGATAGCAAATGCTGAAGGGAACGACAGCTATTCCTTGGTGAGCTGAAAACGAAGTCCAGGATAGCGAGAAGGGACTGTCTCTCTCAGTATCAGGCAGTTCCCTGAAAAAACGTAATGGACACGTAGATGACAAACACTCAGGACAGGCTGTTCCAATTAGTGACAGCCCTAGATTCAGGAAACTAGAGTGAATCTGAAAAACGAGTCAAGCGATGCCTGACAAGAGATGTCAGGCCCCACCTGTGAATGGAAACCTTTCGCTTGCGGCTCTGTTGCATTGCTGCTTTTGAGAATGCTCAAGACTAAAGCTGCAGTCAGACCTCCGGTGGGGGCTCATCAGATGTTCTCGGGGAAGAGTGGAACAGTGGTGAAAGCCAAGGGGTCGCTAACCCAGAGCAAGGACCGTGTTTGCAGAAGTCACAACTGTAGCCAGAGAGCAGCGCACAAGCTGGGCCATGTGGTGTCACAGGGTGTCACATGCAGGGGTCCTTGCCTGACAGATCACACAGCTGTCTGTTGTTTGATCTCACCACTCAGTGTCTTGGTGGAAATAGGCTGTCATTCATTCTCAGCAGCCTAGATCACTGTATGACCTGATTATAATATACACGAAAAGTATTATGGTACATTTTAACATTTTTTTTAAACAGAAAAGCAGAGAAATAGCTTCAAGTTTCCCTTTCTGTACATACTCTGAGATCAAATATTTTAAAATGTATTGAAATGATGTGTCTCCTTTTTCACTCCTACAGCAGAAGTAATATGAAGTAGATGTGAGAGGTACCATCCACAAAGAATTAGGAACTGCCAGTCTTAAACACCAAAATAGCAGCACCTCAGCAGGGAAAGGATGCTAAATGTCACCGACTCCTCTTTGTGTCCAGAACGCAGGATTACAGTGTCCCTGTCAGAATATTTGCTGTCGCACAGAGTTTAACAGTCATGTATGGCACAAGGTGGGAGACCACCAGATACATTAAAAAGCAAACTCAAATATTACAACAAAACATCCCCTAAGTCATAAAAGGGAATTTGCAGAGTGGACACATTGATGCTTTCAGTCCAAAATCCTGTGAAAGTCACCAAACTCAACCAGGCTCTGGCATGTTTAAGTAAGACTTGTCTGAAAGCCCGTGTGTTAGTAAAGACTGTTCCAGCCCCTGGCTCTATTGAAAAGTGGCGTCTACTGGGGAAGGAGTGTGTCTTCTGGTGACGGAAGGTGCCCTCAAAGGGGATATTGAGACTCCAGCCTCCTTACCTTTCACATCTTGGCCATGGCGCATGTGTGCATGCTAGGGTGTGTGCATGCGTGTGTATGAGAATTTGTTTTTGTTGTTGTTGTGTGCTGCCGTCAGTGGAGCAAGACACTGATGACCTAAGATACTCACAGCTGGGTGAAAAGTAAAGCGGGGAGCCCAGAATCTGTTGCTGTGACAGAGGGCTGACAAATACCAGCTCCGAGGCAGAGGTGGCTGGCAGAGGCACATCTAGGGACTAGAGTAGTCTGAGAAAAACGGCATGTGTCACAGTGACACTTGGAATCCATTTTACAAGCCACACATAAATGATGTAGCAGGAGACCACGGCAGAACAGTGTCAATCAGCTCCCGAATGGCTTTATTCTGCTCCGAAATGTTAAGAAGTCTAGCAAACTTTTGGACTCCAGCAGACACCCAAACGCACGTTGTTTAATAAAAATATTGAAACATGAAGTTAGAAAACCCAGTCTACCAAGCTTTAAGTATACTCTTTCTTCACCAATTAACAAGGCCAGAAGAAATAAAATGTAAAACATTGCAAATGAATCTAAGCTACATGAAGAAAGTATTTATCTTAAGGAATATTTTATGATTAAAAATTAGCTTCAGTATTTAGAGATGGTTCTAGTTCAAGTAATTCTATTCTCAAACCTACTTCCTTCTAAAGTGAGTCCAATTCCACAAAGTCCCTTCATTAAATCAGAAAAGAGCGAGCGAGCGAGCGAGAGAGAGAGAACATGTATTCTACATTTTAAATGCTGGATATTGTTCCTGTGCTGGCGACAGCTCCCATGAGAAACTGTGAGAGATGCTACAGCACAGAGCCTAGCAGTTACATACTGACTCTGGTTGGGATTCAGGTTTATCTCTCTGCGTACATCCGTTCTTGTATGATAGCAAATCACATGACAGTAGACCATGAGGAAAGCTGGTTAATAGAATCCAAATTCACGTCTGCACAATAGAGGCTCATCTAAGTGAACATGCTTATTTGGTCCTGTGTGCCATCATGTATCAGAACAAGCCAGACATGGTGACTCACATCTGCAATCTCAGCACTTGGGAGGCTGAGGCAGGAGGATTGGCATGAGTTTCAGGCTATTCTGGGTTATACGTTGAGTTCGAGGCTAGCCTGAGCTTCAGAGTGAGATTTTGTCTCACTCTGTGAATGAATGAATAAGAAAATGAAAACTAAAGAAAAGGAAACAGCATGACCAGCTTCTTATGCTTCTGAACAGTTGGTGACCTCGGATTAGCTGTAAAAGCTGGTGACGTAAGATCAGCTATAGGTGAGGTACCTCTAACCCACAAATCCAAGACCTAAAATGCTACAAACCCATAAGGTTTCCTGGGTGCTGACAGTGATAACCCAGTGGAAAATTCCACACCTGACCTCAAGTGACAGGTTGAACTTGAAACACAGGTGCACTAAAAATACAATAGAAAGTTACCTTCAGGCTGTGCATGTAAGGTGCATATGTAACAAGTTAATTTTGTATTAAGACGAGTCTTATCTCAAAGATATTATTATCTCACGATGTATATGCATGTGTCCTAGTTAGCATTAAGTTGTCAACCGGACACTTTCCAGAATCCCCTGAGAAAAGAGCCTCAACTGAGTAACTGTCTTTAATAGGATGGCCTATGAACATGTTTGTGAAGGACTGTTTGGCTTGCCTTACCTCACGTAGTAGGGCCCACAATGGGCAGGACCATTTTCTGGGCAGGTGATCCTGGGCTGCAGAAAGAAAGCTAGCTCGGCCTGGGGCTGTGAGGGAGCCAGTAAGCACCATTGCTCCATGAGTTTTGCTTCAAGTTCTTTCTTGATTTCCTGCCTGCCTTCCCTCAGTGATGGATTGTGACCTGGAAGTGTAAGTCAAATAAACCTTTTCCTTCCCAAGTTGCTTTGGGTCAGGGTGTTTTATCATGGCAACAGATAGCACCCGAACAGTATACAAATATTCCAGAATCTCAAAGACATCTGAAATCTGGAAAGCAGTTTTGAAAAGGGGACAAGCAACATTTATACTCCAGGGATTCAGAAAGCCAAGTGTGATGGTGCAAATGCACCAAAGGATGCACAGGGACAAAGGGCCTCTGTTGGATGTGGGAGGACCCACAGAATTGGGAACACTTTGTGGGGGAACAGAGATGAAGGTATACATTGAACAATATGTGTTGGAACAAGAAGTGGTGTGTTTGTCGGGTGTGAAAGACGTAAAAGTATAAAGGGAAGGGCATGGGGTTGTAGGGAACAAGCTGGACAGAAGTGAACACCAAGTAAAGAGACTGGAGGAACCAGAAGAGCCTTGGGAAAATAGACACTCGCAGCACGGCAACATCTCCTGAGGTATAATCTCTCTGGTGAAGTGGTTATTAGCAAGAATGGTAGGCTTCAAAACCGCCTTCTATGCTATAACTGTCCTGCAAATGACTGGGGACAATGGGACCAAGGCCATAGGGTTGCAGTAAGAATGCTTTGAATGGATCTACTTCTCACGGCGTGAAGTAGGTAGTCATTTCTCAATAGACTAGCAAATATTATCATTTAGTATCAATTGAACAGATACCTATCTATTTAACTCTTTGAGACAGGTGACTGATAACCTTGAGGAAGTACTTTTTTTTTTGTACTAGGGCAGACTCATTCAAAGTCAGCTATCACACATTCAACAGAGATTTCCTGAGGACCTATGTGCAGCTGAGTGATATACAAACTGGGGCCTAAAGGCAATGGGACATGACAGGAGAGTATTTATGACAGATGCTCAATAAGAGAGAATGGTGTGTGCAGAGTGGAGAGAAACTGACTTTAGGTTGGAGAGAAACTGACATGTGCTAGAAGGTAGATGGATCTCGAAGGCATCATGCAAAAAGAACCACCTATCATAGAGGAGCAAATGCTGCATTATTCCACGCATCTCCTGCAGAGAGTCAGCAATAAAGACAGAACGTGGCATGGTGGTGACCAGGCACAGGATGGGGAGACGGAGAGGCGTGTTAACAAAGGTGGAACTTTGGTTTGGGAGACTGGACTTTGGGGATGGCTTACAACAATGAATACATGTTTAGTGTCACTGAAAGGGACAACTACAAGAAGTTAAGGTGGCGCATCATCTACGTATTTTATTAAAATGAAAATGTGTAAGGAGAATATTCAGCCTATCAGTGGAAGAGAGAGATTCTTCTGGAGTGAGAACACAGTTTTATAGTTTGAGAGAGATTTTCTCCTAACTTTCTCCCATTGCCCCCACACAAAAGAGAACAGGGTCTACTCTATAGAACAGACTGACTGACCTCAAACTCATAGTCCCCCTGCCTCAGCCTTTTGAGGGCTTCACCACCACCTCCTGCAGTTTTGATGTTAGGCACATTTGCTTTGATTTTAGTTTCTCCCTAGAGGGTTGCAGTGTGTAGAACGAAGGACAGCCATAAGTCCCGCGGGTCCTTTAAAATGTAGCATTTTCGCCTTTTATTTGTTATTAGGCACGTTTTTAAAATTAGGTTTTATTTCTGCAGTGCTAAGGATCAAATCTAAGGTCATGCCACTCTAGGAAAGTGTTTTATCACAAGTCTATGGTCTTGCACCCATAGACCCATGGAAGCATGTAAAAATACATACTACACACTTGGTGCATGGCTGGGCCTTGAGTTTATAAACATGGATAAAGTGTTATCATGGACTTCAGATATCACAATAGTTCAGTGAAGAGGACTAGCCCTGGCGTCAGGGTTTGTGGATTCCATTTGGATTCCAGTGGGGGATATATAGAGATATGCGTGGTCAGTTCTAGTATTGTAGAAATCAAAATCCTTGTTTTCCTAGAGAAACTCCCACTAACCTGTGTGAGTCATTGTGCACCTCAAGTTTAAAAAGACAGCGGAAGGGGGCTGACTTCCCGCACCCGATTTGATCCTCATAAGATGCTCATCGTCGCCCACAGTTCTGTCTGAAGGGCTGGGCAGCGGGGAGAGCCTCACTCCCAGGAGGACCTGGAGCCTGGATCCTTAAGACCGCAGGAAACCATACCATTTTCTTTCCCCCTGTTATAGAAGGAACACAGAACAAGCCTACTCCCCCTCCCACTCATTAGCAAGATTAATCTGCATATAATGACTGCTGAATTAATTCTCTCTCTGCCCAGTTGCCTTAGCAACTGGTTTCTTTTAGAATTTGGTATAGTTACAGAGCTTAAAGCCACCATATTCCTCATGATGGAATATGAATTAAATGAACATAAACTTATTTTGTCCTAAATGCCAGCGATGGGCACTCAGTGTCCTAAAACTCAGTAACCCGAAACTCGCAGGGCTATGGGCAAAGGTCGAGCGGGAGAGAACTCAATACCCACCCGTGCTTTGTAGAGTTCACTCACTGCTGCCTTAGAGTTCACGCTTTGCTTTTCTTTCCAAGAATTTAAACTAGAGCTAGGGTTGGAGGCGTGGCTTAGAGACAGAAGGCTCGCTTGTATGGGGCTGGGGGTTCAGGCCCCAGCACTAGAAAAAAAAAATAAAAAGAAAACGGAAGAAGAAAAATAATCCATAAAAGTTGACATCCAAGAGGATGTCATTCTCTCATTCCAGAAAAAAAAAATCCTAAACCAAGGTAAGCAAGCCATAGGATGAGCAAATGCAGGAGGGTATGACCCTGTGATTGACAGGAAGGAACAGCGTATAAATATGGAAAGGGAGGGGTAAAACCAAAACCCAAACCACAACACAGGGATGGATGGGGATCACAGAACAGAAGCAGGCCATGTCCATGTCTAGGTTGACTCAGGCCCCTGCAGGCCCATGTGCCTATGAGTGTATCGCTTGTCTGCCGAGAAAGGCAGGGAGTTAAGATTTCTCTGCAGTTGCAGGCATGCTCCTGTGGAAGAGAGGATCCTCTTCGGAGTGACAGCACAGATTTGTGGTTCCAGGAGAGTGTCTTTCCTTTGGAACAGGGTCTTGCCTGTAGGGAGGGACAAGGGGTACCTCAGGCAGCTGTGCTCAGGCTGCGGCAATGACTTGGCAGTACGGCTGGAACCGGCGAGCAGCCAGATGTGCAAAAACTCTGCAGTTGCACAGTTGGGAGACTTGAACTTTCAGGTTGATAGAGGCAGGCAGTTTCTCTGTACTGAGCTGTAGCAAGATCTGGAAGCCCTACCTCCTTTCCATCTCTAGGGATCTGCCCCTGTTTCCTGGGAGGATCTCCCTGACTCCCTGTTTGTCTCCTGGACACTTTCTCAAAGACATCTCTGATCAATGTGGCACGGAGGGGCTCCCTGCTGCTGCCGCCCCTGACACATCCCTACCACTCAGTGGTCTTCTGAGCCTCCCCCACTCCTTTATAAGTAACTCTCCACTAGACAGCTTGGTATTTCCCCCGGGATCCTCACCGAGCAGCACCTTCCTGAGCTAACGGCGCAGCTTGCGATAAGGACCGGGTTCATGGTCCCCACTCCTAATTTGTAAATGTTTCTGTTTTGTGGCAGACCTGTACAACTGTATTGATAGCCCTGGCACACTTTCAGGCTCGGTGGTCTCAAAAGGAAGATGAACCAGTAGACTGGAAAGAGGCAAAGTCAAGTAAGCAGCTGAGCCCACTGTGGAGAGCCCAAGGCCCAGTAGGGTGGTGAGGAGAACACAACTCAAAAGAAAAGTGGTGGGGCTGGAGAGATGGCTCAGTGGTTACGAGCATTGCTTGCTCTTCCAAAGGTCCTGAGTTCAATTCCCAGCAACCACATGAGGTCTGGTGCCCTCTTCTGGCCTGCAGACATACACATAGACAGAATATTGTATACATAATAAATAAATATTAAGAAAAGGGGTGGAATAAACATTTTGTTTGCAAGGCCTTGGTGTTGATAAGAGAGACGAAGATGAAAAGAAATACCTGAAGATTATTAGAAACTGACTCCAGACAAATATACTCAGTTTAAAGTAAGCAAACATCATTACTGTTTGGAAGAAAGTGGTTTTTCTTGCCTGTAGAGATTATTAAGCCATACACAGGGAACATCTATAGGAGCCCCCAGATGACCCATCAGCAACAAACACATATGCATTTTAAATGTGAAATAATGTCAGGCTGACAGGGATGCTGCAGGAGGAGTGGAGGGTCTTCCCCACACTCGACATCCATATGCTTTGACTGTTAGCATTTGAGACACTCTGTTTTCATAATTCCACTTCCCCACCCCGCCCCGAGATAGTTGAGAGGAGGCTGTGACATTTTACCTCTCTCCATGTCTACTTGATAAGGACAGGAATCTCTTATGTAGCGGCAGGACTCTGTGATCTCATCTAGTCAAGGATTACAGATATTGTCTGACTGTCTCCCCCACAAAGGCTCATGCTCCTTGGTATGGATATGGGGAAGGGGTAAAGCCTTTAAGAGGTGAAATTTAGGGGAGGGTCACTTGGTACACTAAAGTTTTTGTCTGGCCAGAGGCAAGCCTGAGGGTCGTTTCTCTGTGTAACAGCACCACCTCGTGGATGCTTTAAGAGATGACCCATCTGTGAGTACGGACATGAGCTTGAACACATACATCTGTAAAGGCAAGACAGCAGAAGGTAGAGCTGGCACCTTCAGCAGGTCCTCTTTTTCCTCTGCCTCCTGCTATTTCCTTGTAAACACTTAATTATTAATCAAATTATTCCTTGACAATCTAATGTATGTTTACAATGCATTTTCCCCGATCCTTTACTAACCCCTCCCATTCCCAGCAATTCCCCTCCTCCCACGGAATCCGCGTCTCACTTGTTTCTTTGTTTTTGGTTTGTGAGTCACTGCGTTTAACCAGGGCCCCTTCCTTGGTAATGGGTCTTAAGATATTCACAGGAGTATGAGCAACTCACCAGTGGCTACTTCCCTAAAGATGAAGACTTTACCCCTGCAACCCTCGACTGCCGTGAGCATCCTTTGGCACGACCCACGAACCCTTTGTACGTGTGTGGGTTCAGTCTTGTGCAGGATGTATGCAGCCCACCACGGCTGTTGTGAGTTCATGCCACAACCATGTCTGTAAGGCAGCGTTTCTGGGTCCTTCCCGTACCTTCTTCTACAGTCTTCCCTGAGGAAGCGACACAGCTGTTGCTCTTAGGGCCGAGCACTCAACATTCTCTTGTTCTCAGCACCTTGATCAGCCATGAGTCTCTGTACTGTCACTTGCTTTAAGGGGAAGTTTCTTTCATCAAGACTGAAGATGGTACTAGTCTGTGGGTATCCATAAAAATATTTAGGGGACAGCTTGACATCATGCCACTTTAGTAGGGCAAAAGCTAGAGGTTCACCCCTCATACTCATATCCAGTCTCCCCCAAACCATGTATTGAAGGTAGTGACTTTTCTCTGCTGTATATTTTTGGCATATTTGAAAACAAATAAATGAGGTAGCTGAAGATTTGTGGACTTATGGCTGCATCCTTTGCTCTATCCTACTGATTCGTATGCTTTTTGTTTAGTGACATATACTGTTTTTATTACTACAGGCTTTGTAGTATAATTTGAAATCAAGTATGGTGGTCCCTTCTATTGTATGTTTTCTTTTAGTTCAGGTTTACTTTGGCCAACGCCAGTCTTTGCGCTTCCATAGACAATTTAAAATTACCTTCTCTATGTCTGTGAAGAATGGTCCTGGAACTCTGGTTGGGCTTGTGCTGGATTTATTGGTTGCTTTTGGTAGGATGGCCATTTCCACAACAACAGTTCTTCTGCTCTATGAGCATGGGAGGGCTTCCCGGCTTCCTCACTCTCTTCAGCGTCTCAAAGCTTCACTGTAGCGGTCTTTTGTTTCCTTGCTTCAGTTTATCTCCAGACATCTGATTTTTTTTTATTGTGGTCATTGTGAATGTGACTGTCCCCTGGATTTCTTTTTCAGCATGTGTGTCTGTGGTTTATAGGAAGGCAATTATTTTTCATGTCAATTCCATATCTTGCCACTTTGCCGAAAGTGCTTGCCATCTCTAAGGGTCCTTTAGAGTTTCCTATGAATGGAATTGTATTAGCTACAAAAAGAGATATTGAACTTCTTTTTCTATCTGCATTCCTTTTATTTCCTCTTCTTTTCTTATTGCTCTCCCCAAGACTTCAGGCAACTATTCAATGGGAAGAGGGAGAGCAGAGACCTCTGTGTTCTTGTTGGTAGTAGTGGGAACATTGTGAGTTTTTCGCTGTTACATATGATGTTGGCTTTAGGTTTGTCATGCAGAGCATTTTTATAGAGATGTATGTTCCCTCTATACCTGGCCTTTCTGTGACTTTCGTCATGAGGGGATGTTTGATTTTTTCAATGATCTATGGACATGACCATGCGATTTTTGTCTTTGAGTCCATTTATGTGACAAATTACATTTATTCATTACCCCAAGTCTCTGAAATGAAGTCAATTTGATCCTGATGAAGAATGTTTTTGATGTTAACTGAGCTTGGCTTGCCAGTATTGAAGAAATATTTTGCATCTATGTTCAGGCTTTTTTGTCTTTTAAGACAGTGGCCATGACTGGCCTGGATCTTCCTGTGTAGACTAGGCAGCCTCAGACTCACAGAGATCTACTTGGTCTGCCCAATGAGAAGGTGGGATTAAAGGAATGCAGGACCAATGTAAGGAATCTCAGAATCTGGGGACATGTGACTACAGAATCCCAATAATGGCTAAGTCAACAATGAAATAGGTCAGAGCACAGCTCAGATGTTTGTCTCAATACACACATTGTCCCACACATCAAATGACTGACTGATTTATGACAGCCACTCAACCTTTAGGGCTATGCTGGTTTTGGCTGTATCCCAGGCTTCCTTCTCAGCGTACTTGGAAGCTTGTGGTTTGTTTCCTCTGGCCTCTGAGGTGCAGGGCAGGGTTAGGGCTGCTTAATGCGTCTGCTCTGTGGGTTCTGCCCACGCCTGGCTGTGTTGCTCTGTTCTGCTTCACCCCTGTTTTGGTGAGACAGACATTTACACATTTCTGCAGGTCACCTACTTCGAGGGGACTCTTTTTCCAGGTGAGGAAGAACAGTGGCCTCTTGGTAAATGTGAGCTCTGACTATGCTTCTTCTCTTGCTGCCTCTTGATGGAGACTCTGGAACATACTCTCTGCTCCCAGGCGGGCCAATAAAACACATCTGCTTTGGCAGTCAAGTTTCCACACTGGATCAGCACCTGCCCACCTTTCTTACACGGATTCTCTTCCATGCACCACACAAGAGTTAACTAGAACTCTACTGTGGTGATGTCTTATGTGCTGCTGACCAGGGAAGAGTAGCAGCTGCCTGAACCCCCAGATTAGTTGACCCTGCCCCAGCCCAGGTCAAAGGGTTCAAACGCAAATAGCAGCTCCCGAATTCCCAAATTCCTCAGGGCATTTATTTTTCTTTTTTTGCTTTTATTTATTTATTTTTATGTTTTTATTGAGTTATACATTTTTCTCCGCTCCCCTCCCCTCCTCCCTTCCACTCTTCGACACTCTCCTGTGACCCCCCCCCACCATGTTCCCAATTTACTCAGGAGATCTTAGCTTTTTCTCCTTCCTATGTTGGTAGTATATGTCTCTCTTAGGATCTTCTTTGTTGTCTAGGTTCTCTGTGGTTGTGAACTATAGGCTGGCTTTTCTTTTCTTTTTGACTAAAAGCCCACTTATGAATGAGTATATATTATATTTGGGTTACCTCACTCTGTATGTTTTTTTTTCTAGATCTATTCATTTGCCTGAAAATTTAAGGTACTTTTTTTTTTTTTAACCACTGACTGGTACTCCATGTTGCAAATGTACCACATTTTAAAAAATCCATTCTTTGGTTGAGGTACATCTAGGTTGTTTTCAGGTTCTGGCTATTATGAATAATGCTGTAGAACACATGTCCTTGTTGTATGATTGAGCAACCTTTGGGTATATACCCAACAGCAGTATTGCTGGATCTTGAGGTAGACTGCTTCCTAATTTTCTGAGAAATCTCCGTATTGATTTCCAAAGCAGCTGTACAAGTTTGCACTCCCATGAGCAATGCAAGAGTGTTCCCTTTCCCCACAACCTCTCCAGGACAAGTTGTCATCAGTGTTTTTGATCTTGGCCATCCTGACAGGTGTAAGATGGGATTTCAGAGTTGTTTTGATTTGTATTTCTCTGGTGGCTAAGGATGTTGAGCATTTCCTTAGTGTCTTTCAGCCCTTTGAGATTTGTCTGTTGAGAGTTCTCTGTTTAGTTCTGTACCCCATTTTTTAAATTGGATTATTTGTTCTTTTGATATCAAGTTTCTTGAATTCTTTGTATATTTTGGAGATCAGCCCTCTGTCCAATGTGGGATTGGTGAAGATCTTTTCCCATTCTGTAGGCTACCATTTTGTCTTGTTGATCATGTCCTTTGCTTTACAGAAGCTTCTCAGTTTCAGGAAGTCTCATTTATTAATTTCTGCTCTCAGTGTCTGTGCTACTGGGGTTAGATTTAGGAAGTGGTCTCCCGTGCCAATGTGTTCAAGTGTACTTCCCACTTTCTCTTCTATGAGGTTCAGTGGTTGGTTTTATGCTGAAGTCTTTGATTCATTTGGACTTGAGTTTTGTGTATGGTGATAGATATGGATCTATTTTCATCTTTTACATGTTGATATCTAGTTATGGCAGTACCATTTGTTGAAGATGTTTTCTTTTCTTCATTTGATATTTCTAGCTTCTTTGTTAAAAATCAGGTTTTGGAGGTGTGTGGATTGATATCTGGGTCTTCGATTCGGTTCCATTTGTCCTCTTGTCTGTTCTTATGCCAGTACCAGGCTGTTTTCAGTACTGTAGTTCTATAGTAGAGTTTGAAGTCAGGGATTGTGATGCTTCCAGATGTTCCTTTATTGTACAGGATTGTTTATGTTATCCTGGGATTTTTGTTTTTCCATATGAAGTTGAGTATTTTTCTTTCAAGGTCTGCAGAGAATTTTGCTAGGATTTTGATTGGCATTGCATTGAATCTGTAGATTGCTTTTGGTAAGATTGCAATTTTTACTATGCTAATTGTACCTACCCAAGAGCATCAGAGATCTTTCTATTTTCTGGTATCTTCTTTAATTTCTTTCTTTAAAGATTTAAAATTATTGTCATACAGGTCTTTCATGTTTTTGATTAGAGTTACTCCAAGATATTTTATGTTATTTGTGGCTATTGTGAAGGGTGATGTTTCTCTGACTTCTTTCTCAGCCCATTTATCATCTGCATAAAGGAGGGTGATTGAGTTTTTGGAGTTAATCTTGTATCCTGCTACATTACTGAAGGTGTTTATGAGTTGTAGGAGTTCCCTGGAAGAATTTTTTGAGTCATTTATGTTTTGTATTTCTTTCCTTCTGAGAAATATCATGATTTTTAGATGAAGTAAATACTCCTATACAATGTTATAGTATAGGAGGAGGCTAATAGCCAGCTTGGGACCAGTAGAGCATGCATAGAAACTTCCCTATGAGCCAATCAGAAGTCTGTCGCAAGGCCTAGAGACTGCTGATATTATGACCTAGGCCAATGAGAGAGAGATAATACAGCATTCCAGATTGACACTACTTCAGGCTCCCAGGAGGGGATATAAGAGGCCTGCCCATACCCTTAATAAAGGATTTGGCTTTTGCTTTTACCTGGCTCCTGGAGTCCATGCTGTTGATTCTACACCTTCTTGTCCCCTCCCCCTAAGAGGCTACCATCTTGGACTGATCCCTTGTGACACTATAAATACCTAGTACTGATAGAAATTAGAAAACTAGGAAGGGGCTGTAATGACTTCACTAGATCTGGACGCAACTAAAATGCATGCCACTGGGCACTCCTGAGAGGGATTTTCATCATTATATTATTTGAAGCAGGAAGATTCACCCAATGGCTACCAGATCAAAGTGCACGGAAGAAGGAAGCTTTGCATTCTGTCTGCTTGCTTTCATTTCTGCAGGCAAGTTCATCCTTCCTGTTGCTAAGGCATCCCTGCTTCCGTTGCTAAGGCATCCCTTCACTGACATCAGCACCAGTTATCCAGGATTCCTGCACAGCCTGAAGACCAGCAGCTCTCCGGAGTTCTCCAGGCCTTCAGCACCAGACTGGGACTGTTGGGATCAGTCAGCCTCATGGGCTGGGCAGGTATCAGATTCTCAGCTTCGCCAGTGTAAGAAAGTGATCGTGGGACTACCCAGACCATATCATTCTAGCCTGCCTATCTATCTATCTATCTATCTATCTATCTATCTATCTATCTATCTATCTATCTATCTATCTATCTTGTCTGTATATCTCTATCTATCTATCATCTATCTTGTCTGTATATCTATATCTATCTATCTATGTTTACATGTACACATACTTACACATATCTCACACACACACACACACACACACATTTCTTTATTTCTGTTCCTTAAGATATCTTTGTTTAATTCAGCAACAGGGGAGATTTTGAAGGAAGGGGGATAGAACCCAGGTGATGAAGGAGAAAGGGGAAAGAATGGAAGAGGAAGGGTTAAATGGGTTGGGGGATAAGAAGAAGTAGTGGAGGAAGTTTGGGAAGGGATAACACTAAGGACCCTTGAAAATACTGCTACTGTAGACATTTTCTAAAGTACACATGTAAAAGGAGCTTAAATGAAGCTGTCCTATAATTGAGACAATGTCTCTCCCAGACACCACAGGCTATCAAATAAAAAGCCTTGTGCTAGGTATAGGTTACTTCTTTTTGAGTTGTTGGCCAGTGGGGCTCCATCGACCTCCACAAGTACTGAAGTCTGTTGGCATTTCCTTGGTTACCCTCCAGAACTTTTTGGTAAAACCCTGTTGCTGAAGACACCACATACTTGAATCATAGGGCATGGTGAAAACAAACTAAACAACCCAGAAGCTCCATTTCTGAGAGTTCTGGAAGGTGCTGGTAGGGTCTATGCATACTGCTAGGGGAGGAAAGCAATCTTACGTAGCTATAGGATTCCTGTGAGCTTCAGACTGGCCTGCCAAAATATGGCCACTAGTGAAAGAGTTGCACAAATACAAAGTAAGCAGCCACCATCTGATTGCATTTAAAAACAACTCTACAACTCCACAAGGCAGGACTCATTCCTGGCACTGTTCCTGGGAACAAAACCCTTCTTAGACCATTATTCCATTAGGTGAACATGAGCACTTGGTCCAGAAGCCATGGTGCTTATGGGTTTCTTCCAGTGGTTGTCTGGAGCACAGGAAACCTGGCTGCCAGTGCAGAGCCGCAGAAGCCTATAGTAGCTTCTTCAGAGAGTACACATCCAGGGACAACAGCAGCACTATGCGTTGATTTGACAGCACCAAAATGGCTGTGACAATTGTTTCTATCTTTCCTGCATTCCTCCACCAATACTAGATGCCAGGAAAGGAAAATAATATGATGATTTTATCTTTGTGGTCCTGTAGATTGAACATAGTAGGGCCTTGTGAAGGCTAAGTGCTTTCTCACAGTACCGAATCTCAGCTTTAAAAAATTAAAAGAATTTGAGATTAAAATTTAATTACAGAATTTTTACCCTTCTCTTTGTGCCCTCCAACTCTCCAGCCATGCTCTCTCTCAAATTCATGGCCTCTATCTCCCTCCTTTCTCCCCACAAGCACTTATCTGTCTCTCCTATGTCTCATCCATCCATCCATCCACCCATCCATCCATTTTCCCTAAATATCTAAATCAATCTTTTAGTCCACATATTACTTGTATTATATGATTGAAGGGATGATCACTTAGCATTAGATAACCAGATGAGGGGCTCTTCCCTGGGAAAGACTATTTCTTCCACTCTCAGTGTTCCTTAGCTGCTTGAAGTTTTTTGTTTAGGGTTGAAGTCCCATGAGATTTAAGATGGAAGCACCTCCCATGTTAGCATTGTCATTGTATTGTCTTTGGTCAAGTCTTGTTTAGGCATACATGGTGAGGCTTCATGAGTGCATTGTCTCTGACATTTCTATGAGACACAGCAAACTTCCTGGTCCTCTGGCTCTAACAATCTTCCTGTACCCTCTTCTGCTATGATCCCTGGGTGCAGGAATTTTGTTGTAGATATAGCAGCTGGGCCAGGGCACCTGTCTTAGTTTTCTATTGCTATGTCACAATACCCTGACCAAGGTAACTTAGAGAATGAAGAATTTATTGGGGGATTATAATTTCTGTGGGTGATATCACAACCATCATGGTGGGGAGCATGGCAGTAGGCAGGTAGGCATGGTACTGGGGCAGTAGCTTTATATCTTGAGACAAAACCATCAGGCAGAGATAGAGACAGGGAGAAAAAGAGGAGGGAGGGAGAGAGAGAGAGAGAGAGAGAGAGAGAGAGAGAGAGAGAGAAACTGGGAATGACATGGACTTTTGAAACCTTGAAGTATGCCCCTAGTGACACACCTCCTCTATCAAGGCCACACTTTCTAATCCTT
Organism: Myodes glareolus; assembly: GCF_982192425.1. NCBI lineage: Eukaryota > Metazoa > Chordata > Mammalia > Rodentia > Cricetidae > Myodes > Myodes glareolus. The sequence continues at coordinate 21,322,991 of NC_142038.1, forward strand.
TCTAAACAGTTTCACCAAGTGGGGAGTAAGTATTCAAATATATGAGCCTAGGAGGGACATTCTCCTTCAAACCACCAGAGAACCCGTCACTTTTTCTTTGCAGTTTGACCAGTTGTGCTTTTCTTTGTTTGTTGCAAAGACATTTAATGTGTGTCTCTGTGTGTATGCATATGTGTGTGTGTGTGTGTGTGTGTGTGTGTGTGTGTGTGTATGTGTGTGACACCTATACTTATTTGTGGATCTAAGGATATTAAGAATGTCTGTGTATGTGTGTGTGCTGTGCTCATGGGCTAGAAAGAGGGCAGAGGATTCCCCAGAACTGGAGTTACACATGGCTGTTACCTGCTACGTGGGTGCTGGGAATTGAACCTGAGCCCTTCTGCCAGGGCAGTCAGTGCTCTTAACCACTGAACCATTTCTCCAGTCCAGGAAATGTTCTTTAAATGCTGATTTTCCTATTCATAAGCCACAGCTTCCAACAGCAGGACACTGTCTCTCTTGGCTAGGTTTAAATGAACCTACCTCTCTTTAAGAGGACCGATTTGTGCTTGTTGCCCTGAGATGGGCTTTTCAGAATGTTTCTACCCCCCTGCTCCCTGGTCACTCTGTTCCTCTTCCTTCTCTCCAGCTCCTTTGTTCTGGATCCGAATCTAAGGACATAACCTAGGGCAGATTGTTTATTTATTGGCAGAGTTAACCTTTTAGAGCCATCCTGATTCACAGCAAAGCTGAACAGAAGGTCCACAGATTTCCCATCTGTCCCTTTGCCTTCCACATGCACACACAGCCTGCCTCATCACCGTTCCCCAGGGAGGGGCATCTGGTATTATGGATGAAGCAGCCAGACATACCACTCTCACTGAGTCTGCAGCCAGAGTGCTGTTTTCCTGGTCATTCGGTGGTTTTGGACAGAGTAGCCACAACACGTGTCCTCCCTGACTGCATTGGCTGGATCCGCTTCACTGCCTTGAAGATGATGCCCTGCCTTCTCCCAGCCCTACTACAGGAACCTGAAGCATGGGATGGTTTAACTGGTCCCTAGACACATGGATTCGGTACCTCAGTGGATAGGATCTCATTTCCATGTATCCCAGAGAAAGAATTGACTCCAGTTGGAGACCATCCCTTTCCCCTCCTGATACTGTCAGTGCTAAGTGTGCTGTGAAGGAAATAACAGTCCTTGTGACTTTTTTCTTTTTAAAACATTTTAAAAGATCATTTATTATTCATTTGAAGTGCATGAGTGTTTTGTTTGCATGTATATATGTACACCATATTCATGTCTAGTGGCCACAGAGGTTAGAAGTGGGTGTCAGATCTCTGGAACTAGAGTTATGTATGATTGAGAATCACCATATGGGTGTTGGGAACTGGAACCGGGTCTTCTGCGATAGCAAGTGTTGACCACTGAGCCACCTCTCTGTGGAGGCCCACAGATGTGGATCTCTTCCATCTTGACTAAAAGTCAGAGAGTTCAGACTTATTCTTGCTCCTCCAAGGTTATACAATAGGATGTTTTGACCTAAGGTGTGGCTACCGGATGTCTTGCCTAAACAATGAGATATTTTACCAAAGTTGTGGCTACTGGATGCCTTACTCCAAAGACCAGCCAACAGGATGTTTTAACTTAGGGTGTGGTTACCTGGTGTTTTGAGATGAAAGGAGGTTATTGTGCTTGCTTGTTCTTTGTGTCAGTGAAGTCTTGTGCCCTCCCCTTTCTTTTGCTTGGGGTATATAAGAAAGAACTTTGAGTAATAAACTTGGGATTGATCACGGTACCCACTGGATGACCTCCCGAGTCTTCTGTTTCTCGTTTATGTCTTTCCTCAATCTTTATTCCTCCCTTCAAGTATGGATGGACAGACTTGCTGGACAGGCCACTTCCCCAGTCAAAATCCTTTTTTTTTAAAACCACAACTATTCTCATTTAATCCTGTTATAGTACTTTGGTTCTGTTTTCACTTTCCCCCATCCCCAGTGCTGGGCACTGACATGAGGGCCACCTGGATGCTAGACCAATGCTCTGCTGTGGAGCCACACCACGAGCTCCCACAGCGGGACATCTCCTGATGATCATTTTCAATGTCATCATCTCCTGTCAGGCCTCAGCACTTAGGTCTTATCTCGGAAGACATTAATGTTTGCGGACTTTTCAAAGATGGCCAGTGTTCACCCCATCCTTCTCACTCCTAAACCAGTTTGCTCTAGATTGTGTACCTGTCAGACGGTGCCAGTAGGGGATTTAACTGTGCAGAGTTTGAGGCTGAGTCCCACCTTAGTGGTCACTCACTGTGATCGCTGTGATTTACTAATGGCTGTAAAACCATTGTCCAAGAAGGGATAGGTTACCCAGAAGCCACCAGTGCAAAGCATGGGAGGAGCAGTACTGAGTTTTCTGGTCTACATTGGGGCAAACGTTTCCATCCCTTTCAATCTGCTAGAAGTTCACCAACCTGGGAAGCCACAAGCCCAATTGACTTCTTTTCAGTCCTCATTATCTTTGAACTTGCTCAATTGATGAATGTTCTTCTCCCCCAAATTCTTTCTTTCCCCAGAGAGGCAGGGAACCACACAGCTACCTATTCTGTGATCACTCATGATAGTGCCTGTTCCTCCTTTCTATCTATGCACCTTCCGTGTTCAACTCCTACCTCTTGGTTGGAGTATATTCACAGCCAGCAACTGGCCATGCTGTTACTTTCTGGGGTTTATAGTGGTACAGATAGTTTGACTTGACTGTGTGCTGTCACATGGTGGCTGCATGAACATGGGACCACACAGGACATTCTAGGGGGTGTGATGCTGCTCATCCAAGTTCAGTTTCTGTCAAAGGTTAAGCATCGCACCAAACCAAAAAAATAAAAACAGACCAGATATATGTTGTATTAGTTAGGGCTTCTCCTTCTCTTGCTGTGATAAAATACCATGACCAAAAGCAACTTGAGGAGGAAATGGTTTATTATAGCTTAGTTCAGGGATGTCGGAGCAGGCACTTGGAGGCAGGAGCTGATGCAGAGGCCTTGGAGGATTGCAGTTTACTGGCTTGCTCCCCATCTTGCTCAGCCCGCTTTATTATACAACTCAGGACCACATGCCCAGGATCATGATGTAATGGGTCCTCCCATATCAGCCATCGGCCAAGAAAATGCCCTACAGACTAGCACACAGGCCAATCCTAGGGAGGCATTTTCTTGGTTACGATCTCTTCCTCCCAGATGATCCCAGCTTATGTCAAGTTGACATAAAACTAGTCAGTACAATTGGCAAACCACCTCGACATATAAACATATCACCTATTAAGCCCTAACACTTTTTGTCATCCCTAACATGCTCTGTTAATACAAAACAATGGCGATACAAAACATTCCGACTTTTAAAAGTCCTACAGTTTTTAAACATCTCAACGTTTTAAAACTTCAACCTCTTTAAAATATCCAAAGACTCTCTTAAATTGCAACGTTTCTCTAAAATTTCATCTCTTTAAAAGCTCAAAGCCGCTGGGTGTCGGTGGCGCATGCCTTTAATCCCAGCACTCTGGAGGCAGAGGCAGGCGAATCTCTGTGAGTTCGAGGCCAACCTGGTCTATAAGAGCTAGTTCCAGGACAGACTCCAAAGTTACAGAGAAACCCTGTCTTGAAGAACCAAATAAATAAATAAATAAATAAACAAGCAAGCAAACAAACAAACAAACTCATTAAAAAAAAGCTCAAAGCCTCCCAAATGTGGGTGCCTGTTAAATCAGAATAAAGACTTTCTTACTCTGAGGAGGAAGAACCAGGGCAGTTACAATCAAATTAAAACCAAGTCAAAGTTCAACAGTATAAAAATTTCAGTGCCTGCTTTCTGGGACTCACAACCTTCTGGGCTCTAAAGGACCTTGACACCCCCATTTTTTTTTTTAGCTCTGCCATTCACAGCACACACCTGTCTCATAGGCTCAGGCTGGCTTCATTCCACACTTACTGCTGTCCTGGGCAGCCATCCACGGTACTGCATCTCCAACATGTTTGGGTCTCTGCAACTGGGCTGCACCTCCACTAACACCCACTCCTCGGCTCTCTCCAGGGACTCATCCTGTCACATGGTGCCAAGCCTCAACTTCTGTGACCCCTTCAGTAGATGGTCTTCTACTGCAGCTGAGGGGACACCTTCACTGATGGCCACTCCCAGCCTCTTCAGGGACGCCCAAGGCACACGGTGCCAAGCCTCAGTGATCCCTTCACGCCTTTAAAAGTGGTACCACCTAGAAAACTCTTACCCATTACCAGGTGCAGCTGCTAGCACGAGGCACAGCCTTGGCCTCCTCTGGACCACAGATGCTGTGTGCGGTGACCCTGAGGAAACCCTTCCCAGAAGAGTTTACCTCAACAATGCTGACCAGCATCGATTGTTCCAGCAAAGCAAATGTTTCACTGTAGTGGTTCTGGTCCCTTGTTAATCACAGTTGACTGAAAACCACAGATTCTTAATATGAAACAGCAAACGGCTTGGAGGATCTTTAAGGGATTCTCAAACTTCCCAGTCTTTAAAGGATTCTGGAGCTTCCCAATCCAGGTCCCCACCGACTGTATTTCTCTTAGTTCTCTTATTTTTGAAGCTCCCAGAGAACAACCCACTGAGTTCTGAGCACTTACTGGTTTTTCCAGCCCAAAGTTCTAAGCTCCTTCCATAGTCCTCCCCAAAACACACGGTCAGGTATGTCACGGCAATATTCCATGGCCTGGTACCAACTTCTGTTTTAGGGTTTCTATTGCCGGAATAAAACACCATGATTAAAAGCAGCTTGGGGAGGAAAGATTTTCATCTTAAAGTTTATAACCCATCATCCAGAGAAGCTGAGACCACCCCCCCCCACATCAGTCAAAACAATACCCCCAGACCTGTCCTCAGGCCAATCCCGTGGAGCTACTTTCTTGATTAAGATCCCTTCTTCCCAGATGACCCAGCTGCTGTCAAGCTGACACAGAAACTAGCCAGCACAGACATCAAATCGAAAATAGACTTGGAAGGCAGTGACTAACTCCATGCGGTGATGAAAAGCTCTTGTGTGACTTCACTCTGTGCTTTTAGAGGAGTTCAAATCACACCAGGATTCTGGTAAAAGACCACCAGTGACCGCCCTAGAGAGACTGCTCTTCATGACAGAGTGCATCACCTTCAAAAAGCGTAATAGAAAATGACCAGATTGAAAACGTGGGTCTTATCCGCAGTTGACGTCTTTCAACAGAGGAATGATTGCAAGAGCATCAGACAAGGAGATGGCACATGAGGGCTCTTCCTAATAAATGTCCATCTGTCAATGAAAGACATGGGAGAAAGGCCAATGGCAATAGGCTTGCTACAACGCCATAGACTTGCTGGAGAACACACTAGCAGTGAGTGCAGCTTTGCTTGCTCTATGTGTTCAGGTAGATTAAATATTTTTATAACTAGTGCTGTGACGTAGGTATGGTTTGAATATGTCCTTCTATCGCTCTTTATCATTCCCCCTTCCTTCCTTTCTTCCTTCCTTCCTTCCTTCCTTCCTTCCTTCCTTCCTTCCTTCCTTCCTTCCTTCCTTCCTCCCCCTGCCCCCAGACAAGGTCTTGCTTTGTAGTTCTAGCTGGCCTGGAATTCACTTTATTGCCCAAGCTGGCCTCAAACTCTTAGTCCACTCCCACCCCAGCTTCCCCAAAGCCTGGTATTATGTGTACCACCATGAACATCTCTGAGTTTGCACCTTAAGCTTCGTGTGTTGAATTCAATTGAAAATTTGAGGTATTGAGAGAGCAGACACTTAATCCAAATCTGGGCCTGTAGGAGCTGTTGAGAGTCTAGATAAGGTTATTAGGTTAGATTTAGGTTAGATTTCTGTGACTGAGTAACCAAGGGCTTTATAAGAGGAGGGAGAGAGACCGGAATATCTGCCCTCTTTTCTTCCTTTTCCTTCCCTTCTCTCCCCTCTCTCCTCTCTTGTCTCTTTTCTCCTCTTCTCCTCACCCCTGCATGTCAAGACTGGACCCATGCCAAGACTGAACCACCGTGAGACCGCCTTGAGGTTAACCACCACACACAAAGCCCTTCGATATTGATCTTCGGAAGCACAAGTCATAGTAAACTCTTTTTTATAAAGTTACTTGGCCTCAGGTATTTCATGATAGTATTGCAAAATGGATTAACCCATCTAGTCAAATCAGTTATGCTTTTAGTTGATAAAGATCCAGGATTGCCATCAATAGGCCTTCTTAATGGGCCTGGGGGAAACCAGAGGCAAGAGTTGGCTACCCATAGGTTGGTCACAAAAACTATGAACTAATACTTAAAAAATTGTCTTGCTGGGTGTGGTAACACATGCCTTTAATCACAGCCGTTGGGAGGCAGAGGCAGGTGGATCTCTGGGTTGGAGGCCAGACAGAGCTACATAATTGACTCTCAAAAAATTTGATCACCAGAGGAAACGGATATTTCCATCTTATTTTAGGAATTCATGGCACCTGACCACTGTGGGGACCAGTGTCAGTCTCACCAGGCATCAAGGAAATGGAGCTGCCTCCAGTAAGACAAGGCATATATTCCGCTTCAATGGCTAGGTGGGATGCAATTTTACATTTTCTACTCCAGATTCATATGCTGAATTACACTCCTCAATGTTATTATGCCATCGAGCCTAAGGAGGTAACTAAGGGAAAATGGGGTCATAAGGTAAGATTCTGATTGGATAGAGCTGATGTCCTTAGAAGAGGAGAGAGCAGAAAGCTCCTCACCTACACACAGAGGAAAAGATTTTCATAGCAAACACCATGTGAAGGACTCTGTCTACAAGCCCAGGATCCCGCACTAGGAAACAGCTCCGTCAGCACCTCCACCGTAGACTGTCTGCTTACAAAGCAGAGTTATCAGGTCCCTTCCTACTGCCTGGGTTTCACATCCAGTCACTGAGCCCTTCTCCAAGGCCACAGCCATGCTGTACAAATCTGACTCCATCGCATCCCATCCCATCCCTGAACTCGGCAATACCATGCGTTCCTGAAAAATGTTCCCCCTAAAATTAAAACAGGGCCGCACCCCTCAAATCAAGAGATCCTCACTGTTGCAAGGATGACTAGATGTTTGTGCTGTTGCTGGGGAACCTTGATGCGTGCTGTACGGAAGAGAGTCAAGGAATCTGATCAACCTTGCAGTAGACCTGGGCCTTGGGATGACATCCTGGCCTGAGCCGTTATTGTGGGTGGAGATGAGAGAGCATCATCAACACAATGGACCAGGGTAGAGGGGCGCTGGAGCAAGCATGCCTTTCCCGGGTCTGTGACCTCTGTCGCCAATGCTGGGCTCTCGATGCACCTGTCTAGGGTTGCTAAAACAGTGGGTAAGCAAAAGCCAAAGCAAAAGCTCATTAGTAAACACAGGCGCTTCAGAAGCAGATACGGGGGATCAAGAGCCTGCAAGTCTGAGCCAAAACTTCTAGTCAAACAAGTCTGAGCCAAAACTTCTAGACAAGTTCTAAATTGTAATAAATGCCAGAAACCTTTCTGCATTTAACTCAAATCTACTAAAAATGAATAAAGCATTTCAGCCTGATGTATCAGGCTTTTAAAAAGTTATTACTGTGATTTTCTTGCTTCTCAAGGCTGGTGCTCTAGGCCCCAGAGCCAGTGCCTGCTACCTCTGAACTAATCTTAGACCCAGGTCTTCCCGTTGATAACACTGGGTGGAGGATGCAATGTACTTTACAAAATGAGTCATTTGGACTAACACTCAGACTAGATGTTGCTATAAAAACCACATTAGGCCATGAGGTAGTCTTTAAAGAGAACAACCATCAATATGGACCTAAATTTTTGTTATATAGCCCACCGGAGCCTTCTTCAGAGACCATCACTTGTCTTCTTTATCACAAATCAAGCATTTTCTGCTATATATATTTCTGATGGTGGTGCTTCTGGGACTAAACCCAAACAAAGCGTTGCACATGCTAAGCCCCACTTCTGTTATTTTTAGGAGTTATGTTTGACTTGTCAATCACACTGAAAAGCCCTATGTGAGTGGCTAGAGGGATGGCTCAGTGGTTAAGGCATTTGGTGTTCTTCTAGTGGACCTGAGTTTGATTCCTGGCACCCACCCGGGAACTCCCGGCTGTCTAAAATTCCAGTCCCAGGGTGTCTGACGCCATCCATCTTCAGGCTGTCAAGGGTACTGGATGCACATGGTGCACGGACATACATGCAGACAAAACACCATACAGATAAAACACATTTAAAAAGGAAAAAAAAAACCCTTGATAATCATAACTCATGACCTTATTAACCCATTTCTTGAAACCATAATTCTCCCCCTCTTGAGCTTTTAAAATCTGATCCATTAAATAAATTGAATGTATGTGTACTTGGAGTTCTCACTCTTTCAAACATGAGGTAATAAGTGAGCTGCATTAGGGTGTGAGATGATGCCTTTGAAGAGGAAAGTCTCTCAAAATGCGTTATAGGCAGCCAATATTTGTTTTGTCTTTCAAAAATGTATCTAATGCCTATGCCCCCAACTATGATTCAAAATAGGCATGAAATTCTAAAAATATAATTTCGTATCCCCAGTCCCCTAGAAACATTTGCTTTGTCATATTCTAGAAGTTGGCGCTAGGGAGCTGGAGAGCAGAACTTCGAAACTTCTTGGTTTCTTTGTTTGAGGCAAGTGTATTCTGTTTTGGTATATGATAGTTAACTCTGTCGTTTTAGTTACTCATGGTTAACAGTTGTTAGAAAGTATTAAATGGGAGCTAGAGAGATGGCTTAGTGGTTAAAAACTCTCGACTGCTCTTCCAGAGGTCCTGAGTTCCATTCCCAGAACCCACATGGTGGTTCACAACCATCTGTAATGGGATCTGATTCCTTCTTTTGGTGCTCATGAAAACGGAGCATTCATATACATAAAATACATGAATAAATAAATCTTTTTAAAAAGGGAATATTAAACGAAACATTTCAAAAATAAACTATAAGTTTTCAATGGCCTTTCTAATTAACACAGTGAAATCGTGTGTTGACCACTCCCTCCTGCCTAGGCGGTGAACCATCTCTTTGTCCAGAGTACCTACACTGTATATGCTATTTGCTTGTGGGTCACTTAGTTATCTAGTTTTGACCCGCTGCGGGATTTTCAAGCATCTCTTATAATAGTATGTTACCGATAGGGGGTGTGAGGATGTGTGAGGGTACTTTCTGTATTCTGCAATGTAAGAAGGAATCTGCATATATACTTTATTCATGACCCGTTTGCTCTCAAGAGTGCAGAGTTGACACCAGCAGACATTAAGCAGACTAAGAGGCTTAAGAACTGTCTGATCCCAGATATTCAAAATGAAAGACAAATGGAGAGGGTGATAACACGGGAGACATGCCTATCACACCAATTCCAAGAATGTAAAGACCACCTAGGAGAAATTGTTTCCTTCGATAACAACTGCTGCTTGGGGTTGAGATGCTGAGACAGTTGCTTCAGGTGCTAACCTGTCGGTGACTTTTCCGAGCACTGGTCCCCTGAAGGAAGTGCAATGTAAACATTCACGCGTCTGTGTATGCACCTGTGTGGAAAAAGACAACACATGCGATGCCCCATATTCCAAACACACCACAACTCAGTGTCATCCACCTTTATTTCATCGCTGAAACTTTGGGTCATCTTGCAGCATCTTAAAAAGGGCTCGTAGCCGGGCGGTGGTCGCGAACACCTTTCATCCCAGCACTCAGGAGGCAGAGGCAGGCAGACCTCTGTGAGTTTGAGGCCAGCCTGGCCAGTTCCAGGACAGGCTCCAAAGCTACAGAGAAACCCTGTATCCAAAAACCAAACCAAAACTAAATTAAAAAGAAGAAGAAGAAGAAGAAGAAGAAGAAGAAGAAGAAGAGGAGGAGGAGGAGGAGGAGGAGGAGGAGGAGGAGGAGGAGGAGGAGGAGGAGGAGGAGGAGGAGGAGGCCGGTATAGTACAGTAAGATTTGGAGAGAAACCACATTCATATGACATTTATTACAGGTTATTGTTCAGTATTCTATTAGGCTGTTGTGAGTCTCTTACTGTGCCCAATTTACATATTAAACTTTATCATATGTATGCATATACATGGGCAAAGTATAGTATGCAGATTGCATGATTTCCATTATCCATAGAGGTTTGAAAATGTGTCACCTGAAGAAAAGGTAGAAGTCTCACGTTTATTTTTTTGTCCTCGGTTTCAAGAGAAAATTCCGTTTTAGAATTAAGACATTTCACCACGATACAGCAGCTAGTTTTGTTTTAAATTATTAATTTTAAAAAGTGGGTGAGTGTATTTAAGCTCAATATTTGTTCTTCAGATTTTAAGAGCTGCATTCATCTGTAAACTAGTTCTTACTTCTCATGGCATAGCCCCCTACACAGAGTTGAGCACAGACGGCAGCCCTTCCTCCTGATAGCTCACCAAGTTGGATCAAATTCTGACATCTTACGTTCCCCCCCATAAATCTAAAAAAGCGACAAAGAGCAGCAACAATTCACGGTTCAGGGCCAGTACTCGGCAACCCTACTAACCCAAGTTCCATCCCTGGGACCCACACGTTGGTAGGAGAGAAGAGACTTGCGCGTAAGTTGTCCTCTGACCTCCACAAGCATGTGCCAGCACACGCACAAATAAATCAACGCAATAAAATTGTAAAACAAGACTTTATGAGTTAGGGGACAGAGAGTTGGCACTTGACACCCATGCCTGAGGACCTGAGTTTGGATCCCAGCATCAACGAAACCCTGCAACCCCAAGGCTGGGGGTTACAAATCTAGGTCCAGGCTGAACGAGAGACCTTGTCTCAGAGGATCAAGGAGGGGTGTGGTCAAGCAGGATTCCCAATGTCCTCCTCTGATCTCCGCGTGTGTGCGGAGAGACATGTAGGAATTCATGACTTATTTCCCCTTTCATTGCACACTCGGCAGTACCGAAAGTGTTTTCCCGTTGTCAGTTAATAAGAGCACACTTAAGGTTGCTCATACTCAACTTTGAACATTTCCAAGGAACCTCCAAATGCTGGCAGGTTTATGTCCACTTTATTCCAGTTGGTGAGGGAATATTGAGGCTGGGGACGGGACACAGGGAGGGAACAGACAGGACCTGCCGCTCTCTCTTACGCTGCTGGTTCTGAGAAGGGCAAACAGCATCACAGCACCGGGCACCGCTTCTATGACACCGTGATACGGATAACTATGCTGTTTCTCAACAGCCGGCACCGTACACCTATCCCAGCTCTGCTCTAAGACTGTGTTCACGATAAAAGCTTTGTGGTCCAGCTAAAAGGCTTTCTAAGTCTCCTTTGATTGGTGTTCTTCGAACAAACTAAGCTGCCTGGACTGTGGCAGGAAATGGAGGACTAGGATGAGACATCCCTGTGGAGTTCACGCTGCGGAAATCAATGGACCAAGGGCGGAAATTTCCCAGAGAGGCTCATTAATTAGTAATCGGCGAGCCACTGGCCCGGGGTCACAAGGCAATGGAAGAGAGCGAAATCACCCAGGAGTGACGAAGTCGTTTAAATGTCAGGGTGAAAGTCACTCTGTATGCTGTGTTCACACCTGACATTCCCCCAGGTAGGGTCTCCGGCGCCCGAGGTGCAGACTTACCCAGCAGGAGGAGTCGGTGCGTCTGCTGCAGGTCGCGCTTTTGCTCGCGCAGCATGCGGTCGATGCCGCGGCTCACTTTCCTCGCCTCCTTAGCGGCTTCTCGCTCCTCGGCGCGCAGCTGCTCTTGCCGCCGCCGGCTCTGCAGCTCCACTGCCGGCCGCACGCTCGCGGGGTTCCGGCCGGCGCTTCGTCGGAGCAGTGTCCCCGTTGGAGCCGGGGCTGGGACCGGGACTGGGGCTGGGATGGCGCTGGGCTGCCCGTCCTCCGAGCGCGGGTCCGAGGCGGCGCAGGGGGCGTCCTCCGAGCTGCCGAAGAGCAGCGGTCGCAGGCTATAGCACAGGCCCATCGGGACACGGGGCGCGGGCAGGTCCCCCGGGTCAGACTGTGGCTCCCGACGATGCAGGAGGCTGTGCTGTACTTGGACCCCGGGGTGCCGGATGCGGGGCGTGGCTGTGGTGGGTCTGGCCCGAGGACCACGGCCCCTCACTGCCCCGAGGGGCCATTGTGCACCGTCCGCCCGTCCTGGGCGGGTGCTCTCACCTGAGAGCGCCGCGAGCTGGCAGAGCTGATCCAGATGCCCGGCCTTGGCCAGTCCGGCCCCCTTACCGTAAATGCTGTTGCGCAGCCTGTTTCCGTTACCGTAAATACCTCCTCCTATGGCAAATATTGCTGCCCTAGCTGTTTACCTTAAGTACCAGGCAGAACTTCTTGCCCGGTTGCAGGGGCTATTAGGTTACCTCTAGCTGGAGCTGACAGAGACCGAGCGACCCAAGGTGCCGGGGCAGGGCAGAACATTGTTAAACACTGTTGAAAATGTTAGTTTTTGGTGGAACTTTCTATGAATGAGCAAAACTGTTCTGGTTAGTTTTGTGTCAACTTGACACAAGCTAGAGTCATCAAAGAGGAAGGAGCCTCAATTGAGGAAAAGCCTCCTGTAAGGCATTTTAAACTTTTGATCAATGGGGAAGGGCCCTGCCGGTTGTGGGTGGTGCCATCCCTGGGCTGCTGCTGGTCCTCCGTTCTATAAAAAAATAGGCTGAGAAATCAGGGGAAGCAAATCAGTAAGCAACCCCCCTCCAGGTCTTCCGCATCAGCTCCTGCCTCCAGATTCTGCCCTGTTTGAGTTCCTGTCCTGACTTCCTTCAGGGTCCTTCCCCACCCCCAACTTGCGTTTTGGTCATGGTGTCTTGTCGCAGCAATGGAAACCCTAACCAAGGTAACTCCCTAGAGTGGGTTGGAGAGATACCTACCCACTTTGGAGAGACACTTTGGATAACAATGGATAGCCCCTTCCCTTAAGCCCTGCAGCTTGGAGCTGGGCAGCTCTAACCGGCAGCCCCTCTTTGACAGCCAGTCTGTTGGACACACTTGGAAGCCAGGTGACACGTGCCAACTGAACAGGTTATGGCAACTGAAGCCAAGACTCCTGCTGTGGAAGGCCTTGCGCCAGTCATGACCACTGTAGGCCGCGGTGCCGGCATTGGAAGATGGTATCCCCAGCAAGATAGGCTGTGGTGACCGTTAGATGACCTGGAAGCTATTTTCATTGAAGAAGGAGGGGAAGCATCAAGAGACCAGCGCTATGAAACTGGAGGCTATGCTGTGGTTGATGCAAATACAATTCTTCATTTACAGGACACGCCCTCACCATGGCCTTCTCTGGTCTATATAAATTAGATGGTTCAGCTAGTTTTCCTGTCCTTCTCATGGTGTTGCAATATGAGGCCTTATGAAATGGTCTTTCCTTGCCTATCACGGGCACCGCCAGCTTAGCTGGAAACAACAGTGCAACAGCGGCGAGAGCCAGCTGTGACAATGAAGACAGCTGAGGGGTTAGCGGAGCAACCACCAGCCACTCCTCGGGCACAGTGGCAGGAAGCCAAGGCTGGAAGGAGGAAGACTGTGAGGAGTGAGGGATGGAGGCTTTTTGGGGCTGTGGTCACTAGAGACACCGCCCCTCAGGGTTGAGGGTCCTGATACCCAAGCCTGCTTGAGAGCCATGACCGTAATTTCCTGGTCACTGGAGGGTAGGTGTGGAGCATCTCAATAGGAAGTACTTGAAGGCCCTGACACTAGCTGGCACTAACTGCTGCTGACTGTTGCTACAGCTGCCACTTAAGAGCAGGGAGTTTCACTGGAGGCACAGTGCCAGGCTGCTGGCAAGTGTGCACCCAGAGCCCAAAGTCTCTGGCTTCTAAGGCACGGAACCACAAGCCAAGTGTAGAAGGCTAGGGGTACTGTCAAGAGTGACGACTGTTCTCAGGGGGCTAGAGGGAGGCTTACTTTCTTCAAAAATCATTCAGAGCATGGTGGTAGTGGCACATGCCTTTATTTTTTTTGTTTGTTTTTTGTTTTTGTTCCAAGACAGGTGTTTTAAAATTTAATTTTATTTTTTTTTCTGTGTAGCCTTGGCTGTCCTGGAACTCACTCTGTAGATCAGGCTGGCCTCAAACTCAGAGATTTGTCTGCCTCTGCCTCCTGAGTGCTGGGATTAAAGGTGTGCACCATCACAGTGAAGGCAGAGGCAGGTGGATCTCTGTGAGTTCGAGGCCAGCCTGACCTACAAGAGCTAGTTCCAGGACAGGCTCCAAAGCTACAGAGAAATCCTGTCTTGAAAAACAAAACAACAACAACAAAAAAATCATTTCGGTTTTTGAGATTGTAATTTGATTGAATTATTTCCCCCTTCTCTTTCCTCCGTTCTACCCCGTCATGAGCGCTCCTTGCTCTCAAATTCATGGCATCATTTCATTATGTATGCAATATCATGTACACACACACACACACACACACACACACACACACACACTCCTAAATATAACCACCTTGCTCTGTATAATGTTTCTTGTGTGCCTTCCCCAGGAAGGTACACTTTTTTCTCCCAGTAGCATGCTTAGCACCTTGCTATGAAAGTTAGCCAATAGAAATGAAGCTTGCGGGGCAGCACCAACTCCATTTCTTCATGTCCTATGACTCAAGTAAATGGTTGTCTTCAACATCAGGGTCTTATCATCAAACCTAGAGGGGAGCCAAGAACACTGACAATATTATAAAGTTTGGGGTGCTTTGGGACTTCACTGGCCAATGAATCCCAAAGAAGTAACCCATTTCTGGCACTAGGCTTTCTCTCAACTTCTTGGATGACAGACTGCTGAAGCACATGAGTTCTTTGTAAATACATTAAAAAATCTATTGTGTCTGTGTGAATATACACGCTTGTGCCTCCTGGCCATGGGCTGCATGTAGAGATTGGCGTGCATGTTCTGGAAGTTGGTTCTAGTCTTCCACCAGGTGATGCTCAGTATCACTCAGATCATCAGACTTGGCAGCAATTGCCTTTACCCACCGAGCTTATTAACTTCGGCTTTTTTTTTCAAGGAACCACCGCAGTGTATCTTATGTCACAAAATTCCTGAAAGAGTGCATATTAAGTGCCTTCAACAGAAAGTTCCTGTGAGGCCATGCCTCTGCTTTATTTAACCCATATACAGTGGAAATACACATCAAACATTGCATTGTACCCTTAATTATATATGATCAGTTACAAAGAACTTGAATGCAACTAATTAAATTTCTAATTATTATTCTAATATTCTATTACTCAATTATTCTATTATTATTAAGACACTTTTATTTTCCATTGCGGTGACAAAAACACCATGACCAAGGTAATTTAGAGGAGAACTGAGCTTGCATTTCCAGAGGGTTAAAGTCTATGGTGGCAAGTGAAGGCATGACAGTAGGCAGCTGAGAGCTCGCATCTCGATCCACAAGTAGGAGGCGGAGAGTACACGGGTGTGTGTGTGTGTGTGTGTGTGTGATAGGAGCCTTTAAAATCCCAAGCTTGCCCCCAGTGAAGTTTCAAAAGACCGATTTTGATCTAGTTCTGCTTCCTGCTTGTGGTTTGAGATGTGAGCTCAGGCTGCCATGCCTTTGCCCCCCATCATGGACTCGAAACTGTTGAAACTGTGAACCCAATTAAATTCTTTCTTCTATAAGCGGTGTTGGTCATGGTGTCTTATTGCAGCAAGAAAAAAGCGACGAATAACTAATACATTGTGACTCCTGGTGTATCAACCACACTTCCGGGCAGACCCCACACTCAGAGAGTCAGTTGACATTAGACATTTATTTTCTTTGTGAAAAGAATTATTTTATTTTTTAGGGCTAGAGAGATGTTTCAGCAGGTAAGGGTACTTGCTGCTCTGACTGAGGACCTGGGTTCCCAGGCCACATGTCACAGCTTGCCACCATTTGTAACTCCAGATCCAGGGGATCTGATTCCCTCTTCTGGCTTCTGCAGGTACCAGGTATGCATGTGGTACACAGACAAAACACTTATACACATAAAAGAAAAATAAGTCTTTTAAAAAAGATCTTCCTGGAAAACGTTAAGTGTGTATGCCTGTATTAGTTTGGACACACGTGTGCAGGTGCCTGTGGCCATCAGATCCTTTGGAACTAGAGTTACAGGCAGTTGTAAGCTACCCATTGTCGGGGGGCTGGGAACCAAACTTGGGTCCTCTCCAAGAATGGTTTGCTCTCTCAGCCTCTGTGCCATCTCCCCAGCCCCAGATACTTAGCTTTTATGGTTGCGTTTGAAATTTTCGCCACTAGTAGATTTTGTATGGAATTTGTCATCCTTTAGTGTTTATGGGTTCCTTTCTTGCTTTCAGGGCATTGATATTTGATACTATGGTCCAGGATGTGGAGACGATGCCAGCCAATTGCATTTCTTTCTTTCTCTTTTTTCCTTTTCCGGTTTTTAGGCTTTATCTGTTGGTTCCCTACAGTGTAGAAATTTGTTTTCGTGACAATGGTGATACCGGGCAGGGAAAAGCCTAAAGAAGCCCGTGTTCTGCTTGCTCTTTTTACTTAACCATTGTTTTTGGAGATCACACAGCTGGCCATGCATTGTTAGTTTCTTTGTGGTTTTGTTGACGACACCTGTGACCAGAGTACTGGCGTTTGTAATGCCGTCGTCACAAATGGGCTGAAAAGCTACACTTGTTCTGAGGCTCACGATCTAAGAAGGCCGTAGGTTAAGACCCCCCAAAACCTACATCTCATGTCCAGGCTACATAGCAAAAGGGCACGTGTCAGTCAGCCACTCCAGAATTCTGTCTCCTTCCTCTGGTGGCATAGTCTTTCCTTACCTCCAGGGAAGGATCTTTCCTAAATACATTGTATCCCGAGTTACAGAGACCATAATAGGTCACAGGCTTACCCGGGGTTCATGGTAGGCTGTAGTTCTGTAGGCCCTGCCACCCGCCAAGAGCAAGACAGATGACATGCGTGAAAATAGAGTGATACATTTGGCTCTGGGAAAACGACATTTCGATTTTGTTTCTAGCTGCTGGAAAATAAGCAAAACCAAGCTTCTTCAAGGTGAGATGAGAACGCGTGCTCATTATATATCTCCCTGGAAGTCAGAAGTCAAAGGATGCCATAAACTTGTCAAATACACCCAGTCTTCATTTCGGCTAAGTGGTATGTTTGTCTCCCTGAAGGACAGGGAACTAGATATTAAGAACCCAAGCATCTCTGTCTTTGTGCAGGGAGCTTTAAATCCTACTTGGCTGTGCATTGGTCTGGAGACACCTTCTTTACCCCAGTGCAAGGCATGGGAGGCTTAACTCTAGCAAGCTTGGCTGCTGTTGGCTCCTGCTGTTGGCGCCTCCAGTAGCACTGCCCGTTGGCCCGTCTGCTTGTCTGCTTCTTACCCATCTGCCAGTGATGCTGTTTCACAGGCTTTCAGCAGAACCTTGTGTCCCAGCTGGAAGGAATCTACAGAATTCCTATTAAGGCAAAAATCTCTAGTTACGTGCATTAGTTTTCCACAAGCTGAAAAATCTGTCCTAGATGGCACACATACACTTCCTTTAAACTTCCCAATCTGTTAGAGTGTAACTCAGTTTAAGTATTGTCCGCAGTGGTCGCCCCACTGAAAGCTTAAGCTGACCCAGAGAGACAAGTTTCTTCTTTTTAATTGTTTTTTTTTTCTCTCTGTGATGGAAATAAGCCGGGATCAATACTTCTGTTCCTCCATCCTGGCCACCGAGGAAAGTGTTTCTCTTCAGCTCTTCTCTCTTGGACACTGGTTTTTCTGTGAGATGAACATTCTGATCTGAGCTGACTCGTAGAACCAGTGTTCTCGGCTGTGATCAGAAGGTTTTTCTGTTATCAAGCTGATACAAGCTAGAGGTGTCTGGAAAAGGGAACCTCTGTTGAGAAAGTGTCTTCAGCAGATCGCCTGGAGGCAAGTCTATGGTGGGTTTTTTATATTTTTTCTTGACTAAGGATACTCTCCACTGTGGGAAGTGACACTCCTGGGCAGGCGGTCCTTGGTTATATAAGAAAGCAGACTGAACAAGGCACGGAGAGCAAGCCAGTAAGCAGTGTTTCTCTCTAGTCTCCACTTCAGTTCTTGACCCGAGATTTTGCCCGGGCTTTCCTCAGTGATGGAGCATGTAAGCTGTAAGAGGAGACAAGCCCTTTCCTCTCTATGTTGCTTTAGCCGTGATCTTCAGCACAGCAACACAAAGCAAATTAGAACACCAGGGATGGAATACATCAAGTTTTTACTCTCAAGATTGTCCTTCTCTGTAAAAGTACCCATTGAGTCTAAGGCCTTGCTTTGATTCTCCCCAGGCACACAGAATCAGCAAGAACAGAAGTGTCATTTTCTCCTAGCCAAATATGCCATTCCATTTTCACCTCTGTTGTCTGTCTTCCTCTCGGCAGGTGGCAGGCACTTCTGGCCCCGTGAAAGGTCAGTCTCTCGCCCTTTGTTCAGGGGACTTGTTTCCTTTGTTCTTGGTCCTGCTAGCCTCTTCAGTCATCACACATGCCATCATTCCCAGCAGGAACTGAAGTCCCAGCGACTCCTCGCCTCTTTTCCTTCAGGGATCCTCACACATACTTGAGGTCCTGATCATTACAGACCCGCCAGTGGATATTCTGGAACCCTATCAAGCTCAGCTGGCTTGGTCAGTTCTTGAGACTTGTCTTTTAATGTTCTTGTAGGAACGCTCTCTCCCAAGACTTTCCTTCTCAGGGTCCTCCCTGGTCGCCTGCATGGTCTCTGTTTCCAAGTGACTCGGAGATCCCCTCTGCTTCCAAGCTGTGGTTTAAATTAGGCGCTTTTAGGAATCCTACCCACCGAGTCCTTCCCTTTGAGTTCTCGACTTCTACAACTAATGATCTGACACCTCCACTGGGCGTCTAGTGATCACCTCATTTTCATACCCGCGTAGCCGTAGCCATGTGCCCCTTGCGGCTCAGATGGGGAGGGTAGCGGGCTCAGGGCCTCAAGCTCCCAACTTCAGCCTCCTCCACTTCTCCTTTTCATGCTCCGCACCAGTTGAGCATCCTCAGGCCATCACTTTACTCGTTGGTATGGGACAGTTGTCTGTATTCTGTCAGTTATATTTTAAATAAACGCCTATTGGTCAGTAGCCAGGCAGGAAGTATAGACGGGACAACCAGACAGGAAGTCAAGGTGGATCAATGAGAACAGGGTAATTCTGGGAAGAAGGAAAATTCTTCTGCGATTGTGACCCTGCCCCAGAAGAGGCAAGATGTGACTGCCCTGCTGAATAAGGTACTGAGTCACATGGCTAACACAGATAAGAATAATGGGCTAATAATGGGCAATATAAGTTATAAGAGTTAGTAAGAAGCCTGAGCTAGTGGGCCAACCAGTTTATAACTAATGTAGACCTCGGTGTGATTTCTCTGGGACTTAACAATTGCGGGAACCGGGCAGGACAGAAAACTCAGTCAACAACTCGTGGTGTATGTTTCAAGCACTTCTGTCTCCACTACCTTAGTAGTAACTCAAATGATTACCATCTTGCACTTGGAAGGAGCCCAGTCGAAAGCTTTCTCTGCTTCCATAACCACGTGATTTCATAAACCTTTTACAAAGAACAACCCAGACATGCTACTCTGTTGCGTATATAGTAGTGCTTTCCTGTACTGTTGAAGGAGGCATCACCTCTCCTTGACTTGGTGGGATGCCCTCTATGACCTTGATTCCACCTCCTTCATTGGCTCCTGTCACTCTCTATCACATGTGTTGGTCACACACATAGACTTTCCTTCTAGTCCTTGATACTGGAATCCTTTCTGGCGTTGGGCATTTGAAATTGTCCATTCTTTAGCCTGGAAACTTTGTCAAATAGTTTCTAGACCAAGGAAACGGAGTAGCTTCAAACATAGCGAATGACTAGCAACAAGGAAGAGGAATCCATTGTAAGCTCTGTGGAAGTAGAAGCGTAGTTTCTCCAGTTCTCTGTGTTCTTAGTGTCTGAGTAAATGAATGAATGCAAGGTCTTTTAGACATGGTAACCCCAAGAAAGAAGAGGTTGGACAAGGTTCCTAGAGAGCTGAGAAGGATCCGGAAGGAATAAAGAGTACTTCCACCACACCCAGCCACTTCCTGTGCCAGGAGTTAACAAGGGCTATTGAAGGCTAGCCTCAGCGGCCTCTCAGGGTTCAGAAGTGTGAAGGACTTTTTTGCTTTGACTATTGGAGGGCGAATGAACAAACTCTCTCACTCTGTATTTCTTTGTGCCTGTTTCTTTATTGTTCTGTCATGCTGCAAAGTTTCTAGTTACACACATACACACACACACACACACACACACACACACACACACACAGACACACACACACACAGATTCTTCTCTGGTAAAAGAAAGGTTATAAGGCCTGAACTTCTCAGGGTCATAAAACAGAGCTGCCTAAAACAACAGTGTCAGCTTCTTTATGGCCCCCATGAAGGTGTGGCTAGAAAGGGGCCCAGCAGCACGAAGAGGCAAAATGTTGATTTAGGAGGCTTTAAATTTTAAGAAGGGAGAAGGGGAGTTTGTGCATGTTATTACATTACTAGGTTAAAGTCCTGTATTGATAAATTGAAGTGAGCATAGGTATAGGGAATTAATAGCTTTCTCAGGGTTAAAGCTGGGGGTTAGCACTTTTTCAAGTCAGCTGTGAACGAATTTGGGACACTCAATCTCCTTATCAGGAAGGACTAAGACTCAAACAAGCTTAGACACGCCATACCCTGACCTCTGACGGTCCCAAATGTGATCTATTGGAAAGACTCCTCTCCTTACTAAATGTCCTGCCAAGTAAAAGATAACTTCAGGGAACTGACTTCTAAGTTTTATCTCAGGGAATGGAGCAGAGATTTGACTGTGGGAATCAAGGTTTTTGCCTGTGTGACTAAATTTTCTCACTGGGGGTCCCAAAGAGTTGGGGGAAAGTCACCCAATAACCAAAAGAACAAGGCAGGCTTTTAAGTGTCCACAGTCCTTGTGGGACAAATAGATCCAGTTATGAAGCCTATCCCAGTATATATTCTATATACCAAAACTGTATAGCTAAATGAAAAGTCATCTTCCTGACCATCCACAGATATATGTGCCCATAAGGTTGAGATGCAGTTGTAAGATTACATATATACATCACATGAGATTACATTACAATGCAGTATTGGTGGATACTAAGCTGCTTTAGCAAAAGTGAGCAACACTTTTCAGAGTTTGGTGGTCCTGCAGGCCTTCTCCGGGCAGGATTAACCTCCATCAGAGAGCCACTCCTTTGGTGGGTTGACATTTGAATACTAAGTTGTCACCTGCTGGAACTCTCATGGCCCCTGGCAAAGAGTAGATCCTTCAAGGTTGAGGAAGGAGAACACATTAAGCTATGAGCTTCCTGCTTCTGGGGTGAGGTATCAGCAGTGCACTAAGACCCAGAGGTAAAAATAAGGAGTTGAAGATAGGGGTGTGAAAGTAGGCTCACCAATAGCTCACATCAGAAAGGTGGTAGCTAGTGTCATCTGATCAGGAGAGCCACACAACAGTGCATATAAAAATTTCTGTAGAGGTGACTCGGGACTGAACAGTCTCTACACCTAAAGCTTCCCAACTTATATCCTAGTTATATGGCTAAAACCCCAAGGAGAGGACTAGGAAGGAAAAGGGCACACCATTGCTGCCCCCCACCCAGCTTGTGAGAGCCAATTACATATTCTACATTTTCCTCCTCACACAACTTCTTACTCAGTTATACCATAGAGTGGTAGCCATGGTGGGAATATAACAGAGAAGTGAACAATGTGGAACTCAAGGCCCCCTTTCCTTTCTTTACTTCTCAGAGGTCCTGGTTTATGAGGGAGCCAGTAGCAACAATCTGGGTGAAGTCTCCCAATAGAAATGTAACGGATGAATAGGAAGTACATCTTGTTTTCTTACTGCTATAACCCCCCCCCCCCCCACCGCTCTTGAGTGTTTATTCGGGTCAAGATCAATGCTTACTGTGATACGCAGACATGAGTCAAGGTGACAGGCTTATGTGCAATACTCATGGGGTACTGGTGTAACTAAGAAGGCATCTATGTGGCTATGAGATAAGAAGCGACATTGAGCTTCTGCTTCCTAGGAACACAAGTCACGCGCCCAACCTTAACTCAGGTAACTCCAGAGCAGAGACAGCACCACCTGCATCAGAAATATGCTTCAGCAGAATCCTGGCTGTTGTTAGAGGTAGGATTTCCATACTATGTCAGTGTGTGCTCCCTGTGGAAGTCAGGTATGTCTGGGGTTGTTTATGGCAGCGACACCCTTTACTTCAGGAACCAGCTGTAGGGACACAGTCTTAGGAAGAGCTTGGAAGAACTTCAAGTGATGGGACCCGCAGCTCCACCAGATGAACAACTGTAGAAGGTCAGATATGAAGCCAGACATTAGTATGGCTTCATTAGGGATGCTGGGTTGTGGGGGAGGCTAGCCTGCGAACAGGGCAGGTACTTAGAACAATTTTTTGTGTGAGTGTTTCCCAGGAGTTCCTGTTGGCACAAAGGACCCAGGAACAAGAGGGATTAAGTGGGTAGGGTCTTTCTATCAGTACAGAGATAGGACAGAGGGCTTGATGAACAAACAGGGAGGGCCAGTTTCAAACCTACGCAGGGTAGTAACAGTCTTCATTTTCTTCTCAGTTGGAACCCAGTCCACTGGCTGTTTGGATCAGGGGCTACAGTACCCATCTCGAAAGACTTGTGCTCTGGCTGGTACATCTGTGCTGTAGGATCATCTTGCTGGCCCTAATGAACTGGGTATGAATATATGTCACGAAATGCAGGCAATTGTTGAAGCCTGCTCCAACAAAATCAGCTAGGGTGCCTGGATTGGGGTGGCGTTAAGGTTAAAGAAGTGTCCAGATGAAAGAAACAGATAGAAAACACAGGGTAGATTTGGGAGGTCTGTTTGGTCATGAGTTTATTTCAGAACTTGTTTTTATATAGATTAATGGCAGCCGGCAGAACAAAGAGCAGTACAGTCTGCTAACCGTCTCCCTGTCCTTGAGAGGAGGTGCAAGCAGGTTTGTATCGCTCATGTGAATTCTGCTAGCAGCAAGCAGTTTCCTTTTTCTATCTGGATGTGCCTTCGGCTGGCATTCACTAGCCTGCTTCTTAATAGATAATGTGTTCTCTACTCATGGGCATAATGCTCTCTCCCATGGGCCTAATCAGAGCTTTCTCGTAACCCTCAAGGATGCAGGCAGAGCAGGCAACCTTGGACTCAGATGACTTCTTTAAGTCAGAACTGACTCCAGATGGAAACTGAGTCACATGTGGGCTCCCACAGGCAGTAGGGTAGTCAGGAGAATGGGAATCACTTTGCAGACGGAAGACAAAAATCCAGTTGCTGCGCAGAGGTAAGAAAAGGAGAGTGCTGGGCTTTTAGCTGGGATCTTGGCCTTGGAAGTCTTGACGCATAGACCCCAAGACCCCAATCTTGGCAACATGAGCCATCCTGTTGGTCTTTTCTACTGTTTTTACTTGGGCACTTTTTATCCATCTTCTCCTTGGCTCCTTTTAGCCTGAAGCCTCTGCCGTCCATCTGGAGAAGAGTTAGATTTGTCTCCTTCAGATGTTAGATGTTTGGAATATTCTGTGTCGACTTTGTCTGCAGAGTCACAATGTGCCTTACAGATCTCAAACATGCCAGGAGCCCAAAAAGAGTTGTAATGCTATGACAGAATGCGCAGCCCTGGGACCTTTCTACAGGGACAGTACAACTCTGTCCTAACTTCTGACAAATGAAGCGCAGTGGTTGATGCGGGCCACACAGTGGCTGCGGAAGCTAGGATGACATGGGCTAGAGTGGTAAGGGGGCTGAGGAAGAGGAAGGAAGTGAGCAAAACTTTCAAGGAAGTTTATGGTTGTGAAGGCAAAAAATTTTGCGATGATCTCATTGAAATAATCTATAGCTTGGCAGAAGGACCCAGGCCAAGAGAAGAACATTCATGGTTTTCTGGTAGTGTCAGGGATAGGGCTTGGCTATAGCAGCTCAGTTTTGACTGTGAAAAATTTGAAATAATAGATTACTGGATTCAAAGCACTTTGGTGTTTAAGAAGAGGGCGGGAGCAGACAGGCTCAAGACTAGACTTCCTTGTGAGTGAGACTTCCATGAGTGCATCAGTTATTTTGTTTTGAAATAGATATTGTAAACTCCAATTACTTTAGACAAACGTCCTTATGCAGGTCCCCAAAAGGTATGCATGTCAAGAAAGCACAAGATCCCTGAGTTTAATGATCACTAGCCCTCAGCTCCACTGAGAAAACAGGAAATCGTGTTTTAATGAAAAAAAAAAAAAGAAATTAAAGGATATGACATCTCCTCAGCGGTTAAGGTTTTTTTTTTTTTATCATAGATATAATGGAGAAAATAGATAGAGGCAGAGACATCTACAAGGGTCCAAAGTGAACATGGACATATTGAGCTGGGCCATGGGAAGGAGAGAAGGGAAGGGAGCACAAGAGAGATGCAGCTGACCCAGGGGACCTGGGCTTAGAGACCGGCTGAGAGACTGGTGTAGCCAAGATGGCTGAATTCTACAAGGGCCAGAGGAGCTGGGGGAAGGGGAAGCTCAGTCCATGTCCTGAACTGGAAAAGTTTGTGGTAGGGGGCTGGTTCGCCAGTTAGGAGAACCCTGTAACAGGTAGGGACTGAGGGATGCTGGGAGTACCTAGTGGTCACTGGTCAGCTTTGATAGGTTAATAAGCACCTGAATTAGATGTTTGTCCTGGGTTTGAGGCCTCAGACTATCTAGTTCTGGAATGAGCACTGAAATGACCACAAGAAACACGGAGGAGGGGAGGAAGCATGTGGTGCCATGTGACTTGAGGCCCCACAGTGACGCTGAGTGGCAGTTGCTTGGGGGCAGTTGATGGGCAGCAGTTAGAACCTGAGGCAGTTGGGAAAGGTAGTTCCATGCAACAGCTGGGAACGATCCCAGCAACTAGGACTTGAATGGTCTGGCATGGGCTGTGAGCCACAGGCTGGGTCTGAGGGAGGTCCCAGTGCTCGCTAAGGTGTTAAGAGGCACGAACATTTTTTTTATGCTCTTACAGTGTTTATGGGTTTGGAATCAAGTCCTGCGAACAGGCGTAGCTGGCAGGAAAAGCACAGTCTGAGGGAGAGCAAAGGGTGTGGCAGGGAGGGGTTGGTGAAGGGTCTGGCCTCAGAGGAAAAGTTGTGCTCCCCTGCTGCCTCCAAGGACAAGAATCCTTCTGTGTATTTAGAGTCATGTCACCAGATGCAGGCAGCGGATGCCCACACTGTGTTGCCAACAAGTCAAGAAGCAAGCGGCAAGTGATTTCTAGAGCAGCTCTTAGCATGGGAGCAGCATCCAGCCAAGTGTGTTGGCTATTTCCCAAAGGCTTACTGAAGTGCTTAGAGAAGAACCACACCTTCCCAATACTACCTCTAGTGGGCAGCGGCCATTCTGCCTTCCTTGGTTGTTTGCCTGACTCCAAGCTACTCTCCGCAAAGTATCTAGTATTGGTCTCTTCGGTGTCCTCTGAGACACTTCTGATCTCCAGGCTAGTTCTTTCTTCTAGCCTTGCTGTCAACCTTGGGTTGCTACTCTAAGTCACCCTTCTGCACCTCAGGCAGCTCAAGCTGGGGGCTTTCCTCACCTCACTTGTGGGCTTCACTAGGACTCAACAGAAGTCCCATCGTCTAGGTTTACCAAGGTCCCAGGTCCTCCCTACCACACACTGTTTTGTTATGTCATGTTGTCCATAGTCTTTATCACAAGGACGAGTACTTCTCTAGCTAGGTTTACCTGGCAGAGCCTTCATCCTGCACAACATGGAGCATACACACTCTTTTGGATATGAGCACATCGAGTCTTTTTTTTTTTTTGATAATAGACCATTATTGACAAGAATTGGTGAAATACTATTCACTATCACAGTCACTATCAAAGGAAAGAAAGTGGTCCTGGGAAGATCTCAAATACAAATCACTCTATTTCCACAAGAAACTCTACCAAGTTTCCTGAAAATACAAACTGACATAGTATAAGGTACCTACACCATGCATGTGCATTAAGACAAGACCTAACTTATTTTTCTTTTAGCTAACTTGTTTGGATAGTACTTTGGTTATATTGGCTGGTTTACTTCAGAGTACCCAAAGACAAAAAAGTATTATAACATTATTGTTTGGAGTACAGCAACCGAGGGAAGTGTAATATTGCTCAAATTTTCCAGTGTTTAATAGACGCAAAAACCTTTTCTATATTTTTATGAAAGAAGAATATAACTCCTTATAAAATACTAATAAAGTTGTTATTAACAATTTCCAGAGTAATTTTAAGCGTGAAGTAATGAATGAGCAAGGAAAAAAAAATCCAAGTTTCTAAGTAGCTTAATTTTTAAAAATTAAGTTTTAAGTTTTGTACTATTCAATCTAAATGTGGTTAAAAGAAGATTTCATTTAGTCTGTGGTACAAAAGAAGTCTGAAAGTATAAAACAAGTATAAATTAAATTTTAAAATTACATATAGATGATTGAATAATTTTTTCATCACCATCAAGTTTCCATCTTCAGTTGTAATTCTGTTTTCGGGAGCATCGCTGCTGCTGCCTCCATTTCCATACAGAGATGACGGGGTGTTATCACTGTTGTCACTATAACCCTCGGGGTCCGTTTCCAGCTTTAAGTCTGCACCTCCTGGGAATTCTTGCTCAGGCACTGCCTCTGAAGCATCGGGCGGGGTTTATTTCTATAGGAGACTCCCATTCAGGAGACTTCTTTTGAAAACCTTTCTCTCCACTTAGCATATTTGTGACTATTGGAGTTAATCCTAATGATAACTGGATAGTGTGCTTCAGTTGAATATGTGCAGGGGTATTAGATGATTCATTAGTTTCTTTGCCATCATGATCTTCCTCTGTTTTCAGTCTTAAGTCTTTTATCAGAGAGGCAGTCTCATCTTGCTTCCTCTTGGTCTGGGTGATGACTGCAGACTCCAGATTCTCAGATTTTTATGGGACTCCAAGAAACTTTTACAGCACTAGCTGGGTGGTTTCTCAAAACACCCAGATATTTCAGCATGCTGTTCTTTGGTCTTCTCTTTTCCCTATTGGATATTCCTCTTGCCTTCCACTTGAGAAGCCAGTTGCTCCCTAATAGTGCCCACTGATCTCTCTTAACTCTAAGTTATTTTCAGGGTTTATTTTGTGATTAAGCTTTTAGCCACTTAATTGATAATTGAGGTTTTTTAAATTTTTACTTTTTATGTGTGTGTCTCTTTTTCCTCACTACTTAAGAGATAAACATTCTGGACTTTGTACTTTCCCACAGTGCCTTGGAAACATATAAACAAAACAAAACGTCAATAAAATTGCATTAAAGTGACAAACGAAGAGAAGTAGAACATGTGGATTCTTTAGAATGCAAGGTCATGGGATTGCATGGCGCCTGCTTTTGATTCTGTTGATTACTCTTGTCTCCACACCTGGAATGTTAATATTATAAAGTGAATGAACCTTTAAGGCCGAGGAGGATAACAAGCTAAACGTGTGGCATGCTTTGATATTTCAGTAACAAACATGAATTAAATAGGACTTGAATTTCCTTTGGAGACTTTTGCATCATTGAACTCAAGCAATGGGGTGGATTTGCCATTCCACCACAGATGTCAATGGGAAATATAATTTGGAGTATAGAAATTAAGATTGACATGGTCAAGTCTTTCACTTCAGGGATGTTAGGTCTCAAATCTGGGACAAACAGCTGACTGAGGAGCCTATTAACATATATTAAAGCAAACACAGACTGGGAAGTTATTTATTTATTTATTTTTAGCATCCCTTAGTCCCCACCTGTTACAGGATCCTCCTGGCAGGAATCCCCAGCCACCCACCCTTCCAGCCTAGGTTGGGCTGCCCTTGCCTCAGCTGCTCTTTCCCTGTATAATCCAGCCATTTTGGCTACACTGGCCCTTTTGGCCTCTTACCGTCTTGATCTCCTGGCTCCTCGCTTCTCCCTCTTGCCTCTCCCCTCTTCTCTCTCCTCAAACAGTCCAGCTCAGTTTTCTGGTCATGTCCACTCTGGACTGTTTCAGATGTTCCTTCCTTTATATGTGCTCTCCCTTGTATCTACAATAAACCTTCTCCTCCACTATACCTCGGAGCGTCATGTTCTTCTCTTGTTTATTTGTTTCATTCGTTGGATATGATCCTGAGGCAAAGTAGGGTCTATGTAAACTAATTTGCAACAGGAATGGCACAGAAACAGAGGGAGGAGCTTACTCCTGACTTCTGTTATTAACCAGAGGTATGACGTTGGACCAGGAACTTCTCCAGGGCTTGTCTTGTCTATAAACAGGAATTTCTGTGTTAGGTTTCTTCTAGTTTTAATACTGGGAGATTTATTTTCTGATCATAGAAGTGACCCTGAAGATCACTGATAAAGTAGGAAAAGATTTGTCAACTTGTGGGGGTGGGAGGTGAAACAGATAAGAAACCAAGTATCATGCACAGATTAAAAAAATGAATTAATCTTTGTTATCTCACATGAAGTCCTTTAGTGCAGAGGATCACAGCTCAGGCCTTGAGAGCCGTCACTGTGTGTAGAGGAGATTTAGCCTCCAACAATTCAGGGGAGACGGTGTCTGTGAAGAATGATCAATATAGTTAAAACCATCTTCAAAAACAGGTGGCAGGAAAATGAATGAGTTAAAATACCTTGAATTTATTTTTTAATATGGTAGCAATTTCACCATTAATTTAAAAGCATTGGGCTAAATATTTGCCAAAGATACTTAACAGTATTTCTGGATCTCATTTCTGTTGAACAGTAGGGTTGAAATAGATGACCCTTGGCTTTCAGCTTTGACGACAAATAATTTAATTTTGTATCCCCGAATAATAAATTCCTGATGTGATCCTCCCTCTCCCATCTTGGGTTTACTGATTTTTTCACTGTGGTTATGCGAGCCTAAGGCTAAAATTGCTACAACCCACACCAGCTCCTAAGAAGTGTTGTATAAATGGATTCTGCCATTTCCCTAGCTGGGAACTTCCTCTGCCAGTGCTGGTGGGTCTGGCGAGAAAACCTCATATGATTATAGAGCGCTAACTGCTGGTTACTAGTAGAATAGACCAGCAGGCTGAAACGTTTCTCAAGATCTTTGCTCCTTGCTCCAAAAGTCTCCTTTTCAGAACAGCTGATTCTCTTAGTCACTGTCTTTTCAAATGGAAAACCAAAATGTCTCACTTCTACCTGGGTTGTTTCCTTTCTCTCATGAGCTGGAAGAATGTCCGAGGGAGTAGAAATTTTGTTTGGATGGCCCAGAAATCTGAAGCTTCAGAAATATGCTGTTTTGTTAGCTCTTCTCCCGAATTTTGACCATTGAAAGGTTTCTTTTAGAAAACCACAGCTGATAGTGATCAATGTCATAAGTAATGCCTGGGACGTAGATCTGAACCTTATGCTCGCTTGTCTCTGATGTTTTTAAGAGTAAATTCAACACACGCGATAGCCCACAGTTGTTCCGACTCACACCCTGTTGCTTCTGGTTGCTGCTCATCTCTGTCAAGATCTGTGGTTGCAAGCAACAGAAACCCAAGTCAGGCTTGTTTAAGCAAAACTAGGAATCTGACCAGAGAATTCAGAAGACTTAAGATACAATAGCTTCAAACTTGATTATATCCAGGGGCTTAAATATGATCAAGACTCTTACCAAATCTTGAACCTTCTTGTCTTGACACTGTTTCTGAGTAAGATCCCCTAATTGTGCCCACAACCCCCAGGAACCCAGTTGGTCAAGGCTGGAGCCACAAAGATAAAAACAAGAGAACACTAAGAAGGAAGTAAGAACTGAGGAAGACCGCAGATAAGAACTTTTTGTTTCTTATAGAAAATGTAGAGATTTATGTTTTGAAATGGGATTGAGGCTTATAAAAACCTCACTTGAAGAAAGGGATTGGCAGTCTGACTTCAATTCACTTCTATGTTTTGGGCACAGTCCAGCTGTTGAGGTTCAGGAGGAGGCCCGGAGATGACGGTGTAGGTTCAACGGTTAAAACTGGGTTCAGCTCCGCGTGAGCAGTTAGTGGGGACCCACACTGTGATGTTGCCAGAGAAGAAAGGCAAGCCTTGCCTTTTGCTTTGCTTTGCCTCATCCAGGCAAGGGAAGCAATCTGGCTCTTCTTGGCCACGATACCACTTTCTCCATGAGTTGCTTGCCTGCCCTGTCTGCAGGCCGACCTGGTAATGTTTTCTTCCAATGGCTTCTCATACTGAACTTTGATAGGACTTAAAACACACTGAAATTGAGGGAAATGAAGAATGTGACTCTCTGTCCCTCACCCCTGACATTTTGTCCCCTTTCTCTCCTTTAGGTCAAACCCACTAGTTTTTCTTTCTGTCCCACTTGTTCAAAATCTCCTGAACATGTATTCTTATGGAATGGCAGATACCAATTTTGTCTAATGATGTTTATCACTGGCTCTCACCAACAAAAATCCTAGAGTGACTGGATTTTGAACCTCTAAGTCTCTCTCTCTCTCTCTCTCTCTCTCTCTCTCTCTCTCTCTCTCTCTGGGACACACACCCAGTGGGACAGACTTAAAAACCAAAAACCTGGCTTTCTGGGTATAATCAGAAATAAAAGCATCATAGCTTAAATGTAAAGTACCCCCTCTGCCACATATGGACATAGCTGTAGAGCCATTTGCCATGGAAAGATAGAATGACTGGCCCTGCCCATGAATGTTTTGCAAAGGGGACATGGTGTAGGAACGGGAAGTCTTGAGTTGTTCTGAATTTGCGGTGGCAGAAAGGGAAGATATTGGAGCCCTCAGCTGCTGGGGGGCAGGCAAGGTGAGGAGAAGCATGGACCAGTGATTGTCTTCCAAAGAGGAGGCGCTGAGAAGGAACTTTGGATGAAAGGCCTGTGGATGCCCAGGTATCCTGTTATGACGGGATGCTAGTCAGTGTTACCAGAGCATAATCTGGAAAGTCCGCATTTTCACCAACAGCATCTGCAAGAGTGCAGTTTTTTTTTAAGGGAAACTTGAAGAGGAGGTTATTTGTCATGGCCCCCAGGATACACAGGTGATGGTAGCAGGGTGGGAGGCTTGGGTGGAGAATGATAAGGTGTCATCGAACACTCATAGAAATGCCGGAGTAGCCTCATTTCTCCTGGCTTTCAGGGAGCAGGGCTTGGTGATGGCTTAGGATGCTTCTGTGTGGTTCAGTTCTCAGAGCCCAGCTGGGCAGGGCTCTGTAGGGACAAGAGCAGCTCTCCATTAGTGTCTCTTAAGTCTCACTATTGATTTTCAGTGGCTGGAAAAAAATTTAAAAAAGCTAGGAGGTGGTTAGTGAAGATCCTGGAAAACGGGAGCTAAAGGGAGTGAGCAGGCTCTGGCTAAAGGTGCTGATGCTGTCTGAGGTCTATTTACTTCCCAGTCTTCTTGCCCCTATTTTGAAAGGGCAGCGTATCTCTGGATCTTCTCTATTTGGTGAGAGGGCTAGAAATGCACTCTGTCGCTTAGTATAGTCACCCCAAACAAGGTGACAGCCCTGTGGGCTCTGCGGTAAACAACCCCGCCTCCCGTGTCCTTCTTTCCTGTGTCTGTGAACTGGAGGTCCTGACAGTCTCTGTCTAACGTGCAGGGCGTGAGGGGGCCTTGAGAAAGGAAGCACGGCATACTCAGCACTGAATACTCCAACGTGCGCTTATGGTACTTCAAATGGCTCTGTAGGGGACCCACACATACAATTTGGGGTGCACCAGCACCTATAACCTGAACCACAGCTTCCTTCCCAGTGGAAATCCTCTTCATCCATAGGAGATAGTTAGGCTGTGAAGACGGCTTGGGAGTCCAGTACCCTGTTGTGCCTCCAGGCCTCCCAGTCCCTCCCTACTAAACTCCTGCTCCTGTTGTCTGAGTTCGGCCAGGCCTTTTGCTCTGCAACTCTGGTTCCCTCCCCAGGACAGCATAGGGCCTCTCCCCTAGGGTCAAGACACATATTCTTTTTGTGTCTTGGGAAATGTTGGTTCCTCTCAGGTGAGCCATGTCTTCCACGTGCCGGTACCCTCAATGGGAATGTTAAGGTTCTCCAACCCGTCTGTCTATTAAACACAACCAAGTGACCTTGGGACACAGGTTTGCCTGTCCTTGAAGGACAGTGATAAGCAAATGTATGACCAACCCACCTCCAAAGGTGACAGGCTTGCAGCTTTAGCAGGTATTTCTCTTGTGGTACCTCCTGGCTTGCAGCTGACGTCCGAACAGGAGTGATGGGCCAGTTGGCACTGTCCCTACCGTCCTGCTTCCTGGCCCTCTTTGTCATATTGGTTCCTCCCAGAGAGATTTGCCTTCTCGCTGGTGACTTTGTCGATTTCCTCCATTTTGGGATTGTAGTCCCCGTGATGCCTCTCATCTACATAAAACCCCCTTCCCACTCAGGACAAAAATGAAAATTCCTTGCCTGGCCCCAGATTAGATTCTGTATAGATTCTGGACACCTCTCAGCCCTACCCTATTTTTCTCCTGGGTTGCCTATTCCTTTGGCCCTAGATCTGTGTAAGGACCATCTCACTCCTTGTTCCAGGAAAGCTTTCCTCCCAGTCTTCACAGTGTCTTTGATGAGGGGACACAGCTCAACGATGACACTTCTGAGAAGACAGGGTTCCACCCACCCTATCCCTTTGTCCCCACGGCTTTGGCGATCTGCGCCTGCGCTCTTCTTCTTTATCTGTCTGTTCTGGTGCTGTTTTTCCTCCTGGGGTGGCAGCTGAGTGGTGGCTGGGGCTCTGTGTAATCGACTGTCCATCTCACGGACACCTACAGTGGGGCTTGGCACGGAGCTGCTCAATGATGCCTCGGATAATATGTCTTGCTTTTTTGATCGGGACTGCACACTCTTAACGCCAGGTGAATGACTGGCTCAGTGTTGCTTTTGTTCGGTTTTAAAGTATTTGGTACTGTGTGAATGTCTGTTGGCGAGTGTTTGAATGTGATTGAAAAGGAAGACACATGGAACAATGGCTTCTAAGCAGTGCCAGGAATGGGTCTTCTTTTATGTGCTCTACAAAGCTTGAGGGCATATGACGGGGAAAGCCGTGACTCAAATTCCTCTCCCACCACTGCTGCTAACTAGCAGGTGGGTTCTTAGGGCAATATTTCACGTGTTCTCCAGGTGAGCAAGTCACTCAACTCTTAAACAATTCTTGCTTCTCAGGCCAAGACATAGACCAGGGTTGTCTGGGGATGTCTCCCACTCCTAGATTCTAGACATTGGGTCCTTTTGGGCTAGCATCAGTCAGCGTGATTGCTATTTCAATACATTTGACTTCTTTGATGCGTATTAGCAGTGTGACACCCAGGGAAATGCTGTAAGAAGCTTTAGAACTTTCTGCCACGGGGAAGGGACATAGATGAGCCCAAAGGGGGCAGCCTCAGTGAGAAGTTGAGGGATGTGGGAGAGAGGAGGTGTGCCGTGGGAGAGTCAGCGTGGGACTGCGCTGGGCCCAGCTGTCTGTGTGAGGGCTCGTTCTGCACAGGACTGCTTCAGGCACAGCACAGTGCTCAAGTGTGAAGGGATCTGAGAGACACATGCTGATGGGAGGGCTGAGGGCTATGTCCAGGCTCAAATCTGTAATGGCCTGGGCACATTCCACACTTTCCATGTAGTCCTGTAGAGGATGACCTGCTGCTTGGTGAGTGGCCATTAGCTCCGGCTGATGCCAGGCAGCCCCTGCTGGGACTTCAGGGCCCTTGGGGAGCTGGACTTTCTGGGTGAATTGAGCAGCTTTCTGTGAAGAGCAAAGGGGCATGTGAGTGAAAGGTGCATTCCCAGGGCACACCTGTTGCACCTAATAGTGCTCGGCTGTGTCACGGTTGGCAGCGTTCACGGGCTTCTTTGTTGTTTCTGTGTATTGCCTCCTATTCTGCTCGCTGGCAAGTAATCATTAAGGCCCATGACTGGCAGCAGCCCCAGTTTATAGCTGGCCAGGGCTAGATTTGTAGTTATACCTTTTCTACTTGGTGTGACAGGGACCTGAGTACCTGGTGTAGAGATACTCGTCGTCTATTCTTCTTTTCTATGGCCAGGCCAGTCCTGTTGGTTACATTTTGCCTGCGTGGGATTCTGCCTCAGTTTCTCCATCTAGTATCCATCCCCCAGGTCTTGCTGGCACCAATTTGAGTGCTGAGCCCACCGAACCCCTATTGCCTCTCTGTTCCTCTAAAGAGAAGTATGTTCATTCACGTTTGCTGAAGATTCTGGCAACAGCTCTGCCACCCGAAAGACTCACCAAAGTTGATGTAACATGCCAAGCCCGGTATGACAAGGCAATCCAGTCTCAGTACCAAGAAGCTCAGGGTGCCATACCCTGGCAGCAGAGGGTGACCCAAGATAAATGAGACCCCAAGGAGGCCAGGGTCACACCAAGGATCATGTGAAGTGACCCAAGAGTTCTCAGCAATGTTCTCATGATCGACTTGATGGGTGGAGCATGTAGGAAATCTAAGGGTGCCTTTGGAAGTCCCCACATAACAGAAGACATGGTTAACTTGGCTTAGGATGAAAGGAGTAGAGATGGAGGTGGACATCTTCAGGAGACAGATTCGGCAGAACTCAGCCCTTGTTGGATTGGGTGGAGGCAGGAGGTAAGGAAGAAGTAAGGGATGAGTTCACATTCTTGGCACCAACGACTTCTTTGTTGACATGCCAGTTTGTACAAGGAGACCGTCAGGAAGGAGGGTCTGCTGTTTGTGGGGTGGGGAAGGTGTCTGTATCAGGAGGGAGGGCTGGTTGGTCCTGCTGAGATGGAGCACTGTTATGTGGTGATGTGGAGCCGGACAGGAACTTGGAATAGAGCTGCAGTCTGGAAGTAGAAATCTGGGGAACATATTCACACCATAGCAGTGGATAAGACCTTAAAGGGGAGGTCTCTGGTATGCAAATTAAAGTGAATTGAAGCTTGAATTTAGATCCATTCCTTTGTGTAAAGGCTGGTGGTAATAGATTAGGAACTCCTAAAGGAGAGCTCAAGAAAGCTGGCCAGAGGGTCAGAATGTGAGCAGAGATGCTCCCCAGGGTCCTGAGGGATGGAATCCTGAAAAAGCAAAATAGTTCACAGTGTTCAAGTGTTAGCCTTTGCCCTATGAGGCCTGCTTAGTTGATTCTGTGTGCTGCGTTCTCATGGTGTCTTCGAGACCACTCTGGATCCCACAATCCTCCTGCCTGCTCTTCAGCTGGACTCCCGGAACTCTGCCTAATGTTTGGCTGTGGGAATCTGCATTTGCTCCTATCTGGAAGAAACCTCCCTGATGACGGTTATGTTAGGTCCCAATCGATAAGTGTGGCAGAATATCATTAAGAATCATTTCATTGACTTTTTTTTTTCCAGTCTTATTTGGTTCTATCCTGGTATCTTTCTCCTGGCTGACCAGCCTACGGTTCCTGGTTATTCAGACAGTGTTAGGCATGGGCCTGAAGTTGGACCAGTTATTAGTTGACTGCTCCCACAAGTTCTGTGGCGCCCCAACACATCTTACGGGAAGGATGGACTGTGGATTGAAGGTTTTGTGGCTTGGTGGGTGTCTCAGTCCTGTTTCTTGAAGCCTTGGTTGGTTGTAGAAGATGACCACTTTTGACTCCATAGCTTCCATTTCTAGAAGTCTTCACTAAGGTCACTCTCATAGATTCCAGGGAGTTTCCACTGTTCTAGGTTATTGCATCATCCTCCAAAAGCCCCCCAATCCCAGCCATCTCTCCTATCTCCTGCCTGAACCCTCCTGTTCCCATCCTCACCTGTCGTATCCACCAGTCCATCTGCAAAATCTATTCTATTTTCTCTTCCCAGGGAGATCCTGGGTTCCCCCTTGAGCCTTCCTTGTTATTTAGCTTCTCCAAGTCTTTGAAATGTAGCACAATTGTCCTTAACAGCTAATGTGTCTGCTAGTTTTCAAAACTAGACATTGAGTTAGCGATTCACATTCTTAAAAGTCGGAACATTTTTTTTTTCTTTTGCTGTGGTATCAGAATTATACTTTCCAATCTGCACCATGGAAACTCTTGTCTCACTTTCTTTTTTTCTACTATTGTGCTGAACTTTGCTTTTCAGACCCAGATCCCAGTTCACTTTTTGACCTTTTTATTAGGAAGAGGGAAGCTGGGTCCATATGCTGTTTGAAACTGTTGATATTTATTGACTAGGGAGATGTTTAAAGCCTGTTTTATTTATTTATTTATTCATTTATTACTTATTTATTTTTACCACATTAAACCCACACTGTACTGGGATAACAGAATGATGCAGTACACCCTCTGATGGCTTAGTTCAGTATCCTGCTGCTACCATCTGCTAGGGAAGACATTTTGCCCAAATCTAGAAACTCAACTCCCTCAAAAGCCAAAGGTGCCATTGTTCTTTGAGTGACCTCCATGCTATGATGTAGTATGAGGGGCCCTGCTTGTTGGGGTATCTGTTCCCACCCGGTACCCCACAGTCGGCAAGTTCCAGAGAAAATCAATCACACAGAGATCTCTATAAGTTATAAACTGATTGGCCCATTAGGTCAGGCTACTTATTAGTTCTTATAACTTATGTTACCCTATTATCCTTATCTATGTTAGTCACATGGCTCAGTACCTTTCTCAGCTGGGCAGCTTACATCTTTCCTCTCTGGTGGTCTGGGCAGAACTGCAGAGGGAGCTTCCTGCGTCCTAGAATACTCCCAGTCTCTTTGCTCCACCCCTACTTCCTGTCTGACTTTCCTGCCTATACTGCCTGCCTGGCCAATCAGCATTTTATTAAAATATGATTGACAGAATACAGACAACTCTCCCACACCACTATGCTATGAAAGTTATGTCAGTTAAGAGAGAGGTACGTTGCTTTAAAAAAAAATTCAAGTACTTCTACTTGACAGTTCCACCTCCCAGGAGGCGCTTCATGAAGCTGGTGGGGTAGCCTGAGGCACAAGGATGTAATGTCCACCAGACAGAGACTAACACTGGGCAATCACACGCCTAGGAAATCTGTCTTTGAGTTAGGCTGTTTGTCTGCACTACTGTTCTCCTATGGGAAAACCAGGCTTTTGGCTAGATGCTTTCTAAGGCCCTTTCCAGCTGTGTGGCTGCTGCAGGTAGGACCAGCCTACCTTACAAGGGCTTGGAATGCAAATAGCATCTTTACCTGAGCTACTGGAGCTTATGTGGAAAAAACAAAAACAAAGAAAAAAAAACAAAAAAACCCCAACAATAACAACAACAAAAAAATAAAACCAGACAGCCAGGATTGGACATGGAGGTTGCCTCTGTAGTAAGGGTTTGCTCAGAAATGCGTGTGACACACATACACCTTCTAGGCTACAGTCCCTCTAGATTTGCCTGGGCTAAAGTCACCTGGTCATCTGGTACTGCTTGATGGTTGTCATGTGTGTTCTGTTCTGCGCCACCTGCCATGCAGTCCAGAAGCCGTTCCCCTCCTCGGATCCTCAGGCCGGCCTGCTACATCTACATACTTCTATCAGGGTGGCTGCCACAGTCTAAGAACTCTGCCTCCCTCTTGTTGAACAGAGGGAGACAAGAGCAGTGTGTGTGTGTGTGTGTGTGTGGGGCAGATGTACCCGGTAATGCGCGAAACAATCCCACACCAGTTTGGATTCACAGGGGTATTTATTTTAGGGGAAAAACTTACAGAACACTGACAGCCAGGAAAGGAGTCTAATCGTTGGAGCAAGAGTCGGAACTAAGAGAGCAAGCAGAGGCTTGCCGCTCTTTTTTTTAAAGAGAAATAGACCACGCCCCAGTGGGCTGGTATTTCAGTGGCTATTGGCTGAAGGAGCGGAAGGCGCTCCCGCAGCACCTCCCCCTTTTGTTTAAGTAAGAGAGTTCTAAACCTACTACAAAATTATATACAGTAAGAACAAATATCCTATCTAACTAGCTTAAGTCTTGTATAATAAATAACTTGACCAAGTCGTGAGAGGAAAGTAGCTACATTTATCTAGTCTTCAACCCCATTGAAGATCTGAGAAGGGAAATAATATTACCTGAGTAATTAGGAAGTGCAATCAAACAACTTCCAAAACATGCAACAAATCACAGAGACAACTGGTTATCTGGGCAATCACCCAAAGCCACGTTTGCAGCATTGAAGCAACCAACTTTGGCTAAGGCCTAACATAACTGACATACCATTTTCAAAGGAAAGAAACTTTTCAAAACTATCTTACCTGTCTTGGCAGGATAGGACAGCCCTATTTTGTCCATTTACAGATACTATATCTCTGTCAGTGGTTGAGGTATGGGCTTTCTTTGCCCAAAGGCCAGTTCTGCCAAGAAGAAAGGCTCCAGGTGGAGTGTCTTTGGTGCTCAACATCCTCTTGGGAATAGATCGGTGTTGCCAGGAGTGATTGTGTCTCACTACTACAGAACTCTGAGATTAAATTAAATGCCATTTTCTACTGCTCTTTGAAGAGGCTGAAGATTATTTATACAGAATATAATCTCTTTGTATCTAAAGAACCTGATTAGTCTAACTATAAATATGACAGGCATAGATGACTATTGATCTACGATTCTTAATACCTATCTATCTTAAAGACTAAGAGAATAAACAACTGTGCAATAAATGAGAACAATTACCTCCAAATGGAAACAATGTATAAACAATATATAAGTACCTTAATCAGAGGTAGAAATGTACATTGCAATATGGTATATGTATATCAATACATACAAAATGTTTTAAACAGGTAGAAACACGCGTGCGTACAATATTCAATATGATTTTTCTTTGTATCCATATACAAAAATCTATGCCAATGTAACTATCTATAAACAATAACAAATAGCAAGCTATTATTCCATTATCCAATTACCCAGACTGTGGGTCGCCCATGGGACTGATGCTTAAAACCCACCTCTACCCTCTTGAGAAAGGGGAGGCAAAAACCTTTTTTTCTGAAGATCTTCCTGTGATTCTCGCTCAGCAGCTCATCTCTTCCCCCACCCTCTTTTACAGGCAAGTTTCTTGAAAGCGGTGCCTATATCTCTGGCCTCCCTTTCCTATGTCCCCCCCCCCATGCTATGCTGCAGCTTGATGACCTTCCTGTCGCGTGGCTGCCCCGGAAGCTGGCTCCATTCAAGGCTATGCCCAACGGCGTGTCATCAAAGCCTGTGGTCAGTTGGCACCTCTTGCCTTGTCTGCACGAGTTCCTTCTCCCTTGCCAGTCCTCCCGGTCGCTGTGCAGCTCCGCCTTGGGTTATTTATGCACAGAGTCAAGGATTCTCCTGCCTTTGCTGCTCCTTTGGACTCTATCCCAGAAACCTTTTTGCTTTGTTCTATGGAACCCAACACAGAAGGCTGTGGTGTGTGTACTCTATATACAGGCTGGGTGAAATCTCTCTGGTGGAGGTGAAGTGGGCTCCTTGCCATTAGAAATGCCCAGGGACAGGAATGAAGGACAAGGTAATACAATTTTTCTTCACGCTGAGCATCACTGGACCCAGTGCTGGGATGCAGGGTGGACTCTTCTTGAAAGCTTGTCCCAGGATCTTCCAAGTGTCCATGTTAGCTACCTGGACCAGTGATGGGGGTGAGGGCTGTACTTTAATAAGGAGATCCCAGCTGGCTCCCTGCTCCAGTAGGATCTTGGAAACATTGTCAGCAAGGGTAGGTGACAGAGCTCTTTGGGAGGAACTTCCATAGAGGCAGTTTGTAGGGGTGGGTCCAGACCCCTTCACCAAGAGAATCAATCGGCCCGCCCATGTGCACACAGGGTCTGCCCCGGCATGGATTTGGGGGAGGTCAGTTGGTCTTTTTAAGCCATGAGGGCCCTTGCACCACCCTCACCTCCAAGGAGAGCAGAGGAGTTGGGAGATGTTCGTCTTAAAGATCTTAAAGATCTCACTCCCTGAGCTCTGTAGTGACATGAAAGGCCACGTCCAAACTTTACCCCCTCGTTACTCAGGGAGGGGTGGCCTTCAAACAGTGTTCAGGCACCTACAGGTGATAAAACCCCACATGTTCTTTATCCTTCTGATTATAAATTACCTAAGAAACTCGCAAAAAAAAATGTGGCTATGTAACAGAGACACAAAAAACCTCAAATCCTGCCATATGTAAGAGCAAATGAACAAGGAACAAAATGTGTGACTGAAAACGGGGAAAAAGCATGAAGTAAAGCTGTGGGTGACCCTGTGGTGGGCACATGGATAGAAGAAACACAACCTCTCTGGCTGGTGCCGTCCCGGCTCAGGCCTTGTTTAGGTCGCCTTCGTGTTGAAACCTCGTGGGCACTGCTCCCCTGTTCTGTTTAGAAGACACAATCTCCCAGCAGCCTCCCTGGTTTTCTGGCTCTTGGAATCTTTCTTCTTGATCTTCCTGGACACTTCCCAAGCCTCAGGGGTAGGGATGGTGTTGTGGACAAGGCTGGATGACAAGATCGACTGTTCTCTGCATTTTTGATCGGTTGTGGCTTTCTGTAACGGCTTTGTGTGCTCTAGGTCATTTACAACAGCCGATGGGGGGGGGGGAGAGTTAGTCTTCCTCAGGGATGACCTCCCTAATGGGTTATGAAATACCAAGTGGTTAGCCTTAAAAACATATCTGTATATACACTAACAACAAACATTACATGGACTTGTTTTTACATATCTGTTAATTAGATATGTAAAACAATAATTATAGAAAAAAGTTATGAACTTGAGAGGGAGCAGGGATAGTGGGAAGGCTTGGGGTGAGAAGGGGAGAATGATGTAATTTTATTTTAATTAAAAAACCTTTTTTACTTTATTTACTGTTACTAAAATGGAATTACAAATAAATCTATTTTATTGCAGTATATATGATGAAGAATAGAGTAAAATTTTTATTTTTCCTCCATGTGTTGACACCTGCTTTACGTTTTTCCTCTCACTGGAAGTAGTGTTTTTGTTTGGGAACCGCACGTGAAAATTTCCACAGCAACCCTTAAAAATGATCTTTCTTAAAACAAAACAAAACATGGAAAGGATCATTTACTTTTTCATTACTGAAATTACTCATTTAATTACCTGAAAAAATTGTATAAGTTTTAAGTTTAAAACAGATTTTTTTTTTTTTGGAGTAGGGATTCATTGATTTATTTCCTTTATGTCAGATGATCTGCTAGCTCAGAATCCTAAGCCGCCCTCAGCTACAAATCCCTTAGGGATTTCCTTTCAGCCTGTGCCTGATGACGCCTCCTTCTTCAGGGAAATGTTTGTAATGGCATGCATCCAGGTGCCATTGCTGTGAGGAGAGCTTTGTACCGGTGTGCAGGTGGGCGTGGAGTGGAGCTGCGGGCAGGGGCGTGTGTGTAGGGGAGCCATCTTGGCTTCTGCCCCTTGTCAATTCTCCAGCAGCTCCCAGTTTAGCCTTTTGGGTTTTGATGTTTCAGGTCCCGCATTCCAGACTCTGTCACACACAGGTTATGGCACAGGTGATTTGGAGATGTTTACAACAGTGTTGGAATGTCTCATGTGCCTGGGAAGCTGAAACCAGCTGGCCATTGGCAAGAGCCCTGGCCTCCTGTGCTGTTGCTTCCTTGGCCAACACAGGTCGCTGGAAGATTGTGCTCATGTTCCATTTTTAGGAGAGAGGGTAATCTAAGAAAGCAAGAGAGTAGGTGAAAATGGCTGTTGCACACCGCCCCCCCCACTAGCAACTCAGGAATATTGGGTGTCATCTTGGAAACTTGGTACCTTAACTTGCCTTCTAGGCCCCTAGGACTTCCCTATTAGGCAACACACTACTTTTCCTTCCAGAGTTTCTGCTGCTTCCCTAGTTTCCACCTTACAAAAATCCCCATCCAGATTGGCAACTCTAGGGTGACCATGTGATTAAGTTCATAGGGGTCCAGTTCCTCACATCTGGGTATTTGTGGAGGACGGTCAGCAGTTAATTGCCACAGGCCTTTTCTGTTGATATGGAGGCCCATGCTCTATGGTAGCCCCAAAGCCTGTATGGGCACATTTTCAGAAGTGTCTCGAGGAAGACTTCTCTCTGGGGTCACCCAGAAATAGCTCTTCCGCTCTCTGTCTCTGTGCTTGCCGATAATCTCTTTGGTTGCGTGATTCTGATTGGTGGCTTGTGTTTGCCCATCACACGGTTTTCCAGCCTGCTCCTGTCAAATTTCCTTCCAGCCCGGTGGATCTCCTGCTTAATGGGCTAGTTCTGTAGACAAATACCACATTCACGAATTCTTCAAGATAACCCGTTCAGCACTCCAGATTGCTGCTGGGGCTGGTGGAGGGCGGTGCCGCGGTAATCCGCAGCGCTTCCTGCCCTTTGCTGCCACGCCGCCTGGTTCCTGGTTCTTAGAGGTGTGGTGAAGGGCGTTTGCGGGTGCCCTGTGGGAATCTTCAGAGTGGAGTCTCTTCGATGGGATCTGGGAACGATCTTTGCTTAAAAGCAATTTTATAATTTCCTTTGCATATCTGGAGAGGATGGAGATTTTCAGATACAGCTGTCCCTGAATCTTTCTGGTAGCTCTTCCTTTAGCTGGTCTCTGCCTCACCAGTTAGATATCAGGGGTTCTGACGTCAAAATCTGGCTCTCTGGCTTATTTTATTAGGTATGTTTTGTGCTTTCTTCATGTGGGACATGGCATTATTGTTAAGTCTTCTGCCTCCTGGGTACTCTCTCTTCAGCTCCCATGTGCCCTTAAAGCAGGCACAGGCTGAAAGGAAATCCCTAAGATTTTGATGACAACCCCTTCAAAGTCGGTGAGTGCTACTCCTCCTCGGGGGTTTGCCTAGTTCCCCCCCTTGCTAGCTAGCTCAGCTGACTGTCTCTTCCAGAAGGTGTAGGCGTGGCCCAGCTTTCAATCACTGCCCCCAAACACCTGAGACATTAACTCTGCAAGGTGAGGGAGAGGTATTTTGGCTCAGTGTTTCAGAAGTTTCATTGTAATGGCTGGCCAGCTCCATCGTTTGTGGGCCTGCGGCAATCGAGAAAACATCCTGGCAAGGTGCTGTGGCAGAGTCAAGCTGATGCAAGAGAAAGGGTTAGGTCTTGACTCCAGTATACAACAGTCTACAACAGCACGCTCCTCGGTGATCTGCCTGCCTTCCACTAGGCTGCATCTGCAGTTTCCCATTGGTGACTAAGCCCTTGCTCGGCATACGAGGACTCTCAAGGGCCACACTGGAGTGCACATTCTAAGTTTCTTTTGGCAGTAGCATCTTCTGAAATGCGTTTGTTATTTTGACAAAAGTTACCTAAAGTTCAGTGTTTATCTCCCTCATCCTTGGTGGGTCAGGAATTAGAGGCTTCGGGGCTGTCTGATGCTGTCTGTTTGTGGACTCTTCAGGAAAGCCAAGGCGGGGATGTGGGCATCTGCACAGGACACGTAGCTCCATGTTCCAGATACCTCACGTGCACATCTGGACGCCAGCCGCAGCAGTTCCGGGTGTCTTGAGCTCCTTGAGCCGTGGGTCTCTCTCCACAATACAGCAGCGAGAATTTGCTTTGTATTGACCTTGACTCCACATGGAAACCAGATACTGCCATTTCTAGAGCCACGGCCTGGCCTTGATTGCAGGTTGGGAGGACACAGTGACACAAATGGGAGAGCACAGGAACATCTGGGCTGCACTGTGTGTGCACACACACGTCGGGTGGGGGGGGGGCGGGGAAGCACAGTCTCAAAGATGTGCAGTAGAAAGTTTGCCTAGAACCTCAGCTGCTTATGCTTTTGCTTGCTGTTCATCCCTGAAACGGTTAGGAATTGAATTTTGTTCTATTTGTTATAGTCCCTCAGTCTTTATGGTTTTTTTGACTGTCTGTTTTGAGGGTTAATATTCAAAATATTTAACAACTGGTGTGACACGGGCACTGATCTAGCAGAAGGGACAAGGCTACCAGAGGTAGCTAATATCACACTGGGCCTTTCCACTTATGCTTGTGTTTTTTAACAACACACTACTTAGTTCTGAGTGTTAGCATTTTTTTTTTGTGTGTGTGTGTGTGTGACTATTCTAGAGACTTCAAACTTATGCCGGTGGCCAAAGGGGTGGTCAGGCAGGTGTGTTGGTTGGGTCCTCCTCCACCCTCTGGATAAGCATCAAGTATTTGGAAATTTGAGCCGTCCTCCTCTGCCCCCTCTAGATTGGGTATTTCATCAGGGTCCTCGGCATCTGACTCTGGATGTTTGGGGGATATTGATTTACGCCCTGGTGCTCTGGCTGCTCCATCTGCTGGGATGATAGGGTGGGATGGAGGGGAGCAGGAGCAGAGCAGGTGGGCACAGCTGAATAGGAGAAGGGGAGCGAGCTTGGTTGTTTTGAATTGCAGCCGCCAGAGTCTGAAGTTTCTCGCTGAAGT
The DNA here is from genome assembly GCF_982192425.1 of Myodes glareolus. Taxonomy (NCBI): domain Eukaryota; kingdom Metazoa; phylum Chordata; class Mammalia; order Rodentia; family Cricetidae; genus Myodes; species Myodes glareolus. Next base: position 21,367,281 of record NC_142038.1, read on the forward strand.
TTGGTCGCAAGGATGATTTCGACTTGCTGACCCCCATCTCATGTTTCTTCTTATGGAAATCCATCAGAATCTCCGCCTTCATCTGACCCAGTCCCAAGCGGCCCATTTCCTGCTTTTCCAGATGGTCTTGTAGGCATCATTCTGCCTCAATGATGGCTGCCCCCCCCCCCCCCCCCAAAGCTGTTGGTATAACTCTTTAGCAATTGCCACTCCTGCTAAGGTGCCTCTGTGAGATGTTTCAACTCCCGGGCGATTGATGGGAGCTGTGGAAAGGGACCATATTCTAAAATATTGACTCTAGATGAGGTATCCACAAGGCAAAAGGAATATGCACCATGGTGTACAAGGCCCTCTAGTGCAAGCTTGAAGTTCTCTACTTCAGTATGAACCTTGACTGTGCAAACAAGAGGACGAAGAGTGATTTGATATCCTTCTCTCCAGAGGATGTGATCTAAGACAGTCTTAACAATGAGAAACCCTGAAAAATGAGCCTGAGCTACTAAAATTTTTGTGATAATGATATCCGCGTTATGTCCAGCGTCCATATTAATTCTCTGACGGATCAGGAGAAATTTGAATGTAAAACTGGCCCTCATAATTGTAAAAATTAACATGAAGCCCGGGGTCTGTCAGTTTTGAGGAAATTGGGTAGGCTCAGCGTAGATGGCAAGCTGCTGCTGCTGCACTTTTTCTAAGCGTGCCTTCTCACCCACAACTAATTTTGGTAGGAAAAGATGGCAGAAAGAGAGGAACTGGCACTCCTGCCTGCGTTCGCTCTGGTTGTTGAGTAATGTAAGCAGGGTTAGTCTTAGCCCATGCCCGCGCCCAGTGTGTGTATGTGGGGAAACTCATTCAAATTGCCGCTGTTGGCTCCGTCTAAGGCCTTGGGGACCAATCCCCAGGCTTCAAGGTACCGTCTCGCTGCACTGGTTTCACATGCTTTCGAGTGACTTTGATATGTGTGTTGAATACCTAGAGTCGACAAGCTGCTCTCTGATGACCTCCCGAGACCAGTTGCTGCTTTGATGGCATAAATTATCTGTGAGCACAACCGCTGATAAATTATCTGAGCCCAACATCAAACGAGTAAATCGTGCGGCTCCGGATGAATGACTCAACAGGTTGTGTGCCGTAGTTTTAAGATACCAGGCGATTCCACGCCATCCTTTATGCTAAAATTCAATTGCATGTTGGTGCCAGATGTGAAGTGGTTTGGTGTGACTTACCTCTAGTTGAAGTCTGATTAAAAGGAGGAGGAGTAAAATTTGACAAGGTAAAGATCGATGTCCAAGTCAGAGCGGCGGTCTAACGTTAGAGCCGATTAGGCATTCAATCTCCCTTCTTTAATTTTTAATTCTTGATTTTTAGTGAGGAGATGATCTTTTTGTCCCCCCTTTACTTATTCCAACAACATCTACAATCAATTGGGTGTTTAGACTGCTTACCTTTCATGTGATGACGTGTTTAGGATTAAGTGCACTGTCTTTGCTTTTTTTTTTTTTCTCATCGAGCTAAGATTTCCTCTTCTCCTCATTTTTGGTCTTCCTTTAGTTTAACTGAGAATTCAGAAAAACAAACAGAGCAACAACATAAAAAAAAAAAAAAAACCCTTCCGCCTGGAGTCTCAGCTGAGCAGCGTTAGTCTGGCTGGTGTTTTGGCCGCACACCGTCTGCAGCTCCACCCTCACACAACAGGACAGCTCTTAGGGGCTTCGTGGCTCCTGTTCTCCTGCGGTTAAGCACTAACCACAAATGGGGCGGGAAGTAATTGAGACAGATGAGCCCACGAGGGTGGTGTCGTCAGGACAGGGTGAGTGTCCCTATGAAAGAAGGCACCCGTGGGCTTGCTTGTTCCCTTGCTCTACGTGCACACACAGGAGAAGCTGCAGGCTCACCATGCAGGGAGCTGGCTGCCTGCAGACTAGGAAGGGCCCTCAGCAGAATCCACCCCTCAAGCACGCGGACTGCAGATTTCTTACCTCCAGAATTTTGAGAAAACAAGTCTGTTTTTTTTTAATTCACCCTATCTGTTCTCGCTACATAAGGTGTATAAGCCCACGGGGCAGGCGCTTGACAACTTCACACTGACTCTTTCGTCTCCCGTTTTTTTGTGTCGTTAGGGTCGATTTGATGCTGAGAAATGCCATAACCTTTACAACGAGTATTATTTCTTGCCTTAAATACTCAGTTATTTCCCAGGAAGTTTAAAGAAAAAAAGAATTGAGAAATCATGTTGTGATAAGCTACAAGTTCATAATTTACTGTGGTCTTTATTGCTTTTGTGTAGAGCGGGGTTCCTACCCCATGCCCTTTGCCCTTCTGACTGGAGGCAGCTTCTTTCCTATAACGCTGCTCTGGTGATCAGTTCCTGTAGCCTTTTGGTCTCTTTAAGCTATTGTATGTCTTAAAGCATCTTCATTTTTGCCTTTACTTTTGAAAGACACTTGAGAGACGCGGAGCGTAACCTCTTCCTCTGAGGCCGGTGATCCAGCTGCTCTGTAGACTGTACCAGGAAGTTGCCAGGCACCCAGCGCTCTGAATCTGGTTTCTTTTAGAGCTGTTACTGGCTTTGAGAAACTTGTGTGTGTGATGCGGTGTTGGGGGTGTGGGTTCATTGAGCTTCTTAGTTCTGTGATATAAGAGTTAAGGAAAACACTTTGACCATTATTCCTCTGAATTTTTATTTTTGTGTATGGGTCCCACGAAAGTCATATTTGCATATGTGTGTGGGAGGGGACTCCCATGATATTCTTATTAGGCATTCTGATGCTGACTTACTGGCACTTTGTTTAACTTTTTAGTCTATTTCTTTCTGTGTCCTTGGTTACTTATTCATGCCCACTGGTATGTGGTCGTAGTGAGGCCTCATTGGCTGTCTATATTTGAGTCGAAAGTGTGGTTGGTGATTACAAAGCCACACGCTGTTGTGATTCAATGCTGCTTAATCCCTACCCCGTGTATAGTGTTCGCCGATGGCAATGTCTTAGTATGAGAGTCTAGAAGCGCAGCTAGGCCGCTGGCAGGGACACAGCTGCTGGTGTTCTTCAGGGACACCCCACCCCCAGGTGCTGCTTGGACACTGCTTGTCTCTCCTATGTGGCTTCAGATCTGCCAGTCCCAAGCCCTAGAAACCACTATTCTAGAATTCTGTCATTTTAGAATGTTTGGCTCATGCAACCAACACATTCACACCTGGTCATCGCGCTCTGGAACGGCCCCGGAAGTTCCTGGGTGAATCGCAACTCAGCATTTTTTGTTTTTGTTTTCTTTTGAAAGAGGGTCTCATGTATTCGAGGCTGACCTCAGCCTTGCTATGTAGCTGAGGATGACCTTGAACTTCCGATCCTTCTGCTTCTGCTTCTACCTCCCAAGGGCTGAGATGGCTGGCACGCACCACCATGCCTTGTTTCTGTGGTACTGGGAATCAAATCTGGGCCTTTGTCCATGCTGGCCAAACACTTTACCAACTGAGCTACATCCCCATCTCCTACCTCAGATTTCACAAATTTTCTGCTATAGAAATTCCATAGTTTTTGAAATTTTTTTTTGTGGGGTTATTTTTTGGACCCTCTTCTTCAGTCCTGGGTCAATTACTGACTGATTTTATAACTAAAAGTCCAAATTAATGGTAAAAAGAGGAACTGAAGTTAAGGAGAAAGAGTGACTTACTCCCAGTGCCAGGCATGGGTTAGAGAAGTGTACGGTGCTGAGGGCTGGTGAGGGTGTGTGGAAAGGAGAGGAGACACGGTCATTTATAACAGAAGCAATCTTGTGATGTTCCCGGTGGCTCACTTCAGGAGCTTCCAAATGCTCGTCCGGTGGTGGGAGGTCTGTGCGGACAGTGTCCTAAAGTGCTGTTGCCGGAGCAGGGAGTTGAGGCCAGTTGGTGTCTGTTTGGCACAATGGTTGAGTGTTGTGAGTTGCTGAGTCACGGTGGTGCCCTAAGCAATGTCACAGAGCCCTGAGATGGGCAGAAGGTGTTTGAACGCACTAAGGCTCATAGAAAAAGACTGGGAAACTGGGACACATCACATACTCTTCCTAAAAAATATATCCTAAAACAAAACCGTACACAGGTAAAAAGGGCCCTCAGCTACGTGTCAAAGAACCTGGTCGACTTGGTCCTACTGAAGTACCTGAGCTAGAACACAAGATTCATTAATTTAACTTGAGAGACAGTGAGTCTGACTGACTTTCCTGGGCCAGATGGAGGCAAGGAAGGCGCTCAGAAGTGATCTTCCCTCAGGAGATTTTACTGAGGCTGTGAACACTCTGTCAGGTGGTGTGTGGAAACATTTCCTTTCTCGCCCTTTTATTTTCCCCTCTCCTCTGTGTTTCTTCCTTGTCACGTAGGTAGAAAAACTGTGCTTGACTCTTTGAATGGACATTTCCAGTCTAATCTTAAGAGCCATGAGAGGAAATGCAATGGCAGTCTGGAGAAGTCTCTCCTGGTTTACTTTACTTCTCTGAAGCACATCTTATAGTCGAGGAGTTTCATCTAAAAAGCATATGAAACAGTAAATTGAGGCTTTCATAGTTGAACTCATGTATATTCTGGAGTAGTATAAGATGGAAGGGTAAGGATTTTGGACAGGTTGTGCCACTGACTTTCCAGGAGTCGAGACTGTGGAAAGGGTTATATTTAGTTGCCTTGCTTAAAGCAAACAAAACAACAACAAACCAAAACAAACAAACAAAAAAAGAAAACCCAAACAGTTTGAGTTTTGGAAGAACCTTAGGCTTATATAAAAGTTTGAAAGACCTCACAGAGTTTCTAGACATCCTTCATCTAGCTGTCTCAAGTGTTAATGTCTTACATTCCTGTAGCACATTTCCCAAAGTTTAGATTCTGACCTGAGTACCTCGCTGCTCATTCTAGGCTTTGTTTAGAAGCTACCAGGGCATTCTGTTAATGCCCTTTTCTGTTTCAGTATTCTATGCATGGTTCCACAGTACACTTACCATTTCCCCTGTGGCCCTGTGAATGTAGGGCACTTTTCAGTTTTTTTTTTTCTTAGTCATTGCTAGCCTTGAAAAGCACTGATCCAGGCTTTCTGTAGACTGCCCGCTGTTCTTGCCTGTGCTCATAACCCGGATTGAGATTATGTGTGTTTGGAAAAGGATACAAGAGCCGTCCCTGTACACTTTTTCAGGGGGATACACCGTCTTCCTGAGTCCTTCTCTAAGAATGAAGGTGGTGGGTCCTCTAGAAGTTGGGTTGCGCATTATGAGGAACACCAAGTTGTTCTCTGTGCTGCATCCCCACATGAATGTATATGGGTTTCAGTTTTCTTGCAATTGGCTTGGCGTTCACCTTAGTTTGATTGCAGCCACTCCACCAGTGGAGTGCAGAGGGCGCCACACTGTTTTTGCTTTTGTCTCTTATTGCTAATGAATGGTGCTGAACACTGTTGGGTGTGCTCACTGGCCATGTGCAGACCTTCTTAGGAGATGCATTCATTCAGACACTTTGGCTATTTAAAAGCTGGGTTGTTAATAAGTTGTATGAGTTCTTTAAAACATTCGGGACACAAGCACCTTATTAGAGAAATGCCTATTCTGTCTCCACCCATCGACTGCACTTGGACATTTTAAGCTTTGGTTTTTGTGTACTGGTAAAATTTAGTCCTGTCCCCACCCGGTAATGTGTGTTTGGATACTGTACCATAAGTTGCTGAGTTTTGCTGTTGTATTGGCTTCTAGAGGCTTCTCAGGTTTAGCTCCTTCACTTAGGAGGTTCTTAGGGAAGGATTAAATGTCCATTCGGTGTTGATTTTTGCATATTGTGTGAAGGAAGAATCCAAGTTAATCTTTCTGCCTGCGATGCACAGTTGGGCGCTTTCCTTGCACACAGATGCTGCTCCTGAGCAGGAACCTCTCAGCCCCTTGAGCATCCCTTCGAGAAGTTCTAGGTTTCCTGTCTGTTTTTGCTTGCTCAACAAGGACAGTGGAGGGGGCTATTTGGATTCTTCTTTTGGAATTGCTTATCTTCCTCGTATGCTTCCTTTCCCACTATTGTGTGGTATTAATCTTCAGCTTCTAGTATTTGGAGCCCACAACACTGTGATTTTTTCCTCGAGGTTCAGCCCCTTTGTGCTACATAAACCTGTGTGCATACTGCTAACTAATCATGCAAATACGGCTCTCACCCTCCATGTTTGGCTTCTTTCAGGGACCAAGTCACCTCTCTATTTTGCCTCTTTTCTGGTGCTTATTCCTTTTGAAATGATTTCTATTGTTATTTTTAAAATCTAATCTTAGCTCTAGGGCTTGTCAAATACACATTATTAAGCATTACAGACATTGCCACCTCTCATGGGATTTTAGTTCATGATGCTAATTATCTCTCTCTCTTTTCTTTTTTTAAGAGTAAATTGCCTCAACTTCCATTTGGGTTTTGATGTGTCCGCAATAACTTTCTTACTTGAAATGCTGGTATAGAATTGTAAACTCCTCAGTGATGGAGTTTACACCTAGTTATCTACCAGATGGTTCCCCCACAACCCTTATGTCCTCCGTCTTCGTTCAAGATGAACACATATTTTCCTCGGCCAGCTGGGTAGTACTCATCTTTAGCCTTGGAGATTCTAACACATTTCTCAAGTGTTCACCCCCTGTTCGCCGATGACCTGAGCCCACCTTTCTCTTGGCTTCCTTCCTCAACTGTGCAAAGAAAATCCTGTTCCATAGTTTTGTGATAATTGGTCCGCAGTAGGTAAAATATTTGAGAACTTACGTATCTATCTGAAAGGAGGCCTTTCCTTCCTTTGGACTGATAGTCTGAACAGCTAGAAAACTTGCAAAATTTGGGACTACAGCTCTGAGTATTTTGTATTGTTACATTATCTTACAGAGTCTGGTTTTTTTTTGCTTGTTTGTTTGTTTAGAGCCTAAATAAAGATTATTCTTGGTTATTACTCTTGAGAATATCTTTAGGTTTGAGTGTGTGTGTGTGTGTGTGTAAAATTTTGAACTCCTGTGATTTCTAGGTTTTTTTTTTTCTGGGTCACTTTACTATTTTTTTTTCTGTGCACACTCACTGTTATTAGTAGAGTCAGTGCCACTTGGCCATGCCGTGTCAGTTTTGATGGTGCTAATTTCCTTTTTCTTTTTTTCCTCTTTTTTTTTTTCTCCACAGCCTGTTCATTTTATTTGAGCAGTTATTCTTGTACTCTCTCAGTGTGGTGTTTTGTGACCCTGAGGCCATTTGCTAGCTTTCTTTGGAGTTGAGGCAGATGGTTCTAGGTCTCTGGGATTTTCTCTGCACAGGGTGTTGCTCAGAAGGCTGAAGTTCTTCGGTGTTTAGTTCTGACCTTCTTATCTAGTATGGGTATTGCAGACTTTCCCCCTTTTTCTGATGTTTTGTATGGATGATGGTTTTCTTCTTGGCAAATGTTACTATCCCCCATGGTCAGACCTAGCGCTCAGTGCTACTTTCTCTGGATTTGCATCCGCAGGGCTCGTTCTCACCTTCTTTGAGGTGGTCTTTTATTCAGCGCTTATGGTTGTCTGTTTCATGTTTCTGGTTGATTGTTCTGCTGCCAATGTTTTGTTCATAAGAAATACTTCTATTTTCCCTGTCTTGCCATGTCTTTGGCTGTCTGGGTATTAGGTGATGATGGCTTCCCATTCTGAGTTCAGAAGGAGACCCTTTGCTTCTACTTGCTGAATGAATTATGGAAAGTTGGTGTAATTTCTTCCTTAAATTTTTGGAAGAATTCTCCAGGGGGTAGGGGTGCTTTCTGTTTTACAGGGCCTATTAGTTAGTGTCTCTGCTTACTTAGTTGACAAAGGACCTATTTTTTTTTTCATTCACGAATCTCTCTAGATTGTGTTCTTCAAGGAATTGGTTTATTTCTCTTAGGTCGTCAAATTTGTAGGCGTATACTTGTTCATTCCCATATTTTCCCTCTTTTCTCTTTGTAGTGCTGGAGATTGAATCTAGCAGGGCTTCAAACATCCAAGTTGAGCACTCTACCTCTGAGTTATAATTCTAGTCCTTTACTATTCTTCTGATGGTTATAGGATCAGTATTGATGTCTACTCATTTATTTCTGAAATCAGCAATTGTGTCTCAATTTACCTCATGAGGGGTTTAACAATTTCACTGATTTCTTCAATAAATACAGGTTTTTGTGTGGTTGTCTTTTTGGGTACTGGTTTATGATATCCAACTTCATTAATTTCTGCTCTAACTTGGATTTCCTCTGCTAGCTTCGGAAGAAGGAAACTATTGATTTTTGTTCTTCCTTACAACATATACATTGAATGTAGGCATGGCTCCATTGTCGTCTATAATTTTATAAATTGTATCCTCAGGTTATTGAAAATATAAAGCTTTCTTTTGGGACTTCTATTCCAACCCATATATTATTTAGCTTATTTATTTCTATGTGTATAGTACCGGAGATTGGACTCAGAGCCTCACACATGCTAGACAGGCAATCTACCACTGAGCTACATCTCAGCCCTTTGCCATTTTATTATTCACACACTTAGTCTTCAAATATTTTGGGGTCTTCCAGCTACATCTCTGTTTTTGTTTATTATAGTGACTTGACAGTCCTCTGAGGACAGACTTATGGTTTGTGACTTTTAAAGTATGTTTTCTAGTTCATAAAGTGCCTAGCTTGGTGACTGTTCCTTCTGAGTTTAAGAGCACGCTGTCCTCTGTCGATGTATAAAACTTTCTATAATGTCAGTTGGATCCAGTTAATGGAAAGTGCAGTTGAATTCTGCTGTAGCCTTACCCACTCCCCGACTGTCAGGCTCATTAAGTAGTGTGGATACTGTTGTTTCCCACTGTAAGAGTGGGTTCATCCATGTCTTCTGGTATACCTACTTTTTGAGACAGGGTCTTGCTATGTAGCCCAGGCTAACCTGGAACTCACTATGTAACCCAGGCTGGCCTCAAACTCCCTCACCTTCCTGCATGTTGGGATTACAAGTGTGCACCATAATGCCCAACAACTATCTAATACTTTTTACCTTTTGTATTTTGTTGCTTTGTCGTGATGCTGATGATTACTAAAGACTGTTTATACCTTACTGGAGATCTATGATATTTTATTAATGTATAATGTCTCACTTTGTCCCTGACAACATTCTTAGCTTTGAAGCCAGCTCTGTCTTTAGTTAATTTAACTAGTCCAGCCTTCCCTTGAGCAGAGTGATTGTGGTAGATCTCGCTTAACTCTAACATATCTATGTCATTGTTAAAGTAGACTTCTTTGTATGTGTGGTGTGTGCGTGCACATGTGTGTGCACATGACCACACGCCCATGCACACACACATGTGCAGGCCAGAGGTTGACAATGGGTGTCTTTCTCAATTACGCTCTACCTAATTATAACTATTTTCAAAAGATAGTCTCTCACTAAAACTGGAGCCCACTGATTCAGTTAGATTGGCACCAGCAAGTGCCTGTAATCCTCCTGCCTCAGTTTTCCTGGTGCTGGGATTACAAGCCTGCCCATTATGCCTGGCTTTTTTATAGATGTTCGGAGATCCAATTTGGGGACTCAAGCTTTTGTAGTGAATAGGTGATGTGGATAAGCCACGTTCCCAGCATCTTTTTTTTTTTGAACCAAAGTTAGAGTTTATTAAAAGTTTTTATTATAGATTTAAGCACAGGAATTAATGGAGAGAGGGAGGTACTTAGGAAAATGATAACACACAGGTAAGACATGGGTGTGGGCGTTTCTAAAGAGTGAGCCATCTACAGTGGACCTTTTCAGGTAATGTGTCATTGAATATATTTCAAAAATACTTTGATAGTAACTGTCTTTTAATTGGCATATTTAGACGATTGGCATTTAGTCATATAACAATTAAAATAGACTGTTTTGTTATTTTTAACTTACTTCTCTCTGTCCCATGTTTCCCTTTTCTGCCACTTCTTCCTTTCTTACGATTAAGGTGAGCTTTTCTGTAATTTCTATAATTCCATTTTTAGCTTTTGAATGTATCAAGTATACTTTACAATCTAAAGTAACAGTTCGCAACTTCCATTCCTCACGGCTTCAAGCCCACATTCAAAGAAGACTGGACCACGATTTAGGTAGCAATAGCAGTTTCCAAATTTGTCCCCTTTCCTTTTTCTTAGAAAAATCTTGGATTTGAATGGCCCATTTCACACAGAATGGCGTCATTTCCTCTTCCTTTCCATATCGTTGGTCACCCTTGTTTACTTAGCATGTGCCAGGTACTGGGCTAACCTAGTTACATGAATTACCCCATCTGAATGGTACAGGACACAACTGTTCTTATTCCGTGTCACATACAGGGGAAAAGAGAGCTCTGTAGAAGTGAAACATCACCCTGACAATCACACAGCCTGTCAGTGGGAGTGCCTTGACTGGACCCAGGTGGCTTAGTCTAACTCACAGCCCCCTCCCCCCGGGATCTATATCTCTATCTCTATTCCTGCAAAGAGCTAATAATATAACCAATTCTAGAATAAAATAAAAACCAGAAAACTCTGGCTTTTTGCTCGTTATCTTTGCTTTGCATACACTGTTCGTTTTTAAAGCCACGGTCCCTTGTACCTTGTCATGCCTGTTTACATCTTGGACTGTGACCTTTGAATCAATATAGTGATGCCGAAAGCTAGAGATACCATATACAGTATTTGAAGGGATAAACGTGTTCAGAGGACAGTAAAATATTTGCTTGAGGTTTTTAGAGTTAGTTTCCGGTATAATGTGTTTCTCTTGTTTGACATGTGCCTCTTGTATTACGGTCCATGCCAGCTTTTTGCATGTCTTTAGCTTCTGAAGCAGGTCTCATCAGCACCTGGGTCTTAATTGCAAACAAGGCCACGAAAGGGCAAGAAAACTAAGAGAACCTCTTCTCTTTGTAAAAGGTGATTTCTGATGTGGAAGCGGGTGCAGGGCTGTGTTCTGATGGAGAACATGCCTGGAACATGTTTTGGTTTGAACTATGATTTCCTTATTTGAATAAAGCCTGAACCCATTGCAAGCGCTGTCTGTCAAAGGGTATCTTCCAATAGCCTGTGAAGCATGCATGTCTTGGCGCTGCTCTCCAGCGATTTCGCACTCAGAGCTGCTAATTGCTTTGGTCCTAGTGTTTGAGTTCCTTGTAGCGTATTTTCTTAAACTGGGGAGTAGTCTTTCTTCCCTCTTCCTCCCCCATCCCCAGGCTTGGGGATACACGGCAGCACATTCGATCACGTCATTGTCTCAAGGACTCCGCAGCTGGTAAACCGCTAGGGTGAGAACAGCGGTTGTAAATTGTCTCTGGGTCTGAGAAAGTAACTTCTGACTCTCTTGGGCATTGCAGGGCTGGAATCAAGAAAAGCCAATTCCTGTGAGAGGTTTTCAACACTTCATGTGTTTCTGAGCCCAGCCAGTCGTAAGAGTGGGTGGGCCTCCTGCTTCACGGAGCTCACAGCGCACACCCTGGTGGACAGGGTACGGGCTTGTTAAAGTAGGGACGTTGTAGCCGCTGACCAGGTTCTCTTTTTTCTTGTGGATAAACTCAACGTTTCCAGGTTTTGATTAAACCTCAGACTTTCTGTTGGTGGATGCCCAGGCCTTCAGAGTGCCACATACCTAGTATGTGCCGAGTACCCAGTAAAAACATCGGTGCTGTGCTCATAGTTGGTATGCAACCTGAGAACAGGTTAGCTCATACCTGTACTTCACTTAGTGGCCATCATTGGCCACTGGATCCTTCAGGCATGCCTAAACTCTGGCTTTAATGCTTTAGTGGTTTTGGGAGAAAGGAATCTTCCTTGAAGGTCTTTTCTACTGATGGAGTAAGTAAGTACTCCTCTACTGAAAAAATGGAATCAAAAAAGACAAAGATGCCCAGAACAAACTACATGTGCCCAGGTACGGTTAGAAGACATGGGAAAGATTACCTGGAGAATGCAAATGCAAGTCACAGCTTAGTCATCAAGCAAACAAATAGGATTTCCTTTGAGTAGAATGGTAGGGAAGGAAAAAAAATACAGGGCACAGATTAGAAGGTGTGCTAATGGTTAAGAAAGGCATTGGCTCAGTTCGTGTCTTAGAAGCAGAGGTAAAAATGTGATGGTTTTAGTTAGAAATGTGTCCGAGTTGGGATAATGCTTTTCCACCGGACTCTTGGCCTTATTTGAAGCCGTTTTCTTTATGTTTAATGGCCACTCAGTGTTCCCAGGAAGAAGACTACTTCTTTTCCCCTAACACTTTCTTCCAGTGAGTCTGTCGCTGCTGCCTGAGCGCTCTTCCTCACACTCTGTTTCGTTTCATCCTTAAATAGATTTGAGAGAGGTTTCACTAGGGCAGATAAAACCCTTCCTGGTGGCCCGGTAGAGACTTCTCTATTGACTACAGCTGGTGAGGAGCTCGCCTTGCTCACCTGCATGTGAACTGTCTAATCCCCGTCTTCTCTCCCACATCTGGCGACGACAGTGACCGAAGCTATTGGAAGACTGCACTGTCCTCAGAGCTGAGGTCACCAAGCTTCTTTCCACGTATAGGATGGGCTAGTCTATCCAAGGGCTGGGAAAGGGCCCTCCAGAGCCTGGCCCTTGCTAATCCTGCCCCATAGAGAGCATTGAACCTGTAGGGTTATCAGTTTGAGAATAATTATATTACCACTTGATCAGAAAAATTTCTGTGGGTAACTTGAGAGCTTGAGGAGAGAAAACAAAAAGCCTTCCGTGCCACTAAACCTCTGGCATGAGCCAGTCCCTGACTCTGTTTGCCACCACTGTGGTCATTGAAGTTTATTCAGCCATGTCTCCATGTGTTTAGAGCTTTAACCTATTTATAATCTTGAATGTGGACAGTCAATGGTAGGTGTTTTTGCCTCATTTAGTATCTGTGTTTTATTTTTCTCCAGTCCAGAATTCATGTCTATCATGCCCTAGGCATTCTAGGGAACAGGAAATTACTCTCTTTTGTAATTGACTTTCTCTTGGGTGACTGGAGTCTGAGGATCCACAGGAGGCAGGCTTCGATATCTGGAACAGCAAAATGGTTGGTTCATCAGAATATTGCCAAGTGAGGGCACTCAGTTATGAATGCAGATGCTTAAATACTTGGCAGTCCTGTTTTTCTTTTTGGATCAGTTTGGCAAGGTGGTTTTATGTGGAGGTGGGGGTACTGATAAGTAGGGCTTGACTGGGCCTGGTGGAGTTTAGAAGCCAGGAAAGCTTGCTGATTTAATTGGTGAAGCAGATCTAGGGTCGGAGCTGTCAGTGATAGGTTTCTCCAGGATGGTCTGTATAGACTACAGTTCCCATGGCTATGATGAAATACTCAACAATTTAAGCAAGATATGGTTTATTTTGACTTGTGGCTTTCTAGCAAGGTAGTGAACACATGGGTCAGGAGTCGTTTTTCTTTTTTAAGTGGCTGTGGAGCTAGGGTATAAACCTCGATTCCTGCCCCTCCCCACGAAAAGCTTCTAGTTAGGCCCTACACCCTAAAAGTTCTACAGTTTCCCAAACAACACTGGCAGCTGGGGACCAGTTGTTCAAACACATGATATATGGGATATTTTTACCCAGATATTGCCGGAGCAGACTGAGCTCAATGGGCTTGCATTTGAAGGTGCGATCTCGGCATCGTTCATGTCTTTCACAAGGTATGGCGCCTCTACTGTTTCTTTGGCATGCTGTGGCTCCTTTCCTTAGCCTTAGCTTATGGTTGGTTGTACTTAAGACTACAGAATAGTTCGTATGGTTGTGGTTCCTGTGGTTATTTCTCCTCCCGTCTTTGGGATTAACATTTGGAGTTCCCCAGTGAGAACAAAACCCCAAGCACCCATGCACCCAAGTTCAGAAATTCAGAAGCGGGGACCCTTCCTCTGGTCCTCTGGGACTGCAAAGCTTCTCCCTGCAAAGGTGCTCCCTAAAGCATGCACCTTGAAAATATTTCAAGACCCTTAGACACACCATTTGTCTACCAAAAAAAAAAAAAAAAAAAAAAAAGGAACAGGCCTCCTTTGGTAAATCATGAAAGCTTTTTGAATTTTTTCTGTGGCATTTGTTTTCTGGTTTTGTTCTGGTCCTGTGAGATCCCCATCTGGGAATGTAGAGATTCTGACTAGACCTGGCATTCCTGCATCCAGGGTAAAAGGAGATCTCCCTGCGGTCCACAGAGTTAATTGGAAGTTCAGCCAGAGTCATCAGGTTGGTTTTTTTTTTTATGGCTTTTTATGGCTTGCCTTGGGACCCCAAGGATTCCCTGATGATCCTGGGAGGACTGAGAAAATCAGAGAGACCTGACACCTGAGTACCCAATGGCAGGGTTTCAGTCTCATGACACGGGGGGCCAACCTGAGGGTTTGGAGAGGCCCAGGGTGGGACATCAGGCACTCTAGGAGCTAAGAAAAGGCACAACCTAACCAGTTCTATCGGGTGAATGTGACACCGAGGAAGCCTCTGGTGAGTTCTCAGAATCTGGGTTGTGTAGGGAGGTGACTGAAAACAGAAAATGTCTTTGTCAAATGGGTGAACCCCTGAATGACCCCAATTACTGTCTCTGTTGCTATTTTTGCCTTGTGTCTTGCCTTGCGCTTTGCTTGCCTGTGTGCTTGTCACTTGGGGTGAGTTCTATGGATTGGTTTCTTTTTCGCTCTCTTTGTCTCTAGATGTGTTTTCTGAGCCAGTTATCGGTGCACTAGGGAGCTAGACCGAGCTCTAGTGGCTGCCACTCCCATACTGCCAAGCTGGGGCAATGCTGGCACCCCCTGCCCTCCGACATTTCATCCCGTGTGCACCTTTTGTTCATTCCACCTGCCCAGGCCCCAATCCACTGCTTCTGCTTGCCATGGCTGCTTTGATGGCCAAGGCTCAGAATTCCTGATCCCTAAGCTTTCTGTCACTGTGTTAAGTTTAGCAGAGATTAAAATGTCTTTTGAATATGGGTAATGTCTAAGACTAATTGTTTAATTTCCCAAAACTTTCACTAAGATATCAACCTTCTATCTGTAAAACTATTATATGAGCTTCCTGTACCTCAGGATTTACAAGTTTATTGGATATGGTTAAAAATCTATAGAAGCCATAATAAAAGTTTTCTTAAAACTTATAACACAAGGTTAATAGAAGACCACATAGGTAATCTTAATGACCCAATCCATCCATGTCTATAGTTCTGGGAAAATCTTCAAATGTGCAGGTAACCTTGCTCTTCAACCCCTGTAGTTCTGCTTCGTACTGTTTTTGTTAAGTGAACTATGTTAACCCAAAACATGGTCTTTATATTTATATTCTCACCCCGAGAAAGGCTCAAGGCTACACTGGGATCCCAAATACCCAGAGTAATCACCGGCCAAGTGAAGCAAGGGTCAGGGTCATGACTACCACTCACCAGAAACTGGGATCTTCCTGTCTTAGGATACAGGGAGACAATGACCTAAGCAGCCCGACAGAGAAGCTGTAGAATGCCTCTCCTTACCTAAGGTCTATTCGGGCTAACGGAGACCGACGGAAGGATGGATGTCTAGCTTCCTTGTCTTTGCTAATTTTGTTAAACTTTAGCTGTTTTGATAAATGGAGTCATACAAGAAAAGGTGATGTTCTGCAATGCTGCACTACGAGAGGGCTGGGAACGCAAAGCTGTCGGTTTTCCTACAGACTGTAGTTACATTTTAAATTTTATTTTGATGCTAAAACAGCTTCAATTCAAGAATTGTATTTTTTTAAGGCTACACTTAGCAGGGATAAAACTACAGAATCCTCATAAAAGCTACTGACTTGCTGTAAATTGTTAAAGACGATTAAAGCATGTAGATTAATAGTCACCTTATTTTTTAACATATTTTTTTATTGATTCTTTGGGAATTTCACATCATGCACCCCAATCCTGCTAATTACCCAGTCTTTCCATATTTTCCCCTTACCCCTGTGGTGTCTCCCCGAAAAGAAAATTAAAAAAATATTACAAACAAAGCAAAATAAACAAAAATACCATTTTGTTCCCGTCTTTCCTGCCTTTCCATTGCCTCTCCATCTTAGTGGTCTCAGGAGCTACAGTGTGTCACTTAGTTTACCCTTTTGTGCACTCAGCTTTGCTTGCAAATGTTCATTGTAATGAGTTGTTGGTTTGGTTCAAGGCCTCTGGTTTCTAATACACCGTCAATACCGGACCCTTGCTGAAAATCCTCTTAGATATCCTGCTGTTGCCCTGAGTCATGGAGATCCTGGGGCTATGGTTGGCTCCATAGCACCAGTCCATTTATATACTCTGAGGAGTCATAGAGCGGTAGATGTTGGGGTGAGCCAACTCAAAGCCCTGGATGTGGATCTGGGTAGTAGCTGATTTGGTCAGTCCTGTCTACTGGGTTCGTTCCCCACTCAGGTGAGGGGCAGAACCAGCTCTTCTATGCCCATGCCATATCAGGGCCAGCTCTCCCATGCCCATGGTGAGGTGGTGTAGGAGGTTCTTCTGTTCATGTGTTGCTTTCATTGGTTAATAAAGAAACTGCTTGGCCTGATAGGGCAGAACTTAGGTAGGCGGAGAAGACAACTGAATTCTGGGAAGAAGAGTAGAGTGAGAGACGCCATGGATCAGGATCCTACCTGAGACAGACGCTGGTTAAAATCTTGCCGGTAAGCCACAGTCACATGGTGATACACAGATGAATAGAAATGGGTTAAATTAAGATGTCAGAGTTAGCCAATAAGAAACTAGAGCTAATGGGCCAAGCAGTGTTTTAATTAATACAGTTTCTGTGTGCTTATTTTGGGTGTAAGCTAGCTGGGTGGCTGGGACGGAATAAGGGCCCCCTCCTCATGCAACAGTGAGGGGTGGGACCATTTCTTCTGAGTGTGGGGTCAGCTCTTCTGCTGCAGTGGCCACTGAGGGGCAGGTCCATCTCTCTCAGGGTCAGTGAAGGGTGGTGCTGACTAGGCACGACCCTCCGATTTCTACAGGCATGGTTTCTATGACTCCCTGTGGTAACAAGGGCCCCAAAGATCTACACAGACCCCAACTGCAGCAGGACCATGGACCCAGATGTGGCCCTTGGTAGCAACTCAGGCTGGATGTCACCATGGTCCCAGTGGCCGCCCAGATCAGTATGGCCCTAGTGGCAGCATGGCCCATGGACACCAACATGGCCACAGGTGGTAGCCAAGACACCAGTATCTGTGAGGCCTTTAGTGGCAATACAGGTCATAGATCTCAACACAGATTCTGGTTCTGGTAGGACCACAGGCCCAAACAAGGCTCTTGGCTGTAGCTCATGCCAGATGTCACGGTGGCCATAGGTGGCAGCACAGGCCACTCAGATCAACATGGCACAACTGTAGTGTTGTAAAATCTCTGTTTAACTATTCAAAGATGGGTTGCTTTTGTTTAACTGAACCATGAATGTTAGCACATACCTTGGCTTGGGTAGGACCACAGACCCAGACACAGCCTTGGGCAGTAACCTGGCCCAGATGTCATCATGGCCCTGAGTGTCAAGCAGGCTACCCACATCAGCCTGCTCCTCACTAAAATTACATATAACAAAATAGGTATCAAGTAAGAATTACAGTTATAATATTTGTGAGTCTAAAGTTTCATATTCAATTTATCCTTTATCATAACTAAGGAAAACTATGTAACTACCTGTCTTCAACTCCATCAAAGACCCCAGAAGGACATAATATTGCCTATAAAAAGGAAGTGCTTTGTAAACAACTTTCAAAACTCTAGAATTGACAGAGATATCTTGCTGCCTGGACAATTACCCAAAGTTCTTCTGTAACATTGGGGCATCCAATCTTCAGCCTACAGGCCCATAGTATCCAGCAGACTTTTCCTTGGAGCAGGAAATCTGAAAGACTGTTTTACTTATTGGCAGTTTGTCAGTCACTTTCTTCTGTGTCCTGCTGAATGTCTGGCAGACTCTTTCATGAAACAGGAACCCTGAAGGACTGTCTCACCTTTAGGCAAGTTCAGTAGTCATTTTTCTGTGGGTCCTGCAAGTTCAGTTCATACAGCATACCATCAAGCAGTCCATGCAAGAGCATTTTCTTGCTCAAATGGCTAACAAACTCCATAAGAAGACTCTTTGATACCCATCATCCTTTTGAAGTAATTGGTGCTTACAGAAGCAGGCATGTATCACTGTCAAAAAAAGTCTAAATTCTTAAAACTTTTTGTAGGTCTTTGAATTGTTGAAGATTATCTAACTGAAATATATCTCTATATATCTAGAAAACCTAACTAACATGACTACAAGTTTGACTATTATAAATGACTATTAATATGTAATTTTTAATTATACATTTTAAAATGAGCTATATAAGCATAGTATATAACAAAATTGACCTTAATTTTGTATCAATAAACCAAAATCCATATCAATGTTTTTATCTCTATATCATATCCCCCTCCCTTTTACAGAAAGAGCTTGACTGTGGCCATTTAACCATTTATACCCAACGCCCTTTAAGTGAAAAACATTATAAACAATCATTTTGGGAATTTGAGTGTAGTCTTCTCCAAACTGTTTCATGCTGTTAGTTGAGCAGAGTATTTTTAGGGCTCATGGAGACCTTTTTGGGAGGGGGGACTTATTCCATCAAATCACATTAGCGTGGAAAGAATCCATAGGTTGTCTTCTTCTGTGGAAACAAAAGCAGAACCTCTTTTCCAAAGTAACATATCCTTAGACTCAAATTTTAAAGTCAAGATAACTTTAAAATATATAGCTTAGCAACCCTCAGAACCAGATGTTTATCTTCAGTCAAAAATTCAAAGAAAACAATAATATGCATAATCCAGACTCTGTATATTTGTATTTTTATATGGTTTATTTGTTTTATATTATTTTTTAATGTCTCTTTAAAGACTTTGTTTTATTTTAAAAAACTCTTTCTGTAACTGCCTATACCCATTTTTTCTTAAGCCTACATACGTTTTTTAAACACACTATGACCCGTTCGTAGGTTTATTTCTGTCTAAATCTGTCTTTATCGTGTATCTGTAACCCTTTTTGATCACTGTTATAAACTGTTAAGCAGGCATGGTTAGGACCAGGGTGGCCTCTTTGGCTGTTGGTTACACCCTGCTTGACTTTTCAACATGGCAGAAGTCCATTTACCACCAGCTCTGGAAGACATGTTTACCACCCCGACTCTGGGAAGCAGTTGGCCCACACCACCACCAAGTAATCTGCAACAAGCTGCCCACAAACCCATTCAAGTGCTTCATAGGAGGACCTCTTAAAAGATTCCCTCTGTGCTGCCAGCACCAACCAGGAAGTTGCTTCTTTTCTTTTTTCTTTCTTTTTTTTGTTTTTGTTTTTTGAAACAGAGTTTCTCTGTGAAGCTTTGGTGCCTGTCCTGGAGCTCACCCTTGCAGACCAGGTTGGCCATGAACTCACAGAGATCCTCCTGAGTGCTGGAATTAAAGGCATGAGCCACCACCACCCAGCTGGAAGTTGTTTCTTAAAGGAGCTGCACATCTGTACACAACCAGCAAACAGAGCCTGTCTGAAAAAGGAAATGTGACTACCAAGAAGGCCTTAAAATATTTATTCCATTTATGCTAACCAAACATGTATAATTTATAAATGAACAGTGTATATTTTGAGGCATTAGACGTCCCCCCACCAATAAAGAATGGTAAGACCCTATCAAGGATTTGACAAGGCCACATAAGACAAGGCAGGAATGAAGAACCAGCCTGCCTCCATCTTAGGCTTAAAAGTCATCTTATAGTAAAGACAAACTAGGTTCATTCCGGTTTATGATTAAACCTTTGTTTCTCAAGGACTGGGTTACACCCCACTTGTAACTTTAACTACAAGTGATTCTGTGCTACCTGTTCCCGGAATTACAATTATGTCTTTGTTTCAAAAACTTTATTATAACCATCTTGCAGCCCTACCTCTGTTTCAAAAGGTTATATGACCACCTATGACTACATCGTTATGATTACCTGTTATTACCCTGTTTGGCCCATGTCTTTGTTCCAGGAGAGACTAACTTGTTTTGCTTATGTTCTGCTCTGTTTTGCTGACAAATTCTCCATTTGGAGCCCCCCTACCCCTGATCTCTAAAATAGCCTTGCCTTCTTCACAGTCAAAGCTGACCTCTTGAACCCTGCCTTAGTGGGAGGCAACCCATGTACATGCACACAAAAGCTTGCTTTAATTAATTGCTTGCTTTAATTTGGCCATGATGATTTGGGTTGGTAGTCTCTTCCTCCCATCTTTGAGATTAATTATATATTGGGGGTCACTTGAGTTTCTATGCACACAAGATTTTTCTTTTAACATTTTATATGTATATATATGTATATATATACACACATACATACATATATTCCTGAGCTGTCAGTTCTTGGTGAGACAGTAACTAAGTACCACTGTTTCAGACATGGGGTATTGTAGCATTTGGAGTGAGAATAACTCCCATAGGCTCAGATAGTAAGTTGGTGGCATTTTTGGGGGAGAGAGGTTTAGGTAGTGTGACCTTGCTAAAGGAAGCACGGCCAGTGGGATTCTGCATTGAGAGTTTAAGTCTCAGACCACTTTGTTGCTTCCTACTAGTTCTCAAACTCAGGACAAGGGGCTAACTCAAGTAGTGTCTGTTAACATATCAAAGCTGATGGTGGCTGCCAGGTTTTCTCAGGATCCCTTAGTCCCTACCTGTTATAGGGTCCTCCTGGCTGGCATACCCTGCCCTCTACCTACCCTAAACTTCTCCAGTCCAGTGACTGGGCTTTCCCTTCCTCCAAATTCTCTGATTCTTATGTAACCCAACCACTTTGACTATGCTGATACTTTTGGCCCTTTTCTGCCTTTCGGTCTCTTGGCCATCATTCCAGGTCCCCACCACCTTCCTCCTCATCTCCCACCTCTCCTCACATGGCCCAGCTCAGTCTCCTGATCATGGCCACTTTGGACTCCCCCAGATGGCTGTGTCTGTTTTCTCCTTTATATCTCTAATAAAAACCTTAACTCCCTAGGAGTAGTCATATCCTCCCCCCACCTCTTAAATTCACTGTTCACACTCTGTTTTGTGTTCGCCTTTGAAGATAAGAACTCTTGGCTTCCTGTTCCTGTCACCATGGTTGCTGCTTGTCACCATGCTTCTGTCCTGCCATGAGGAACACTTACCCTCTGGGACTGTAAACCCAAATAAACTGTACCTTCAATGAGTTGCTTCATTGAAAAATTGAAAATGAAGTTTTTTTTCATAGCAACTGAAAAGTAACTAATATAGGTTTACACATTGAAATACTGCAAAGTTGCAAAAACAAAGGGATCTATTATGAAGTTTGTGACCCCTGGGGAAAGGCCATAGGCTTAATTCAATTATAATTAAAAAGGTGTATTGCTTAACTGGCAGCAAGACAAACAACCTCTGAGTCAAATTTGGGATTGCTCTGAAGGAGGGGTATGAGGAAGGATGTTTAAGGGAAAACCACGTGAAGAACTTCCATATCTATGCAATCAAGTAAAAATTGTTCTGTTCTGCCAAGTTAAGTGATTAAGGCAACTCAAAACAATCTTTGAGTATCTGCATGAGCAAGTTACAGAAGCAAAAAAAAGCAGCCATATCATAACAAGTAGATAGTCACAGCTGTATATTTTTTTGGGTGAGAGGGAGGGTCACTGAATCAAGATTATAGGGAACTTATCTTCCAGGGACTGGAATCAGAGATTTAAAAAATGGAGTTTCTTTATCCCTGACAGATTCTGACCAAATTATATAGCCAATTTTCAAGTCAGGATCTAAAAATAAACCAGAGAACATACTTCATTGCAGAACATCATAGGATATCAACCAAAAGCCTAGTTTTACAATTTCTTTATTTTTCTGGTGTTAATCCCAAAGAGGTAAGGAGAAAAACCATTGACTCAAATCAACATGGCCAAATTAATGAAAGCAAGCTTTTTCTTTTTCAGGTAATGGGCTGCCTTAGGAAACTAAGGTGGGGTTCAAGAGGTCAACATTGGACAAAGGCAAGAAATAAGTGTTTTTTATAGTTCATGGATGATGGTGGAGTTTCCAGATGGGCTGGGGTTACAGAAGCAGAACATAACACGGTGGTCATAACAGTAGGTGGTCATAATAACCTTTTGAAACAAAGGTAAGGTTGCAAGATTGTCATAACAACCTCCTGAAACAAAGGCACGGGTGCAAGGTGGTCACAACTACTTTTTGAAGCAAAGACATGGTTACGTTTCTTGGAACAGGCAGCACAGAACCATTTGTAGTTAGGGTTGCAGGTGGGGCATAGTCCGAGAAACAGATTTAATCATAAATAGGAATTAGCCTAGTTTGTATTATAAGATGGCTTTTAACTCTAAGATGGAGGCAGGTCAGTTCATCACCAGATCTTGTCAAAATACTAAAAATTCAGGAATAACTCGTGGAGATTAAGTATAGCTTTCTTCCCATAAGGGCATCTGGCCTTCCTTAGAGCTGTGTTTACAGAGGCCTAATTCTTTTGAGAACCACGGTGGGGCCCATTTTGTGAAATTCTTTGTTTAGGAGATGTGTTACTCTGGTGTTTCTGCCCAGACCTGTAGAGCTCAGAACCACATATAATAGAGAGTCTTTCATGTAGTTCAGCTTACTCCCAGCTCTAAATGATGCTTCTCTTTTCCTGAATTGTGTTTCTGAGAGAGTAAATCGACTGTCCGGGACAGCTTTAGGAAGGGAAGAGGACGGGTGGTAGACAAGCTCAGCCTGCTAGAATCTCCAAGGAACCAATTGGAGAAATTGGATAACAGTATCAGAGGCGCTGGGTGGCAGCCGAAAACCTCCATGAAAACCTTACAAAGCAGAACTGGAAAGAAATCCAGAGTTTGTTCCAGAGGGATTGATTGGCAGGTCTGGAGAGCTTTCCTCCCAGTGAGAAAGAGTAACCAGAGAAGGCAGTTTGGAATATAGAGAGCCCTTTATTTAGAACAGAAGAAGAGAGAGACAGAGACAGACAGAGACAGAGACAGAGACCGAGGAACGGAGAGACAGAGGGAGGGAGGAAGTGTGAGAATAGCTGGGTCAGAAGCATGAATAGCTGTGGTGGAGGGAAGCCCATGAGCTGGAGGAAGTTTAGGGTAACAAAGGAGGGGAGAAGTGCAGGAATGATAGTGTGGGCTGTGAAATGTGGAATAGGCACTTGTGGATAAGGACCGAGGGAACCCAGAGGCCGACCCCATGGACTTGACTCTGCAGCCACAGGTACACGCCAGTGACGTGTTCTGTGTTTCTTCTGCCAGAGGTAAGGAAAATGGCGCTTTTTTGGCAGGTGGGAACCAGCTTCACAAGTTCCTGAGGAATGCTGGCCTTTATCTAACCGCCAGAAATCCTATAGTTCAGTCTGAGCTCATTCCTCATATTTGGGAAGTCTGAGATCTAACATATATCCCTATGAATGATTGAACAGGAAGTCTCTAATGCTCTCCAAACAATACAAGCTATCACCGTTGCTCTTGGTCGCCCACCTGCAGTGGGTGGTCAGACTCTTTTGACGAAGGCACCACATACTTTGTAGCACAGAGAGAAAGCAGATTGGAATGGGCCTGAAAACCTCCTCCTTGTTTGCTAGCTTTCACAGTGCCAAAGGTGCCATGCAGGTTTCTGGGAAAGAAAAGCCATCAGAATGGTCTTATTCAGCAGATGATCCTGCGAGCCACAACACTGGTCCATTGGTGCAATGGTGGCATAAATGTTATGTGGATAACCAACCACTTTCTGGCAAACCTAACCAAAAACTCATGTCTGAGGTCACAAGCCCCAGGAGGAAACCTACTATTACTGTTTTGCTAACTGATTTTATGGTCAAACTACATTATAAATACTTATGCTTATTAAGATAGGAGGGGAGATGTGAGGAACTGGGATGAGTAGAGGAAGGGAAACCATAATCAGAATATATTACACGAGAGAGAAAGCTATTTTCAATGAAAGGAAAACAAATACTTACGTTTATACTCATAGGCCAGTGTGGCTCTTAATCTTTGTCAGAGGAGCTTCTTGTGGTACTGGGCAAGAGTTAAAATACATAGACTCACAACCGGCCAAAGCGTTAGAAATAAGTGACTGCTGAGTGCTCAGTCTTAAGTAGGATATCTGTATCACCCACCCTCCCTTACCCAAGGCTCAGAAAATATTATGAGAGACAGAGTTAAAAGGATATAAGAGCTAGAACACGGGAGGATGCTTTTCAAGAACTGACTTCTGCATGGGATGTGATCACTGGACTCACGAAATCACCACAGCTGTGGCTAACTTCTAGGACCTGCACAAGAAGGAGCCTAACAACATTACAGCGTGGGTGGAGCAAGGTACGTTAGGCTCCAACACTATTGGCAGTTAATGGTTGCCTGGTGAACCATAATGCAGTAAAGAACCCCACATCAATGCACACACAAGCAGTTCTAGCTAAACTCAGTGTATTATAAAAAAAAATGAATGTAGGAGGAAGACATGTTGCAAAGAAGTGATCCAGAAATAGAAGGACGGGGCAGGGGAGGGGGGAATAGGAGGTGACTATCATTGAAACTCATGGATATTTACTCAAAGGAAACCAAGTTGACATATCACACAGAAAATTGCCCACTAATGTATATTGCAGCACTGTTCACAATAGCTAAAATTATGGAACCAACCCAGGTGTCTGTCTTAGTCGATGTTCTATTGCTGTGAAGAGACACCATGACCATAGCAACTCTTATAAAGGGAAACATTTAATTGATTTCAGAGGTTTAGTCCATCATCAGCATGGCAGGTAACATGGTAGCACATAGGCAGACATGGAAGCTAAGGGTTCTTCATCCAGACCCAAAGGCAACAGAAATATAAAATATAGTTCTACTAATTTTATTATGTTTTCAGAAAGTGGAATATTTTATAATATCATGGTGTACATATGATAATACTTATAATTGTTATAACATGCTTATAAGTGTCGTTTTAATTAATTAAAATTTTAATGTTTTAGTAGTTTTAATTTTTAACAGTTCCAATACAGCCCAAATTATTACATATAATCTGTATAAAGAAAAATATTTCTTTAATAATTTTTAATGATGTGGATGGATCCTAAGAGCAAATTGCTGCCTCCATATAACTGGTGGTATAGATGTAAAATTATTTTAAGGTAGAAAATAAGATCCCCAGAGGATCCATCTTATTTTAAAGAGTAAATGTTTTCTTCCAGGGAGTCTCATGATTAATTTTTAATGATACACAGGCATACCAGTTAATTTGGATCTCAGATGTTTATCATAGACTACAAAGAAGAGAAAATAACATCTGGATGTTATAATATAAACTAATAACATAAATTGGCTCATGAATATTTAATTTGTGTATTAATTTACTTACAGCTAAGCAAGGCTTGCAAAACAAATGAATACATCCATCATCCATAAATATTCCCTGGCTTAGCTATTTACTTGGTCTTTTGTCAATGGTGGTAAATGTATTATTCAAAAAATGCTGTATAGATAAATGACATTTAAATAGCTTTTTAAAGTGTTTTTCATTATAACCACTGGACACCACTATGCTAATAAAAGTGAAGATATAAATATAGGACTTACACAGCTGGACTCTCTTTGAAATGAGATACTAGCTTGTATCTTGTTTACACAGTG
Organism: Myodes glareolus; assembly: GCF_982192425.1. NCBI lineage: Eukaryota > Metazoa > Chordata > Mammalia > Rodentia > Cricetidae > Myodes > Myodes glareolus. Next base: position 21,392,854 of record NC_142038.1, read on the forward strand.
GGAAGCTTTAAATCTATCAGAGATGCTCATTAATCAGGAGAGGGCAGAAGCTAGCCTATTTATGCCTTCCCTTTCTAGCTTCTGGGAGTGAGGCTGGAGTTCTGGTCTCTTCGCTTTCATTCAGTTAGACTCCCATGTGATGCGTATGTGCAAGAGTGTCATTCTCTTGCTATGATAAATACCATGGCCAAAGTAACTGAGAGGGAGGAAAGAGTTAGTTTGGGCTTGCAGGTTATAGTCGGTTATTGAAGGAACTCAGACAGGAACTAGAAGCAGAAACCATGTAGGAATGCTGCTTGCTGGTCCTCTTAGACAGCCCAGGACCACTTGCCCAGGGAATGGTACAGCCTACAATGGGTGCATTCTCCTACATCAATGAACTAGACGCCCCGCCCCTAACATGCCCACAGGCCAATCTGACCTAGGCAATTCTTCATTAAAGGTTTCTTCTCCTAAAGGATACTTGGCTGTGACAAGTTGGCAAAGATAACTAGGACACACTCTCTCTATTTCTTCCTTTGTGAAACTATACTTGAGTAAACGAAGGTTAAATTAAGGGCTTTCTTTTTTTTTATTTTGATACTAAGTTGTACATAAAAATTTCCATTACCAGCCGAAGGTTGACTTAGGACTCCTTCAAAGCTTTTTAATCCCAAGAAGTTAAAACGCTAATGCCTCAGCTGTGGTTCTCAACCTGTGGGTCGCGACTCCTTGGAGAGATCAAAAAACCCTTTCTCAGATATTCTGCATATCAGATATTTACATTATGATTCATAACAGTGGCAAAATTACAGCTCTAAGGCAGCTATGAAATAATTTTATGGTTAGGGGTCACCAGATCATAAAGAATTATTAAATCATAAAGAATTATTATATATCAAAGCAGCATTAGGAAAGTCGAGAAACACTGATTTGAAGTTTCAATCTGGGGTTTTTAAGACTAGAGTCCTGGGTAGTGATGGCGCAAGCCTTTAATCCCTGCACTTGGTCGGCAGAAGCCGGTAAATCTCTGAGTCCAAAGCCAGCCTGCTCTACAGAATGGGTTCCAGGATAGCCAGGGCTACATAGATACCCTAACTCAAAAATCAAAACCAAACCAAACCAAACCAAACCAAAGCAAAACCAAAAGAAGACTAGAGCACTGTTAGATCTATGTGATGTGTAATGTCAATCAATTCTGACATTTCTGTTTTTTGTCTAGATGACCTGCCTGCTAGAGAAAGTGGGGGGTTGAAACCATATACTGTTGCTGAACTGGAGTTAATCTGTGGCTTCAATCTATTAATATACTTGGTTCATACATATTTAGGACATGTGGATGTCTTTTTGGTTGTCTGATCCCATGATTAGAATGACATTTCTCTATCTTTTCTGAGTAGTTTGGGTTTGAAACCCACTTTGTCAGATTAGATAGCAGCACCTGTTTGCTTTCTGATCTCATTGGTTCGGGTTATACTCCCTTTTCACCTTGTCACTTCAAGGCTGCATCCATCTTTAAAGCTGAGTTTCTTATAGATGGTAGGAAGATGGACTTCGTTTTTAATCTACTCTGTTAACCTCTGTCTACTGACAGGGGATTTATGGTCATTAATATTTAAAAGTATGACTTGCTTGCAGTTGTCTTATTGGCCTTTTGCTTGTTCGTCTTGCTGTTTGTGTTCTTAGTCATATTTGTGTTTCAGTATATTATATCTATATAATGTATATATGGAAACTCATTTGTTTTTTTAGTTATAGTCTCCTGGCTATGTTTATTTCTCTCTTCAGGCCAAACTATTGCTTTCAGTAGTCTCTGTAAGGCTGGTTTGGTCACCATGAATTACTTTTAACCGTTTATATCATAGACATTTTTTTCCTTCTTCAGCCAATTGCCTTGCTGGATATAGTAGACTCATTGAACAGCCATGGTCTTTGAAAACTTGGAAACAGCACAGGTATGACTGATCAGACTGGGCCTGTGATTAAAATGTGTGGCCCATGCTGAGTCTGGGGTTTAGAAGGGTGTCGATGAGAGTAGGTTCAGGGAATTCACCAGACTGGACCTAGGCACAGAATGTAGGACCTATGCAAGGCCTGGAGGTTAGAGGTGCTGCAAGCAATTGGAATGGACTAGGATGGAGAAGAGAAGAAAGGTAGTCTATCTGGGTACATGCCATGCACATCTGTCATAGGGTCCCTGGTATCAAGTGGGACTGGGTTGGTGACAACAGGTCTCTGGTAACAAGCAGATTGGCTTCAAGTCCTCAAGAAAGGAAGGTGGATGAGGAAAACTTCTCTTAGACAAGCAGCAGAAGGACAAGGGGGCAGAATGAAGGAAACAGGGGGCTAGAGAACATAGGTAAACTATCTGGGTCCATGCCAGGTGTTGTGGCTATAGGATTCTTGATAGCAAGTGAGGTGGGGTTCTACAGGGATCCTCAAAGCAATTTTTATTTTTATCTTCCTGATGGCTAAAAATGTTAAACATTGAAAAAATAATCCTCAGCTGTTTGTGTTTCATCTTTTGGGAACTCTATGTTTAGTTCCACTCCTCAGTTTTGAATTGGGCTGTTAGTTGACTTGATGTTTAGTTTTTTGAGCGCTGGATACTAACCCTCTGTCAGTTGCATAGCTGCTAAAGATGTTTCCCATTCTGTAGACTGACTCTTCACTTGAATGGTTGCACCCTTTTAAGTTTCATAAGGTTCCATTTATTAATTGCAGGTCTTAATGCCTGCACTACCATGGTTCCCTTGAGACCATGAGTTGAAGGGAACTCCCTACTCTCTTCTCAGCCAAGTTCAGGGTATCAAGCATTATGTTGAGGTCATTCATCTATTTGAAAGTGAGTTCTGTGCATAGTGGAAAGTAAGAATCTAGTTTCACTCGGCTACATGTTGGTATTTAATTTGACCAGCACCATTTGTTGAAGATGCTGTCTTCTCTCTAGTGTGTGTAGTTGGTCTCTTTGTCAAAACCCAGATGGATGTGAGTGAGGACGTAAATGTGGGTCCTCAACTCTATTTTACTAATCAATAAGTATGCTTTTATGTCACCGCTATGCTGTTTTTATTACTAAAACTCTGTGGAATAACTTGGAGTCAGGGATGGAGATAAAAAGGAACACATTTCAACAGAATAAAGGCCATATATGACAAAATACAACCAATATTACAGTGAATATTAAAAACAGGCACACTTTCCTTTAAAATCAGGAATGGTAAGGGTGTCACCTCCACTCTTACTCAATAGACTACTCAAAGTTTCAGAACAATAAAGCAACAAGAAGGAATAAAATAGAGACCAATAGGAAAGAAGGATGTCAAAGTTTTTCTATTTGGAGACCATGTGATTCTAGTTGCAAAGAACCTTGATGTACCCACTAGAAAATCCTTACAATTCATAATTTCATAAAATAAGCAGTAAAAAGTCAATATAAAAGTGTAGCTTTTCTGTATACTTATAATGAACATGCTGAGGAAGAAATTAAGGAATAATCCCACTTAAGACAGGTTTTAGAAAACCAACCTTACAATGAGCTGAATGAAGATGTAAAAGTCTCTATAGTGAAAACAACGGAGAAAAAAAGCTGAAGAAGATAGGAGAAGATGGAAAGACCTCCAGGGTTAATGGATTATCAAAACTAAAATGGCAAAATTGTATTAGCAACAAATAACAGCCAAAGTAGAAATCAACCCACACAGTCACAGTCACCTAAGTTTTGATAAAATGGTCAACACAGACACACACACACACACACACACACACACACCCTCTTCCATCAGATGGTGCTGGGGTAGCTGGGTATCCACACAGAAAAGAATAAAATAAGATTAATTTCTCTCATCTTTCACAGAAATAAATTTAACATGTAATGTAAGACCCATAACATTGAAACTGATAAAGGAAAACATAGTTAAAACTTTAGATATAGAATTTCTGAGAAGGACTCTAATAGCACCAAAAAATGACCTCAAGAATTAACGAATATTCTACTTTTCAAGATAATTAGCAAAGTGAAGAGACAATAGACAGAATGAAAAAGTCATTAACAACTATATATCTAAGATGAGATTAATATCTAAAATATATAAAAGATTGAAATTTAAATTTATAAAATCTCACTCCAACAATAAATTGGCAAATTATAACTGCAGGGAAGATTCTCAAAGAAGATTTACAAATGACCAATAGTTATTTGAAAAGTGTTCACTCTCTTTAGCCGTCATGGAAATAAAAATTAAAACTCTATTGAGATTCCAACTCACTCCAGTCAGAATTTCTATCCTCAAGAAAACAACAAATTCTGGAAGGATGCTGGGAAAGATGAACTCTTATGCACTTCTGGTAAACCATGAACTGTGGCAGGCACTATGCAAGTCAGTGTAAAGGTTCCTCAAAAACCAACATAGGGCGTCCGTGAAACCCAGTTCTATCATTTCTGAGTAAATGTCTGAAGGACTCTTCAGTGAACACCACCTTTGCACACCCATGTTCATTGCTGTAGTGTTCACAATAGCTAAGAAATACACCCAGCCTTGATGCCAAACAACAGGTGAATGGACAAAATGTGCTCTATAATCACAGTGGCATTTTATGTAGCCTTACAGAAATCGAAATCATGGCATTTCCATTTGCAGGAAAAAGGACTGGGACTGGAGATCATGAAGCTAAGTGAAACAAGCCAGAGTTGGAAAGAGAGGCATGTCCACTCTCCTATGTAAAATCTAGATTGTGTGTGTGTGTGTGTGTGTGTGTGTGTGTGACATGAAAGTAAAAAGCAGACCATCAGAATGGAAAAAAGTGGGAAGTAGGGAGGGTGATGGAATGCAAGGGACATTAAGGTAGAAAGAAGAGGCTACTTGATATGGGAAGGGACCAGCAAAGTGGATGGAGAAGGAACATGTAAAAAGAGGATGAAGAGGAACAAAACATATGAATATATGTGCATAACATACCACAGTAAATCCACTATTTTGTGTGTTGTTGCTTTTAATTAATTAATTAATTTTTAAAACAATCTTTTCTCATTTTACATACCTTTCCCAGTTTCCACCCTCTCCCCTCCTCCTGCTCCCCCTAAGTGTTAAGTTTTAAAATGAAGTAATAAAAAAGTACATTGGGCTACATTGCAAATTCCTTTTAGGTTATTAAACAATATTCCTGCAGAAGATACTGCACAGTGAGCCTGTGTGATTATCTAAATGCCCAGTATAGCTTTAAGTTATAGCAAAGCTATTGCTCTTCGTTGTGAGCACAGCGTACGTATTAAACCGAAATTTTTATGTATTCAACTGTACATTCTCTGCCTCCCCCCAAACTTCTGAGCTATTGGAGCACTGCAAACTTCTATTCCTTTATTTGCTGTTGCTATCTTAATACTCAGAATCACATATTGTTAGGAAACTCAAGGGGCTAATGCGTTTGTGTTTGTTTGTGTGTGTGTGTGTGTGTTTGTAATAAGACATATGTAATACTTAACTATACATATTGTACTATATATACAGAAATATATATATATTAGTTAGATAAGGCATATAATTATTGAATTAATTAGTAAAGAGCAAAATATTCCTGATACAATTATAAACAAAACTAATCTGAATGTTTATGAAAATAATATAGACCTCAATCCAGCCAACATTTTACTTTTTAAAAACAACCAAATAAAACCCTTGTTTGAGAACAATTGAATCAGAAATTGGTTCTTTGCTATTTTGTGGCTAAAATACAGAGATGTTTAATCATAATTACTTGTCAGGGAAATCCTACTTTCTTGGTATTAAGAGCTTTGAAAATGTGGCAGCGTCTTGAAAGGTTACTCGAGAGAGAAACTTGCTATGACGTTGGTATTCAAGGGGAAAATGAGAAAAAAAAACTGAAAAGCGTCCTGAATGCGGCATTTTTGATAATATTGCATGTCCCAGTTCTACTCTGATGTACAGAAGTGTGACTCCAACTAACTGTTTAAAAGGAGAACACGAGAGGAGGGGAGTAGGAGAGAGGAAAGGAGATGGCTGGCTGTGCCAATGGACGGCTTGATCAGGAGCAAGTCTCTTCAGCTTCATGGGGTGTCAGTGTGCTCTTCCTTCATGGTTCCATGGTCAGGCTCACCTATAGTGATGAAGCACATTCCTGCCTGCTGTGGACAATGCTTAACAAAATGGAGGTAGACTTTAATGTACTGATTGCATGTTCAAATGCTTGTAATTTGTTGGTTATGTTATAGAATTAAAAAAATGGCTTTAGGTTAATACCATTTGCTCTTAATCATATCATTATAAAGCATGCAATAATAATTAGTGTAAGTGTGGCTTAAAGGGTGGCACTATAAATACATTCACAACTGTTGCCCTTGTATTTAGGAGAGAGAAACTTCTGTGCATAGATTAAATATACACATAGGATCAAATCATTATTTCCTAGCAAGGAATTTCTTCATCTACTGCCCGGTTCCTATTAGGTTCCCTTCCTACTGTGCTTAACTAATCCAAACTGAATCATTTAAAGGTACCATTTTCAATGTGTAAAAGTCCACATAATGAGTAGTTAATTTTTCTGAAGGAAAACTCGGAAAAGTAATTATCCTTTTTCTCAGAATAGATATAAATTACATTTAAACAGAGAAACCTCTCCTTGTGTGTCTTTGTTCATATTATCCTAACTACCTTTCCTCCTTTTTATACCCAGCTGACTTAGTCATCCTTTAAAACCAGTTGCAGCCTTAGAGCTGTCAGGTCTCCCATTTTTAGTGCTACTTTGAGGTTACCCCTTCTGCAAAAAGGAGTAATAACACACACACACACACACACACACACACACACACACACACACACACACGCACACACACACACATGAATTAGTCACAACAATTACTTACCCTGTATTTCTAGATTCTAGCATATGCCTGCTACACTAGAAACACTCAATTCAGATCCTTTAAAAACAAGTACAAGAATCATGTTAGTGTCATAACTGAATTCCTGACAATAAGTTATCATTTTCCATAATTCTATACTTCAACGCTTCTCTTAATCATCATTCCCATGGTCATGGTTTACGTCATCTCTTTTCTTATATTGTCTCTTAATATGTTCTACTGATTTCAGTTTCTTTTGTAGAGAGCCACAGTACCCATTTCCATCAGTTTAAGACACTAATCTGGTTTTACAGCTCTCCTTCATGAAATCCTTCTTGACTCTCCACTCACTCTGGATACAAAGATCTCAATTATAAAACAGATCTTATAAACCCTTTATGGACATTCCTGTACAGCCAAATTCTGCAGTGATTTTTTTCGTTTATATCCACATTCAAGAGAATGCGTTTGACTCAATTTCAAATTAAGGCTATGTTCTTTGATCTAATCTATGCTCCATTTAACATACGGCCCTTTCATTTGAAATCTCTTCATCTTTAACTAATTGCTACTGCAATTCATAAATTACACATGATACATTTCCACCACTTCCTGCAGTCAACAAGACTAGATAAGCTCCCCTTCTGTGCAGTTCCACGGGATGTCGTGTGAACATGTTGAAGTACTCAATCAGCTCTAGCGATGCAAATGATAATGGTCAACATTGACGGCCAACTTTGAAGATTTTGAATCTAGCGACAAGCCTCCAGGCACACTAGTGAGGGGTTATATAGGTTAAACTGGGTTTGTGTGTGTGTGGCGGGGGTTCGGATGGGAAGACTGCTTCAAATGTGGGCTGTATCACTCACTGGCCGTTGGCTCTGGACAGTGTAAGAAGGAAGGAATCTGAGCACAAACACCCTTCACCCTCCTCTTACTGACTTTATGATTGGCTGCCTCAAGTTCCCCACCATGATGGACTGGGCTCTTGAACTGTGAGGCAAAACAGACCCTTTCAGAATGTTTTATGGCAGCAACAGAAACAGAACCTAAGACACAAGATTACTTCTAAAGACATCCTTCTCTTCCTCTGACTCTAGCAAACTGGCCTTCAGTTTCCCTAGTGTCCACTTTTTAATTATTTTATGTACACGACAGGGGACCTGGAGGCACCCAGCATGACCTCCACCATCAGTTCTACTCATGTCTTACAAAATCTTTGATAGTTCGGTGTTAATTTCAATCTGATTTTTCTCCTTTCCTTTTTTTTCTCTCTCTAGAGAGGTCTCAGCCTAGAGTGCATCCCCAAACTACCCAGTTAAGGCATAAGCTGCTTCTGTGAGAATGACAAAAAGTTCACCTCCAAACTGTTGTGAAGAAAGTTGTAGCCATGCGACACACAGCTTTCATCTTAAAGAGCATGAGAAATAAGTTTACTCTTTCATCAAATATGAGCAGCTATTGCCAGGAACACAGTTTTGGGCAGCCCCAATAACATATTCAAACCTGGTTTTATAGTTTCAGAACACAACAAAGGCATAAATTACAGCATTTTTCAAAGACATTGGTAGGAAGATTAGGTAGGCAGTTAGAGTGGAGTGGGTGAAGTATCTGTTATAGGTTTCAGGTGTTATATGACGACATTCATAGCTTTTGGTCTGTTTAGTGGTCTGTTTAGTTAATGCATTCCGAAAGGATCTAACCCCACAGTTGATAGGATGTCAAGTCAACAGGCAGAGAAGGAAATACCTATTAAGATATAAGGTATAAGAACAGAAAATATCTACTAAGGGGGCTAAAGAGCCCAAGATAACTTAACTATGGATCTGCAACATTCCAAGCCTCCACAATCAGGAAGTTCTAACCAGCAAGTCAATTCTGGAGTCTTTGACATAAATGTGATAAATTCCTTATCACTTTTTATTGCAGTACATGACTACACATTGTCCAAGCAAAACATATGACTGGACAAGTTCAACAGGAAGAGACATTTTATTCTGGCTACTTATTCTGCTAGTGCAATAAAGCCAGAACTTGGTTCTAAGATCAGAAGTTTTAAGAGCTGAGGACATGGGTGGGAGCAGAGCATAGGCCTCTGTTTATAACAACTTGCTTGATCCAGGGGAATGTGGTCTCATTTCCTTTAGATGAGATTTTTTTTTTTTGGAGCCCTCCAACGTTAGCCTCTCAGTGTCCTACAGAGACTGGGATATAGAGCCACTGTCATTCTAGACAAACAGTGGTTTCCTCGTCCTTAGAAGAGAAACTCCTGGACTGTGGAACTGATAGGTAACATTCTACTAAAGGTTTTGTGTCTCAAGAAACAGAGAAAAAAATATGGGACCTGAGAAATTGGTTGGGACCTCAGATTACAAAGAAGCCAATGGCTCACCAAGCTGAAGGGAACACACACACACAGAGCCCGGAAGCCACAAGAGCAGAACTAACTTGGGTGACTGTCTTAGTTATGTTATGCTGCTGTGAAGAGACTCCATGACCATGACAACTCTTATAAAAGAAAACATTTAACTGGGGATGGGGAGGGCTTGCTTACAGTTTCAGAGGTTCAGACCATTATCATCATGGCAGGGAGCATGGTGGCATGCAGGCAGAGGTGGTGCTGGGGAAATAGCTGAGAGTCCTACCACTTGCGGGCGAAAGGAAATGGTCTCAGAACACCGGGCAGTATTTTGAGCATAGGAAACCTCAAAGTCCACCCCTACAGTGACCCAAGGCCAACAAAGCCATCCCTGCTCCAACAAAGCCACGCCTCCAAACAGTGCCACTCCCCATGAGCTTATGGGGGCGAGTTACTTTCAAACAACCACAGACGCTATCTTTGGGAATTATCACACCTGCATGTTACTGATAACGCTGGAAATAAGCACATGTTTACCTCGAGCTTCTTAGTGTCACGTATATGGAGGATGAGTGCTTGGGTGCTATGTAATTCCACCTGGAACTTTCATTGAAGCATCAAGAGGTTTGCGTAGTTTAAAAAGTGTTTGTCCTTATTCAGTTTCTCAGGGCTACTTCAAAGATTATTTCTCTATTGCGAATATAATAAAACCCATGCTTTATGCTCAATGATGGTAATTGGGAAGATGCTTAAACTTGACTGGCTGATGGTGCATAAAATTAAATTACTGCTCATTCAAGCGTTATATAAAAAGCTGCACATTTCTTTTTCGGCAAAAGTTAACAGATGAAAGGGGCAGTAGAGTGTCTTCTATCTGGAATATATAATCAGCATCATCATTCTCTAATAATTATCCGCATAGCCCATCGCCTTTTAAAATTTGATCTTCAGAAAAGAAAATTATTTTTTAAAAATGAAGAATAGGACTGAATAGCTTTAAAAGTAACTTGGATACTTGTGTGAACTCAGCAGTTTTTTAACTTAAAAATTTGTGACAAGTCATTTTTTAATATGAATATGATAAGAACACACTTCTTGTAAAGAAATCAAATTTTGAATCTGGAGAGACGGCTTAGCAGTTAGAAGTATTTGCTACTCTTCCAGAGGGCCTCAGTTTGGTTCCCAGAATCCACACTGGGGACCTGTAACTGCCTATTCCAAAACCTTCTTCTGGCACATAGGTGGTATATCTTTAAGCAGACATACACACAAACACATAAATGAAAATAGATTCATAACATAGAAATTAATTTTTTTTCAATTATATTATCAAATATAGGGTATCTTTCATAGAGATTGGGTAGAAAATGGCACAAAATGATTAATTTTTGTGTGCATGAGTGGAACAGAGTCGGTGTTGCCCAACTGGCCTATAGCTCACTATGTAGGCCAGGCTGGTGTCAACCTCATGGAGATCCATCTGCTCCTGCTTCCTGAATGTTGGGAGTAAAGATGTGCACCACCAATGCCTGGCATCCTTGTTATCATTGTTATTATTATTGTTGTGCATATATACGTGTGTGTGTGTGTGCACATGATGTGTGGTATGGAGCTTGCATACCATTGAGTGTAGCGCCTGCACTATGGGATGGTATGCGAACTGGGAACTAGGTTGGAGACTTAAAAACATACTCACACAGACAGAGACATGGGGACATGAGTCATCCTTGAAACAAGAATGCCAGCTTTATTGTGCTCCAGGGAAGCTTATATAAGGATCCTTAACTGATAGCCATGCCCCAGCTCTTGGGATTTCCAGCTATAAAACCCACCAGAACCCACTCCCCTGCCATCAGGAATTCTTGAGGAACTCATGCTCAGAGCAGCTGTAGGTACAGGAAAACAAGTTGTTTACTCTGTTCACTCCCGCAGGCAAAGGGTCTGAGGCAGGCAAAGAAAGTCAAAGGGCCAACGATCTGCAGCCCTCAACAACTGAGGAGCTGCAAAGGTTCAAAGGACAATCTGTGGTTCTTTCCGGCCACCTTTAGGGGGGTTCCAAGGATGGAACTCATGTGCCGGGCTTGTGTGCAAATGCTTTTCCAGCTGAGCCCTTCCCCCAGCCTGGATGCATCAATAAAAACAACAATGACAAAATGCAGATTCTGCCTTCTCACTACTTCCCTTCAAATCCCAACAACTGCATCATCTCTGTATTATGAGAACCCCGAATCAGCCTTTGCTTTGGAACTTTCAGTTCCTACGTAACAATTACTGGTTACTTTGGAGAGTACTCACAGTGTTCTCACCAGCTTTGAAAGACAGAATAAATCATTTTTGAAAATGAAGACTGGAATTTGATTTTTAAAGTCCGTTATTTCCTTATATTTTTGGTTGTGGGCCTAGCCTTTAATGGCTGAGTCAGTTTTATGGACCAAGTCCTTTATTTTCTATACATATTAAAAATGCCAGCACATAATTTACACTCAACCGAGGCTAGCTGGTAAAGCCAGCATATTTTCTTTGTATGTGTAAACAGCTAGTTCCCTTTACTTGAACACCTTGCTAACATCAAACATTATAATTCTAGAAGAGTGATCGCATCTTCCTTACAGCCTTTTCACTCGGGACAGGTGCTTACTAACTAGCAAACAATCCCAGCTTGTTTCTAACAATTAATTTAAAAAATAAGGCTAAGTTGAAGTTAAGTGGAAATGCCAAGTAGTCAAATAAATGAATAATTAAAGAAAATCTATCTTTACTGTTCTTCTACAAACTCAATGCAATCAAGTTGGCAAGATTAACCACAACTGCACAAAAGAACATAAGGGTTTTTTTTGTGTGTGGGAAAACACCACATCCTTTCAATTTGCCAGGAGACTGCTTTTCATGCTTTTCTCATGGTGTTTGTGACCACAACATGTAAATATGGATATTTCTCTTTATTCTCATCTTTTTTGCGAAGACTGGAAAATCTGGAGCAGTGTTGCATGGTGACAGGAACACCAAACCATCTTTGCTCTGGTAGACTGAATAACTGCCCTCAAGGACATACACAGGCTAATCCCATAATGGTTGGCAATGACACCTTAAATTAAAACGGAATTGTGAACTAACAGTGAAGACCAACCATCACACAGACATGTGATTTTTTTCAGGTACTTTTATAGCGGGGATAAAATGCCTGGCTTTGGCAACATAGAGGTCTTGGTTCAGGTTCAGGGTCAAGAGGCTGCAATCCATCATGACAGGCTAGGCATGAAGGCAGAAGCAGTTCCCATCTGGGCAGGTGGGGAAGCAGAGAAAGGTAGATGCCAACACAGTGGGGTTTCTCCCCTCCCCCCATTTTATTCTGTCTGGGACCCTGGCCTAAGAGACAATGTGGCTCACAGTCAAGACTGAATTTATCCTCTTGCTTAATCTTCAAAAATTCCCTAAATCTGAGTTTCTTAGTTCAATCAAGCTGACAATTAAATTTAATCTTGATAGCAGGTGTGATATATGAAGGCTCCCACAATAGGGAATATAGGCTGGATTATCCAGGAGAGCTTCATTTATTATTACACTCCTTGTAATAGAGCCAGGATGTCAGGGAAAAGAGAAGAAGCCATCTTGATGGAGGAAGGAGAGGGCTGTTCAATTCAGGTAGACTTTGGCACTCACACTGGCAAGGTTGTCCTGAACTGAGTGTAGGATAAAAACTTTATGGGAAGTATTACAGTGTGATACCAATGCTAGCTTTAGCTTTGTTTCTTTAGGGGAAAGAATTCTCTCTCTCTCTCTCTCTCTCTCTCTCTCTCTCTCTCTCTGTCTGAGTTAGTCTTTCTATAGTTGTGAAGAGACACACAATCAAAACAACCCTTATAAAGGAGAACATTTAATTGGAGCTGGCTTACAGGTTCAGAGGATTAGTCCATTATCATCTTGATGGGAAGCATGGTTGCATGCAGGCAGACTTGGTTGAGAGGGAACTGAGGTTCTACATCTTGATTTCCAGGCAGCAGAAAGAGTTTGTACCACACTGAGATAGTTTGAGCACAGGGGACCTGAGGTGACATACACAGCTGCTGAGATGCTATTGCCATTCCTTCCTGTGCTCTGTGGAAGATGTGTCTTTACTGTTTTCTCTCTGGTCCTCTCCAGCATGGGTCTCAGCATGTGAGGAAGTGGTGCCTGTCTCCGCCCCCAGCTCTGTGCTCAGCCTTTCTTGCTGGGGGTTCATTGAGCTCCTAGTGGCCATTTATTATTTTAATTAAATTGAGAACCTTCCAGTCACTATTTCTTCAACCCTACTCTCTGCCTTGCAGTCTTTTCTCATTCCAGTGTGATCATATTTTTCTCAGATTACTTTAAATGGCCACTTTAGTCTCCTTCCCCCAATATTCATTTTTTTTTTTTTTGTTTAATGACACAGATCACTCCCCAGCTTCTGTTTTGTTACTGTTCCGCTCAATAAGGATTTCACTTACAATCTTACATTTCCTGATCCTAAAAGCTCTGTTGACAAATGTACTTTAGGAAAAAAAAATCCACTCTAGCACTTCTGGCCAGTGGAATGAACAGCTGGGATCAAGTCCATCAGGTAATGCTGAAAGGGAACCAGAGTGGACGCCATCACTATTAATAGACCCAGTGACGAGAATAAGACTTATAATCAGTTAGTTCTTCAGGCACCAAACATAGACTGATCTCTTTGCAAGAAAGTGCTTCCGTGAATCATGTTCCCATCAACTTGAGTGCAGAGAAAACCCTGGGTGATGCCTGGCTTAGCATGAGATGAATTGGATTCCCCCCGCGTCTCTTAGCCTGTCTTCACCATATTGAGCCCCACCCGCTACATGACCATCACAGGCCCTGAGCTCCTGCCCGCCTCTTCTCCTCTATTAGACATAAACCTTATGTTATGATTTCAAAGACAGACTTGAGGGGATTATTAATGAATGTGCCCACACTGACTAAATCACCTTTTCCTGATTTCCACCTCGGTTTTGTCTCTTTAACTGACCTGTTGAGCCGGGTGGCTGGACCTAGCTTGTTAGTGTTTCTAGGACCCAAGCTCTGTCCATAACCACGCCAGTATGTTTCCTGTTGAGCTTTTGACCCAGCTTCAGGCCACCCTTCCCTGCTTCCTAGAGTGTGTAGGACAGGATCCAAGACGTCATGAATGTTACGCTTTTGTTCTCTTTGCAGAGTCTGGGGCTTGGTGTTTTCAGGCAGTTAATGCACTCCTGTGCTGCCTGAACCCCTGCAGTGGGTGAAGGAAGCTTCCCGAGGCATTGCTGGAAGAGACTCCTTTCCACGTGTAACCAGCTAGAGGAATCCCACAATTTCTCCAACTCAAATGCAGTGTTGGATGTGTCTCAATTACATTTTAATGCAATGTACCAGCCTTACATCATTTCCTACAATTTTGTTCTTAATATCCACTCAGAAAATCAAGAGATAAAGCCAATTCAGAGTTACAAAGGAATCAAGTATTTGAGATTAAAAGATGACAGGATTAACACTGACCTTCTTATTTAATTAAGAAACACAATCCGTGTATTAAAGAATGGTTTGGTCTTTTGAAATACAGCTTCACCATGCAGAATGAGGACTAGAGGGCAGTGTTGTATTTAAAATATGAGGCTGAGAGACTTTGTAGATGATAAAATCCCAAGAATCACCCAGACGTTTCCTTTTCTCCATGTTGACTGGATAAGAACAATAAATGCACTATTTTGTACTTAATAGATGTTTCCCTCTCTCAATATATTGAAGATTAGCACTTCTTATATTGCAAGATGTAATTAAATGAATGTATTCCTTATACAGGGATGTTTTTAAGAACATAGCAAACATACTTGTAATTCTTTTGTTGCGAACAAACTTAATGTTTTCATCAATTTGGAAGCAGACCACACATTATTATTAAACTAGCAGGCATACCGTATGACACCTATCTTCAGTGTCCTTTTCTGGTCTAATGAAAATTTGGACCCTTAGATAAACATATTCCATCCCTTCACCAGCTTTTAGGAATGAATTCATGTTTGCAGGTGAGCGATGATAAGATTGATAAGAAAATGCTTATGTTAATTAGCTTGGTTTACCTGATGATGTATACCTATTGTAAAACCTAACTGCATGTCCAATACATATGTACAATTTTATATCTCAAATTATAAATCACAGCAACTACAGAAAAATTACATTAATAAAATAAGAAAGTATATTTATGAAGAGTGAGGTTTCAATGTCAGTGAAACATAGTTGGTCGCTTGTAGAGTTCCTTTGACCTCCTTTGAGTACATTTTTTGTGGGGGTGGGGTGGGGTTGGGAGAATTTTAGTGACTGCTTCCATTTCACTAGGGATAATACATCTGTTTATCGCTTATCTGATCTTTAGTTAACTTTGACAGGTGGTATATACTGAGAAAATCATCCATCTCTTTTAGATTTTCCAGTTTGGTGAAGTACAAGTTTTTAAGGTATAGCCTTCTGATTCTCTGAACTGCCTCAGTGTCTGTTGCTATGTTGCCATGTTGCCCTTTTAATCGCTAATTTTGTGAATTTGGATCTTCTCTTTCCACCTTTTAGTTAATTTGGATAAAGGTCTGCTGAACTTATTGATTTTCAAAGAACCAACTCATTATTTCATTGATTGGTTTGCATTGTTCGTTTCTATTTGATTGATTTCAGTCCCAAGGTCCCGGTCCTCTAATCCTCTGGGGTGCAGTTTCTTCTTTCTTCTCTTTTCTCCTTGAGCTTTCAGGTGCGCTGTTAAGTTACTGGAATGAGATCTCTCCAGTTTTTTTAGGTAGGCACTTAGAGCTATGTACCTGTCCTTGCTTCTTAGAGCCTCCTTCCGTGTATTCCGTACGTTTGGATTAGTTGTGCTGTCATTTCCTTCAATTTCAGACAGTTTTGAATTTTTTCTTAATTTCTGTCTTGAGTCATTTTCACATTCATGTTCAGTTTCTATGAGTTGTAAGCTTTCTGTTGTTTTTGTTTTTGTTGATAGCTTGCTATAATCTGTGGTGGACAGATGGGATGCAAGGATTTTTTTTTTGTTCTTTTTCCATTTTCTTGTATCTGTTGAGACTAACCCTGTGTCTAAGTATACACTCAATTTGGGGGAACATTCTGTGAAAGTTCTGAGAAAAAAGTATATTCTTTTGTGTTTTGGTGAAAAGTCCTATAATATTTGTTAGGTCCATTTGGTTTATAGCTTCATTTAGCTTCTGTTATATGTTACTTGGCCATTTTGCTTTGCTGTTTTTTTATATTCTTTTTTTTAATTTTGTACATTTAGTGTTTTGGTTACATTTAGTGTATGTGCCTTAGGGAATGTCTTTTCTGGTTCAATCTATTTGGTGTTCTGTATGTTTCTTGTATCTTGATTGATCAGCACTTTCTTCTTTAACTTACAAAAATGTTCTTCTATGATTTTGTTGAAAATATTTTCTGTGCCTTTGACCTGGGTTTCTTCTTTCTCTATTCCTATTATTCATAGTTTTAGTATTTTCATGGTGTCCCAGATTTCCAGGATTTTCTTTTCTTTTCTTTTTAGATTTAACATTTTCTTTGACCAAGGCATTCTATTTGTCTACCGTATCTTCAATGCCTGAGATTCTCTCTTCTATCTCTTGTATTCTATTGGTCAGACATTCCTCTGAGGTTCCTTTTCGAGTTCTTAATTTTTTTTTTTAGGTTTTTTTTTTAATTGATTCTATTTCTACTTTTAGGTCTTGGATGTTTTATTCATTTTCTTCCACTGCTTATTTGTGTTTTCATAGATTTCTTTAATGGATTTGCTAATTTCCTCTTCAAGGATCTCTACCATATTCATAAAGGCTATTTTAATATCCTTGTCATGCTTCAAGTATGTTACATTTCTCAGCACTTTCTATGGAAGGGTAACTGGGCTCTAGTGTGCACATTGTCCTGGATGTTGTTGATTGTGGTTTTATGCTGGAACCTACACATCTGGGTCTGGGATGATTGTAATTCTGGGTGCTGGTATCTGGTCTTGTCTTTATTGAGTGGGTACTTTGTTTCTTGGTTTCAATTGCCCTTTCTGGTTCTGGTGTGGTGGCTCTGTGTTGTCAAGTAGCATCCTGATAAGTGTGGTCACTGAGTGTTCTGGGTAGAATGTATCTCCAGGTAATGGGAACTGACACTTAGAGATGGGACAGAAAGGGGAGAGGGGAGGGGGGCACCACAACAGGGCGGAAAGCAGGGTGTTCCCCCAGGATCTGCTCCTGGGAACGGGAACAGAGAGTGAGGAGTGGCCACGTCAGATAGTCTGCTATAGAGCTGAGGGTGGATTTAGAGGAGAGGAGAGAGAGGTGAAGGTCTGAAGTTGGGTTTCTGCTTCCCTGACCAGCTTGACTGGCGGAGCGGTTTATCACCCTAATGTGGTGAGACTGAAAAGTTCAAGATTGAATGGCGGTGACCTTGTGTGATGACAGCTCCCAAACAACATTCACAGTGACAAATCCATGACAGTCACACGATTCCTGGAAACAGCATGCATGAGTTGACAGTGTGTAGCTTTGGGGTGATATTCCATGAGGAAAACTGTTGAAGGCTGCCTTCAAACTGACAGTTCAATCTAGGGCTTAGAGCCTTGATATCTGAACTACATATGACAGAAAACATCTTCTCCGATGTCAGTCATGGTTTCTTGGTGACTATATATTTGTAGAGGAGTGGCCTTTATTTCACCTCAACTGAAGATACATCCAGAATACAAAATGTTGTTTTTTAAAAACAAATTACAAGAATGTTCCGTCCTATTGATGGATGGTATCAGAATACTGGAAGAAGAGAAGTGGATGCTCTCCTCTTTAGGGAGGTTTGTGCCTTTTGATAATTTGCTTTCCATGAGTCACATTTCAATAATCTGATCTGATATAACAACGGATGAGTGTAATTCTCAATAATGCAGTCATTTTCTATGGCTGCTTTAGTTAAATGTGAATCAATGGCAAACAAATCAATCACGTTTTAAAGAATCACCTTTCTCTAATGACAGTTGTGCCTATTGACTAAATAGAAGAAATAGCTTCTCTTCCTCATATATGGCTAAGTTCTGTCTGCGTGATCAGGAGGTGAAATTTATGGATTCCAGAATGAGAAATAGAGTACCATGTTATGTAAGTGAAGATTTGCTATGCCAACAAGAGGAGACTGTATTTGAACAGATAGCTCATTGTTTATCATTTACTGACCATTCAGCCCTTATATGTGGGGGTCTCTAATAATTTATTTTTAAGGTTGTGAAAGACAGGGATCAGACACAGGGACAGGACTTTCAAAGGGGCCAGAAATAGCTCAAGAACATTTAGGTATAGATATGCAACATTCTTAATTTCAGCCTTTTCATCTGTAAAATGGATTCTTGTGGAGATCATTCAGGTATTTGCATACCACATCACAAGCCTCAGGAGTTAACTGCTGAACCTGCTCATGTAGCTTCATTATTTTACACATTTTTGTTTGTTTGTTTTGTTTCTTAAGACAGGGTTTCTCTGTGTAACAGGTCTGGCTATCCTGGAACTTACTCTGTAGACCAGGTTGGCCTTGAACTCACAAAGGTTTGCCTGCCTCTGCCTCCTGAGTGCTGTGGTTAAAGTCATATGCCACCACCACCTGGTCATTTTTTTTCCTTTTTAAAGTCAAGGATTCACAATGTAACCCTGGCTGGCCTGAAACTTGCTATGTAGACAATGCTGGCTTCAAACTCACAGGGATTTGCCTATTAGTGATCGAGAGAACATTGTCTCTTGTAGCTAAGGTATATTAGGTACAAGACTTAGACTCTTCAAGATAGAGCAGCTATTGGAATAATCTGTTACTTGCTAATTACCTACAGCCTGGACATTTAGTATGTGTTTCTTACTTGACATTATTCCTGTTGGTTGTAGTTCTGTTTTCGTGTGTGTTATTATCCTTTCTTTGTCCTGAACAATATTTGATAATTCTTCTTATTGTATATAGTTTTGTATTAGGTTTAGAACCCTCTTATTTAGACAAAAGCAGTATTCACTCTGCCCATGACCTTGGGCTATCTCCCCCACCACCCAATATGGTGGTTGGAGATCGGACTGCTGGTTCCATTCACACCTGGGCAGAATGGAAGATCATGCAACTATTTACCCTGGTGTATGTCCGTGCATGTATCCCAATAAATCCTTGATACCCCTTTAAGGGGGCACTCGTGGATTTGCCTTCAAGCTCTGACAGTAGGAGGAGGGGCTCCTTTCAACCGTTTTCTTCCCTGAGTATGGTTCCTTAGCCTTGCACACTATATGATTGGGTTATAACTTCTAATTATAAATTGTCTAAAAATTATTGTTTGAAAGCTAGGCTTGGTGGTATGTGCTCATAGTAACAGTCCTGGAGGACCGGGCAGAGCTAGGCAAATCCCTGATACTCAGTGGGTAGTCAGGCTAACCAAATCATTAAGCCTCAGGCCAGTGGCACGCCTTGTCTCAAAACACAAGGTGGATGGCACCTAAAGTTGATGTCTGACTTCCACAAGTATGTACACATATGTACTCACAGACCTATACACACATGTGTACCTACACACAATACACAGTTACACACAAAATTAGCAGTTAACCAGCAATGTATCATATTTGATTATGGGTTTACTTGTTTCTTTATTGTTTATCTAGTACATCCAACAAGACATGTTTAGACACAATTAGACAACTTCTGCGATTTGCTTCAATGTACTTATTTCACACTTTGTTGGTATTGTTTGAAGCCACATCTATTAATAGCAGCAAGCTATTTTTCTTTTAAAACACCCGCTGTGTATTTCCACGTAACACTGTGTGTAGAGGTAGCCTACTCTGTAAGGTGGCTTGGGAGGCATTTCAGCACCTAGGTCTCTTACTCTGGCTTCTAGAAAGCCCATCTCCCTGCTAAACATACTTAACTTAGATATAAAAAAAAAACAAGGTAAGTCCCTGCCTCCCCAAAATTGTTTCACTGCAAACCTTGCTCTCGGATTTTCAAAACATTTTTATTTCATCCCAATTTCATGTGGTAGAGAAGCCTTAGGGGCTCGAGTCTTTCTCACAAGTCTTTCATTCAGTTCTGCAGAGTAATCTTCCCTCAGAGGCAAATAAATAAGAACGAATCTTATTACAGAGTACATATGTAGAAATTTGTTCCAGTAAGTAATTTCCCACCTTTGCTCATGTAAGCGATCCTAATTAAATTCAGGAGTCGCTGAAAATAATGTCACTTGATGACAACATGCAAGGAAGAGCCGCCTTGACCTCAGATGGGCTGAGCATTGATGGAGAAAACTCCTCTCTCTCTGTCTCTCTCTCTGTCTCTCTGTCTCTCTCTCTCTCACCCCCACTTCTCTATCTCATAAATTTAAGTTTGGGTGGTCCTTTCTAGCCTGATTTGCTTATTTTTAACTTTTCCTTGTTTTTACTGTGATCTTTGAGATTCTCTCACTTTCTTTTTACAAAAAATAATCTCATTTCTTAGCAGTATACTTAGCTTCTATTGATGCACCCCCGTGTGTGTGTGTGTATGTGTGTGTCGTGTGTGTGTGGTATATGTGTCAAGTGCATGCAATTGACAGGGAGACAGCCGCATGCAGAGGCCAGAGGAGGGTAGGAGTATCTTGCTCTATCATTCTCTGACTTGCTCACTTGACACACACTGGGTCTCACTGATTCTGGAGCAAGGCTGCCAGCCAGCACGCTCGGGTAATTCTCCCGACTCTATTGCCCACCGTGCTGTATTTTTGTTTGATTTCTTTTGTTTCGATTTGGTGCTAAGATCCAAACTCAGGCCCTCCTGTCTGTGCAGCAAGTGCCTACCCAAGGAACCATCTCTCCAGCACGTGAGAGCTTTATTTTTGTTTAGTTTTGTCTGCGCACACGTGCTCGCAAATGCTAACGAAGACCCTCGGGTTCACCATGTCTTGAGAGGAGCCGGTGGGCATTAGCTAGCCATGGGGGCCCCTTGAGTCTTACACTCCAGCTGGGTCCTCAGTACTGCTCATCCGTGCACTGGGTTCACTGGGGAGGTTTGGGCTGCCTCTTCCCTTCAATTTTGCTCGACATTTAGTTTTCTTTGTCGGTCCAAGCCTCACAGCTGGACTTCTGTGCTGAACCTCAGAGAAACGAGTTGGCTTGCACTCCCATCCCTCGTCCACCAGATGGCAGCAGTGGAGGCGCTGCTCCTTTTTCCTTAATTCCAATTTTCCCCATAACTGCCGTGAAAACGTGTATGAATACACTTACTAGTGTTATATCTGTTAACATCCAGGCACACCTGGTCCCGACCCCCGGGGACCCGGCAGAGTGCGTAGCCTGTCCCTTTAAAACCCGTCTTTGCTAAAATAATGTTTATCATTTCATTAAATAAGTTATATATATATAAGATATATATCTTAATATATAACTTATATATAACATATATAAGATATATATCTTATTATGTATAACTTATTATATATAACATATATATATATATATATATATATATATATATATATATATGACTAAAGAAGACACTTACAGGTTTTCTGATTATTGCCATAAATATCCATGAGAAGTACCAAAGAGAAAATACATAGATTTATAAATATAAAAATTATTTTGCTTCCATTCTGTCAGTCACTAATGCTGGCATGTTAATGAATACCCTTTAGATTGCCATTGTCAGGAAATGCTGATTCTCCATGCTTCCTCAGATTGTTGCTCAGGCACTGAAGTTCGGAGAACTCAATGAGCGCCACTCTACTGCATACGGAATGACTCTGTGTGTATAGAGGGTAGTGAAAGGCTGTATGTTAAAATGGGCAAATATTTCAAAGTACGTGTTAGGAAGCATAGCAAGTCCTGTTTTCTTAATGAAATTTTGAACTTGAAAACCTTTCGGGAGGATACAGAGAATTTCATATGCTCCAAACCTAATTTCTCCTAATCACGGCACTTTGTATTCCTGAGAGCTTGAGTTCACTGCCTTATGCAACATTTAACTTGCGGAATGTCTCTTGGCATTGTCTAGAAGTCGGGGTCGTTTCAGGACATAATGCAGCAGGTGGCAGTCTGGCAGAGGGAATAATTTGGAGAGTCCTGCTGTCCAGCACTGTGACTATAGCAAATTATTATGGCACACGCATTGCATTCAATTTATTGTTTTATGCTGCTTATTATTTATTCTTTTTCATTTTTACTATGCCAGTTTCTAAAACCACCATCAATTTACAGCAAAATCTTCATCTCCTAAGTAGCCATCCCACATTATCTTCATCTACAGCTCTGTCTACTTCTGCATCGATGTCCTCTCTCTTCACCTTACTTAACCCATTGGTGCTGTATTCACTGCTGTATTCACTGCTGTATTGCAGGCTCTTCTTTTCATACTAGGGTTATGTATTTAAGTTTTGGGGTAAGTGAGAATATCTTTCTATATCATACATCATCATACAACAACATACGATAGTACTAACTGGATGACTTATAGGCAGTTTGATTCATAGTATGTTCCACAAAGCCTTGCATATTCCCATTTGGAAATTAGGATATTAGTTCTGAGAACCGATAGTCTGAGAAAGTCTCATTCTCTTCCTTGGTCATTGGTCTGTGGTGTGTATGTGTGTGAGTACTTGTGTTTTTATTCTGGCAATTTTTACACCCTCAGTATCAAAACATTTCTCACAGATGTATATAAGAGTAAATGTATATCTATATCTATGTGTATATTCACATAGATATTCTTAAACACTTGCCTCTGCTTCATTAGCTGGTTTTGTCATTAGCTTGCTACACTTCATAGATAACCATTACACCAGCCAGATTCTGTGACTGCTTCAGACGTGGCCCAACCTTGCAGTTAGCAGCTGGAAAGACAGCTGCCCACTCATGATCAAGATCTACAAAGGGCCGTGATTTGTCTGACTTCCTCCCAAGGGAAGCAAATTAGAGGGGTGAAGTGTAAAACACAAAAGTGAACCTCAGAGAGGAAGCAACTCATTTCCCAGGGAGGAGGATGCGGAGGCCATTAATAAGTCTATTTGGCTGGAGAGGAGAAAAGCACTGGAGCTAATGCCGAGTGCTGAGAGCCGAGGCTGGGCGTCTCAACCAGGAGCATCCCTGCATTTGCTGCCAAGTAAGAATGAACAAAGACCATCCAGCAGCCTGTGTTCTGGCGACTGAGTGGGGTAAATTGTGGCACTAAATTAGCTTTTCTTCCACCACCTGCTGAGGCCTCTTACTTGTCATGAATTCATTCTGAGATTGTGAAAACGCAGAGTGCTGTAGAAGGTGTCACAGTGCTGGGACCTGGAAGGAAAAGCTGCAAGGGTGAGATGGATACAGGCGGAGAGCAAACCTAACAGGATTCGTGTTTGCTATGCACCAGAAAAAAGCCATGAAGTGGCTTTTTAATGGCCAAGAAAGCAGACATGATGCTCAGTGACCAATCACCGTAGTGGTCCTGTATGTTAGGAATGGAAAAAAAAATGAGGGTTCAAGCAAATCTAGACTTAGAAATGATCAGGACACTTTGTATCCCTTTTAGAAGTCATGGCCAGTTTTCTTTGATACCACTTGGAGCTGGAAAAAATGATAGCTATCTTAGATGTGATTTGTACTCATTGATCTGGAAGTATATTAAAGGGTTTCTACACTGTTACATGAAAGCCCACTGATCTACTTCGAATGTATCCTTTGTCCAAGTTCACAGCATATATAAGTAGCCACTCAGAAAATACTGGATCACCGAGCCATGCTCATCTTAAATGTTGATGCAGTTCACTATCTAACAACAACAACAACAACAACAACAACAACACAGAACCACTTTAGTGCACATTGCCATTGAGCTCGTCAGAACATTTTTCAAGCTAAGTACTCAAGCCTATGGTAGCAGGTAAAACTTCCCGACGTTTCAGTTTTTCCTCAAAACTGGGATCCTGTCCTTGATGCTGTCTGTCAGATGGCCGGTATACTATTTATTTATAATAAAATATCTTCCAAATACTGAAGTCTAGACAACTCTCTCCTATCAAGCTAGCGCTTCATGAATAGGGTTGATGGCTCGACTCACAGGGCAAGCAAGTACCTTCCCTTTGAAGAGCCTTACCTGAGTACCTGGCAGAAGACCTTCGCATGTGATACCCATTCCATACTTGTATGTTTTTAATAACATGTCTCTAAAGTCCAAAGTTGGACTTTAAGTAGATGATTTCCTTGCTTCTTAAAAATGTAACTTTTCTCCTTTATGGCAGGCCAAACATTTCCATTTATTTGACTATGTTTTCCCATTTCTATTATGCACTGGAGATTCTAGATGAAACGGTGCCAATGAGTTGGATGCTGTTTTCTCTTATTTTTGTCGTAGCTGGAATAAAAAAAAAATCGAATGACCTTGATCAAAGCACATGGGAAAAGCTAAACTACCCGTCAGGGTACCTTAATTGCCAGAACTCACTCCCCAAATTCTTATGATTTTTGTTGTGATTTGATTCGTTCCAGTTGAATGGGCCCAGGTGTGAACAGTCATACCTCCATAGCCAGACCCCAGTCCCATCATGTCCCTGTGCCTCTTATTCAAGAGCACTCCTTTCTCCCTTCCCTGACCCTCTCTAGTGAGTCTCTCATTGTACATCTCACGATTTGTTGCCCTGCTTTAGACAGGACTCAGGTTTCTCTCATTAATCCCCAGGTCTGTACTCCCTTCTCAGTGAAGATTCCTCGTCTCTAGAACACGTCTCATAGATTCCTGCTGCTTCATTAACTCTATTCTCCGACTTCTGGGAGGATCTGCATCCTACCTCCCAAAATGCCATCGTACTCTGGATCCATCCAGGTTAATTCATTGATGAGATCGGGGTCCTCAGCATCTGTCACTTTTCAAAAACCCACCAGCTGTCAATGACATCACCAATACATGAGCCCGGGAGGGACACTGAGGGACACGTAGTCACACTGCAGGAGCTGGAGAGAGCAAAGGTCTCAGGTGTCTTTTTAGGCTCTCAAATGAGAGCTTGATTTGTATGATTTTAATTCTTATTCAAAACTTGGAAAAGAGCATAACACATTAAAAATAAACATGACAAAAACACCAGAAAGTTTGGAATCTTTGGTTTCATGAACTATTGTGGGGGAAATGGGCAGTCTTATTGAAAATTCCTTAGGAATGATTGTTATATTAATATAAATCCATGAAAAATAATCCCTTTTACTTATTTGCTAAAAGAATCTCGCTGCTGAAAGCAACCCCCTGAAATTTGCAATACAGGCATGTTGCACACAAAGTCATTTGTTTTGGCGACCTAAATACATTGCCTAAGATCACAGACCTACTTTATTTGGGAAGATTAAGTAATTTCTTCTCCACCAAAATGACTAGCTCTTTCACCAGGGATTTATTTAGAGGATATCAGCATAACTCTTGGGAGGAAAAAGAAAAAGAGTAGGTGAACTTTTCAGAAAATCAAATATGCACGCTATTCTAATTGAGAAAGAAAAGATATCATCCAGTAATTTTCGAAAGTTAATTCTTTTGAAGCACCGTGAGAAAGAAACTTAATAAAAATAATAAAGACTTTCCTCCACTCTGTTTGAGCAAGAATAAAGGTTTTTAGCTGCTAGATTTATAGGCTGAACACTCAGGGTGAATTCGATGCCTGAAAGCCCTTCGCTGCTTTATTATCAAGCATAAATTCTAGCTTGGTCTGAGGAATACAAATTTCCATTTAATCGTATCATCTCAATGGCTCCTCTTTCTGCATCTGCGTTGACATTGTTTACATGTTCCTCCCTGTGATTTTAGCACTTCAAAGTGATACATTGCTACAATGGCAGTTTGTGTGGATTCTCAGAAGTTTGCAGTTTCTTCCAAACAAAAGAATCTGTCATCAGTATGCAACATAGATCATAAACCTTTCACATGCATCATCACCCAGAGCTAAACTTACCCTTAAACGAATGGCTTTGTGAAACAACATTTATTTAGTCAGAAACCTTTCTATAATGCATTCGATCAATTCTCTTATCAAAATGACCATAAATATTTCAAAAAGGACAAAAATTTAAAAAGTTATTTTTTTTTCTCACAATACCTGAACATTTGCTGGCCTTTTTTTTTCTCACACAGTAATCTTTTATTTATATATCACAGCTCATTGGAAAGATCTAGAATGGCACATTGAGGATCTTCTAAGTATGAGCCCTACTCATATTATGCTTGAAACTTTATAGTTATTGCTCAAGTTTTGAGGTATTACCCCCACAGCTGGTCATCACAGATCTACGGTCCTGCTGATGTGTTTCGATTTGGCAGCATCCTCCTCCTCCCCATAGTTGCCACAGGTCTATAGTTACATCAGTAGGATTCCTGACGTACTCTCCTCTCAGTCTGTCATCATAGACCTGCAGTCATGTCAGTGTATTGCAATGCAAGTCTCCTGCGATTTACCTGATGGTGTTAACAGTTCTTTAAGAAAGCAACTAGCAAGAACAGAGAAGTCGACCTATGGAATCGAATAGAAGACCCAGATATTAACCCACAAACCTATGAACACTTGATTTTCGACAAGGGGGCTAAAGGTATGCAATGGAAGAAGGAAAGCATCTTTAACAAATGGTGCTGGCATAACTGGATGTCAACCTGTAGAAGAATGAAAGTAGATCCATATCTATCACCATGCACAAAAATCAAGTCCAAATGGGTTAAAGACCTCAACATTAATCGGACCACTTTGAACTAGATAGAAGAGAAAGTGGGAAATAGTCTACAAGATATAGGCACAGGAGGCCACTTCCTAAGTAGAACCCCAGTAGCACAGACAATAAGAGAATCAATGAATAAATGGGACCTCCTGAAACTGAGAAGCTTCTGTAAAGCAAAGGACACCGTCAGTAAGACAAAAAGGCTACCTTCTGACTGGGAGAAGATCTTCACCAACCCCTCATCAGATAAAGGCCTGATCTCCAAAATATACAAAGAACTCAAGAAACTAGACAATAAAACTCTAATTAACCCAATTAAAAAATGGGGTGCTGATCTGAACAGAGAATTCTCAACAGAAGAACTTCGAATGGCCAAAAGACACTTAAGGTCATGCTCAACCTTCTTAGTGGTCAGGGAAATGCAAATCAAAACAACTATGAGATACCATTTTACACCGGTCAGATTAGCTAAAGTCAAAAACACCAATGATAGCCTATGCTGGAGAGGATGTGGAGAGAGGGGAACTCTCATCCATTGTTGGTGGGAATGCAAACTTGTGCAGCCACTGTGGAAATCAGTGTGGCGGTTTCTCAGGAAACTGGGAGTCCATCTCCCTCAAGACCCAGCAATTCCACTCTTGGAAATATACCCAAGAGATGCCCTATCATACCACAAAAGCATTTGTTCAACTATGTTCACAGCAGCACTATTTGTAATAGCCAGAACCTGGAAACAACCTAGGTGCCCCTCAATAGAAGAATGGTTAAAGAAGGTGTGGAACATATATACACTAGAGTTTTACTCAGCGGTAAAAAACAATGACATCTTGAATTTTGCATGCAAATGGATGGAAATAGAAAACGCTTTACTGAGTGAGGTAAGTCAGACCCAAAAAGAGGAATATGGTATGTATTCACTCATAAGTGGATTCTAGCCATAATTAAAGGTCTTTGAGCCTATTATTCGTGATCCTAGAGAAGCTAAATAAGAAGGTGAACCTGTTGAAAATCATGTAGCTATCTGCCTGGAGATTGGAAATAGACAAGAGTCCCAGGTAACGTCAGGTGCATGGGGGGGTGGGAGGGTTGTTGGAAGGGGAGAGGGTTAGAGAGAAGGGAGTAGTGGAGGAATGGGGAAAGCTAGGTGGACTGGGATGGGGGGAGGGAGGAAGGATGGATATGAGATTAGGGAAGAATATATCTCAACTAAGGGAGTCATTTTAGGGTTTACAGGAGACTTGATTATAAATGGGATCCCAGGTCCAAGGAGAGATCCCCAGACTGTTCTCTGGACAGAGGAGAAGGTGCCTGAACCGGCCTTGGCCTATAACCATACTGATGAAGATTTTGCTTATCACCATAGATCCTTCATCTGACGATGGATGGCGATACAGATGGAGACCCACATTGGAGCACCGGTCTGAGCCCCCCATGGTCCAAATGAGGGGCAGAAAAAGGAAGAACATGAAAAAAATTCAGGACCGCGAGGGGTGCGATCACCCACTGATACAAGGGGACTGATCTAATGAGAGTTCACCAAGGCCAGTTGGACTGGGACTGAACGAGCATGTGATCCAACCAGATTTTCTGAATGTGGCCAGATCTCTGAATGTGGCTGGTCAGGAGCCTTTCTGAAAAGCCATTGACAATGACACTGGGACTTGTTTCCTCTGCATATGCTGGATTTTTGGGATCCAGTCTGTTCGGATACTCACCTTCAGGGACCTGGAAGGAGTGGGGAGGAACTTGAACTTCCCACAGGACTGGAAGCCCTGACTGTTTTTAGTGATGAAGAGGGAGTAGGAGGGGGAGGGGGGAGTGGGAGGGTGTTGGGAGGAGGGGCGGAAATGAAAACTTTCATAATTTAATAAACTTTAAAAAAAAAAGAAAATCATGTACTTATCCTCCTGGAGATTGGAAATAGACAAGAGTCCCAGGTAACCTCGGGTGCATGGTGGGGTAGGTGGGAGGGTTGTTGGAAGGGGAGAGGGTTAGAGAGAAGGGAGTAGGGGAGGAATGGGGAAAACTCGGGGAACTGAGATGGGGGGAGGGAGGAAGGATGGATATGGGATCAGGGAAGAATATATCTCAACTAAGGGAGTCATTTTAGGGTTTACAAGAGACTTGATTATAAATGGGATCCAGGGTCCAAGGAGAGATCCCCAGATTGTTCTCTGGACAGAGGAGAGGGTGCCTGAACTGGCCTTGGCCTATAACCATACTGATGAAGATTTTGCTTATCACCATAGATCCTTCATCCGACGATGGATGGCGATACAGACGGAAACCCACATTGGAGCACCGGACTGAGCCCCCCATGGCCCAAATGAGGAGCAGAAGGAGGAAGAACATGAAAAAAAAAACCTCAAGACCGCGAGGGGTGCAATCACCCACTGATACAAGGGGACTGATCTAATGAGAGTTCACTAAGGCCAGTTGGACTGGGACTGAACGAGCATGTGACCCAAGCAGATTTTCTGAATGTGGCCGGATTCTCTGAATGTGGCTGGCCCGGAGCCTTTCTGAAAAGCCATTGACAATGACACTGGGACTTGTTTCCTCTGCATATACTGGATTTTTGGGATCCAGTCTGTTTGGATACTCACCTTCCTGGACCTGGAGAGAGGGGGGAGGAACTTGAACTTCCCACAGGGCAGGAAGCCCTGACTGCTCTTAGGGATGGAGAGGGAGGAGGAGGGGGAGTGGGGGAGTGGGAGGGTGTTGAGAGGAGGGGCGGAAATGTAAATTTTCATAATTTAATAAACTTTGAAAAAAAAGAAAGCAACTAGCTATCTCACTTCTAGAAACATCCCACGCAACTAAAAAAAAAAAATAGTAAACCAAAAACATGCACTTAAAAGTACATACACACAGGGCTCAATGGTGAAGAACACTTGCTGCTTTTCCAGAGTGCCTGAATTCAGTCCCAGGCACCCATAGTGGGTGGTTCACAACTGCCTGTCACTCCTACTCCGGGAGACCCAATACTCTCTTCTGTTCTCCATGGCCACCCACCCATCCATAGCACATGTACTCACCCACAGACACCACACATGCATACATAGATACAACAGGCAACAAACAAACTCATATATACAAAGTTTATGTGTGAGGATCAGATCTATGGCATGCCCTCTGGAGCAGATAGTGATCCCTGAGACAGAGACAAGGGAAACCGGTGATTTCAGGCCCTGGGAATTAGGTCACATCTACTTCACAGGTACGGAGGGAAAGGTCCAGCAAAGTTTATTCACAATAAATGGTTGGCTTAGGGCATGGCTCCAAATGTAGGTGATTCGGTGTTAGGGATGGAGAAGAAAATGACTTCAAAATAGGGTACAAGATGGCTTCCAGACACATTCAGAAGGCTCTTGTCCTTGTGCCGCTTCCACTGTGTTCGGGGAAGAGAGGGAATTAACAAGTCACACAAACCATGTCCACAGGTCCAGTGACGCCAGCCTATGACGTGACGGGGAGATGGGAAAGGCAGTAACGGAGGAAGGGTGGGATATGAGACCTAGGCTGAAGTGAATAGAGAGGAAGTCACGGGAGATGGAGTGGGAAGCAATACCCTAAAAGAAGAAACTCCTTGAATCAAGGTTTTGCTTGCTGTCTTCAAATACCAACAAGAAGCTCCACTGAAAATGCTTTATGTGTGACTACTGGTGCAGAAAATCTGTCTTAGCCTTCTCTCCTAACCACTGATTGTATCGATCCTTTCAAAGTAAATAAAATAATAAAATCTGAGAGGCAAATAATGTGCGCAGGAAAGCTAATAACACGAGCATGACATTTCCATGACTTTCAATGCAGATGGCAATGCTTCCATCTTGGTTTTTCTGGAACAATGTTTAAGTAAAAACTGATCGTAAGCCGGAAGTGGGAGGCTCAGTGAGTAAACTGTTCACTGCTCAACTATGAGACCCTGAGTTCTGACCCCCATGCAGTGCTAGATCAATGAATATGTGCTCACACACGTTTACGTGCATACATGCATACAAGTACACACATACACATGTCTATACACACATGTACACATATCTTAAAAAAGACATTTTAAAGTTTCTGGTATTTGTCCTGTAACATACACGCTAGAATAACATACCTGCCTTTGAATTGTGTTTCCTGGTCTGCCACTCACACTGTGGAATAAGCATTCTCTGTCTGTTCACATGTTCTCAATTTTTGACTTAGGATTTTAGTCCTCTGTCCCAAGGGACATACAGAAGAAGAAAAATCATCTGGAATAAATTAGAACTGCCAATGAATTTTACTTTACTGTGTTGTCACTTTAATATGTTTTATGGAAAAGTATTTTCCAATTTCTTGTGATGCTTTTCTCTGCACAATGGCATGGAATATGAAGAGAGCAACAGCCAGTTCTCTCAGGCAAATTTGTCTTTCCAAACAGTAATGTTAAACGTTGTCTGTGAGGAAACATCTTCTGTGACAGTGTTCCTTAATTGATATGGTTGTTTGCTTTCATTGTGGCTTCATTCATCTCATAATATTGTATCAACCATAATACTGTTGAAAAAAAAAACAAATAGCTTAACCATGCTTCTGAGAAACCCAGTTTGTTCTCTTATTAATAACATAATTGACTTAATCATCATAAGAAAGCTGTACATCAAGGAAACAAGCATTGTGTGCTTTCGTTTATTCTCCTGGTCCTTATAAACTCCACTTAATCATTTTATCAGAACCAAGCTAACTGCGGAACCCCTAACCCTGGACTGTGTTTTTCAGAGTTCCCAAGATCTCCAGGTAGACTTTCTAATAAGCAAGGGAATCATCTCGTAGTGGTGATGAAGTCTACTGGATCTCATGCCTTGGTTACTATTTCACAGCAGACTAGGATTGTGCTCATAGTATCAGGCATTAAGCTCGGTTTTCCATGTACGGAAGTATTATAGTCAGAATGACTAAGAATAACATCATCTTAACTATCATATGTAGAGTCAGACGAGGTGCTGGGCTCTCCATTTTATCTGATTTATCATACACGATAAATGATGTGTGCACAGGTGTGGGCAATATGTGTGCACAGGTGTGTATGATATGCGTACACAGGCGTGTGTGATATGTGTGCACAGGTGTGTGTGACATGATGAGTGCACAGATGTGTGTGTGTGTGTCTTTGTTTATCTTGCTTCTCTAGAGAAATCCAGAACTCCAGATAAGTCAAACAGCATTTTTAAAGGCACGTACTATTGGAAGGAGGCAGAATTCATGCCTTATGTTCAGCTGCCACACTCCTGCTGGGTACCACTGGGCTGGGGGTGCCTGGTGATGCTGGTGTTCTGTTCTGCAGTGAGAAGCCTGGGGCAGCAGAGTGTAGGAAGCTGTAGTGACTTCCTGAGGCAAGATTGCAGATCAGCAGCAAAACTCTGCAGAACCTTAGAGACAGCCAAGTCCTTCCTTGACAAACATTATTATGAACAGCTCTGAAAAGAAGACACGTGTGTGTTGTTTTCATCTGCCAATGGCCAACAGGTGCAAAGAATCAATGAGTTTAACACTGATGATACAACCAGACTGTGCCCCCTTTTAAAGCCTGGAAAGATACACCAACTACTGAGTGTTCTGCTCAGCACAGGAAGTTGTACTGCTTAGAATGATGATCTACATTTCTGAACTTTTGGTTGCTCTTAAATATTAAAATTGAGCTCTCTTTACTTAGTTTTAAACTTTAAAAGAAAAATCCCATAATAAATTGGAGGTCAAGGATTAATTTTTCTATTTCGGACCGAGGTGATGAGGATGCTAATGATTACACCATTTCACAGTGTCATTTTCTTAAATCACTATAGTCTTAAAAAAGCTTTATCAAATAAAACACATTCAATTGATACTCCCAATGTGATTGCAATAAGCTGTATTAAATCATTACATAGTTAAATCTCAACAACATATCAAGAATAGGCCCTTGAAGATTTTCTTTCCCTGAAACCATGCCTAAAGTGTCCTGTTTTTAAGCTTGTTCTTAGACTGAAAGAGAAAATGATAAGTAATTAAGATGGACTCATTTAGGCTAGGCATGGTGGCGCATACATGTGATCCCTGTACTCCAGAGACTGCGACATAAAAATCCAGGCCAACCTGCATTCCATAGAAAGATCCTGGCTCCAAACAAAACAAAACTAACAAGAACAACAACAAAACCATGGTTACTTTTAAAAGGCTCAAGGCCCTTGAGACACACCTGCTCTAAAGCAATAACAGGAAAATTCAGTCTCCATTGACTAAAGACGCTCAAGAAGGACTTGGTACCAGCAGGCAGACTTCTTTATTGTATTGTTCTGTAACCGTAATTGTGCAGAAAGAAAGATAATTGGTTCCTCACAATGACTGCCAGTGCCAATGAACCTATGCAAACAGGAAGTCTCTTTTATGATGTTAGTTTAAGTGGTATCTAATTTATCATCTCTGAATCTTCTACACAGTTGTATTACAGTCTCCTCACCCCCTGTGACCAGCAATGGGATTCAGTAAAACTAAAATTAGAAACTTAAGCCGGAGGTAAGACGGTATGTTTTCTTCCCTCCCATTCCCCTGCCCACCCACATCCCTCTTTCGTCCCTCTCCACTCCCCCACATGCCCTCCATTTTCTCCTCTTTTCTTACTCCCCTCCCCCTTCTCCTCCCTCCTTTTCAATAGAGAGAAGATGAAGAACAATTACAGAAGATAGCCAAGACTGGATGTCTGTGAAAGGCAGCAAAGACATCAAGAACGGAATCTGAGAAGAGGGTCGCATCACGGGAAGTAGACAAAGGAACGGACCAGGTTTGCATACTTCAAATTTGAGCAAACCTTAGCCCTGGAAGGAAGCCTTTCATGCTTACTCTTGTGAACAGGAGCCATCTTTGTATATTTATTTATTTATTTTTAAAGATGCCTTCAATCCAGGATTCTGTTACAAACACTGAGAGGCAGAATCTGATTAGTTTTGTAAAGGAGAGCTCTCACTGCCAGAGAAATCAAGGAACTTGCTATTCATGGCTAGTATACTTTTAATTCCTAGTATTCTGCCCACCGTTGTACGTAAACCGAATGTGGTCATTCTGAGGAAATGCAGGTTTGGGGCCTGTATCTGGGAAAAGGACAATTTTCTGATTAAAGCCAAGTTGGCTTGAATATGGAAAGCAACTGGCTGAGATGCCAACATATCCAAAGGGACTCAAAAGAGAGCTGGGAATAGTTTTTATTCTATCTGCTCTGCTGAGATAAGATTTACATCTACTGTCTGGGCTTCAGAACTACCTGATATTGAATTCCTGCTGCTGATTTTCGAGTTGGGTTTTCTATGAGGACAAGGAATGTCATAGTAATCAAGGCAAAGCACAGACATTTCTGAGTTCTGCGAGCTCTGCAGAAAGAGAAGGAACTCTGAAATGGAATTCTTGTTGATGATCACTTTTCCAGCAACCTAAGAAAGAAGAAAGGCTCCTGGCCCAACTATGGGCCGCACTGCAACTGACTCTCCATGACCCGGTTTGAAATAGACTATTTAGTTTTTGATAATATTTATATCAGCCTATATCACGTGGTCCAATAGGAAGACTTGATACCTTGTGCACCTTGACTTCTGGCGAAACTGAGAGGTATTTGGAAGGCCTCGTCACAAGTTCCTCTCCCAACTTTGCCCCCAAGAACAAGGGTTCCTAGAGGCCCCCTATCAGCAGTAGTAGGTTTCCATTCCTCAATAGAATGTGGAATTATTCACACGAGTCAGTCACATCACTGAGGAACAAAAGGCTATCCTCGTTTTGTTGCAGTTTTAGAGCCCCCTCTTACAGCCTGGTGTGTGCACTTACAGTGCAGCCCTGCAGGACAGCCTATGTTCTACTCCCCCAGACTCTAAGTACATATGTGACTCATAAGACTCTGTCAGTCTTGTCTGTGCCATGTTAGGTTTCATGTGTTCAAGGATCCCAGAATCCCGTATCAGGATCCCTCTCCAACCCATGAGAACGACAGCAGACAGTTAAAAAGATGTTACCTAGACTAATTCTCTAGCTATTCCCCTTGTCTTTAGGAGACAACGATCATTTACAGAACACTCAGGAGCAGCCATGGAGAAGTAACCGTTACTGTCCCACCCTCCTTACACCCCTTTAGGATACTGCAGCATTATGTAAATTAACTACCTAATACTGGCAATGACTCTTTGCATGTATAGATGTAATGACTTCAAACTCAGCCAACATTTGACACATTTTATGTCTAATATTACTGAAATGTTCTGTGTTTCAAACTGTTTTACAGTAATCATTCCAGGGTGTTGCTGTCTCTACTGTATTACACGGATGAATTTTAGTTTATTTGAATAGTATGTTTTCAGTAGAAACATCTCAACGTTTGAGTCATTTTACAAAATAAGTAACTCAGCATGCAGCAAATATTTATAAAACATATATATATATGCATTTCCAAAGTGCTGGAAACAAAAGCTCAGAATATGAGTCAACGGCACCTCGTGAACTCCCAGGATACATACGTAGAGTAGCATTGCATACGGATTACTGAATTTTCTTCAAAGCAACACAATGAATCCTGAATCCGTGCTGCCGCTGCACACAACATCCTTTGGTTAGTTGTTTACAATGCCTTGGAGATTCCTCTCAAAATATTAATTAATATTAATATTTTATCAATAATGTTAATTATTATTTTATATTATAGATTATAATTGTATTACATTAAATTTATATTATAAATTATCATTATATTATAATGAATAATATTAATTATTATTTTAGTTAATATTCAAGTGTGGGAAAGGTGTTTGTGGAGGCCAGAAGAGTATACCAGATCCCCTGGAATTGGAGTTACAGTCATCTGTGAACTTCCTTATGGGTGCTGAGACCCGCACCTAGGTCCTCTGCAAGACAGCAAGTTCTCTTAACTGCTGAGCCGTCTCTCTTGCCCCTCTTTAGTATTTCCTGATAGCAGCCATAATCATTAAGCTCTGCTTAGGTGTCATCAAATCACCACATCTATTCAAATAACAACTTTGCCATTTGTCAGTTTGCTTCTCCAAAGGTCGATGTCCTTGTTATTAATTTGGGAGCATAACAGTACATCTATGTCAGAAGGTCACCATGGGAATTATGGGTGGAGCATATGTGAAGCATTCAGCACATTGTGTACTACAGCTGCTTGTACAACCCCTGTAAGGATTATCATTAATAATAAAATGGTGCCATTGCATTGACTTTATTTCCTCAGTATATTATAGGTCATAAACATGCTGTCATGTTGGCTTCTGTGGGCCAGAGGGTAATATTATTAAGTTCCCAATTTCCTACTTGAAACAATGTATATTTACTCCATCTATATTTGTGATTTACAACCTGCAATAGTGGAAACTTTATGGAATGTTATGGAACGTGGACTATTAATGTATCCATTAGTTCTTGGTTCAGACTTGTATGATGCCAATGCATTCTAATTATTGTTTACATCTCTGATTTGTTAAGAGGAATAAGAGACACTATATACACTATATACTGATAGATTGACATAACTCACAATCTAGGTAAAAATCTTATTTTTAGTGTAATTTTACTCTTTTTTTTAAAAATCTTTCATTTTGTGTATTACGTTTTACTGCCAGGTTAAATGAATACAAACTGGCATCCTGTCTGAGTTCTATAAGACACAAGCAAACAGCTTTGTCACGAAGTAGAGGGGAAAACAAACAGTAGCAACCAAACAACAACAACAACAACAACAACAACAACAACTCTCCAAAGAGAACTTACGTTCCGGTCACAGCCGGGATTGACAAACTCTTGACTAGTGATACCATTATATCTTAAGCGTCGCTCTAAGTAGGAGATATTAGCAGATGAAACAACAAAAAGTTGAAAACCAGACAGAAAGTGTGTCTGTCCCTTTTCTGCTGCTGTGGTAAAATGCCACAACCAAGGCAGCTTACAGCGGAAGTGGCGATATGGGCTTAAGGTTCTAGACCCATGGTTCTCATCCTTCCTAATGTTGAGACCCTTAACACAGACCCTCACGTTGTGGTGATCAACAACCATAAAATTATTTTCATTGCCACTCCATAACTGTAATTTTGCTATTGGTATGAATCGTAATGCAAATATTATTGGAGACGGAGGTTTTCCGAAGGGGTTGTGGCCCACAAGCTGAGAACTGTCTGAGGGGGCCATGCTGCTGCAGGACCATACTGATCTGGGTGGCCTGTGCTGCCACCAGGGCCATTGGTGACATTAGGGCTGGGCTGCTACTGAGGACAATGTCTGGGTCCATCGTCCTACCACAACCAGGGTCTGAAAATAAGTCCGGGTCACTCATGGCCTGGCCAAGTTCTGACATCCCACATTCAAGGCGGGTGACCCAGTATCCCTCTAACTCTCTAACTCCAAGACTTTCAGTTTTGATTGCTGGTTTCTTTAGCCATGAAATTACTTTCTAGATAATTTTGGGAAGAAACAGCACACAAGTTGGACACATGTACTCTGGTTCAAAAATGATTTATGATTTGATCAACAGCTCCTGTTTTGTTGTCTTGAAGCTTAGTGAACTCCGTGACCCTCCAAGGTCCTTGGGGGTCCATGGACCAGCGTGGCAAATTCATAACATGTAATTCTCGTCAGTGCTTCAGTTACAAATTAACAGATATCACCAGAAGTCTGCACAAGCAGCATCTAAGCACTTTCCTATGGGGGCACTGATGTTACAGCTCAAAATCATATTAGACTTCACCATGGAAACAGACATCGGGGTTTCACTGATGCACTTAGAAGAAAGCTGTTTAGGACACTGTCTGATGCTTCACCCAGGGACCGAAGCAAGAAATTTCCCTTCTGATTTAATAATAAAAATTATGCATCTCCTGTGTAAACTCGTCTTTTTCTCTCTTGCTGGCCAGTGACTTTTCTGTGGGATGGGGTGGGGAGACCTCCCCTGAAACTAGTTTGTGCGTCGAGTCCCTAACCTCAAGCAACTCAATTAAATGAGAGGCATACTCTAAGAAAGTTAATTTCCAAATGGTGCCATAACTTTAGTGCTAGAGATATAGAAAACTAGGTTGCTATGGAGACAAGTAAATAAGTTGTATAAGTAATTACATTTCCATGTTTTGCCATAGTTACTGGAAGATAAGGGCTAAATGCTATGCTCAGCTGAGGCAACAGTGTCAACATCTGCCGAAGCTTTATTTGCTCCTTTTCTCCCCAATCTGATTTTGCCATTTTATATCGTCAGTGCACTACATACGCCATAAACCTCATTTCTGCTAAGAAAAACAGAGGTTAAAGGATTACACTAAAAAAATGTACAGCTTATAAAATCTCATACCAATCACTCGCTTTTCAAAAATGATTTTTAATTATAGGATAAGATGGAAAACTCATGAATGTTTAATATTGATTTTTATGCACCATTAACAAGTGCTCTAAAATAAAGTATTAAGATGTAGAAAATTGAGAGTTGAAAACTAAACAAGAGGCATTCTGTATAATTTATGCAATCTGTTTATTGGGGGAATGACAAGCAACGTGACCCGTAACTTCATTTCTCCGAGAGGCACCAGGCAGGTGATCTGATGGAGTGGAAGGCATGATGCTCTTTGTTGTGGATCCCACCTAATGCTAAATAAAGTGCTGCGTGGAAGCTAGCTAACAGCTCAGTGCTGGGGTTCTCAGAGCAGCACACCTTACTCATTCACATTATAATTTCTACAGTTGCTAAGCACCAACAGATACCCTGCTCCTCCCATGGAAAGTTTGGGCAAGGCTTCCCAGAAGACACACCCAGGTGCAAGGTGCTACCAGCCTTAACAGACGTAGAGTCTATGTCAAAACAGACTTCAGCTTTGCCTCTCTCCCCTTGGATCTTGTTCTACAGAGCAGTGAATGGCCACGTGAATAATTGGTATGTCACTTCTTCTGCTTTATACTTCATTCTCTCTCTCTCTCTCTCTCTCTCTCTCTCTCTCTCTCTCTCTCTCATTTGTTTGTTATTCATTATCTGTGTGAGAAGGGAGTGTGAATGTGGACGCCAAAGGACAAGTATTGGGCACTGGTTCTCTCCTACATCACTGAGGTGAGTTCTCTCTGGCTGTTCCAGCCCTGCTGTGAACTCTAGGCTAGCTGGCTTCCAGAACTTCCAGTCGTTCTCTTGTCTCTGCTCCCCTTCTCACCATGGGAGAGCTGAGATGAGATTGCATATGCATGCCACCACACCCAGTTATTTATTTATTTATTTTTTACAAGGCTTCTGGGGATCAAACTCAGTTCACCAGGCTGGGGGTGGGGGCAAGAGTCTTTAACTGTTGGATCACTTCCAAAGTCCCCCTTCTTCCCTTTAAAAGAAGTTCTCAGCTAGCCCTCAAACTGGCTTTGAATTCACCATGTAGTTATAACTGGTCTCAAACTCTTGGCTCTTCTGTGCACACCTGCCTGGTGCTGGGAGTAAGATGTGTACTCCTCCTCTTTCTTCTATGGAGTCTAGGGAGTGAACCCAGGGCTCCATGAATACTAGGCAAACACTCTTATCAACTGAGCGACACCTGCAGCTCTCTTTATCTCTTCTCTCCCAGTTAGATTCATCACGAAGGTGGCTCTATGAAGTTGTGAGTATAATAAACATTGACAGATGCCTTACGTCTGAGTGACTTCTCCAGCAAGACACTTAGCTGCTCTGTGTCTGTTTTCTCAGCTATAAAATAGGCAATCTAATGAGAGTTATTGAAGGAATTCAATGTGTGTGTGTGTGTGTGTGTGTGTGTGTGTGTGTGTGTGTGTGTTTTATAGTCTAGGGAGTGCTTAAAGGGATACAGTGCTTAAAGGGATACATTCAAAAACTTAGTGCTGTGAATGCTACCATTTTTGTCATTAGTATTGCTGTGTGATTATGATAGCCACTAATATCAATAAAAACACACCAGTGATATTCATCAGAAACTTGCCCTAGTTTATGTGCTGCTGAATGAAAAATCTTCTAGCTTCCACTTCTAAAGCTTCCCTGTGCTGTGCATGCTATTGTATCAGTCTAGCATTCAGCCAGAGGATTGCTTTCTTTCTTTTTTTGTAGTTCTTCAGAGTGCTTATAAAATAATTTATAGCATCAAACAATAAGCTGTAGACTGCTTCTCTATAGTAAATATTGTTTAAATAACACAGGGCTCATTTCTCTCTATATCAAGTCAAAGCCAGGCTTCATGGCACAGGGCAGTGATATGAACAACCTGGGAAGCAGAGAGACAAGGATTCTGAAGTCAGGGCCTCACTGGTCTATGGAGTGAGTTGAAGGTCAGCCTGGGCACTGTAGCAAGACTATCTCGAAATTAAAAATAAAAAGAGGCCTATGGATATAGTTCAGATGTAGCACCGCTGCCAGCATGTGCAAAGCCTTAAGTTAAGGCCTCGATACTAAAATAAAATAACAATAAAATGAAATAAGTTGACCTTCATGGAGCTTCCCATATGACATTTATGGCCAGTAGTATATATATTTCTCTCCCAGGTTTTCATTTTATGCACTTACCCCGGTTCTGTGACCACAGTCATGCTTTAGTGCCATGCTTTGCTGTGCTGTCTTGGATACTCTGTGGTAGAAAGACACAAATAGTTACTACTACTGCTAAATCGCTCTGCGAAGGCATTATAAACAGGATCATCCTTGTAGTACGACTGGTAAGATTTCTACAGGTTACTTTGAATTATCTATGTCCTTTCCTTGACATTGTCTATGAGCTGCCTGGCCAAAGGTTTAAGAAATGGAGAAGAGTATAGATGATAAACAAATCACAGAAGCAAAACTTCAAAATTGAAATGTTACAAAGTCTCTTTCTGATTGTGGGAGTTGACTGTTACTCATTGTTAACACAGATCTAGTAGAAAGTGATTGTAAGGATTTCAAAAGGAGAAAGATGAAAAAGAATTGCTTTGATAATCAAAAAAACACTATAGTAACCATACTGGGGACATAGAGGAATGGAGGATCCCTTGTCTAGTATCTGTGAGGCCCTGAGTAAAATCCACCCCCTCCAACTGTCCCTCACACAAAAACTATGGCATAAATTCTAACCTTAAGACTAAAACTTTGTAGACATTCTCTCCTTCACTGTTTCCAAGTATATGTTGCCTGCAGAGAAATACTTTTGCAAATAATTAAACCTGCAAAATGACATATGATCTCATGGCCTTTTGAGAACTCACCCCTTCACAGGCTTCCAGTGCCTGCCTCCTTGGGGAAAGAACTAAGGGTCTCCCATGGGCTCAGGCTGGTGTTTTTTTTCATGTGACAAGTGCCACATTTCCCACCTAGATCGCCGTGCAAAGTGTTAACAGATGTTCTCTAGAACAGACAATGCCACTTCCGTAAAGCCAAGAGCAAGAGGAAGAGCAGGGAGGTACTTTATCTCCCTAAGGCTTGTTTCTATCAAATTCCACACATACAATCCTTTTTTGTCACCCCCCCCGCAGCTCCACAAAACTCTCCCACTGTAAATAAGTATAATAAGCATCTAGGAAGCTCAGGGTCGCACATCCCCAAAGCCCGGTGGACGGCATTCTCTAATGCTCAGCCTCTCAGATCATTTCCATATACTAAGCATAAACTTGCCTGAAGAGAGCACCAAAGCTTTCAAAGTGGGGAAGTACACCGACTCATCCATTACTGGCTAGATACAGGCATGGATTATACAAATGAACATGCAAACACCTCCACCATCATTTACCTTGCTCTTCACTTGGAATAGATAGACGGAGGATGGATAGATGGAAGTGTATAGAGATGACAGACAGATATGTGCATTCATACATATATACACATAGATACAGGGATAGATAAGATATAGAAGGGTTCTGATAGAATTTCCATGTTTTCAATGAAACTGGCACACCTTCCGGATGTAATTAGGCTTGTTAATAAAATAATGTAAGGATAGACTCAATAGAAAAAGTTAGAGAGAATATTACTAGCGTTCAAAAGAAAAACCCCACAGTAGGCAAGCCATGGATCTTGGTATCTGCCTGAAGAGAAGGACTGGGAAGAGGAAGAGCCAAAGCCATTTGAGTTAAGTTAACGTCGAGGACACCTGCACATAATAGACAAGCAGCCACTTGGTAGGAGGGGTATTTAATGAAAAGGTGAATGAAAGTTCTAGGGAAAGCAGGCTTAAAAGGAAAACAGAAAAAGAGAAGGGAGTGCCGTACTTTTCTGAGTAATTCGGAAAAGCAGACTGACTTTCAAAGCTGCATGTCTGTCTCTGTAAGTGACTTCAGAGAGAGGAGGGATTATGGGAAAGAAGGTATGTTACCTAATTAAGGTGAAAATTATTCCTCCTGTTTGTTTACAGATCTGGTTTACAGATCTGCCTCCCTAAGGGGTGATCCCTTAGCCAGGTGATGGACAGACACAATTGCAAAGTTAGGTTCTGTTCAGGGCACCTAGATGCCATTCTCTTGGCCAGAAGGAAACAGTTTTTCATTGATGGACCTTACTACCTTTGTGTCAACAGAAAAATAGATAGATAGATAGATAGATAGATAGATAGATAGATACCTAGATAGATAGGTAGATAGATAGGTAGATAGATAGGTAGTTAGATACATAGATAGATAGATAGATAGATAGATAGATAGATAGATAGATAGATAGGTAGGTAGATAGATAGATAGATAGATAGATAGGTAGATAGATAGATAGATAGATAGATAGATAGATAGATAGATAGATAGATAGGTAGATAGGTAGGTAGATAGGTAGGTAGATAGGTAGATAGGTAGATAGGTAGGTAGGTAGGTAGATAGAGAGTAGTATAGCAAACAATGTTGGGTTCATTGGAGATAAAAAATATGAAAGAAGATGACTCACTTGAAAAGAAACGACTGCCAGTTATATTTGAATGGGCACTTGAAGGAAATGAAAGTATCTGAGACACAGCTCCCTAGAGAAGCAAGTTGGAAGCAGCGGCCGCACGCAGTTAATGAAATGCCCTGCTCTAACCTGGCAAGCCTATGACTTTCAGAGAGTCAGCTAAGGAAGCGTGGGGGAAGATGAAGTTACCAAAGCCTTGGGGAGCCTGCCCACTTGCAGCATAAGGGGTACTTCTGCTTCCTGTGTGAGAACATGACAGAGTAAGGTGCAGAAGGTCCAAGAAGATGAAGTGGTGGCAACTCACACACACCGTGGAGTTTTAGGACGGAGCCCATAGCTCCGTGCATCTTATCAGGTCAGACTCTGTCCCTTGCTTCAGCATGCTGCACAAAGACCTGAGGCAGTGGTAAGGACCAGAGAGAGTGTTAGTCCTGGCCTCACTGGGGTTGGTGGCCTTGGGTCTGTCCCCATGGAACTAATCGACAAGGGCACCAAGAAGGGAATAGGCATAAACGTGCCTGACGAAGCAGGTGTCTGAGTCAGACCAAGGAGCTGATTCATTGTTTTCTCAGTTCTGGTTCTACAACAGATTCCGGGAAAGTTGCTTTCACTGCAATCACCTTAGGGAGCAGCCTGGGTCCTAAGAGATGACCATTTCTACT
Organism: Myodes glareolus; assembly: GCF_982192425.1. Classification (NCBI taxonomy): domain Eukaryota; kingdom Metazoa; phylum Chordata; class Mammalia; order Rodentia; family Cricetidae; genus Myodes; species Myodes glareolus. Next base: position 21,436,271 of record NC_142038.1, read on the forward strand.
GCATGCAACCCCACCACTCTGGGTGATTGCCCACAGTGGAGGGTGGTCTTTGCTGCTATGCTCATGGCTACAAGGGGGATTGTTTTGGTACGATATGAAAGCCAAACCTTAGGAGTTTTGATAGTTTAGCTGTGGCACCTGACAGAGAACCCTAAAGTTGTCTTCCTAGCAGGGGTCTAGATGGTAGAACTCCTGATCATAGACCCCAGGCCTGGTTTCAGCCTCCGAGTTTAAGAAGGAAGACGTGAATTGTGTTATAGTCATGCCAATATTGAGATTTCAAAATACACGTTGAAAGCAAGTGACATTATTAGTATTCATTTCACAAATTGCCTCCTTACTCATTCATACTTTACAATTTGCCTGGTCTAGATTCTTGCACTGTTCTTGTTTATGCACCAGAAACCATTGGAAAAAATCTGGAAAATTCATATTCATGTCAATAATATTTCATCTAATTTATATAAATGATGCTTTGCATTTATTTACCTTCTCTTTTCTTAGGAAATTTAGAGTGATGAACACGAAACCCAGGCCAGTGTACATGTGAGGCACATGCTTTCCCATTGAGCTGAACCCCCATCCCAGAAATCATGATTTTTTTTTTAATGAACTTGAATCAGTTGTGCCCTGCTTACAGCGCTTCCCTCGTCCTGAACTCCAGATTCTCCGTTTCAGTCTGGCTTCCCTCTTTGCCCAACACCAAGAGGATGGCCTTACAAAGTAACCCTTGTCTGAACCAAACAGCGGGAATTTTCCCTGGCCATCTCTTTCTCCGCTTCTTTGTGCTGCGGATCTGTCACAGTCTCTTACCCTCTTACGTCCCAGGCCAGTCTTTCAGCAAAGCCTGGACGCCATCTCTTTCAAACTGAACGTCAAGAAAGACAGGCGCCTGCTTCCCCAGCTCAGTTAATCAGCAGCTGTGTGACAGGGCAAGTGGTGGCTTAAGTTAATAAGCAGCCATTAGCGAGCGCAGAAGGCCCCTGCGTTGATCACACAGCCTGGTGACACACTCCAGGGCTTTTCTGCTCGCTTGCCCCAGCGGTTCATAAGTTTTCTCATCCCTTGTTTCAGCAAAACTGAGTTTGGTTTCTCTTTCCCACTGCAACAGCCTTGAAGACAGTCTCCCTTGCATTTTTACTTCATCCTCTGCAAGTTTCTTGACACCCGAAGAAACTTCTCGACGAATGAAGATACAACAAAATAGAGATTAAAATCCTTCATTCATTTTCTATTCATTTAAGAACCACAAAACACCAGCAAATCTTTCGCCCCATGTAAACTGGAGCGATAGAGTTCATGTATGCGATTGTTCTAAATATAAGGGTAGTAGTTACACGAGAGATATCTCTAGAGACTGAGGATGTAGCTTAGACAGAAAGCACTTACCTAACATGCCAAAGGCCCTGGTTCAACATACACACACACGTACACACACAGAGTTTCTCATTAGATCCAGATTATTCTTAAGTCTATATGTAATTGTGTATTCCCATAATCTCACTACTCAAGAAACTGAGGTAGGAGGATTGGCAGTCTTAGCTGCATACTAGACTCCTACATCAGAACAACGTCATGAAGAACAGCCAGCAAGAGCAGGCAAATCACTGCCAAATAAACTGAGTTCAGTCTAGAACCATAGTGGAGAAGGGAGAGAACAGACTCCTACAAGTTGTCCTCTGACCACCCCCCCCCATAAACAAATATGATTTAAAAACTCCCTCTTCCTCTGTTTATCACAGAGCTAGTTCTATTCACTCCATTTTCCTATTTTCTGTGTATTTTTCTTTTGTTCAGGGTCTCACTCTGCACTCTAGGATGTCCCCCCCTCTTTATTCTTCTGTATCAGTCTCCCAAGTTCCAGCATGACAGACATGCTCTACCACGCCTAGAATTATTTTGTGTTCTGGGGGTTCTGACATTTGCAGCTTCAGCAGAGGCTGTCTCTTCCAAGACTGCAGGATATTTGGAGACAGCAAAGGCTTCAGACACAATAAGTATTTCAATTGTAAAGCAGAAAATCTTACGTCTATAGACCTGAATCTGTCCTACTGCGTATCTGAAATCCTTTTCTGACAAGGAGCATCTTAAAATAGTAAGCAGTATGGTAGCAGTGGCCCTAAATGCTGGCTCTGCCTCTTTCAGCCTTTCAAGATGGTGGAGGCATCTTTATGGCCAGCTCTGGGACCACCAGGTAGGAGCTACACTCTCCATCTCAACTCTGGAAAGGGTCATGCAGCACATAAACCCTTTTATATGAGCTAAATCTGCTATACAGCGTACTGCACAGCCTGGAAATATCTCTATGTATGGCAGTGGGAATCCACTATGCTCTCCTACCTGTGCACACCTAGCATACCCGATCTAGTTGGTTGCTGAAGTGGATTTGCTGAGTGGCAGGCATGCTCTCAGCTACTTTCCCTCTAACCCTGAGTGGGCGTATGAGCCCTCAGGTCCGAAGTGTGTGACTGGCCATGTGGGTTAGCCCCAAATGCATGGGCATCATTTTGTAAACAGAGACTGCTTGTTTGTTCCCAGTCACTCAGACCTGAACAATCACACAGAAACTATATTAATTACAGCACTGATCGGCCAATAGCTTAGGCTTCTTATTAACTAACTCTTATATTTTTAAATGAACTCATTTTTATTATTTTATATTGCCACAAAGTTGTGGCTTACAGGTAAGGTTCTGTCCAGCATCTGTCTTCTTCAGCAGCTACATGACATCTCCTTGACTCTGCCTGCTCTCTTTCTATATCCCTTCCAGCCTGGCTATATTCTGCCCTGCCATAGGCTATGCTTTGATTTACTAGCATGTGTACTTTGGTGTACTTTGCAGCTTTATTCATTAATCATTAAAAACAACACATATACAGAATGCTATCCCACATCACTAATTGATATGAATACGCAGCGAGGTGGGACCTTTAGAGCGTCCCGTGGTGGGTGAAAGACAAATATGCCATGCAGACAGAGCTTGGGTGCAAATTGAGAGAAGGGTAAAGGGAGAGGGAAGAGAGAGACACACACAGGGAGAGATAAATGGAGAGTAGAGAGGGAGAAAGAGAAGCAGAGAGCTGCCTGCCCCTTCAGAAGAACAATGGGAAGAGAGCAGGAGTAGGCAGGGCTTGTCTCTTAGAAGGACCTTCACACCTCCTTGCAGTCAGGGTCCTGCTTTCCATGCCCAAAGGGGTGACTCACTGTGTCAGGTCCCCAGGAGGCAGGGTCAAGGTATATCCTGATTTTTATCTGTCTCTCTCACAGCAAGCCCACACGTGTGCTCTTAGTCATTGTTGGGCCAGGTACTTGGCAATGACAGGTGACCACTCTAACCCAAACCCTCTGGCATTCAAGCCAGCCACTCTCAAGCTAGACCTGCTGAGGCTAGACCTACTCTTGCTGTGGAAATCCCAGTAGAGTCTGAAATAGACTTTCTTCTTATTCCTCATGACGTGAGAATTAGAAGAAAACAAGTTCTCCTGAGTAAATAGGGAGCATGGGAGTCTTGGAAGAGAGTTGAAGGGGAGGGGGCAGAGAGAGAGAGAGCGGAGAAGGGGAATGGAGAAAAAATATAGCTCATAAAAACAATTAAAACAAAACAAATAACATTTGCTTTGCTGTTTTATTTAAATTGCATCAATGAGAAACTTTCCCTGTCAGTAAAAAGAAATGTACTCTTCAGAAATGTCACCTTTTTCATTCAAATAGATTTTCTATAATTAATTATTTTATTGAACAATTAAATAAAGGACCTTTATTATTCTTTTATTAAATATGTAGCAAAGGACTCTACTATTTGTTCTTCTGTTCTGTTACACATTTATGAGATCTGGAGGATTTTATGGAACCAAAGACAGTCAAGACTCTCTCTCTCTCTTTCTCTCTCTCTCTCTCTCTGTGTGTGTGTGTGTGTGTGTGTGCACGCACACACACAGGCATGTGCATACATCATTGTGGATGCAGGAGTGTGCTAATGTGTGTCCATGTGTGTTAAGTCCAGAGGTCAAGCTCAGTGTCATTTCTCAGAAGTAATCCACCTTGTTTTTTCAGAAAAGATCTCTTAATTGACCTTGAACTTGCCAATGGGTTACATTGGGGTGCTGAGTAACCAGGGAGTCCCAGCAATTTACTTTTCTTTCCTTCTACACTGGGATTATAATGTACATCACTATGTCTAGCATCCTTGCATGGATTCTGCAATCGAACTTAGTTCCTCATACTTGCCCCAAGAGGACTTGATTGAGCCATCTATACATCCTGAAATTCTCTTCACAGTTAGCTTGCCATACACATTTTCAGATATGGATCTCAGTGCATTGTTGGTTCATTTTCTCAGCATAGATCCTAACATTGGAATACACACATGTCACACATATGTTCAAACTGTCATTTGTTAAAGTCTGTCTTTATTTTACCTCTACCCTTAAACCTGAAAGTGTAGAGAAATCAACAAATATCCAGAGATGGAGAAAAAAATAAAAGATAACCTCCAATTATTTTTCTTTGTTTCAATTTTGGTGAGAATCACCCTGGACAGAGAAAGAAATTAAGAAGAAGAATGATATCTAACATTATTTGAATGCATATAAGCATTCATCGCCCTAGCTTTCTTGAAGAAGTTTAACATTTATTAGTATAGGTGCTAACAGTTTCATCCTGTTTTACAGGATTGGAAACTAAAGCAGAGATATTGAATAATAGTGCTGAGTAATGACGGTCATTTGCACAAGTGTTTGTACAAAGTCATGCCTTGACACTGAGAACTTGGGCTGCAGAATCTGACATCTGTCTTACCCTGTATAGTGTCTTTAAAACAGGAAAAGGAAAAGAGCTAAAGCGGCGGGGTTTCAGAACAGAAATGACACACGCATTAAAGGCACTGTCACTTTGCATTGTTGCTACCAGTTCAAGGACTGTTTCCTTTGTATATAGCAATAGAAAACATGACAAATGAGGTTTTTTGTTCGTTGTTTTCGCTGGCCAAATAAAGAACTAAGCTGCAGACACAATGTGTGGGGACACTGCAAGAAAGAATTGAACTGTTTTTGCTTTTGTGCATACCCTGTACTTTCTAGCTTATTTTAAAAGTACACCACCATCGCCCGGGTAGATATATGGATGGAGAGTTGATATTTATATGGCGATAGCTCAGCTATCTCTACTCTGTGCATTTCCAAGGAAAGAGGATTCACATACTACCTATCAGTTTTATTGACAACGAAATCCTTCTGCTTCATTGGCTGTGTGCTCTGCCAGAAATCTTAACCTTCCCCAAACAGTCAAAACACAAATCCCCAAACCCAGGGGAGAAATGTCAGTTTTAAGACTTTATACTTTCTCCACTAAGCTATTGCAGAATTGTCAAAAGACCATGTGTCCCCAAAACAGCTCACCCCATGCTCAGTGCTGTTTCAAATGATGTGCTTGCCTTGCTAAGTCTCTTGGATAAAGACTTGTTTCTGAGTCACAGAGTTTTCCAGATGACTAACAAAAAAAACTATCACACTTTTTGTTCTAAAAACATGTCACTGCTGTGAGACATGCCCTGCCATTTTAAAGTGTAGCAAGGACATGATCAGGGAAGAGCTTTCTTTAAAAAACCATTTTTAGATTTTGTTTTTGTTGTCTTTATTATCTGAACTTGGGAGGTATCTTGGTGTCTGTCTTGGTTTGGGTTTCTATGGCTGAAGAGACACCATGAGGACAGCAACTGTTACAGAGGAAAACATTTAATTGGGTGGCTTACAGTTTCAGAGGTTCAGTTCATTATCATCATGGTGGGACATGGCAGCATGCGGGCAGACATGGTGTAGAGAAGGAGCTGAGAGTTCTCCACCTTGATGGGCAGGCAACAGGAAGTGAACTGTCTGACTTGGCACGGTTTAAGCATATATAAAACTGCAAAGCCTGCCTCTACAGTGACACGCTCCCTCCAACAAAGTCACACCTATTTCAACAAGGTTACATCTCCTAATAATGTCACTCCCTATGAGCTTATGGGGGACAATCATATTCAAACTACCACAGTATCTTTTGTGGTACTATATCAAAATACAGCTGACTGGATGATTTGTAAATAAGAGATGTGTTGTAGGAGAAGCCATGTAGCCCTACTAGAGACAGACACGCTGGAATTTTACCTGATAAGCCATAGCCATGTGGTGATACACAGATTAATAGAAATGGGTTAATTTAAAATATAAGAGTTAGCCAGAGATATACTTAAGCTTTTGGCCAAACAGTATTGCAAATAATATAGTTTCTATGTATTTATTGCAGGACCAGGACAAAAACCTCCAACAACAGATTGGCACATCTACGTGGTCAACTATATCCATGTAAAACCTGAAAGCGCTTAGAAAGTAATTCTAGACACAAAAGAACAGAGTTAAGCATGGCTTCTTGGTAGCCAGCACTTTGCTGGTGGCATGCCACAACTCCTTTAGAGAGGTCTTCCTGATTCAGTAGCAAAAGAAAAAAAAAACCTGCATGTTTTCAAAATGGTGGCCTTCTGGGTTGTGTTGCCAGCTTGAACTCTGGCTCTTTCAGAGGCCAAGCACTTGAATGGGATTTGTGAACAGCATGTTACAAAGTGTTTAATGATGTGACATAGACCCGCTGCATACCTGGAACTGGGGCAGTGTGCATGGTTCGCAGAGGTGGTGAACATGCCTCTGCCATGTTGGGTTGGGTGGAGCCAAAAGACAAAGCAGCCTTATTCCTAGTAAGGCCATTTAGCATTTTAAGAACCACTCCTGGACATAAAAGAATTTCAGATACACAATAGGACAGATTCAGATATAAAAGGCCTCTAAATGAGACACAGTGTGTTTAAAGAAAATATCTAGGCTTGGGAGAGAGAAGAAAAAGAGTATAGAGAGTTATAAAAATAAGTAAATTTTTTTTAAAAAAATAAAACAAAGTCTTTAAAGAGACAGAGAAAACTTGTATAAAAAGTAAAGGATTAAAGAAAAATAAGCCATGTAAAGATGGAGTACACACAGAGAGTCTGGATTATGTATATTATTATGTTTTCTTTGAAGTTTTTCACTGCGAAGGAGCTAAGTACAGAGAAACATTTAATTGTATGGGCTGCTAAGCTAAACCGACCAATTTTAAAGGTATCTTGATTCCAAACCTTGGGTCTAAGGATTTTTTGCTTTGAAAAAAAGAGGTTCTGTTTTTGTTTCCACAGAAGATGAGAACCTGTGGCCTAATTCCAGACTATTGTGGTTTGATGGACCAAGATCCTCCAAAAGGTCACCATGAACACCCCCCAAAATTACTTCACCCAACAAAAAGCAAGAAGCAGTTTAAAGAGAACTATGCCCAAATTCCCAGATATTGTTTATAAATGTTTGTTTACATTTAAAGGGGAATATGCTATAGAGATTTGCATTGTTATGGGTCTTGGTTTGTTGATACAAATTTAAGGTCAATTTTGTTATATATATATGTATGTGTGCATATATAATACATATATATGTTTATATGTATTTGCTTCTTATTAAGGTATTGTGTTTGTGCAGCTCATTTAAAAATGTAATGCATAATTAAAAAACATAGGGTAATAGATAATCATTTATAATAGTCAAGTTTGTTGTCATGTTAGTTGGGTTTTTCAAGATATATAGAGATACATTTCAGTTAGATAGGTATTCTTCAAAACTTTCAGGGACCTTCAGAATATAACATTTAAAATGTTTTAAGAACTTAAAATTTTCATGACAATGAGACATATCTACTTCAAGAGGAAGATGAGCACCAAAGAGGCTTCTTATGGAGTTTGCTAGGCATTTGGGCAAGAAACTACTCTTGCCTAGACTGCATGATGTTATGCTGTATGAACTGGATATGCAGAACCTACAGAGAAATGACTGCAGAAGTTGCCTAAAGAAGATGAGACAGTCCTTTGGGGTTCCTGCTTCATAAAAGAATCTGCTAGGACACATAAGAAAGCAACTGATGGACTTTGTCATTACAAGGCAGAACAGATCTTCAAATTTCCGGATTTATGGAAAAGTCTGCTGAATACTATGGGCTGAAGATGGGTGCCCCAATGATACAGAAGAACTTTGGGTGACTGTACAGGCAGCAAGATGTCTCTGTAAATTCTAGAGTTTTGGAAGTTGCTTACAATGTACTTCCTGTTTACTTAGGTAATATATTCTTCTGGAGTCTTTGATGAAGTTGAAGAACATATAGTTATAGTTGTCCTTAGTTATGATAAAAGATAAAGTAGATATAAATATTGTAACTGTAATTCTTGTTTGATACCTGTTTTGTTATATGTAATTTTACTACAGTAAAGTTAAAACCTTCCTTTATATTTAAACAGAAAAGGGAAAATGGTGTGGGAAGTTGTTCTGTACATGTGTTGCTTTTATTGGTTAATGAATAAAAAATGCTTTGAGCCTATAGCAGGGCAGAACAGAGCTAGGCAGGGAAAACTAAAGTGAATTCTGGGAGAAAGAAAGCAGAGTCAGGGAGACGCCATGTAGCTGCTACTGGGGACAGGTAAGTCAGAACCTTGCTGGTAAGCCAAGGTATATGTATATGTGGTGATATACAGATTAATAGAAATGGGTTAAATTAAGATGTAAGAGCTAGCCAATAAGAAGTAAATCTAATAGGCTAAGTAGTGATTTAATTAATATAGTTCTGTGTGGTTATTTCAGGACTGAGCAGCTCGGAACAAACAAGTGGCCTCCTGCTACAGAAATGTAGTGGCATTTCAATTGTATTTTAATAAATAAAGACTGCCTGAAGATCTGAGAGTAAAACAGTCCCATCAGCCTTATAAACTAGATTATGGTAAATCACACCTTTAATCTCACTAGCCACACTAGTTGCCATAGAAATTGGGTGGTACATGCTTTTTATCCCGTTGGCGAATGTCTTTAATTCCAGCCCTAGAGAGGAATGTAAGGTGGGGGTAGAGGAGACAGCTCTCAGACACAGTCTCATTCTGATATTCATGGAGGCAGGATCACCATTTCAGACTGAGGTCAAGGTAAGAGTCAGTGGCTGATTGTTTTGCTTTTCAGATCTTCAGGTTGAACCCGAATTTCTCTCTTTGAGTTTTTATTAAACGAGCTTCAAAGAAAAGATTTTTCTTTTTTTTGGTTCATGGTCTTGAAGGCTGGGAAGTCCAAGACTGAGGGGATATAGCTTGTTTCTTCTTCCTAGATAGAAGACACAGCATAGAAAGTGTGCATGAAAGACAGCAGTCTCCAGTCTTTTCATAATTAGCATCAATCTTCATGAGAACGCAGTCCCAGCACCCACACACCTCCCATCTTGCTGCATCTTTCAATGCTGTCACATTAGGTTATGAATAAGTTTACAACACATGCTTCTTGGCAGGCACATTCAGACTTTAGCAAGAGTTGAGTGGAGACTAGCAAAGGGACAGATTGTTTATTTGTTAGTGTATGAGAGGACAATTCACTTCACTGTAGTTGACTCTACAGGTTCCACATTGTATTAATGCAGTTAAATGCTGTGTTGCTTGAACATATATACAGGGTTAAAAAAGGATTGTGGGCCTGGAACCAGTGACAGAACCATTCTAACATATTAAATACTGGTCACTGCTTAAATTGTTACTATTAGCAAACCAATCACAACCCTGGAGAGCATCAAATCCCTCCATTTCCCTTTTTTTTGTTGGCTTCCTTCTCTTTCAGTATGCGATGGATCAGGGGAGAACAGAAAAACAGAAACTGGTGGCATATCTATAATGAGATGACCTACCAGAGAAAAGACACAGTGCCCCATCCTTCTGCTAGGCCTTCACCCCAAGAATCTTATGGATTTAAACCACTGTTATTGCATGGAACATTTCAGCAAAGGACACTTTTATTTTGGTTTGTTTCCAAGTGTTGTTTGGTATTGATGGGGATAGATGAAAGAGGTTTGCTTCCATGCCATTATCTTGTCCTGAAGATCTCCTTGAGCTCTTCTGGTCCTCTTGATATCCTAAATTCCAAATGTGCTTCCCCCATCTCCTTCTCTATATAGCTACTATTGTCTGATACTAGTTCAGCTCTTAAAGACAGCACTTCACTTGTCTTTACATCATGTAAGAGCCAGGGCCAGAGCCTTACCTCCATCCCTAGATGCGACCAGGTGGTCAGGACCTTGCAGCATCTCCAACCCTGTTGATGATACTTTGCTTCAGTATTGCAGTGTAAAGCTGGAAAACAAATGATGCCAATCTATGAGGCAAGTGGCATTTTACCAGAGATGATGTATAACGGAAGTGATATTTAGAGAAGATTAACTTGGTAAACATAGGAAGCGTTGGAATATAGCAAAAGGAAAATTTGACAAAGGTCGTTCCACGCTGTAGCAATAAACCATCCTGGTCTCGGGCTCTGTGTGACTGAGAAAACTAGGATTCTCTGTCGCTTGCTCAGCTGGCATTTAGACTATTTTGGTGATTACAGAAGCAGGCGTTGCCCAGGCTTCTTTAACTGCACAACCTGGGGGACTCTGTATGAATAAAAGTGACTCTGTGGAAGCTCAGAGCTATCCAGGAACAGAGGTAGGCTGAGTGGAAGATTGGGGTTCAAAAGGAGAACCATCAATAAAGAGGAAAGAGTCACCTTTAAGAAGTGATCATGGGGGAGGGGAAAAAGGGTAGAAGAGACTTGTGTTAAATGCCAGTGCTGTGCATTTAACACAAGAAATGTTGCAAGTGTGCAAGAAACCCTAGCATGTTTATCCCATAGGTATAATGACGAATATCATTAATATCTGTATGGCTTTTGTTTTTCAAAATTAATTATTGGTTTGTTATATAATTATAGAAAAATAGTAAGCCATTATGAGGAAAAACATCTACATAGCGCTGTATGCATCATTCTGTATGCATTAATTTATGTCTACATGCAATAGAAAATTCATGTAGAAAATACATGGTGTTCTACAGCTATTCCCTTAAAATAGGTAATTTAGCAAAATCTCTCATCACTAGCATTTCTGTAGATAATACAGTCTTTTCTCACCTTTAGTAAGTCTGATTATAAAAGAAATGTAGCAAAATTCCTTGATCTACATGATCATAAATATGCCAAACACAGCACACATTTCTCTGTAAGAGTTCATAATAAAAAAGCTGCTTCCCGCTAATATGATAGTAATTTGATACTGATATAAAATCTCTAGAGATTAAGACTAAGTAGGATCATTATGCACACAATTATGCATAGTTATTTCAGAACTAAGCGTAGTGATTAACAGTCCCAGGGGTAAATTCTTACCCCATGAGCATCACATACTAGAAAACTTTGCTGTTCTCTGAAGCCCAGTGAAGTCTGTTTGCAGAGAGGAAGGAGGACCTTCTGTAATTTGCATACATGCCCTTGTGGTAGAGCATCTCCCAGGCCACATTCATTTCCTTGCTCCTCCTCCCTGTATCCCTATCACCACATCACCGGCTTGAACCATTAGGGAATATGTATTTGCTTTAGTTTTTTATTTTTCAGGTTTTTCAAACTGTATCAGATTGCAACTACATAATAACATATGTTAATTACATCAGACTCACAGGTGCCCAGTGAATATTAACTAACAGGTCCCCATGATAAACCATGGAAGATGAGCTATTACAAATACAATAAATGCCTTGTGGGTCTTCTCTGACATCACTCCTCACATCCACAAACACAGGAACCATCTTTTTGCTCTCAACAAAATGCCTTTATATATTGACTATGTATAAATATGCCAAGAAGCAATATACAATATTGCTTTTTCAACTTAAAATTAGATTTTAAAATATTTGCTCACGTCAATGTTTTGATACTTGCTTTAGCCCTCACTCGTCTTTGTGGTTGTGCAATTCAGTGCCTCTCTGGTGCCCTCGTTATTACTGAGTAGGATGCTCCTCTCTGTTGCCACTCCATCATTTATTTATCCGCATTGCTGCTGGTTGCATTTTAAGTTATTTCTAAAGTTAGTGAGTTAGATGCAGCATTGCTATGAACAATCTAGTGTGGACTTCTTTGTCCATATCTGTGGAAGTCTCAAGAGAGCACTTAATTCATTCCAAAATGCACAACACATGTCCAAGTGTTTTAAGAGTGGAATAAGTGCCCCAACCCGTGGACTCTAACAATAACAACTGGAATACATGGCGGTATTTTTCATCAAATTGATGATATCTTTGTTGCGTTAAATAAGGTCATGCTGGCTACTTTTTATGTCAACTTGATGCAAACTAGAGTAATCTGAGTGGAGGGACTCTTAATTGAGAAAATGCCTCTGTAAAATTGGGCTGTAGACAAGACTATAGGAAGTTCTCTTAATTAGTCATTGATGTGGAGGACCCAAACAGGCTGAGCAAGCCTGGAGAAGCAAGCCAGTTAGCAGTACTCCTCCATGGCCTCTACACTGCCTACTTCCTCCAGGTTCCTGCCATGACCCCCTTCAAGGGCAAACTGTGATATAGGAGCATAAGCAAAACAAACCCTTTTCTCTCCAAGTTGCTTTTGATCATGCCGTTTCGTCACAGCAATAAAAACCCAAACCAAGACAACAGACTTTAGCACTTGCATGCATGAGCATAGAGTTGTTAAAGTCTTCAATTCTGCCAGGCATCAGAGGATTATTTTGTAAGCGACCAAGAGAGAGAGAGACTAGCCACTAGGAAACTGTGATAATCACCAGTGGTTACATAACGATGGCCACAGAGCACTTAGTTCTAGAACGGAAAGCGAGAGACTTATCTTCCTGTGTGCAGGAAAGCTTGGCCGTTTGTACTGAGCAGAGAGACGGCCAGGTGTGTGAGCAGGCAGTGTCATCCCACACCTCCAGGACTAAGAGTGTCTGTGTCAGCCTGTTCTGTTTTAGTATAACAAGATAGCCCTTAGAAAATAAAACAAAAGCAACAAAAAAAGGATACTTTATACACGTTAATGTGAGTCTTTGTCCCCTGTGTAGGCTTCTATGCTCAGACAGCAGAAGAGACCAAGGACCAGAGCTGTAAGGGGAAATTGGGTTTGATGAGACTAAGGAACATCAAGTGGTGTTTGCGTCAGAATTACATCATTGGAGACACAGAGTTCACTCTCTCACTTAAACATCCAGAGCAATACGGACACCCCTGAGCAGCAAGCTGATCTCAATTTTTCCTCCTCTCCAGGATCTAGCTCTCATCAGTGCTGGGCAGTTATAACTAAGATGTGAAAAAAAATTCAACAGTGAATTTACTTACATAAAATCAGATACATTTATTGACTTAAAAAATCACTGTTTCTACTTTAAAACCTAGATTTAATGTAACATTTTGAAATAAAAAGATTGATGTCAAGTTCAGAGTGACCTATAAATGTATTCACAAAACAATTAAATATTGAAATCCTTCACCTAAGAGTCTGGCCTGGCAGTGCCAGAAAAGGCTGTATGTTGGGCCAAAGAAAGGAAATGAGTCTAAAATTAAGAAGCCCATGATTAAGTTATTGTGGGAAAATAATTGCAGTTTAAAAAAATAAAAGTGATACAGAGAATTGCACATAGTTAATTTTAATTTGGTTCTTAGGCCATAAAGAAAATGGAGAGAAAAGAAATGTATTTTCCATCCTGAAGTTCAGAAAGTATTTCCATTCTTTGTTTTCATAGTTCATTAATCTATTAAAGGAAAAGCAGTCTATCACAAACATATTAATCTGAGCTGTCTTTGAAATGGTTCATGCTCCATTTTACTGATCATTTATTTATTTTCAATTTCCACAGTTCAGTTCCGCATAGGAATCAGGAATAACATTGAATTCAAAACATGGCACAGTTCTCTCTGGGAACACATTAAAACATGATGAATATTTGAGGCCACAGTTTTATTTTGTTCTTGTTTTTTATGGATTCTATTTACTTTATTAAAATTTCTTTCATTGGTCTTAGGGTATATCTTAGTGGGCAGAGTGCTTGACGAGCGGGAACAAAGCCTCAGGTCTCTCCTGCAGCACCACAGAAAATTGGAAATCGTGACACATGATTGAATCCCAGCACTCAGGAGATGGAGGCAGGAAGATCTAAAGTACAAGGTCATTTTTGGCATCATAGCAATGAGGTCAACCTCATCCACATGAGAACCTTTATCTCAAACCACCAAACCAACTCTCCTCCTCAACTCAACCAACCACAACAAAACAGAACAAAAGGACAACATCAAAGAAGGCCTGGAATATGCACCCTGGTAGAGAACTTGCCTGGTAAAGCTTCAAGCCCTAGGTTGGCCCTCCAGTTTAAGGATACAAGATCATTCGTTGAGTTACTGGTGCATGTCTACAATCATATTTGGGAAACGGAGGCAGGAGTATTAGGAGTTCCTCTGTGACAAGTTCAAGTCTAGTCTCCAGGCTCCATAAGGTCCTGCCTCAACAACGAAGTCTTCTGTGTAGAAAATAAAACCCACATAGGTTTACATGTCTGTTTCCAGCGACTATTTCTGTGGCCTCAGAACCCATCTATTAGCTTCATTAAGTTTGAAATAGAAAAATGTGAATACCGAGTTTGTAATTTATGAGAAAAATGTGACTTTAAACACTGGCTCTACTGCCTATTAGCCGTGCAGTGTTAGTTACGAGCTACTTAGCCAGTCTCTATTGCATACATTTTAGCTCTAAAAATTCTCAATCATATCAGGACCTACTTGTTAGGATTATTGTTGCAATGCCCGAGAAATGGAAAGTAGTAAATTAATGTTAGTTATTACGACAACTTGAAAATTAGGGGAATTGAGCCAAGTAATGAACAATTCTGCGCTTTTCCAAGCATATCCATTTATCACGGCTTTAAAGAACCAACTGCTTTAACAGCTTAACTAGACAACGGCTGAGTGGAAAATGCACCCTGCTCTCCTTCCTTCCAGTCTCCTCTGACGGCAACGAAAACACCTTATACTTAGCAATGATATGGGAGGAAGAGAGAAAGGGTGAGGGCGGCACCTTCTCCATAGAGAGATGAGAAAAATATACCTCTGACATTGCTTTTCATAGATGACCAGTCCTGGGGCAGTTTCTGAGGCCACTCTGAACCACTCGTCAGAGGAAATTACACAAAATAACAGGAGATTCAGTCACTCTCAGTGTTGGTCTCCTTGCAAAGAACTACTTCATTTGTGCTCTTAAAAGGTAGGACTTTTAGAGGCAGATAAAAAGTGAAGAGGTCACATAGATTTTTTTTTTTTTTGCTGAGAGACACAGTTTTTAAACCCGTAAACCCACTGCTTCTAGCGGGAGACCACTACCACTGTTGACCACCGGTTACTGGAAAGGGCTGGATTCTGTTTTGTTGCATATAAGAAAATACAACCAGATGAAGGAGGGCTTATCATTGGCTTGTCAAATAATGCCGACTTTGGAGAAGAGAGACTCAGCACACGGTAATAAGGCAGTGGCTTTATTTTCTTTGAAAGCTGCCTCTCTCTTAAGTCATCAGTAATTGCAATTGCTTTACTCTCCAGAGAACAGGGAGGCTTCCACATCAAAGACTACTGTGCTAGGGGGTCACTTTGGTTTTTGTTTTATTTTGTTTGAGACAGGGACTCATGAGACCCTGACTGATCTTGAGCTTATTATGAATCTGAGCTTGACTTTGAACACCCGATACCCCTGCATCTACCTCTACACCGCATCTACCTCTATATTGCAATTTTCATAATCAACCAAGCCTATGTATACACATTTGGAGAAGCAGCAAACTGTGTTTCAAGCAAAGAAACTGAGTAACACCTGTAATGTGATGCTATTTATTTAAAACATACCACGTAGGCATACAACTTATTTTTATGTGTATATGTGGGTGTCCCTGCATGTGTATGTCACACATGTGAATACAAATGTTGCACATGTCAGGGAAAATTTGAAGAGGTTATTGAATCCCTGGAGCTGGAGTTAAGATGGTTGGGAGCCAATTTTTACCTAGAAATAATTAATATGTCTTGGGCCTCTGGTTTGTTGCAAGGGCAGCAAGTGCTCTTAACTGCGGAGCTGGAATTTGTTTTTGCTGCATATAAAGCAATACTTGTAACTAGCACCCAAGATAAATAACTCATTTCTAGGTGAAAATTCAGGTGTGTGTAACGATGATGAGAAGGTATGAAGCAGGATGATGTGCATAGAAGGCAGCAGAGATCATCAGCAGGGAAGCAAAGGGGAGTTTTCATGTCAGCTGATACATTTGTAAAGTATCCTTTCCCTTTTAAAGTGGCTTCTTGTGTTACGTCAGTAATTTAAGCATTGATTTAAAATATTTCAAGAGAGAGCTATGCCTTTAAGTGTCCTTAACTCATTACAATTTGTCTCTAGAATAGATTTTGCATAGTAACATAAAGATTTTTTTTTCCAGAGCTCAAAAATTCCCGTTGTTGTGAATGTCTTCTATGCCAAGCAACCGCCATTTTGTGGAGCTCAGGTGTACCTCCTCTAAAAAGGATTATCTCAGCAGGGCTTGATGAGTGCTTATACCCCTCACAGAGGATTGGGGAGCACTATGAGACTCTCATCTGAGTACCCAGTCCCTCCTTACCACCTGTTGTAGACAACTCTGCCTTAATGGCACATGGCCTGGAGGAGGGGCTAGAGTATAAAGACAGTTGGAGAATAAGCATGTGTGAGTGTGCGTGAATCTCTCTTTCTCTTTCTCGTTCTCTCTTTCTCTCCCCCCCCCCCCCGTGTGTGTTTCATCTATGTGGCTACAGGGAAGCCCTTATCCATGCTTGGTAAAGGCTTTCCCAGGTGTGGCCTGTGAAGAGGGGAACACCCATGCCCATGAAAGTAGCCACTCACCTAAGCTCTGTAATGAAACCTCATAAATTCATGCTTAGGTTTGTTGTTGGGGCCTTAGGAGAATGGGTAAATGCTGCTTGCTTCTCTTTGCTTCTCCTTGTCAAAACCTGCTTCAGTTCATCATTCACCTCTGCACGGGCCAGCACACCTGCCCTGTACTTGCTCTTGTTTTGTATATGAGACCCCTGGTACATGCTGCAAAAAAATGTGTCAAGCAGCACATTTGACACAAGTGCCTCTAACTTGAGTACTTGCGTACAATAATGATCTCAAAAGGCGACAAGATACATGAGAGGGTTTGCTTCTATACAGCATAGAAACATGAGTGCACCTGAGTGAATCCGAGGCTCCGGTAACAATCTGTTCATTTTAAGAGCTCTTCCACGTGCAACACCTGGTTGCACTTCTACTTCTGCAGGGCTGGCTCACGGTGCTGTGCAGGGCAGGCTGAGAGCCCTCTAGTCTGATTTGTGGAGCTGTCTGCAGGGGCGGAGCTGGGGATGTCATTTACCCAGGTGGTCAGAGTCACATGGGTGGGCTTTCATTTCCTCTGCTAGCTTCAGGAGCTATCTAAGCTACAGCAAGACGGAGGACGGTCTTCAGTCTTAATGTCTCCTGGCACATGCAAAACCATCTGTCCTCACTAGCTTATCGGTTATGTCCTGTTTTTAGCAAAAAAACAGTGAGAGTTGTACTCTTTTTTTGTCTGCTGGTGTCCTTTCTCCTTCTAGAGCTGCCCCACCTGCATGGGCCCAGGTATAGTTTCATGTGGCCCATCACCTGCATTTGGACCTTGAATTTGACCAGGTTTCCAATCGGATCATTTTGTGAGTAAATCTGGCTTTGAAAATGGTCTGAGCACTAATGAAATCCTCTTTCAAATATCTTTACAGGGATAGTTTAAATACAGAACAACTTCAAGACTCTCCAGTTTCTCAATTACCATTGTGTGAAGTTGTCAAAAGTGTCTCTTTTATATGGGATGTTAGTTATACAAAGTCTTTCATCTTTGAGATGAGTTAGCATGAAATCTTTTTAAAAATAATTTTATGAAGCCAATGAGACAGAGACCCACATTGGAGCACTGGAATGAGCCCCCAAGGTCTAAATGAGGAGCAGAAGGGGGAAGAACATGAACAAGAAAGGCAGGACCGTGAGGAGTGCGTTCACCCACTGATACAAGGGGACTGATCTAATGAGAGTTCACCAAGGCCAGTTGGACTGGGACTGAACGAGTATGTGATCCAACCAGATTCTCTGAATGTGGCCAGATTCTCTGAATGTGGCTGGCCCGGGGTCTTTCTGAAAAGCCATTGACAATGACACTGGGACTTATTTCCTCTGCATATACTGGATTTTTGGGATCCAGTCTCTTTGGATGCTCACCTTCCTGGACCTGGAGGGAGGGGGGAAGAACTTGAACTTCCCACAGGGCAGGAAACCCTGACTGCTCTTAGGGATGGAGAGGGAGGAGGAGAGGGAGTGGGGGGAGTGGGAGGGTGTTGGGAGGAGGGGCGGAAATGGAGACTTTTATTAATTTATAAATTTTTATAAAAAAATTTATGAAGCCAAAAATGTACTTATACTTGCTTTCCTATGTGGAATAAAAATTTAAAGGCACAAGAAGGGAGTTTATACGTGTGTTATATCAAGAATCATATAAATTTGCTGCTGCTAGAGAAAATGGACAGGTTCCCTTTTGCAGGTTGCCTATAGGATAACATAAAAAAGCATTTTGGGGCTTAGAAGAACAAAGAAGCTAACATGTTTATTTGTTGACTGGAACGTAAACTTTCCTTATTATTGCTGTGTATACATGTATGATTACAGGCACGCACATACCATGGAGAGAAAGCCGAAGTCAGGAGGCCGTTGTGAGGAGTCGGCTCTCTCCTTCCACCTTTGCATGGGTTCATCTTCATTCTGCTCACTGCTTGCCTCACAAGGCTGAAAGCACACCAGCATCACAATTAGGGACCTTCCAGGACTCAAATTCAAGACTTCACGGTCCCTTCAAGCTGTGGCGGAAGATAAGAGACTCTGTTATTCCTTGAGATCTGTTTTGCTGAGCAGGGAGAATGATATTTCTCTCCCAATGGAAAGAAAGTACATTGAGGAAGACTTTTATCCCAACTCAGTGAAAAACATGTCCTATCACAGTTGCTGGCAATTCACAGCGATTGCTTCTTTCCTGTTTGGGGACATTGTGCCATTATAAATATTTTTTCTCATACCCGAATGCTTGATTATTTTTTTTAAATTTTGACTAAATTAAGAATTCACACTTTTAATATAAAAAAATTTAAGGTTTGTTTCCCTGGACACATTCAATTAGTCTCTCTGTGACCTGTAAGTATATAACTGCTGTCTGCAAAGTGTCCAACTATGTTTTAGATTCACTATCAAGCAACTGTCCACATTTTATAAATGTGTGTATATGCATAGCTCACTCTATGTAAATGCATGTATATATGCATTTAGATATTCCATTGTATAGTGGTTTCATACCTATATTCATTGACATTATTATCAAGGTCATCTTGACCACACAAAGTTAAAAAAAATCACAGAAAGACACAATATAAGAACTAGAAGATAATCCAGTATCAACTATTATAGTTTCATCATCTTCACAAAAGAAGACAGTGGGGTCTAGTGTAGTCGCTGCACTACAGTTGGCATGTAATATAACATTATTGCTTGCAGGCATCCCACAGGTATTTACGTACAGAGCTACAGGTAAAAGATACATACATTCTGGATAAAGTAACAAAAACAGATACAATACGGACAGAGATGTTACAGAGGTAAAACGGGATGGGGCAGACAAGCAAAATCCTCCCGGAATAGAAATGAAGAGAGAAACTTAGAATAGAATCTGCACCTGCACATAGTAGCCAGGAAGGACTCTAGAACTTTCTGACCTAACTAGAGTTTTCTGGTAGGGCTTTAGTGACTTATTGGAGAGAGGACACAGAGAAAAGATGAAGATTGGATGGAGTCTATTGAGGAAAGCTTGCTGCCCTGGGAGCCGCCTCTGCCTTACAAAGAGAAGGGGTGGAAGGTAAGTCGTAGTGGGTGGAGAACAATCACAAAACACCATGGAAGGTGAATAGGAGCCACATCAGTCCTGAAGTTACAGCGTGTCCTAGCTGATTAATGGCAACACTGCACAATGGCGAGAGGTTAGCGGAAAGCAGATTCAGTTCCTAACCTCCTATGCTTCAAAAGAAGAATGAGGACAAAGTCTTCAGATATTTTATCCGTCCAAGTATTTTGTGTCCTTCCAAGATTGTTTTTTAAAGTTCAGAATAAAATCGTGAAATAGTTTTGTCTCTGCACATGAAAAATGAATGTCTAGTAGAACTGGAATATTAGAATCTATAAAACAATGCTTTGGGACCCCAGACAATATAAGAATGGGGTTTTGGTAATGGAAAGATAGTGTCCTGGAGCAGTTTCCAAACAGCTGGATGGAAAAAAACCCACAGAAACAGAGCTTGGTGGTCTTTGGGAATCAAGGAAACAGTTTCCAGGATTCAAGGAGCTCAGAGCAAGCATGGCAGCTTGAACCTGTGGGGCAGGGGACCCGAGAGCACAAAGCTATGCAGACAGAGAGTTTACTCCGGACAAAGATCAACAATTTCTGAGGGTCACACAGGAGTTTGTATCCCCAGCCAAAGGAGAAAGAAATTATATTACACAAGAAAATAGATGGGGTTCACAGATGGATCACACTATAGGGTGAGGGAAAAATTAAATCCGCAATAAAAATCTACCATCACCTCCAAGAAAAGCTTGAAAATCAACTTTTAAGAAATGATCTGATTTGATTTGAGGATAACTCTACCAGATGGAATCCATACTTGACACTGCTTGGATGACCAAGGCTAGATAACCAGTGACTAGATAGCCAGAGAAGACTAGATAACCAGAGATTAGATAAGATAACCAGAGAGACTAGATAACCAGAGAGACTAGATAGCCAGAGACTAGATAGCCAGAGACTAGATAACCCAGGAACCTAGGATAAAACCAAATACTACATTCTAAAACAAAATGAAAACAAAAACAACACCCCTCAAAAACATAGCAATAAAATGACTCCTAATGACATTCTGCTATACTTAGAGATCAGTGCCTTCCTTTCCCATCATTAGAGAAGCTTCCTCCTGCAGCAGGTGGGAACAAATCTAGTGACTCACAGCCAGGTAATAAGCCAGTGAGAGACCATAAAGCACTCAGCCTTAAATGGGTGTCTCTATTAAATCCCTCCCCTCCCCTTCATATCTTCCTCATCTCTTCCTTTTTCCTTCCTAGCTATAACTTTCTACAGGTTTCTGTGGATGGTAACAATTTTGAGACCCCCGTCCCCCATCTACATTTCCCTCCTTGACATTTTTTCTCATTTAATTTAAAATAATCCTTAGCCTTATCCATTTTCCTTTTCTTCCTAACTTCAGTGTCTAATATCTTAGTGCATACTGTATTACTTTTGTTCCCTTATTCTTTAATAATTACTGAGGTTAAAAGGACAGCTGTGACCAGAGCTCGTGAGAGCTCATGGATTCTTGACCAACAGCTGTGGAGCCTGCATGGAACCGATCTAGGCCCTCTGGATGTGGGTGATAGTTGATGGCTTGGTCTGTTTGTGGGGCCCCTAGTAGTGGGACCAGGATCTATCCCTGGTGCATGAGCTGACTTCTTGAAGCTCATTCGCTATGATGGGATGCTTTGCTCAGCCTTGATGCAGGGGTGAGGGGCTTGGTCCTGCCTGAACTTGATGTGCCAGGCTTTGTTGATGCCCCATGGGAGGTCTTACCCTTTCTGAGGAGTGGATTGTGGGGGTGGGGGAGAGAACTTGGTTGGTATGTAAAAATGAATATTTTTTTTTAAAAAAAGGAGAGCTGTTTTTAACTATGATGATTCTTGCATATTGAACTTGTCTAGAAGCTGTGGTTGGTTGGTAATTAATATTCTACTCTGGAGATGTTGAGAACGGAACCTGGCACCAAGAGCGTGTGGATTAAGGGCTAACCTACTGAACTACACCACCAGTCTATTCCCACACTGCTGACAATTCTACTAAAGAAAGCAGAAATATTCAGCTAATGAAATAATTCCATATGCACAGCACCAGTACAAAAACACAAGAAAAGTTAGAAACCAAGGGGGGTGAAACCCCTTTAAAAAGCACTAGCTAAACAGGAATGAATTTCAAGGAGGGAAATTAGACAACTCAAAATAATAATTATGAGAAAATGTAATGAAATGAAAGAGGGTAGAAACAAATTTCTGAACGAATTCAAATGGAATACAAACGGTTGAGTGAAATAAGGAAGCCGATGGAGGGTACAGAAGAAGAATTCAGTAACAAGATAGGTATACTGAAAAACATCCAATTGAAATTTTAGAAATGAAAAGCTTATCAAATCAAATTACAAACTCAATTTCAGCCCTGAGGCTCAGAAAATTTTATAAGACACAACTTGTTATGGGAACTTAGATGTAGCATAATGGTGCCGGAGAATTGTCTGTATTCTGTCAATCATATTTTAATAAAATGCTGATTGGCCAGGCAGGCAGTATAGGCAGGAAAGCCAGACAGGAAGTAGGGGTGGAGCAAAGAGACTGGGAGTATTCTGGGAAGCAGGAAGCTTGCAGTCCTGCGCAGACCACTGGAGAGGAAATATATAAGCTGCCCCGCTGGAAAAGATACTGAGCCATGTGCTAACGTAGATAAGAATAATGGGGTAACATAAGTTATAAGAGCTAATAAGTAGCCTGACCTAATGGGTCAATCAGTTTATAATCTTATGGAGTCCGGTGTGAGATTTTCTTTGGGCTTGCTGGCTGTGGGGTACCGGGCAGGACAGAAACCCCAACAAGCCGACCCTCATGTTACAGCATAACCTTATCTAACAAAATCCAAAGCACATCATTGAAAATGGGAAGAGTGCTGATTTTTTTTTTTAAAAAATGTACTAGGACCATGTACTAGTACCTTTAAGATATGTACAGAGTCAAAATACTGTAAAAGTAACTTGTCATTTACCTTATTTATAAAAGCAGACGGAAATATTCACATTGGAAACAGAAAATGGTACAAGAATCATGTAAGAGACATCCACCATTTTAAACTAAATTAGGGCCAGAGAGATGGCGAGGCACGTAAGAGTGTTAGTCAGCAAGCCAGACGACGTGAGTTCCATCCCTGGCACACACATGGTTCAAGGAGAGAAACAATTCTCACACGTTGTTCTCTCACCTCTACATGTGCATCACGGCCCATGTTCAAGTGTGATTAAAATAAATTAATGTGATATTAAACATTGGTGCACTGCAGGGACTGACACAGCGGGAAAGAGCTAGAATGGTAACATTATTGCCTTCAAAGTAAGGAAGAAATTTCAAGGACTTTCTAAGTTAAAAAAATTATAAAAACAAAGATATGGATATGGACATATTAGCACAATTATATTTTGATATGACAATATTTAAAAATGCTAACATAGAGAAGTACCTCTGGGGAAGGAAGGTTTGGTGTATGTGGAGCCATACCAATAACGAGAATGTTCTGCTCGCCCTTTCTGCTTTAATTTTTACAAATCACGGTGTTAACGGGATTCTGCTTCTCTTTGGGTCACATGTGAACATCACTGTCCTCCAACACAGTGACGTGGCAGAGAATTCTGTGCTCTGTTCAGTGATGTCAAAGCTTGAGTGTGCGTGGCATGTGGAAGGAAACAAAAGAGTATTGTTTTTTTCCCAAAGTTTATTAAATTATAAAAGTTTCCATTTCCGCCCCTCCTCCCAACACCCTCCCATTCCCCCCACTCCCTTCCCTCCTCCCTCTCCATCCCTAAGAGCAGTCAGGGTTTCCTGCCCTGTGGGAAGTTCAAGCTCCTCCCCCCTCCCTCCAGGTCCAGGAAGGTGAGTATCCAAACAGACTGGATCCCAAAAATCCAGTATATGGAGAGGAAACAAGTCCCAGTGTCATTGTCAATGGCTTTTCAGAAAGACTCCAGGCCAGCCACATTCAGAGAATCCGGCCACATTCAGAGAATCTGGTTGGATGATGTCCTTGTTCAGTCCCAGTCCAACTGGCCTTGGTGAACTCTCATTAGATCAGTCCCCTTGTATCAGTGGGTGATCGCACCCCAGGCGGTCCTGATTTCCTTTTTCATGTTCTTCCTCCTTCTGCTCCTCATTTGGACCTTGGGGGGCTCAGTCCGGTGCTCCAATGCGGGTCTCCGTCTGTATCGCCATCCATCGTCGGATGGAGGTTCCCTCTGGTCTTGCCTTCTTTGCTCACGTTCTCTTTCCTTCTGCTTCTCGTTTGGACCTAGGGAGTTAAGCCCAGTGTTCCAATGTGGGTCTCTGTCTCTATCTCCATCCATCGCCAGATGAAGGTTCTGGCACTCTTGTCTATTTCCAATCTCCAGGAGGATAACTACATGATTTTCTTCAGGTTCACCTTCTTATTTAGCTTCTCTACGATCACGAATAATAGGCTCAAAGACCTTTAATTATGGCTAGAATCCACTTATGAGTGAATACATGCCATATTCCTCTTTTTGGGTCTGGCTTACCTCACTCAGTAAAGCGTTTTCTATTTTCATCCATTTGCATGCAAAATTCAAGATGTCATTGTTTTTTACCGCTGAGTAAAACTCTAATGTGTATATGTTCCACACCTTTTTTAACCATTCTTCTATTGAGGGGCACCTAGGTTGTTTCCAGGATCTGGCTATTACAAATAGTGCTGCGATGAACATAGTTGAACAAATGTTTTTCTGGTATGATAGGGCATCTCTTGGGTATATTCCCAAGAGTGGAATTGCTGGATCTTGAGGGAGGTTGACTCCCAGTTTCCTGAGAAACCGCCACACTGATTTCCACAGTGGCTGCACAAGCTTGCATTCCCACCAACAATGGATGAGAGTTCCCTTCTCTCCACATCCTCTCCAGCATAGGCTATCATTGGTGTTTTTGACTTTAGCTAATCTAACCGGTGTAAAATGGTATCTCAAAGTGGTTTTGATTTGCATTTCCCTGATTGCTAAGGATGTTGAGCATGACCTTAAGTGTCTTTTGGCCATTCGAAGTTCTTCTGTTGAGAATTCTCTGTTCAGATCAGCACCCCATTTTTAATTGGGTTAATTAGAGTTTTAGTGTGTAGTTTCTTGAGTATTTTGTATATTTTGGAGATCAAGCCTTCATCTGATGAGGGGTTGGTGAAGATCTTCTCCCAGTCAGAAGGTAGCCTTTTTGTCTTACTGACGGTGTCCTTTGCTTTACAGAAGCTTCTCAGTTTCAGGAGGTCCCATTTATTCATTGATTCTCTTATTATCTGTGCTACTGGGATTCTACCTAGGAAGTGGTCTCCTGTGCCTATGTCTTGTAGACTACTTCCTACTTTCTCTTCTATCTGGTTCAAAGTGGTCAGATTAATGTTGAGGTCTTTAATCCATTTGGACTTGATTTTTGTGCTTGGTGATAGATATGGTTCTACTTTCATTCTTCTACAGGTTGACTTCCAGTTCTGCCAGCACCATTTGTTAAAGATGCTTTCCTTCTTCCATTGCATACCTTTAGCCCCCTTGTCGAAAATCAAGTGTTCATAGGTTTGTGGGTTAATATCTGCGTCTTCGATTCGATTCCATAGGTCAATTTCTCTGTTCTTATGCCAGTACCAAGCTGTTTTCAATACCGTAGCTGTGTAAAAGAGTTTGAAGTCAGGGATGGTTATACCTCCAGAAGTTCCTTTATTATATAAGATTGTTTTGGCTATCCTGGGTTTTTTGTTTTTCCATATAAAATTAATTATTATTCTCTCAAGGTCTGTGAAGAAGTTTGATGGGATTTTGATGGGGATTGCATTGAATCTATAGATTGCTCTTGGTAGAATTGCCATTTTTACTATGTTGATCCTCCCAATCCAAGAGCAAGGGAGATCTTTCCATTTTCTGGTATCCTCCTCAATTTCTTTCTTCAAAGACTTAAAGTTCTTGTCAAATAGGTCTTTCACTTCCTTGGTCAGAGTTATCCCAAGATATTTTATGCTATTTGTGGCTATCGTGAAAGGTGAAGTTTCTCTGATTTCCCTCCCTGCTTCTTTATCCTTTGTGTGTAGGAGGGCAACTGATTTTTTGGAGTTGATCTTGTACCCTGCCACATTACTAAAGGTGTTTATCAGCTGTAGGAGTTCTTTGGTAGAGTTTTTGGGGTCGCTCATGTATACTATCATATCGTCTGCAAATAACAAGAGTTTAACTTCTTCCTTTCCAATTCGAATCCCCTTGATCCCCTTATGTTGTCGTATTGCTATTGCTAGAACTTTTAGCACTATATTGAAGAGGTATGGGGAGAGTGGACAGCCTTGTCTTGTTCCTGATTTCAATGGAATGCCTTTGAGTTTCTCTCCGTTCAGTTTGATGTTAGCTGTCGGCTTGCTGTAAATAGCTTTTATTATATTTAGGTATGATCCTTGTATCCCCAATCTCTTCAACACTTTTTATCATAAAGGGATGTTGGATTTTGTCAAATGCTTTTTAAGCATCTAACAAGATGATCATATGGTTTTTTTCTTTCAGTTTATTTATATGATGGATTGCATTGATAGATTTGCGTATGTTGAACCAGCCCTGCATCTCTGGAATGAAGCCTACTTGATCATAATGGATAATTTTTCTAATGTGTTCTTGGATTCGGTTTGCCAGAATTTTGTTGAGAATTTTTGCGTCAATGTTCATGAGTGAGATTGGCCTGTAATTCTCTTTCTTGGTTGTGTCTTTATGTGGTTTTGGTATAAGGGTAACTGTAGCTTCATAAAAAGAGTTTGGCAATGACTCTTCTGTTTCTACATTGTGAAATACCTTAAGGAGTATAGGTATCAGCTCTTTGGAAGTTCTGATAGAATTCTGCATTGAAACCATCTGGCCCTGGGCTTTTTTTTGGTCAGGAGGTTTTTGATAACAGCTTCTAATTCTTTGCGACTAACAGGTCTCTTTAGATTGTTCACCTGGTCTTGATTTAACTTTGGTAAATGGTATTTATCTAAAAACCAATCCATTTCTTGTACATTTTCCAACTTTGTGGCATATAAACTTTCGTAGTAAGATCTAATGATTCTCTGAATTTCCTCTGTGTCTGCTGTTATGTTCCCCTTTTCATTTCTGATCTTATTAATTTGAGTGTTCTCTCTCTGCTGTTTGATTAGTTTGGCTAGGGGGTTTGTCAATCTTGTTGATTTTCTCCAAGAACCAACTTTTTGTTCCGTTGATTTTTTGGATTGTTTTCTGTGTTTCTATTTTGTTGATTTCAGCCCTCAGTTTGATTATTTCCAGTCTTCTACTCCTCCTGGGAGTGTCTGCTTCTTTTTTTTTCCCAGAGCTTTCAGGTGTGCTGTTAAGTCTCCAATATGTGCTTTCTCCATTTTCTTTAATTGGGCACTTAGTGCTATGAACTTTCCTCTTAGCACTGCTTTCATAGTGTCCCATAGGTTTGAGTATGTTGTGTCTTTATTTTCATTAAATTCAAGGAAGACTTTAATTTCTTTCTTTATTTCTTCCTTGACCCAGGGATGATTCAGTAGTTGACTGTTCAACTTCCACGCGTTTGTAGGTTTTCTGGTGTTCGAATTGTTATTGAATTCTAACTTTATTCCGTGGTGATCCGACAAGACACAGGTGGTTACTAATATTTTTTTGTATCTGTGTAAGTTTGCTTTGTTACCGAGTATGTGGTCAATTTTCGAGAAGGTTCCATGAGCTGCAGAGAAGAAGGTATATTCTTTCCTATTTGGGTGGAATGTTCTATAGATATCTGTTAAGTCCATTTGATTCATTACCTCTAGTAATTCTCTTATTTCTCTGTTGAGTTTCTGTTTGATTGACCTGTCCATTGGTGAGAGAGGTGTGTTGAAGTCTCCTACTATTAGTGTGTATGGTTTGATGACTGCCTTGAGTTCTAAAAGTTTTTCTTTTACATAAGTGGGTGCTTTTATATTAGGGGCATAGATATTCAGGGTTGAGACTTTCTCCTGATGAATTGTTCCTGTTATGAGTATGAAATGTCCATCTCCATCTCTTCTGATTGATTTTAGTTTGAAGTCGATTTTGTTAGATATTAGAATGGCCACACCCGCTTGTTTCTTAGGTCAGTTTGCTTGGAAAACATTTTCCCAACCCTTTACTCTGAGTAGATGTCTATCTTTGTGGTTGAGGTGTGTTTCTTGGAAACAGCAGAATGTTGGATCCTGTTTTCGTATCCAATCTCTTAGTCTGTGCCTTTTTATAGGTGAGTTGAGTCCATTAATATTAAGTGATATTAATGACCAGTGGTTGTTGATTCCGGTTATTATTTTGTGTGTGTGTGTGTGTAGTAGAGTTTGTGTGTTTCTCTTCTTTGAGTTGTGGTTGTGAAGGGTCGCTAGATGTCTGAGTTATTGTAGGCAGTGATGGCAATGTTGGATTCCTTCGGTTGCGATTTTCCTTCTATTACTTTCTGTAAGACTGGATTTGTGGCTACAAATTGTTTAAATTCATTTTTATCCTGGAATATTTTGTTTTCTCCGTTGATAGTGAACGATAGCTTGGATGGGTATAGTAGTCTGAGTTTGCATCCATGGTCTCTTAGCTTCTGCAGTACCTCTATCCTGGATCTTCTGGCTTTCATGGTTTCCATAGAGAAGTCTGGTGTAAGCCTGATAGGTTTACCTTTATAAATTACTTGACTTTTTTCCTTTGCGGCTCTTAATATTCTTTCTTTAATCTGTGTGTTTTGTGTTTTGATTATTATATGGCGAGGGGACTTTTTTTTTTGATCCAGTCTATTCGGCGTTCTGTATGCTTCTTGAACCTTCATAGGAATATCGTTCTTTAGGTTGGGAAAGTTTTCTTCTATAATTTTGTTGAATATATTTTCTGGGCCTTTGATATGCAGTTCTTCTCCTTCTTCAATCCCTATTATTCTTAGATTTGGTTTTTTTATTGTGTCCCACATTTCTTGAATGTTTTGTGAAGAAAATTTGTTGGATTTGCCGTTTTCTTTGACCAGAGTGTTTATTTTTTCTATGGTATCTTCAGAATCTGAGATTCGTTCTTCTATCTCTTGTATTCTATTGGTTATGCTTGATTCTGTAGTCTCCGTTTGTTTACCTAGGTTTTCCATATCCAGCTGGTTCTCGGTTTGTGTTTTCTTCATTGCCTCCATTTCAGTTTTCAATTCTTGAACTGTTTCTTTTACCTGTTTGATTGTTTTTTCTTGGTTTCTCAGGGTATCTTTCACGGATTTAGTTATTTCTTCAAACTTTTTGTTATACTTCTCATCCAGTTCTTTAAGGGAGTTAGTTATTCATATCCTGTTTAAGGAACTCTATTGCTTTCATAATGGCACTTTTTCCCACTTCTTCTGGATTAAAGTGTTCAAGTTCTTCTATTGTAGGGTCGTTGGGATCTGTTGCTTTCATGTTGTTTTTCAGATTATTGGACGAGGTCTTGCCTTGGCATCTGCCCATCTCTTCCTTCAAATGCTCTCTATTGGATCTTCTGGTACCGGGTCAGGTTCCCTGGATGGAAGCCCTCCGATGGCCCTCTGGATGGAAGCTAGGATGGCAGGCGGGAGAGCTTAGCAGGGTGGAGCCAGCCCTGCAGGGTGACCTGGGAGTCTATGGGGTTGGGGAAAGTCTGAGCTCCTACTTGCTGGGCCCCTGCTGCCGCGGGCCAGGAGCAAAACAATGAGTATTGTAAGGCAATATTTAAGACATCTTTCCTTCAGGTAAAAAAAAATTCTTTTTTTTCAATCTGATTTCTAGAATGACTTAAAGTTGATGCTTTTTTGGCGTCAGCTTGACCTATGGCTGCAGTAGCAACAGCAGTTTTCCTCCGAGAGTCACAGGTGCTGCAGGCTTTCCTGTCACAGCTAAGATAACACCTGAGAGGGTACAGTGGCTATGTGGGAAGGAAGCAACCGTTTTCTCCCAAGTCCCTAGGAAGTCAAGGAATTCTTTTCCTCCCAGTTTCGTGCATGAGTGTGTGTGTGTGAACGCATAACCACAGCCTGCAGGCGAGGGCTCAGAGGACAATTTGCGGTATGGGTCCCCAGGGATCAAAATCAGGTTGTCAGGCATGTGTGGCAAGCGCTCTACTTTCTGAGCCCTTCACTGTCCCCTTTATTATTCTTAATAACTGTGTCCTAAGAACTGTGACATTCAACAGTGTCTTTTGTTTATAATATTTTGGTGAACTTATCAGCAAATATTTATTAAATAAAGCATTAAATCTAGCTTAGAGGGGGGACTGTATCACTTTATTATAGAACTAGAAAGTGTTGGAATCTGGCATGATGCTAAGAATTATGACGGTTTTTTTCTCTTGAAGTTACTGATTCATGAATGTACAAGCTACTCTGTGTCTTGTATCTTCAATGGAATTGTTAGCATAATATGATGGCAAACCCATATGACCTTTGACTTTCTGATCAAGTTCATAGAAATTGTATCAGCCTGTCCTGAGGGAGGGGAAAGGAAAGCAAGTAGGTAGCCATCATTACTGGGGCAATTTGCCCCACCTTTTTATTGATATTAGAGGAGGAAAATCCAGTTTTGCTTAATCATAGACCATTAATAGTCTCTTCCCTATTTTATTATATTATCTTTGACTCATTTGCTTGTAAATAGCAGTTTTTAATTTTAGAATCATGCAACGCTTCTTTAACAGAAGCGATCAGTTTGAATAGAGAGCAGGTGACGTAAACTTAAACTGAGACATCATTTTTCTGAGATGGAGCATCAATTGTGTAGACCAAAAAGGAGTTATTCTTCTGGGATGTCATTTGTAACCATGCGTACAAGTTAACGCTGACTATTTTCAGCCACGTGCATGTACATATCTAGGGAATATGAATTGCCTTCTTTCTCTTCCTGTCAGGTATTGTGTATTCGACAGTAGCGTTGCTCTGAGGTACCCAGCACACAAGTCAGGCCAGAGCTGCTGGTTGCTGACATGCGCATTTAGAGACTGTTGGTGTTATCTGTTGGCTAAGATTAGTACGACATGGAATGCATATAGCTGCTGTTCCTTTATACGAGAGACATGAAAACGTTAAAAGTTGTTCATTTTGCTTTTTTTTTTTTAAGCTATGAACTCTGGGTCAACACTCACCCCACATCTTCAAACCGTTTTGCTTCAGTAGGCTCCTCTTGAAGTTTACTTTCGATTTCCTCAAAGAGGGGGGAGCAATTTTTCTCCTCAACACATTTTGTTTTTAAGTAAAGAAATATTTTAAAGATTCACCTAAGGGCAATTCTACCTGCAGCAAGATCCTTCACCTGTGTTTCTATTGTACTTAGCTTTTTCTATTGATTGATAGCCATTTCACTAAAATTTTTAAATCATGCGCTCTGTTAAAGTCCATGGGGACCACAGAATCATTGAATCTCTGACTCATAATGCTTTGTTAGGGTTTCTTAGTTGTTGTTTTCCTTTTCACTTACAAGTCCTTTATATGTATGCTATGACTTCCGGTTTTGTGTTTTTATGGGATTCCTGTATGTGTGAACATGTGTGTCTCAGCATCTGTGGGTGGGTTTTCTTTTTTTTTTTCAGCTCTTTTTTTTGTCCTATTATGACTTGCTCATTGATATTCTATCTTATTTTATTATTATTATTTAGATGTCTGTTGGCTTGCTAATGAGAGACAGATAGGCCGTGGATCTATCTGGATGGGAGGGGAGGTGGTAAGGAACTCAGAGGAGTTGGGGAAAGGGAAAACCACAATCAGAATATATTGTATGGAAAACATCTATTTCCAATAAAAGAAAAATAGAAAAAAAGAAGTCACAATATAATTTTAAAAGGGAAGAATATAACATTTCTGCCTCTCCCTGTGTGAGAGGCAACGTGACTCTGTTACATTGAGGTGAGAGCCGCTTGTTGGTTCCCAGCCGCCCGGCTAGCTTAGACCTGAAATAATCACACAGAAACCATATATTTAAATCACTGCTTGGCCCATTAGCTCTAGCTTCTTATTGGCTAACTCTTCCATATTAATTTAACCCATTTCTAGTAATCTGTGTATTGCCATGGTGCTGTGGCTTACCGGCTAAAGTTCTGAGAGTCTGTCTCCAGTGGGGCTCCATGGCTTCTCTCTGACTCTGCCCTGCTTTCCCCCAGCATTCAGCCTAGCTTTTCCTGCCTATCTACGTTGTGCCTTGCTATAGGTCTAAAGTAGTTTCTCTATTCATTAATGGTAATCCCAGCACATAGAGGGGAATCCTACGTCACGACTCCTCACTCAGTTCCTCCAGTGCTACCTTCAACTACTGGTAGAACTCTGAACATAGCCTCTTGACTTTGCCAACAAAAGGCAGCAACATGTGGCTGTACCTTATTATGGCAGTTCTCAAATGTGTAACACAACAGAGTCAAACTAGAGAACTTGCTGAATATGTGGATTACCTGTTGTGGGATGCAAAATATCTCATGAAAATCCTGATCTCATTTGTCTGTTCAAGAGTCTGTGGATTCCAGCTAGGTCTTTTAAATTTCAGACTTGAAAGAAAACGCTCTCTCTACATGCCCAGTTCAGGATGGAGCTGGAGTTAGTTGTATGTGGGAAGGCTGGCTCTCAGCTCATTTGATAGCCTCCCAATTTTACTTTTCCAGATAATATTTTCTTTTTCTTTCTTTTTTTTGAGACAGGGTTTCTCTGTAGCTTTGGAGCCTGTCCTGGAACTAGCTCTTGTAGACCAGGCTGGCCTCTAACTCACAGAGATCTGCCTGCCTCTGCCTCCCAAGTGCTGGGATTAAAGGCGTGCACCACCACTGCCCGGCAAATAAACTTTTTTTTTTTTTTTTGGTTTTTCGAGACAGAGTTTTGCTATAGTTTTAGAGCCTATCCTGGAACCAGCTCTTGTAGACCAGGCTGGCCTTGAACTTTTCCAGACAATATTATGAACTCATGTTCCATCAGTTATTACATAACACTTTAAGTCATGGAAAAGAGGACCAGAGTGGGAGTGAGGAGCTCAGGATTCACCTTGTTCTGCCCTCTTTCTGGTTCTCATGTGGGCCTCTGCTGGGGAATATTTTCAGGTGTGTGACTTTTGTTTATGCTGCATTTGTTTAACTCCTTGAAACTGTGTTACTGTGCTTGTCTAAAACACCTGATGGTCCTAAAGAGACGAACGACCAATAGTGGGGCAGGAGTAAGGATAGGTGGGGCTGGCAGGCAGAGAATAGAAATAGGAGGAAAACTGAGAACAAAGAGAATGATGAGCAAGAGAACCAGGAAAGGAGGACATCAGGGGCCAGCCACCCAGCCACCCAGCCACCCAGCCACCCAGCCATCCAGCCATCCAGTTACACAGCAAGCCACAAAGAAAAAAGTAAAGAAAGAAATACAGAAATAGAAAACGATAAAAGCCCAAAGGCAGAAGGTAGAGGAGGAAAGAAAAGCTGGCAAGAAACAGGCCAAGCTAAGGCCGGGCATTCATAACTTAGAATAAGCCTTTGTGTGTGATTTATTTGGGAACTGGGTAGTGGGCCCTCCAAAAAGCCAAAAGAGTAAAATATCCTACAATAGGCCTCCTTAGATATGGTAAATTGTATTCCCCTCTATTTCCTCATCTGCAAAATGAGAACATTTGGTTTTGTGATTTCTAACCAATTAGCCATATTATTAGTCTATAACTATTAAGCTAATCTTTTAAATTTTGATATGATTGGGAACATATGTTACTAGGAAATTAGCAAGAACACAGGCATTAACTGTACAAGATTTTGTGGTTCAACAGTAGCACAAGCAATATGTTATTCAATTATGATCTTATCACCCTGATTTTCAAAAGTAAATCTACATCTGGGCATCCTCCATGTTGCTGAGAAAGAGCCCAAGACAGACGATTGTAGGAGTCCTGACAATTTTATCATCTCTTACATATTGACTATGTAGAAAATACAAAAAAATACTATTGAAATTTTATTACTATGATGTTTATTAAACATTAGTGAAAATTCAAAATAAACAGAAAAATTAGGCCATCACACAACATATTAACTAAATATTTATCAGCCAATTCACATATGAAACACAATATCTAATTTTACATTAAAATAAATCTCATAAAAGTAAAAACTCTGTACAGAGTTGTTTATAAATTAATTGAGATTCTGGTTAACAGCCTCAGTGGTATTGGTCTTAGAAGCTGAAAATATCATTTTCAATCTCATGGAGAAGAGACAACCTTTTCACTAGACTTTTGAAAAAGGGCAAAAAAAATGTCTCCACTCAGTTGTATTATCAGAACAAAGGGCAATCAGTGGTACAACTGGAAAGAAAATGCAAAGATGTTATACTTTCTCATAATTCAACTTACATATGAAGAGACCTCAACCTCCAGGACAAATCACAGTCTAAGGCCTGGTGAGACAACTGTTCTGAAGACAGCAGAGCCAGGACTAAGAGCAGGCAAAAACAGAGTCTAGGGCATGCACTCTAAAAATCTCTCTTTCCCTGTCCCCTCCTCCTTCCATCCTTTGTCCTCCTGGTACACGTACTGGCTACTTTTATATCAACTTGACTTAAGCTGGAGTCACTGGGGAAGAGGGAATTGAGACAATATCCCTACTAACTTGGCCTGTGCATTTTCTTGACCAATGACTGGTGTGGGAGGGGCCAGTTCACTGTGGGAGGGGCCAGTGAACCTCCATGCTACGAAACCACAGCTCAGTGAGCCATAAGGAGTAAACCAGTAAGCAGCATTGTATTTAAATCTGATACAAAAGGAAACTCTCTTGTCAAGCCTAGTTTAGGGTTTAGACTACTAAGGGATCCCATAAATTAAAATCTAAATTAAATCCTCTTGACCATGAGATCTTAGTGACATATTAATTCTCAAAGATCTTTATTTACTTTTACTCTTGACAGTCATCTACTTGTTCCTTGGTAAATACAGAACGATTAACAGGAACTCCATGGATGAAATTAATCTTTCTGAAATTATCTCATCCACTTCTTTGCTTTGATTAAATCTGAGAATGGAGTTTTTTCATAAAATTTGATCAAGTCATACATTGGCATCTGACGATAAGATCTGTGTTCTTTGTTTCCTTTGAACTGCACATAAATCACTACTCAACCATCAAACAGACAATTTTCTATAATCCTCATGTGAGAAAAAAATTAAAAAGGTACTATTCAATTTGTCTTCCCATCTTTGTTATTATCCTCCATGCTGATGGCCACTTCCTGTCATCCATTTAAAAAGGCAACTGATGGCTGGAGATTTTCTTCATTTTCCCACATTTTGACATTGCCTTAAAATGACTCAGCATCAATGCGATGCACAGACAGAGTCTGTCCTCTCTGCTCTGTATTGTTCTCATCTTCAAAGGTCTTCCTTCTTTCTCTTTACTCAGAGTTACTACACAGGCTGAATAAATTGTTTCCCTAAATTGTTCCACATTCAGCATCTGTCTTCCAAATAGGCCACAACTTCCTCTCCCTGATGAGTGTTCAGTTATATACTTGGATGAGTCTAGGTCTCCAAGGCTTCTATTCCATGGAATCCATTAGTGATTTTGTCTGTTTGAAGTTGGCTTCTTCCTCTCCATAAAGTCCTCTTAAATTATTGAAAGTCTTAAAATTCCTGTAGCTTCCTCTGTAATATTTGTCTATGTATAAGCTTCATACAAACTCAATTGTAAATTCTTCACAAATAAAATGAAGGGAATGAACAAATATTTGAAATGGTCACTTGACAAACCTTCATAATCGCCAACCCCAAGTAGACCTTCAAACTTGTCTCAGTTTCTAATACAATGTTATTGTATTATATTTATATTTATGCATGCATTATACGTCAATATATATTTCCCTGTACAAAACTAAGTTTAACTCAATAGCTCCTTCTATCCCACTGAGAAGAGAAGATGGGAAGGCTGAGATCTTCCTTTATTCTCTAAACCCACATGCTATTATGTAAATTCTAATTATTCATATCCTCATTTCTGTGTATTAGAAGGTCTATTGCTGGGCATGATAGCTCATCTCTGTAATTCCAGAAAGACTGGAACACATGGATTACCATAAGTTTGAGGCTAACCTAAAATGTGTAGTGAGTTCCAGGCCATCTAGGGCTAAGATAGGCCATATGAGACCCTTAATAAAAAGGTGGGGAAGGTGACAATATGGTTCTGCAAATATAGGAGCTTGATGTTAAACCTGACAACCTGTTTTTGATCTCCATGATGCCCGTTGGTAGAAGGGATTGACTACTGAAAGTTGTCCTCTGACTTCCATACACATGCCAGGGTATATATGCCCTCAACACTAAAATAAGCAAATGTAATCTCTTAATTAAATATTGGCCCTTAAAATGCAAAAAATATATTTCTTATATAAATACCTCTAGAGGTAACTTATACTTTATTTTGAAGAATAATTTAGCCACAATGAAATAGATAATAGATTTCAGCAGCATATTTGTGTACAACAAAATTAAAACAATGCAACTCATACCTTATTCATGAGTTATGACCAATTCAGGAAAAAAGAAAGAACAAATGACTGAAGATAATGAGAGAAAAATGAGGATGTGAAATAATAGGAAACTTAGAAATACAAAGTTTACACTAGTAATGTGCTCATTTTGGAGACATTTAAAAAGGGTAGCCCTAGTTAAGGATTCTAGTATAAATTATGCAATATTGCTATTATTTGACTGCCTTAGAAGGAAGTGAAGTTGAATAATTATTGCTAGAAGTAAAGTTTTATACAGTTAAAATAACCACTCTGGAGTGGTGGAGCTTCACACTGGGTTTTACACTTTCACTATGGAATGTATATTTACACATTTTTTGACCACTTAAACCAAAAAAGCCAACAACAGAGCTAGAACTTGAGATACAATTAGCTTTATAGCCTCCTTCCTAACTGTATGTATACTCATTGAGATGTGTAGACTCTCACTAATTTCCATGGGTGATGTTTTTCACTTTCAACTTTTTTTTAAAAAAAATAACAAACCTTATTTTTTTTAAAGTTCAAATTTTGATTAATTGTTGAAAGTATAGAGACGATCTTTGTGACCATGTACTTTTACTTCGTAATGGCTTGAATGGAAGATGTCCCCCATGGTCTCACCCTTTTGAACACTTGGTCCCCCGTCGTTGCCAGTGTTAGAAGAGGTCTAGATTGTATAGCCTTGCTAAAGTAAGAATTTCATCGGGGGTGGGCTTTGAGATGAAAAGCCTCACACCGCTTCATTTGTTCTCTCTGACTCCCACTTGCATTTGAACACGTGAACTCTCTGCTTCCTGCTTCTGCCGCCATACCTGCCAAGTATATGCTGCCATGCTTCTTCATGATGAGCTCTCATTCCTCTGGAATTGTAAGCCAAAGCAGACTTTTTTATCCCCCAAAAGTTACTTTTGGTAATGGTATTTTAGCACAGAAATAGAAAAGTAATTAATGCTTGTTTAGAGAAGAGGAAATACAAGACTAATATGTACTTATCTCTCAATGAAATGTCTTACTAATATATTCCTAGAGAAGCAGAACATAAATATTCTGCGAGTTTCTGGGAAAAGACACCCCTACCATGAGTCATATGTATCTATGATTTGGCAGAATGTGATGTCAGATGTATTCACAAACTAGTTGAAACTATAGCGGGACCATATTTGTGCACAAAAAAGATATTTGCCTGTGAAAATGAGTACCATCTTTTCTTGACTCTTGGGTAGAACTATAATGATAACAAAATATGAAAATGAGTGAAATACTTGGAAAAAGTATAATGGGTGATGATCTATTTTTCACTTTTTATTTATTTTTTTTTGTTTTTTTTTTTGAAAGTAATTTTATTAAATTATAAAGAGTTTCCATTTACGCCCCTCCTCCCAACGCCCTCCCACTCCCCCCCTCCCTCTTCTCCTCCCTCTTTGTCCCCAAGGGCAGTCAGGGTCTCCTGCCCTGTGGGAAGTCCAAGTTCCTCCCCCTTCCCTCCAGGTCCAGGAAGGTGAGCATCCAAACAGACTGGATCCCAAAAATCCAGTATATGCAGAGGAAACCAGTCCCAGTGTCATTGTCAATGGCTTCTCAGTAAGACTGCAGGCCAGCCACATTCAGAAAATCCGGCCACATTCAGAGAATCTGGTTGGATCACATGCTCGTTCAGTCACGGTCCATCTGGCCTTGGTAAACTCTCATTAGATCCGACCCCTTGTATCAGTGGGTGATAGTATCCCTCGCAGTCCTTCGTCATTTTCTTCCTTCCATTTTGATCTTGGGGGGCTCAGTTCGGTGCTCCAACGCGGGCCTCCATCTGTATCGTCATCCAACGCCAGATGAGGGATCTATGGTGATAAGCAAAATATTCATCAGTATGGTCACGGGCCAAGGCCAGATTGTTCTCTGGACAGAGGAGGGGGTGCCTATTTTTCACTTTTTAAACAATTTAAATTTATTAGAAAACTTTTCTTTCAAAGTTTGTAGCATGAGGAATATCCAAAGTAACATTATGATAATATAATTCATAATGATCTATAAAATAACTGTACCGCAGATGGTGCCTGCATGCTTTCTGCAAAAACTGGAATAGGAATTATCAAATGGGCTTGAGGAGAGGAGGACAGAGTAGGGGGGGTAGGGGGAGGGATTACCAACACTAAAGGACACTTAATGAAACTTCAGGGAAACCTACTCTTAGAGAAGTTTCCACATATATGTTAAAATGGAGTTACCCTATAAAGCAGGCCAAGACCCCGGCTAGATTTCATATGGTACCAAACAAAAACCCCAGTACCTTGAATGAGTTACCTCATTGGTTGTTGACCAATAGGTTCCCATATCCCCTCACCCCAAACATTAAAGGCTATTTTTAATACCATTGGTTACTCCCCACAAATTGATGAGAAGACAGTATCGCTGAGGACACTACATATCTCAAACAAAGAACAGGAGAAATCTAGCTGAAGGTACCATGCATGCAACTAGAGGATAGAAGAAGTCATCAGTATAACCCAATGATGAACCCTGTGTGCTCTCTGGCAAGGTGCAGTACTCATGCAACGGTGGTAGGGGATGCTATAGGGGTAACCAATAACTCTTTTACAGGACTTAAGGCCTGCTCCACAAGATGGATTCTGTAACTGACACTGTAAATGAGGCCAAGAACCTGTAGCTAGATAGACCATGGGACCTGGTGAAAACTTACGATTATTCTGATAAATGAACATAAGGGTTAAAAAAAAAAAAGAATCCTAACGATATGTTGCTATAACCATAGATCAGCTCAGCCATTTTCAGAGAAGCTTCTTGCAGATAATAATTAGTACAAAAAAATCAACAACTGGCCAATAGAGAGAGAATAAGAGACTTTGGAACAACACTCAACCCTAAATTGGATGTCTATATCACATCCCTGATAAAGGTTCAGAGATCTATGCGGAAAAGGGTCAGAATGACTGTTAGGGTTACAGGTGGATGCCTTCAAGGAAACAGTGTTTTCCAGACATGGTGCGGGAGAATTATCTGTAGTCTGTCAATCATATCATGTATTTTAATAAAACACTGATTGGCCAGGTAGGAAGTATAGGCGGGTCAACCAGACAGGAAGTAGAGGCGGGGCAATGAGAATAGAATAAGGCTACGGAGGAGGAAGGTTCCTCAGCCACTCCTGCGCAGACCACTGAAGAGGCAGCATGTAACTTGCCCAGCTGAGAAAGGTACAGAGCCATTATGGCTAACATAGATGAGAATAATGGGTTAATATAAGTTATAAGAGTTAACAAGAAGCCTGACCTAGTGGGCCAATCAGTTTATAACCTTATGGAATCTTGTGAGTGATTTTCTTTGTGACTTGTCTGCTTTGGGGTACCAGGCGGGAACAGATACCCCAACAAGCCGACCCTTATGTTACACAGACACAATAGCAGATGCAGAGATCTACAGAGCCTGCAGCATGCACAAGATCTATATGAGCTCAAGCCAGACAAAAATCCCTGCACAGAAAAGGGAGGTGGGCACCAAGTTTCACCTCAAGCTGAGAAGTTATTGGCATCTGATTTCTGCTGAGAGACATAAATGTTTCCTTTGATGGAGTTGCACCTAGTATTTTGATCACATCCCAGGGCAAGTCCCATACCCGGGAGGAAGAAGGCAGTGTGGCAGATGCCATGGCTCTCCTCTCCGAGACGGATACTGGTTAGACTCATGCCAGTAAGCCACAGTCAAGTAGCAATACACATTAATGGAGATGGGTTAAACTAATATGTGAGAGTTAGCCAATAAGGGGCTGGAGATAATGGGCCAGGCAGTGTTTAAATGAAAACAGTTTCTGTGTTGTTATTTTGGGTGTAAGCTAGCCGGTAGGCTGGGAGTTGGGCAGGGTGCAGCCCGCTCCTCATTACTACAGTTGGGCAACACACACTGGACTCAATGTGGTGAGGGTCTTTTGTTGTTGTCATTTGTTTGTGTGTATGTGTTTGGGAGGGGGAGAAATATATGATGTTGGGTGACTATACAGGTCGGGAAAAATCTGGAAGTAATTGAAGAAGCAGGATGAAAATGGTTGAAATACACTGTATGGGATTCTCAACGAATAAATAAAAGCACTATTTTAAAACAATGGGATGCAGTTGAACTATGATATCAAAGAGACAGGAAACATAACAATGATAGAGACTTTAGAACAGCTACTTTGCATTTCAAGGGAGAAGATGAGCATTACAACATAATATACATAAATATATTATATAAAAGATAAATATTAATATTATATAAAAGATGAAACTATACCATCCTTTTGTCCTCCAAGTCTGAGACTATTTATGAAAATACCTTGGGACAATCACGACAGAATGTGAAAGGACTTTGGAGGAATGCACAGCCAATGTAGTTCACATTAGGAAGTAGCTTCGGATCCTGGGGTTGACTGTGATCTGAAAGGACGGACATTCCAGCCTGAGGCAAACCAGAAAGTCACTTTCTGCTGCAGCAAAAATCAACCAGAAAGCATTTCACAGGTGCTGAAATCGGCCAGTCCCTCCACACCCACAAGCAACTTTCCTATTGTCAACTCAAATAAAGAGAAAATGACCACATTTTATGTTGTTCTTTCATGAAATAAAAGAAAAAGATAAAAGAAGAGAAGGGGAAAGGGGAAAGAACATTTCTCAACTTTAAAGCTATTCTTTGTAGAAGAAGCGGAACTGGGCACTTTAGGCAGAAAAACCTGTCCAGGAGAAGTCAAAAATGTATTCACATTCTACACGAGTCTCTTTGTATTTTCAGAACATCCATTTTCAATGAATTACTGTTTATTGGATGGAAATTTTAGGACCATTTTAAGAAAAAAATGTATTTTTTTTACTTCATTAACACTGTTCTGCCTTTTATGATCTCCTTTCATATAATCTTGGTTATGTTTTTTCCTACTGTTTCTTAAAATTTTTAAACAATTCCTCATCTTGAAATTTTCTAATTAATTTTTAGCTTCTCTCATATAGATTTTTCATTATTTTAATATATTCAGATATTGAATTTCACCAACTTTTACCACATTAACTGAGACAGGTTTTTTGTTTCCATTTTTAAAGCATTTTAGTGCGGTGTTTTGTGTTACTGGATTTTTTTAACTGGACCCAGTGAAAGCCTGCTTCTCCAATAGTGATCTCATTTAGTCAACCTCTTCACTCTAGTTACTGTAGGCTTGTTCCCAGTGAGCAGCAGAACAGGACAGAAATACATCACTCTTGAGATTTGCTACAAAAGACAGTACTTTGAGTTCAGTCTTTCAGTGTAGACTTACTTAGGAGAAAGCCAGGGGCCATTTCTTAATTACTTTTTAAATTAAAATATAATCACATCCATTTTTCTTTTCTTTTTTCTCTCTAATGCCTCCCGTGTCTCCTCTTTCCATGTATATATGCATAACTATATCATCTGCTGAGTCTGTTTTGTTGTTTTTATGTGTATGACTCAGATGACTCAGGACTTTGTGTTGGACAATCAGTCAAGGGAACCAAGGGGACTCACCCCTAGGAGACACTAATTCTAATTCTTCCTCTCTCAGCAGTCATTAGTGAGTTTTTTTTTTTTTTTTGGTTTTTCGAGACAGAGTGTTTCTCTGTAGTTTTGGAGCCTGTCCTGGAACTAGCTCTTGTAGATCAGGCTGGCCTCAAACTCACAGAGATCTGCCTGCTTTAGTCCCAAGTGCTGGGATTAAAGGTAAAGGCGTGCACCACCACCACCCAGCATAGTTAGTTCTTTATCTAGGGGTGGGACCCTTTGTGATTCTCCCTTTCTGTATTAGCATGTCTACTGATATTGGTGTTCCAGTCTTGTTTGCTGAGCCATGTCTAGAAGAGAAAGTATCACAAATTTCCTGGGTTTTGGGTTCTTACAATCTTTCTTCCCATGGTCTACAACATTCCTTGAGCTATAGATGCAGAATTGTGCTGTCAATATATCCACTTGGACTGGATTCCCCACGACCTGTTGGTCTCTGCATTGTGTCCAGTTATGGTTTTCTGTAGTGGTTTCCGTTTCCTGCAAAGATTTTTGGAGCAGCCTTATAGAGAAGCCAATGCTAAAAAGAACCAGAACTTCCTGACCCTGGCTGGTAAGAAACTTGAGAATCTCACTAAGGAACAGTTGGAGGCATATGAGACCTCTAATGAGTAGATGTTTGCAGTCCCCTCTTCTCATCCTCCTTGAATACATTCCATGAAAAACTGGGGTGTAAGATCTAAGTTTATATGCTTTGGTGAACTATGGAGAGATGGTAGCAATTAACCTCAAGATTTCCTTCTCTCTTTGGTGCTGTGGATCAAATACCTTAGCAAAATCACTTTATCAAGGGACTCAAAAGACAGTTCCTGTTAATCTCATAGTTTTGGGCTTTGCAATTGAGAGTAGCATCATTCAAACAGGGACATTAAACTATAATGGGCACACCACCTTCTTGACACAACACGAGACTCACACCAGCTTGGGTTGCTCACTCTGTATCTGAATTAAACCTCTGTGGTACCCAGTGTCCTCCTTTCCTGACTATGAGGAAGAAACAAAACTGCTGTCAGTCTGGTCAGTCGGATTTGAGTGATGAGGGTTCAACCATCCATCTCTGTAACCTTCAACTGGAGAACCTTCCCAGCAGTGGATTAGAACGTACTCCATAAAGACTTACCAGGGCTTCCTGGTTCCCTGACTCTCAGAAACCATGTGAAACAATAAATGTTTACGGTTTTAATCTAAAAGCTTTGGGGTGAGTTATTATGTGTCAGCAACTCATATATAATGAATTTCAATTTCAATATGCTTTGACTCATGTATATTACATTTAACACGATTTTCAATCTATTTTTGACAAACAACTGTAGTGTGTAATTTTCTTTTTTTATTATTTTGTTTTTTATATTATGCTTACATCTGACTCATAAAATGTACTAGAGAATATTCTATCATTTTCTATATTCTGGAAATGTTTATGGTACCTTAGAATGCTCTCTCTCTCTTTAAGTAAAATTATACATAAATATTTTTAAAACTCTGGATTATCTTAATGCTTCTATTGATTTATCTTCCATGGTTAGTTATGCTAGATTATATTTTCTCCAATTTTCACATTTCTTATTTTTGCACTTTTTGTGCTTTCTTCTGGCATTTTCTTTCTCTCAAATTAGTTATTAGTAATGAGTATTATCAAATTCACTGGTTTCTTCAGATCACCAGATTTCTGTTTCTCTAGTATTTGTAGTATCTTTTCTGTTTCCCTCTTGTCTTCCTCTTCCACCCTTCCACATTTTTATGATTTTAAAAATACAAAACTGAAATTTTAATCTGAAGTCTTCTCATTAATTTTAAGCCTTTCAGTAGTCAGCATTATGAGTTTCCAAGGACCATTTTGGTATATTTTATAATTTTGAAATGTTTTTATTATTATTGTTCATGTATAAATGTTTTTATTTTCATTACTCTTTGACTTAACAATTGTTTAAAATTTAGAATAATTCCAGAACACTTTCTCTCTCTCTCTTTAATTCTTCTCTCATATATTACATCCTGAACACAGTTTCCCCTCCTTCCTCTCCTCCCAGCCCCTCCCCACCATCTCCCGTCTCTGCTAGTTTCATTCTTCCTCTGTTTCCCCTCAGAAAAGAGCAGGCCTCCCAGGGTTCTCAGCCAAACATGGCGTAACAACTTATGCCATATACCCTCATATCTGGGCTGGATGAGGTAACCCAGTAGAAGGAAAAAGTTTCCAAAAGCAGGCAAAAGAGTCAGAGATAGCCCCTGCTCTCACTGCTAGGAGTCCTATAAGGACACAAAGATATACAACCTTAACATATATGCAGAGGACTTAGCTCAGACCCACGTAGGGTCTGCAAGTGCTGCTTCAGTCCCTGTGAGCCCCTATGAGCCCTGCCTAGCTCATTCTGTGGGCTCTAGAACACTTAACTTTTAATGAAGAAACACAGTGTAGCAATGGGCCTACATTAGTTTTTGCTAGTGTCAAAAATGGGAACATTAATATATTTTTTTCCCTCTGCAACCTGTGTAACTCTTTCCAGCACTACAAAGGCAAGCCAGCAGGGGGATAGTTTCCTGGCCAATCCTAGACTGACTTCTTTTTTTTTTTTCTTTTTTCTTTTTGTATTCTCTGATAAATTCTACAATTTATTCTGGCAATTACCTGAAATACATTTTTAGTGCAAGACATAATTCTCTTCATATTTTATAAAAAGTTAAATTTTTTTTTATTAATTTATAAAAATTTCCACTTCCTCCCCTCCT
Organism: Myodes glareolus; assembly: GCF_982192425.1. Classification (NCBI taxonomy): domain Eukaryota; kingdom Metazoa; phylum Chordata; class Mammalia; order Rodentia; family Cricetidae; genus Myodes; species Myodes glareolus. The sequence continues at coordinate 21,480,871 of NC_142038.1, forward strand.
CCCAATACCCTCCCACTCTCCCCACTCCCTCTCCTCCTCCCTCTCCAGTCCTAAGAGCAGTCAGGGTTTCCTGCCCTGTGGGAAGTTCAAGTTCCTCCCCCCTCCCTCCAGGTCTAGGAAGGTGAGCATCCAAACAGACTAGGATCCCAAAAAGCCAGTACATGCAGACGAAACAAGTCCCAGTGCCATTATCAATGGCTTCTCAGTCAGCCCCCATGTCAGCCACATTAAGAGACTCTGGTTTGATCACATGCTCGTTCAGTCCCAGTCCAGCTGGCCTTGGTGAGCTCTCATTCGATCAGTCCCTTTGTATCAGTGGGTGAACGCACCCCTCGCGGTCCTGACTTCCTTGTTCATGTTCTCCCTCCTTCTGCTCCTCATTTGGACCTTGGGGGCTCAGTCCAGTGCTCCAATGTCGGTCTCTGTCTCTATCTCCATCCATCGTCGGATGAAGGTTCCCTCTGATCCTGACTTCCTTGCTCACGTTCTTCCTCCTTCTGCTTCTCATTTGGACCTAGGGAGTTAAGTCCAGTGTTCCAATGTGGGTCTCTGTCTCTATCTCCATCCATCGCCAGATGAAGGTTCTATGGTGATACGCAAAATATCCATCAGTATGGTTATGGGCCAAGGCCAGTTCAGGCACCCTCTCCTCTGCTGCCCAGGGAACAATCTGGGGACCTCTCCTTGGACCTGGGAAGACCTCTAGAATCAAGTCTCTTGCAAACCCTAAAATATCTCCCTTAGTTGAGATATATGCTTCCCTGCTCCCATACCCATCCTTCTTCCCTCCCCCCATCCCATTCCCCCAAGATATCCCCAATCCCCCCTACTCCCTTCTCTCTAACCATCTCCCCTTCCTTCCACCCCCAACCCCCATGCACCCAATGTTGCCTGGCAATCTTGTTTACTTCCAATATCCAGGAGGATAACTATATAGTTTTCTTCAGGTTCACCTTCTTATTTAGCTTCTCTAGGATCACTAATAATAGGCTCAAAGACCTTTAATTATGACTAGAATCCACTTATGAGTGAGTACATACCATATTCCTCTTTTTGGGTCTGGATTACCTCACTCAGTAAAGCGTTTTCTATTTCCATCCATTTGCATGCAAAATTCAAGATGTCATTGTTTTTTACCGCTGAGTAAAACTCTAATGTGTATATGTTCCACACCTTCTTTAACCATTTTTCTGTTGAGGGGCACCTAGGTTGTTTCCAGGATCTGGCTATTACAAATAGTGCTGCTATGAACATAGTTGAACAAATGCTTTTGTAGTATGATAGGGCATCTCTTGGGTATATTCCCAGGAGTGGAATTGCTGGGTCCTGAGGGAGGTTGACTCCCAGTTTCCTGAGAAACCGCCACACTGATTTCCACAGTGGCTGCACAAGCTTGCATTCCCACCAACAATGGATGAGTGTTCCCCTCACTCCACATCCTCTCCAGCATAGGCTATCATTGGTGTTTTTGACTTTAGCTATTCAGACAGGTGTAAGATGGTATCTCAAAATGGTTTTAATTTGCATTCCCCTGATCGCTAAGAAGGTTGAGCATGACCTTAAGTGTCTTTTGGCCATTCGAAGTTCTTCTGTTGAGAATTCTCTGTTCAGATCAGTACCCCATTTTTTAATTGGGTTAATTATAGTTTTGGTGTCTAGTTTCTTGAGTTCTTTGTATATTTTGGAGATCAGACCTTTGTCTGATGAGGGGTTGGTGAAGATCTTCTCCCAGTCAGAAGGTAGCCTTTTTGTCTTACTGACAGTGTCCTTTGCTTTACAGAAGCTTCTCAGTTTCAGGAGGTCCCATTTATTCATTGATTCTCTTATTGTCTGTGCTAGTGGGGTTCTACCTAGGAAGTGGTCTCCTGTGCCTACGTCTTGTTGACTACTTCCCACTTTCTCTTCTATCAGGTTGAAAGTGGTCAGATTAATGTTGAGGTCTTTAATCCATTTGGACTTGATTTTTGTGCATGGTGATAGCTATGGATCTACTTTCATTCTTCTACAGGTTGACATCCAGTTCTGCCAGCATCATTTGTTAAAGATGCTATCCTTCTTCCATTGAATATCTTTAGCTTCCTTGTCGAAAATCAGGTATTCATAGGTTTATGGGTTAATATTCGGGTCTTCTATTCAATTCCATAGGTCGACTTCTCTGTTCTTATGCCAATACCAAGCTGTTTTCAATACTGTAGCTCTGTAATAGAGTTTGAAGTCAGGGATGGTTATATCTCCAGAAGTTCCTTTATTATATAAGATTGTTTTAGCTATCCTGGTTTTTTTGTTTTTCCATATAAAGTTGATTATTGTTCTCTCAAGGTCTGTGAAGAAGTTTGATGGGATTTTGGTGGGGATTGCATTGAATCTATAGATTGCTCTTGGTAAAATTGCCATTTTTACTATGCTGATCCTCCCAATCCAAGAGCAAGGGAGATCTTTCCATTTTCTGGTATCCTCCTCAATTTCTTTCTTCAAAGACTTAAAGTTCTTGTCAATTAGGTCTTTCACTTCCTTGGTCAGAGTTATCCCAAGATATTTTATGCTATTTGTGGCTATCGTGAAAGGTGAAGTTTCTCTGATTTCCCTCCCTGCTTCTTTATCCTTTGTGTATAGGAGGGCAACTGATTTTTTGGAGTTGATCTTGTATCCTATCACATTACTAAAGGTGTTTATCAGCTGTAGGAGTTCCTTGGTAGAGTTTTTGGGATCGCTCATGTATATTATCATATCGTCTGCAAATAATGAGAGTTTAACTTCTTCCTTTCCAATTCAAATCCCCTTGATCCCCTTATGTTGTCGTATTGCTATTGCTAGAACTTCAAGCACTATATTGAAGAGGTATGGAGAGAGTGGACGTTCTGAAACTGAACTATATGGTCTTCAGCACTAGCGTCCTACCCTCTAGTTACGATGGGCAGTCCAGTTCTAGTCTCACATGCTATTCACCTTTGTGTGCACGTGTGTCTGCATGAGTATATGCCACGTATGTGTGGGTGCGTGCAGAATACAGAGAAAGTGTTGGATGCCCTGGAGCTGGAGTTAGAAGTGGCTGGGAAACAACTGATAAGGATGCTGGGAATTCAGATTCCCTTGCGGAGCGGTGCTCGTACCCCGTTAGCCATCTGTTCAGCCCTCTCTACTGTTTTGGTTTATGTCTACCTCGTATCTCTTCATTCATCACTCCATATTTTTTTTCTCAAGCACTGTGGTTTAAATGACTTTCTCAGAAACTGTAAACCATGACCTCAGCTCATCAGAACAGTTTTTAGTTAGAAACACAGATGAAAGAATTCTAGTCAGGCACTATGTTTCAGGAATTTCTCTCTTAGTTTAAATTCAGGTCCTGGAAATAAAAACCTGTTGAACATTCTAGCAGATTACATAGGAAGGTCTATTGGGATGCATGCTCTGGAGACATGTGCAGGGTGTGCAGGGTAAGACGGTGCAGAGTAAGGAGCTTTCTAGGTCAGGCTGGAAGCCTGAAAGCTTGGCACGGTGTATTCTAATCTTGGCTGCACAGGCAATCCCTTGAAGTTTTTAAAGACACAGCTATGCCTGAACTCTGCTAACCTTTATCCAATTTATTTGGTATAGGATGAGAGTAAGGGATATGCTCAGAAATACCAGGGAAAATATTTTGAGTAATTTTCAATAGGGACTACCAGAGAATCTTATGATTGTATTTATTAGAGAATCATGTGAACAGGTTCTATAGTTGAAACAGCAAAACTTGTTAGGGGCGTTCTGAAGCCAGAAGATTAGGGTGTAGCCATCAGTACGAGATACTCTCATCTCACTCGCTGGAAAATAAGAGAAGAATCCAGCAGCAATAGATACGTTCCTTCAAATTAGGAAGAAATGAAATATATCCATCTTTAAGGACAGAGGTTCTCCTATACCTTAAAACTTTCCATTAAATGGTGTTATTTCAACACAGATCTGCCTTTTCCTTTGTGAAGTTAACAAATAAAATATCATTACCTTTATTGTTTTCTTGATAAATGTAACTAAGTATATGTAATGTCTGTAACTCAAGAGAACATAGATAACTAAATCTAGGACATAAAGATCCCATCGTTATTAATGTGAGCCATGCTTCCAAACACAGTATTTATCCAGTTGCTATAGGATATACATTTTTGTTGGTTTCTCAAGACAAGATTTCTCTGTGGAACAGCTTTGGCTATCCTGGAACTTGCTCTGTAAACCAGGCTCACAGAGATCCACCTGAGACTAAAGGCATGCACACCCAGCTATGATATACACTCTTAAGCATATGGCATAACCCCCAACAGGTCCAAACAATAGCTTGTGCCATTTCTCTGAGAAACTCCAGTAAATCTGTACCATAAATAAAGCAGTTTGCTGCATCTTAAAACTATATTCCAATTTTATATTCAGAAATTAAGAATCTAAGTAATGAATTGCTTAAAAATAGTAAATTTTACTGATCTTGAAAGTTCTATCTTATTTTACACAACAAAAATGAATAGAGGTTTTATTCCCTAAGGAGAAATTAATATACAATTCAAGAAGATCTATTTTTCTACACACTACCCTGGGAATTTTATAAAGACAGAATTTCTTCTCATTTGAAAACATCACAGGGAGGGCGCTAGTGCTGATTTATTAGTTTCTTTCCAAGTGTTCCATTCATTGATCATTGGAGAATAGATTTTTACACTGTCTTAGTTACTAATGTAAAATAAAAGGATTTGTATCAGATTTACTTACATTAACAACAACAACAACAACAAAACTGTTTTGGAATAGAGTTCACCTAAACATTAGCAGTGTGCTCTGATGTCTCATCTCTTTACAAGTTCATCAATTCCCATCTCCATTTAGGACAGCAGTTCTCAACCTGTGGGTTGCCACCCTTTTGGTGGTCAACTGATCCTCTTACAGGAGTTTCCCAAGACCATCTTCATATTAGATATTTATGCTTTATAACAGTAGCAAAATTACAGTTATGAAGTAGCAACAAAAATAATTTTGTAGTTAGAGATCACCACAACATAAGTAACTATATCAAGGGGTCACAGCGTTACGAAGGTTGAGAACCACTGAAAGATAAATTCTGTCTAGGAGCACACACTGAGATTAATTTGCATTGACTACCTGTGCTGCTCAGTGTAAGGGTAGTGCCATGGTAACAGTAAATTCAATGGGCCTCTTTTCCTTTAGAAGTATAATTAGGCAGGATGTGGAATGTATTCAGTAATATTTACAATGTGAAATTTGTCAGTGAATATTAACTGTTTAAATAACTGACAATTACATTTTACTATTGAAACCAACATCTGAGTCATCTATAGCAAGCTAAGAAGATAGAAGACTCCACTGAATGGGTTTTGCATTCAGTTGGAACTGTGTGTGTGAATGAGAATCAAAATAGGGACTCTTTCTAATTTAATGAAGCAACTTACTGTGTACAGTGAATTAATAATCATTTTAAAGGTTTACTTTATTGTTTTTAGTTATAGCTACGCACGTGTGTCTTCCTGGAGGTGTGTTCACATCTGTACAGATATCCAAGGAGATAAGAGGCATCAGATATCTTGGAGCTGGAGGTCTAGTGAGCTGCCAGACATGAGTGCTGGGAACTGAACTTGGGTTCTCTGGCAGAACAGAAAACACTCTTACCTGCCAGGTTATTTTCTTCAGCCTGGAATTAACAGTCTTAAAATAATTAAAATATATGATCCATGCTTCCTAATTAAATAACATTAGCAGCTCTGACATGTTAGAAATTATTTCTGAAAGTAAAATTTAAAATGATCAGATATATTTCTATGTAAAATTTCAGAGGTGTTTTTATATAAGAAATTATATACGCTCACTATTGTCCATATTTTGATCCCAGAAAAATTCCTTGATCAGTATGCCGATGATCTTTCCATAAAGATTGGATACAAACTTAAATGGTAGCCTCTCACTTCCTTAAAAGTTGTACAATGCTTACCAGAGACCGTGACCTTTTCCAGGATCCTCTTATTCTCTCTATAACATACCAGACCTGGGACTCCTCGCTGCCAGGGCCCTCTGTCTCATTCAAGTGGAGACAGAGGTAACCTACTTGGACTCCCAGACACAGCTCTTATTCTAATTGCTCTGAGACTATTTTCCAAGGGCCAGGACTCTCTCTGACTCTGTTCCACATTTTGGGATTCATCAGACCACAGAAATCTCATTCGCAGGGAGCCTCTAGCCATCCCCACACGTAGTGCAGTGGCCGCTTGTTTGTCCCTGGCCACTTAGCCCCAAAATAATCACATAGAAACTGTATTAATTAAATCACTGCTTGGCCCATTAGCTCTAGCTTCTTATTTTCTAATTCTTACATATTCATTTAACTCATTTTTATTGTTCTGCGTATTGCCATGTAGCTGTGGCTTACTGGGTAAGGTGTCTGTCTCCAGCGGGGGCTACGTGGCTTTTCTCTAACTCCACCCTTCTTTCTCCCAGCATTCAGCTTAAATTTCCCCACCTAGCTCTGTTCCCCTATAGTTCTGCTGTAGGCCCAAAGCAGTTTCTTTTATCAATGGCATTCAAGCATAAAGAGTCAAATCCCACATCACCCACACAACTCCAGTTGCTCTCAAGTTGATCATGCTGGGCCCATCCTCCAGCTAGGCTCCACATAGCCTGTGCTCTGACCCAGGCTGGAGTCAGCCTGACCATAATCTGTCTGTACCCTCCCCTATTTCAAGACCTGTTCCTGAGCCCACAAACTGGTCCTGGCCTATCCACATGCCCTGGTCTAATTCTCAAAACAATATGAAAGACAGACAGCATGCCTCACCCAAACTGACCAATATGCAAATATTCTTCAATGAGACTTACCTAGGCAAACTCCAAGAATAGAATTTGAAAGAATAATGGTAAACTTCATCAAAGAACTCAAGGAGTTTACAGATGTTATAAACATCTCAATGAAATTAAAGACTCAGGATTTGAGAAGTGAATCCAATAAGTACATAGAAATATTGTAAGGCTTGAGCTGAAATGAAGAGGAGGAACCCTAACGAGTAGAAGAGAAGAAGAAGACAAACTGCCAGGACTCAAAACTAAAGCAGAGAAATTATACAGCTCAAGAGAGAGCATGAAAATCCTTCTAAACCACTGTAAAGGAAACCGTGGGAACTTTGCAACACCATGGGGAGATGTAGAATCTACTTTCAAAAACCAGCAACTTCTCTATACACAAAAACAAACGCAAGGAGAAAGAGATCATGAACACACTTCCGTGCATGACAGACTCAAAGAATATGAATATCTTGGAATAAATCTACCCAAGGAAGTTAAAGACCTCTACAAGGAAAACTTTCAACCTCTGAGATGACTGAGAAGGAAGAAGAAAATGGAGTGTTTGGGCATACTTCAGCTTACATCTTTCTTTCTACAACTTTCCTTGAGGTTTATAACTTTGAATAGATGATTTCTATTGCTATTTCTGAGGGTGGAATGTATGATAGTCAAAGTTTCTATCCAGAAAAGCTCAGCATGCCTTCTAAGGAAGAGCTACTTGAAGATGGACACTATAAAATAATCCTACACTAGCTCGGAATTGAGTATAAGAAAGGGTTATTTATTCAAGTGTAGGTCACAGTCCTTGGCACAGATGGGGAACAGGAGCCAAATCCAGCAGCTGGGAGAGAGAGCGCGAGCGCACGCTTTATGTCAGCATTTATAGTATAAGAGGCCATGTCCAAGTGGGCGGGTATCTTAAAGGCTACTGGTTGAAGGAGTTTCTACAGCAGCTACTCAGCACAATTATTTTATGGATAAATCAAATTCATTAACATACCTTAAATATATCCACAGAGGGCTTAAATTACTAACTAAAATATTTTAATGCTAGTTAGCAATTAAATTATCTTTATAGATATTTTATGGGGTTCTTACATTCTCAAGGCAATGCTATTCTTTACTAAACTTAATAATAAAGATTTGGTAGCAGAGACCTTTCTTTGTGCAATGCTTGGTGGTTCCTACAGAAACTCACAATTGTTTAATAATATGCAGAGAATAAGTGACTGACAAGTGCTCAGTCATAAATGGATGTCCTCATCACTCCTTTCCCAAGTCTCAGAAACCATAGCAACAGAGGTTGTAGGAAGGTTGTTAAGAGCCAGAGGTCAGGGAGCATCAGACAAACACAGAATCTTCGGGACATGACAGGACCACTGTACCCATGAACTCATGGAAGTTGTGGTTGCTTGCACAAGACCTACACAAGATCAAACCAGTCAACATTCTAGCCAAGAGGGGTTTGGGAGGCTCTGAAGTCCTTATCCCTAACTGAGGAACTATATACTCTGAGAATAAGGGAGTTAGTCTTGTTTGAAGATGTGGTTCCTTTCCTTGTAGGTCAACCATGCTCTAGTGAATGACCCACAGCCAGAAGTTTATGAGTGGCACAAATTAGAATCTGTAGTTTATTAAAAATAAAATTAAATCAAAAGACACAAAGTTGGGCAGCAGGATAGTGGGGTGGATATCGGAGAAATTAAGGAGAAAGGTTAGAGGTAAATGTGATCAAATACATTGTATGAAATTCTCAAAGAATAAATGAATTTTTAACAAACATGTTTAATATAGTCATGCAAGGAAGTAAAATAGTTGATGATGTTTTATAGTTTTTATTTAGACCTTTTTTCACATTTATGTACAAGTCTAAAAATAATTTTGAATATTCTTGCTTCCTATTCTCCCTTGTCTTCCTTGCACCCCTCAGTCCCCTCTCCTCCTACAAGTCCCCTTTCCATATTCATGTGTTTGTGTTTTATTAAATATAACCTGGGTTATTCTGTGTGATGCGTTGTTTGGAACTCTACATTGGAGGCTTGTGGGCTCATAAGTGGTGAAGAGATTTTTTTGAATCTGCATTTAATTGTTGGAAGATTTCAGACAGACAGTCATGAAGATACCCTTGTTGCTTCTGCGTGTATTCTCACGTGACCCCCTAACTTCAGCTACTGAAGTAGACACACCTTTTACTACTAATCATCTTCAAGGACTGGAGCTGCTTTTCCTACTCTGAATATTGTTCGGTGAAGTTAGCCCCCATGAGGATTCCTAAATGGTAGGTAGTTTCCCAGTGGGGAATTTTCTGACCTTTGGTGAGGGGGGTAGAGGTTGGAAGACACAGGCAACTGGATAAATGTTTTTGCATACCATAAATGCTTTTGCATCAAGTGAAAATTTCCAAGAATTGCCTTGTATATTTCTCTGGAGGGGCTGACATTACAAACGGCCCAGTGAGCACAGAAATAACCTCAGCAATGATTGTGCCTTTTCACTAAAGGTTTATTTTTCATTTCTCCTTACTGTCAATTTCTAAGATAATTTTCTAATTAAGCATCCTATATTTGTGTCCTTATTTCAAGTTCTCTATTCTCAGCAACCAGAATAATGCAAAAAGCATCATTTCTGTCTTGTAATCTACAAAGATCAGGGTTAAGAATTCAGGCATTAGATGGTGTTACCATCAATCTTTTGTAGAAACTACATTTATTACATAATTTTTATTTATTGTATTATTTGACCACAGTTGTAGTTTAAAATAAAAATAGTTCTAAACCTTTAAAATCCTCTACTCTAGTAAATGTCAAGCTACTTTTATTTGTTCATCATGATGATTAAATAAAACATGATATTTCATTCCTAAATCAAAGGTATACATGCATACGTTTCTGTATGTGTATGAGTGTGTATATGTGTTGTATGGTTTCAGCATCTTCCTCTTTCCATACTTCTCAGAGAACATTTTAAATCCTTTCTTAAATGATAACTAAATTCTCACTGTACAAGGACAGAAGGAGACCAGTTATAAAGAGCAGATTAAGAAGGAATGTGCCCAGGCCTGAACTTCCTCTGGGATTATGAGAAATGATTGCAATATAGGAGGAAACTGAATAAAGAAGGAAAACAATATAGTAACCAGAAACGCAAGGAACTAGTAGCATTGGGCTATGTAGCCTCTAGTTCTTCATTACCCTAACAGTTTCAGGTTTGGGTTCCTTCTTGGAGTGTGAACCTAAGTCAAAGCAGACATTGATTGGCTACACACACAAATTCTGTGCTACCATTGTCTTAGCATATTTTGTATCAGGACAGATTGTAGGTCAAAGATTTTGTGAATGGGTTGGTGTTTCTTAATAAATCTTTTCAAAAATCAAAAGAGTAAATTTTTGACAAGTTAATGTAGCTACAAATATTTTCTGTTCTGCTGGTTACCCCGGACCAGTTTCTCTCCACTCACCGGGTCCCGCTCACTGGCTCCTGCAGCTGCTTATGAAATAAGCATTCTGAGACTTCATATTAATTACATACTATTTGGCCTATTAGCTCAGGCCTCTTATTAACTAACTCTTACATCTTAAATTAACCTATTTCTATTACTTTATATTTTACCAGGAGGCTCGTGTTTTGTTACCTTTGGCTTCTTGGGCAGCTACATTGTGTCTGCCTGACTCTGCCTTCTTTCCTCCGCTATCTCTGCTCTCATTTCCTGCCTTGCTATATTCTGTCCTGCCATAGGCCAAAGCAGCTTCTTTATTAACCAATGGTAATAAAACATATTCATAGCACATAGAGAGGAATCCCACATCAAGCTAATTTATGTTCTAATTGTGAAGAATATATAATAACAATACACTGAATTGAAGTATCTGAGCTTAAAAATTGAATTTTAGTATGACATAATTAAAGGTGCCTAGAGTAAAAGAGATATTAAGGCAATTTCAACAAAAGAATTCTAATAATTCAAATAAGGGCCTTTTTGATAAGGAACTGAGGCCAAGTCTTTAGGAAAATGATGGTTTCAAGTAAAAATTGCAATATAAAACTATGATAAGTTTTTTGGGTGGGGTGTTAAGCTAAGATAACATTTATCCAAATGGAAAATTATGAGATAGAAAAACTAGATTATTATATTGTTCATTAAATTATAATGCCTACTGTAATGGCTTCATTACAAAGCCATCCAAATCTTTTCAAATCAAATATTTTCAAAGAAAAGTTCATTTTTCTATTAGATTAATAGAGCAGTCTAAAGGATAGTCTAGACTTCATTAATGCCTATTACAAGTATTAAAAAATATTCATCTTACTAATTAGGAATTTCAGTTCCTTAAAGAAAAAAGTATAATTGAGCCCAGGAACACCAGCTGGGGTTAAAGGTCATGGTAGTCTCCTCTTGCTCAGCATTGAATAATCAAGTTATGACTCTAAAATAAAGTTTGTTTCAAATGTACAGAGACTTCAAACTATTCTACCTAAGGCATTACACTCATTATCTGGTTTAATTAAACAACCCCACTCTACACTGATTCTGGCACCTCATCATGGTAGATACAAAGATAAAGAGGTGTTCTTTGCTTAGATTTTGACATAGAGGTGAAAACATACCTGCAGAAACGTCACCAAGAACAAAACAGGGGATGTGGTAAGTACGGCAGTGACGGATCCATTGAGAACAAGCCATTCTATTCTCCTCTGCCTCATCCTTCTACTACAGAAACAGTTACTCAGACAGTAAGCACACACAGCCCTGGTGAACATACTGCTGTTCTATTTTCTCATGGAAGACTCTAACCTACATCAGGATGAGAGCTGTATCTACCTAGGGATTCTCATTTACCCAGTACATGATGTGTTGGATTCACAAAGATGAACTGAGTGATAGATGAACTCAGACTTGCCTACCCAAGACTTCTGTAAGGCGATGCTCACTGGATCCTGTGGTTCTTCCCTTCCATCCTCCCAACCTGGCTGCTACAGTGAAGGCTCAGACCAGGAACAGTTTTGTACCCAATGACATCCTCCTCCTCCTTCTGAATCACAGCCTGAAGTCTGAATTTCTTTATTAATTTAGTTTCACTCTGTATATAGTTTTTAGCTATTGTGATTGCTCTTATGTCAGCATCAACTCCACATAAAGAATGGGGTCCCTTACGGCCGAAGAGATTCTATTTATCATCTATATTGTAGAGAGCTAAGCAAGGATTGGAAAGTGCTGTTATCTTTAATTCACTCATGATGGTGACCTCTTCACCTAGTCCTGGGCCTACATGAGTTGGATAAAAGAAAGTCTTCACTGACATATTTGATAATGCAGTCAGAATGCCTGTTTCTATCTGTGTGGACCAGACTGACCTTCCTGATAAACAAAGATGCACACATTCTCAATAGAATACTTGCAAACCAAGTTCACAATCATGGCCAAAAAATCATTTATCATGACCAAGCTGGCTTCATTCCAGGGATTCAGGGATGGTTCACATGTGTAAATCAGGTGAATAAAATTCATCACATAAATGGACTTTAAGAAAGAAATCACGTGATCATCTTAATAGGTACAGCAAAAGCTTTTGAAAAAAACCAACATTTCCCGGTGATAGAATTCATGGATAGGCTAGGGATGGAGAGAGCACATCGCAACATAATAAAAGCCACATATGAGAAAACAGCAGTCAGTATCACGCTAAAATGGAAAAGAACCTCAAAGCATTTACACTGAGATCTGGAAGAAAACGGGGCACTACCTCTCCCTGCTTCTATTCAGTGTCATGGTTGAAGACTTAGCTAGAACAAAATGACAAGAAAAGGAAATAAAGTGAATGCAAGTAAAAAAAGGAACACAGTGTTCTTGTTTACAGACAATATCATTCTGTACAGCAGGCCCTATGGGCTGCACCAAAAGACCTAAAGAGCTGGTAAACACTTTCATCAGTGTGGCCAGGTTACAAAATCAACACACAATAGCTTACTTATACCAACACAAGCACACTGAAAAAAGAAATTAAAGAAATTATGCCATTCAGAATAGCTACTATAAACAAACAAAGAAAAAAAAACAACAAAATACCTGGTAATCAATTTAGTCAAGGAAAAAAAAAAACCTCTACAATGAAAACTTTAAGATGCTATAGAAAGAAATTGAAGAAGATACTGGAAGATGGCAAGATCTCGTCATGCTCATGGATCAGAAAAAAATAATATGAGAATAGCCACCCTACATAAAACAAGCTACAGATTTGCTGCAATCCCCAAAACCACCCAAGGAAACATCTAAGACTTGGTGAAATGTCACAAATAATTTACGAGGCAGAGAAAGGAAGAAGGGCTGTGAAACTCTGGTTTCTAGGCAAGGCACCGTTATTTCCACCACGAACCCAGAGAGCTATGGTCACTAGCTTTAGACATGCATACAACTGGCTCTGCCAACAGTCAGTCACAAATGTTGGAGGGACTCTTGGGACCCTAGCTTACTGGCAAACTATAGGCTACTGTCAGATTCTGGGAAAAGAAGAATATTGCCTTTAGTTGTGTACACATTGTGGAGCCCTGTAACCTGAGGTCTCTCCATCCAACCCCATTCTGTGGCCACTTCTAATTAATAACTCAGATGCCTAATATTAATTACAAAATGTTTGGTGTATAGTTCAAGCTATTACTAACTAGCTCTTACATTTAAATGAACCCATTTTTTTTTTTATTAATCTATGTATTGCCACATGACCATGACTTTTACCAATCTGCTGGCATCTTGTTTCTTGGGTGGCTGGCTTGTGCCTTTCCCAGCTCTACCCTTCCTTCCCCCTGTATCTTCATTTGGCTTCCCTGCCTAGCTGTACTATACTTAGCGATAGGCCAATTCAGTTTTTATTATCAGCCAGTAAGAGCAACACATATTCCAGGGCACAGAAGGTTATCCCACAGCAAGGTCCACCAAGGCTCCAGTGGATAGTTGCAAACCCTTGTTCAGCAGATGAGCATTGTTAAAATCAGGGGGTCACAAAGCAGAAGGTCACAAGTATGGGATATTCATAGAGTATAAGGGGCAAACAGGAGTGAGTGGGAGGTAGAGACGGTGGAAAGGGGAAATAATAAAAATGTACCATCTACATGTCTGAATTGTCAGGGGGCAAAATTAATTAAAAGTAGAGAAATCATCTTCTAGGAGCTGTGGGTATGGAATTCTCTCTACTGATGATCACTAATTATCACAATAATATTACTGCTTTTCAGTAGCCTTTCAAAATAGTTTTTAATGTTTTTACTTTAGAGTATAATCACATCATTTCCTTTGCCTCCCTCCTACATCTCCCACGTTGTCTCCTTTTAACCCCTCCCATATCTCCCCACTTCTTCTCAAATGTATGGCTTCTTTTTGTTTTAATTGTTATTGTTACATATATGTACACACATTCACACACACAAATATATACATATATATATATGCAGCTGAGTTTGTTTAGCATGTTGTTGGTATGCACAGCCTCAGAGCTGACCATTAGGGGCTCATCCACTCCCAGCGGTCTTCAGTGATCTGTAGCTCTTTGTCTCCAGGAGGGCTTTCTTGAGACTTTCCCCTTGTATATTACCATGCCTATTAGTCTCGTGGATCTTGTTGCAGCAGCCATATAGTTGCAGTATCCTGAGTGTAATTTCCCTGTCGTTTCTAAGAGGAAACAGTCTCACAGCAGATTTTTCCGGTCTTCTAGCTCGTACAGTCTTCCCACTCCTCCCCCTTCCTTGATGCACCCTGAACCTTAGGCTCAGGACTTGGAGATGTATCAGGGATGGGCACCTTGCAAAGAGTTGGTCTCTGTATTCTGACCAGTTGTGGTTTTCTGTGATAGTCTCAATCTACTGCAAAAAAGTTTCTTCAATGAGGGTTGGAAACTACACTTATCTGTGAGTACAAGGATAAATATTTAGAACGCAGTTGGCAGCTATGTTGGTCTAGTAAAGTGGTGGCATTAGGGTCTTTAGGATCCATGACCTCACTAGATCTAAGTAAGTTGTCTAGGTTTCCAGTACCAGGTGTGTTTACTATCCTGTTGAGAGGGCTTTAATTATAATGAGAGGCTGTTGGTTAATGGCAAGATGTGAGTACCACTAACCTTGCTATTACAGTTTCCAGGCACGCTGGGTAGAACTGTTGACTAATTGTTCTCCTCCCTTTGCAGCTTACACAGGGGTTCCTGGTCCTATGAAAACTTCTTTGCGGAAGTCTTTCTCGATAGACATCATAATCGTTTCCACCCCTCCCTTTAGTAAGTAAGAGTTTCTAACCCCACACTAGCCATGCTCGACAATTCTTAACAAACAGCATCTTTTATAAATAATGCCTCTGGTTTATCCTACTCAATGCTATCTGCATCTGGGCAATTACAGGTCACACACACCTTTACTGTCAAAATTACATAGCTGTGGTTAGGTTAAATATTATTTTATCTCAGTTCTTTTCTTAAGAAATATGCAAAATTAGAGTGTGAGCATTACTAAATAATATGAATATACAGTCTATAACAAATGAAAATATCAAAAATTATGCAAATTGTCATTGTTAATAGTAATAGTTTATTAAGATAGTCAAATTTTTATTATAAGCATCAACTATGATATATGTAATAAAGTATGGATGTTAGTTACTTGAGAAATGAAACTGATACAATAAAATACTATATAGTCTCTTAGCAAGATGTTATTTTTCATAATCATTTTAGTTACAATATAAAAGATGACATCCTGGACACGTTTCAATGTTATTACCTTATGAAACTGAACAGTCTAATTTGGTAAAGCACAATTCATTGTCTGACACAATTAATTTCCTAATGAAAGATACACACTACCAGTGTACTGAAGAGAAAGATACCATCTTTGAAACGGTAAACAATGTTTGAGCTTGTCTAGTGGTGCTAAATTTGAGAGAATGAAAAAGAAAGAATGATACTTGAAAATCGTTTCCATTTTGCTGTTTGGTTTCTCTGCAATGCCCCAAGAGAGACAAGGACACCTGGTAGCCATGGTAATGCTCTGTGGAGCATCCGCAGAGCCCCAAGGGGCTTAACTACAGGAAGCTAGCCTAGCTGAAGTATCACTTCAAGAAGGCCACATGTGTGGACAGCTCTCAGAAACTTCAAAGCCAGCTCCACCTCCAAACAACAAAAGAACCACTCGAGCAGCATGCAATGGTCCATGAACAAATGGGGAAAGTCCCCAGAAGCCTTGTGCTAGTGATCCTTTTAAAAAAGTTAGGATCCTTCTACGGAGCCCAGGCTATCCTGAAACTCTGGATCCTCTTGCCTCAGTGCTGTAGCCTCGGTGTCTCTTTGGGAAACCTGAAAAGCCTAAAACAATAAAATACAAATACAAAATCCACTCTCCATGAACTGGTGTGCCTCTCAGTTTCTTCCAGCCCCTCTTCACCTCCACCTCCCACCTCCATCTCCACACTATATATGCACCCTAAAGGTGTATTATTCAGGCTCACATGAGCATTGACTTTAAAAACCCACATCCTAAAGTTTTCACTGGCTCAGGGTTTTTTTCCCACTGTAGTTCAAAGGATACGATAGAGGAAAATATGCTTGATCAAGTGATGCTTGCCTAATCTGAAGTTTCCTCCAGTGCCTGTGATGAACTTTCTCTAGAGTGTTCCCAAATAGACAATATAGTAAAAATGGTAGAGGACTTGAAGGTTAAGGGTCTAACATCAAAAATATAGTCTTGGAAGTACAATTATAATTGTGACATTTTATAAATGTAAGTCAACATGAACTCATCTATAAATAGTTGCAATAATGAAAACTCCCACAAAAGAAGAAAAAGACTTTATAAGGGATATGGCCTCTACAGTTTACATTCAAATCCTGCCCTGTTTGGTCATTGATAATCCCTAAGGACTTAAAAATACATTGTAACGTGCATATTAAATATCTGTAACATGTATACTAAATGTCACCAAAGAAACATTCAGAATGCCAGTCAATTTTGAATATCAGATGAATAGTGATGATTTCTTCTGGGTGTGTTCCATGTCATATTTTGCAGCAGCAAACAGAAGATGTAAAGCCAGAAGGAAACATTGATCATTCTGCCCTTTGAGTGGCCCAGGATTTGAAGGTCATTCTTTTCAAGTTCCTGAATGTTTCTTACAGAGAACGATATTCAATAGAAACTCCAGAAGAATTAAAAACATCCATTTCAGAATTGAAACAGACAGTTTCGAGGCAAGCAAACAGAAAAGAACAACAAAATGCTTTACAAAATAAATATCAGATACTTGACATCATTTCCCCAAATAAATTATAGCATCCAGTTGCTTACATCAGGCAAATGGAAACCACAGACTCCTTTATGTACAAACGCAGTGTGAGCAGCTGGCTTTGGGCTTAGATGATTTTCTTTGTTAGCTGTTTAGTCAGCATGGCTACTTCAGACCCCTGAGCAACCTCACATCATTTTACTTTATTTGTGTTACTGTATGATTTATGGCTCAAACAATATCACAATGTTTGATCAAAGCAGAGGACAAGGAGTTTTGGAGGAAGGGCAACGTTTCACAAAATTAAATTACTGACCTGTCTTTTCCCAAATCTTCCGTAAAGTAGAATTTCTTCTGCTAAAGTAGAAACGCTGCTGAAGCATTTTTGTCCTCTCAAAAAGTCTTGAAATAATCCATTTCCTCTAAACATAGCAAAGAGCAATTGTTCTTTTCTCTCTTTTCAGAATTGTCCTCTTAGAGAACAGAAAGTCTCTCGGAAACTTGTACTCGGTATCTTTTTTGGTAAGGCCTCCTGTCTCTACATTTTCCATCTCTGGAGGTTTGAAAGAAAATGGCCCTCAAAAGGAGTGGCCCTATTAGGAGGAGTGGCCTTGTTGGGGGAAGTTTGTCACTGTGAGGGGTGGGCATTGAGTTCTCCTTTGTCCAAGCTACTCCCAGTGTCCCACCTACTTCCTGTTGCCTTCTGATCAAGATGTAGCCAGTACCATGTCTACTGCACAATACCATGATCCTCACCATGGTAATGGACTGAACCTCTAAACTGTAAGCTGCCACCTCAATTAAATGTTTTCTTTTATAAGAGTTGCTAAGGTCATGGTGTCTCTTCATAGCAATAGATGCCCTAAGACACTATCTATTCAGTACTACCAAATACTATGTGGAACATCCTGATGTGGAAAAAAAATCTTCATTACTTATCAATACTCAGATATATGATTGGGCACCCACAGGATGATCTCTTTCTCTCTGGGAAGTTCTCCCCAACTTCCAGATTCTTTTTCCTTCCCCGTCTCAACACTCTCACCACCAACCCAGTCTTACCTTCCCCCTGCACTGAACTTTCCACCTGCCTGTTTGGTGTTTTAATAAACAAGTTCTATGAACTCAAGTTCAGCATTTCTGAAGCTAAATATTTCATCACTTATACTTCTAATAAAGTAAGATGACTGTCTCATCCTCCCACACTTGAGACACTGAAGGGCACATTCATTAATTCCACACGTATTTGCTGAATTCCTCTTTTTCAAGATTCCCGTGTTTCAAACACACTTTGGATCTTTAAGAGATTTCACATGGGTCCCTCTAATTTCTCCTTTTTGTCCCAAAGCTTTTACCCTTATTCTTATATCTAATTTGTTCTCTTTATTCTTTGAAAATTCTTGATCTTCTCAATGATTTCTCCTTATGATCAGCTTGGAAAAATATCAAGAATGTATCTGTTAAACTGGGGGGTGGTGGCGCACACCTCTAATCCCAGTACTGGGGAGGCAGAGGCAGGCAGATCTTTGAGTTTGGGGCCAGCCTGGTCTACAGAGGTAGTTCCAGGGCAGACAAGGCTACACAGAGAAACCCTGTCTCAATGCCATCCCCCTCCCCCAGAATGTATTTGTTTACATAACTAAATCTTCTAGGTCTAATCTTTCTGAATGACTAATCCCAGCAGCTCAGAGATTATTACCAAGACCTAGGTTTTTCTTTGTATCTTTAGTCACAGCCAGAGTTTTCTAGGTGTGGCCTATCTACAATCTATCATGCAGCTGGCTTTCACCCTTATTAACAGTCTTCTCCCTACAGCTTCTCCCTACAGTCACCAGTGACATTCTCCCTGCCTGCCATAATGGACACTTTGTAGTCTTCCTCTCACAAGATTGTTCAATGCATTCAACCTTGTCAACTTTTGCATCTTATCTGTTACAGTTCCTTTGGTTCCTCACTGAAGTCTTCATGTGTTATTCTTACTCACCAACTTGAAAAAAACTAAATGTTGGTTTTCATATGGCTCCATCTTCAATGCTAAACCCTCCCAGGTCCCGTGGATATTTTAAAATCAAATGTGCAATCACCAGTCACATCTATCATTTGAATATTTAAATTTGATCTCTCTTGTGAACACAACAGTGTGTCTTGGATTCTCTAATAACAGTTACTCTTGACCAGGCTATGTGAGGTGCTATCTAGTTTCTAGGCCAAGGTTTTGTTTGTAGCTATTATTGCTAGTCTAGCTACTTCGGTGATACTATGAATCTAAAACTGTACAGAACCTTTTTTATATTTTACTTATTTAATCCTATTCATTCAAGTTTGTGGGTCATTATGAGATGCCTGGAATCTATGTAATTGAGGGAATGAGGAAAGTCCCTTACATTTCTATGTGATTGCATTGCACAGCCTTGGGTCTTCACCATTCCCACCAGCCATCTATGCTACAGCAAGAGAGATCTTTCTGGAAACACCTTGCCCTACTCTTTCGAGGGCTTGTTGATAAGATAAAGTTTGAATCCTTTAGTGCAGTACATGAAGCACTTCTAAAGTTTATCATTTTTTCTTCCTTCCTTTCTCCCCTTCCTTTTTTTTTTTTTGATTTTTTTGAGACAGGGTTTTTCTGTAGCTCTAGAACCTGTCCTGGAACCAGCCCTTGTAGACCAGGCTGCCCTTAAACTCACAGAGATTCGCCTGCCTCTGCCTCCCCAGTGCTGGGATTAAAGGCACGTGCTACCACCGCCCGGCCCTTTTTCATTGATGCAGATGTTTTCCACTGGCTGCATTCCTATGCCTCTGCACGCTGGTGAATTTTCACATGCCTTTGGATTCTTGACAGAGCCATCAGTTCTTTGAAGTCCTTTCTTGCCAACCAAAGTCATGCCAGTGAGTCAATGGCAACTTTGCTGTGACATGGCTGTGATCCGTCCACGTGTCTGCTATGTCCTAGTCACCATAAACTACCATTGTTTACTTTCAGTTTTCCCATTTTACTGTCTCATGATGTATGTATTCTTTATATTCCTGGAACATTTCAGAGTCTTTGGAAAATTAACAGTACTTACAGTCAACTACTGGCCATTTATTGATTCAATGATTATTGAAGTTCTCATAACACATAGTGCTGAAAATACAGAGTTAAGAAGGCAGGCAAATGAGGTTCTTTTGGAGCTAGCATTGTAATGAGTCCTCAAAATTACACATTTCAATACGAACATATTAAATTATTACTAAGTCCAGACCATACAGTTATTGATCAATGAGTATTTATAATCAAATAATTAATTGCATGGCACTCCATGTTTGTGGTAGCTATTCTTGGTTGTTAACTTGATTATATCTGGAATTCACTAAAATCCCAAAAGGGAAGACACATGCCTTTAATCTGAATCTTGAAGCAGGAAGACACACCTTTCATCTGGACCACACTTTCTGCTGAAATCCTATATAAGGCTGTGGAAGAAGGAAGCTTTTGCCCTTTGCCTGCTTGCCCTTGCCTTGCAAACAAAATCCACCCCTTCACTGGTATCAAAGCCTACTTATCTGGGACCCCAGTGTGCACTGAAGATCAACTGAGACATGTAGTCTTATAGACTGAGCAATTACTGGATTCTTGAACTTTCAATTCATAGCCAGCCATTATTGAATTAGTTAGATAGTAGCCTATAAGTCATTCTAATAATGTACATATACATATAATTTATATTACTTCTATAAGTTCTGTTACTCTAGAATGATACATAACCCTGACTAATACAATGCTTCTCCTTAATTTTACAAACAAAAGTGGAATTATAACATTTGGCATAAAAATCCAATATCTAAAGAAAAATCCAATTTCTATTTCATCACAATGACAAATTCTCTTTTAGAAAAAGTAAATGAAATAAAAAAAGTTACAAAAATGACTTTTTCCTATGAGTGCTTATTATTTTGATTTATGTATATGTGCTTGGGCAATTCTCAATTCTTACCTGCGTTGTAGAATCAAATATTTCCTGTCAGTTTCCAGGACAATGTGTTCTAGTAAGAACAAAGACAAACTACAAAGCCTATAAAAGTTAGCAAGTAGAATGCTGAAAATGCTCTTACTCAAGGGAAGTTCAAATTGAGAAACAGTGTTTGTCTACCCAAACTGGCAGTAAAAGTAATCAAAGGTAACAACGACAGAATGCTTTCACGTGACGTGCATACTTAACACCCTTAGCTCGTGCTAACATGTACATGAAATTTTCTACTGTTTTATTTTAGCAGAGGTCACATAACTTGCACATAAATGACATGACAGAGATTCTGAAAATATTTTTTAATATTCATTTTTATTTTATTTTACATGTCTGGGTGTTTTCTCTGCATGCATGTTTGTACACCATTGGTGTGTCTAGTGTCCACAGAGAGCAAAAGAGGGAACGGACTAGAGTTACAGATGGTTATGAGCTGTTTTGTGGGTGCTGGGAATCAAACCCGGGTCCTCTGGAATAGCAGCCAGTGCTCTTAACTGTTAAGCCATCTTTTCTGGCTAATGAAAAAAATCTTATTGTTACATTTTATGAAAGTGGGGTGGCAATATAATAGGAGCAATATGATAATTCTTGTTCATTTTTCATAGATAGTAGAAGTCACTTAAAATGCTGACATAAATACATTAAGCTATTGAGGTAATGAGCTGAGAATAATAAGGTTAGGTTTAAGGTTAGGGTTAGCCACTAATAATATACATTTAGAAGACTTTTTGTCCACAGTCCAATAGAGATATATTGTCCAAAGCATTTTGAGACTTTTAAAATGCTCTTAATTATATACAAGGAGGTATATGAATTGGCCATGATATTTAAAAGAAAACAGATTAAGCTAATGAGTCAATTTTTATCACTGTAATTACATGCTTTCCAAACAGCTGTCATGGAAAACACAAACTTTTGGATATTTAAGTGTGACATTCTATTGAATGGTTAATAACTCAAGCCGATTTTTGTGTGTAAACAGGTTGATTGGCTTGCATTCATAGTCCATATTGGAGGTGAGGTAATCCTTTATCTTTGTCCTTTCCCAAGGGCTGGGGTGGCTAAAAGGCAGAAACAGGTATTTTAGCATTTAGTTCTTTGACTGTTTGTTGTTGTGGCTTCTGTAAATCAGGGCTTAACAAGCTAAGCTGGTCACATTCCTGGCTATCTCTGAGATGGTCGGAAAAATAGATTTGCTTTCAATTTGCAGTAATTCTTAACCCCTGTCTTTTCAGGTAAATAATTTTTGTCATCGCCATAATACACCGAGGACACCAATTCCTTTAACATAAGGACGTGTCAGACTCTAAGGGCAAATATTCTTAGATTGTAATTTTACTGACTTAAAAGCAGTATCTAAAAAATAATGCCTGGAGGTCTCTTTCTTTATCTTTTTTTTCTGATCAATGTGAAACTTACTACACTGTCCAAGGTAAGACAAATATATATTCTCCGCACGTAAGGAACATTGTCCTTAAGATGCGAGTGGTGATTTTGAAATGTCTTCAGATCTCGCAGGGATGCTCATGGTTCAGTGATTTTTACAGCCAATCATTTCTAGTTTCCATCTAAGCCCATTCTCTGGTAAAAAATACTGGAAGGACTAGATCACAAATAAACATATCCCTTTAAACACTATCACATGTATGAGACTCCATCAAGGATTTAAACTTCAGACTATTTACTGTCTCTCACCTTAATCAGGAGAATATGATAGGGCTCTCCTTCTCCTCCATCCCCTTGACCCTGGGCCTCTTGTTGCAGACACGGGGTTCTCCTAGCTCTCCCCAGTCACCCTCACCCCTTTTAGCCTTTTCTTCGAGTCCATCTTCATCCCTTTGTGACTCTGCTAACCTCCAGAACCTCCCTCTGCCAGGGACCCACAGTCACCTCACTAGGCTGGGATCAGAGCTTCTTGCAGTAAATACTAATTAACACAGAGACCCGCACCTGAACAGTGTACAAAGCGTGCAAGACTTCGGACAGTTCAGTCCTAAATGGGATGCCTTTGTCAGACCCCTCCCCCTCAAGGCCCAGAGAGCTACACGGAGGAGGCAGAAAAGAGTTTAGGAACCAGAGGTATGAATGCCTCCAAGGAAACAACATATTCCAGACACAAGAGGCTGAAACACATGAACTCAGAAATGGAGACAGCACATACAGGGAGACTGCACAGATACAACCCAGATAAAAATCCCAGCTTGGAGAAGGGAAGTTGACCCTAAGTACCCTTACCTAGAAGCTACTTATAATTAATAACTGTGAGGAAAGAGAATATCAGTTTTCTCCAATGGAGTGTCGCTGGGGATGCCAACCACAGTTCTAAAACGGTCCTGCGACAGGAACAGTTAGACAACACAAACTCTCTTTTGTTTTTTGCTTTTTATTTTGATATGTCTATATGTATATATATGCCTATATATATATTTGTTGTTGTTGTTGTGATTTTCATTTCTTAGAGGTTTTGGAGAGAGAAAATGAACATGAAGTTGGGTGGATAGAGAGGTGAGAAGGATCAGAGAGGAGTTGGGGGAGGGGAAAGAATATTATCAAAATATATCAGAAAATTTTAAGTAAAAATTGATTAATTAAAAAAGTTGAAAATATGACACTGGAAATGAAACTCGGTAGTAGAGAACTGCTTTGTATATATAAGGTCTTGGGTTTAAAACCCAGCATGGAAAAACACAGCAGGGGAGAGAGAGCAAGAGTGGTAGCTGGCATGTGGAAGAGAGAGGGAGGAGAAAGAGAGCGCATGCATGAGAAAACTATGTTTCCAATAATAGATGATCATTGAGAGATGGCAAACTCCATGGGAGCAATACCGAGCCAGTGACCTAGATCAGAATGGGCCTGAGATGGCAAGTTCTACAGGAGCAGGAGCGGATCCAGACCAGGGACATGTACAGAAATGGGACTGGACCAACAACCTAGGCAGGAGCAGGCCTGGGACAGCAAACTCCACAGAAGCAGGATTCAGCCAGCAACCTAGGCCAGAGAAGGCCTGAGATTGCAGGCTCAGCAGGAGCAGGAGCAGAAGCAGATCCAGATCAGGGACAGGACTGAGCCGGCAACCTAGACTGGATCAGGCCTGAGGTGGCAAACTCCACAAGAGCAGAGCAAACTCCAGGAGCACCAAGCGACCTCCAGGATCACGGAGTGATCAATGGGGTGACTGGAACCCTGGCACTGATGAGGAGCAAACATTAGAGCCTTGGATCCACTCACAACTGAAAGATTGATTATCAGAGTCACAGACAGCCCTGACTGTACCAATCATAGGAAGAGATTCCATTCACCGCTTCACCTGTCGGGTTCCCCACGACATAGATACTCACTCATAAGTGGTTTCTAAACATAAAGCAAAGAAAACTAGCCTGCAAATCACAATCCCAGAGAACCTAGACAACAATGAGGACCCTAAGAAAGACATACATGGATCTAATCTTCATGGGAAATAGAAAAAGACAAGATCTCCTGAGTAAATTGGGAGCATAGGGACCATGGTAGAGAGTTGAAGGGGAGGGGCAAGGTAGGGAGGGGAGCAGAGAAAAATGCGTAGCTCAATAAAATCAGTATAAAAAAAAGATAAACAAAGACTTGCTCCTTAAAAGTTAATCTCAAATCTCCAGGTATCCTAATTTGAGTTCAGCATCATGTAACATATAAACACTGAATATGCAGTAAAATCAGTTGACATTTCTGTAACACACACACATGATTATTGAGGGATTATACAAATTGATTTATCTTGGTATATCAACTTATATACTTTATAGCCTAATTAATCAAAAATATAGAGTATTTTCTGTTTCTTTAGATTTTGGACCAAATGTTGTGGTGATAAAGGTGTCTAATACTAAAAAATTTAAACAAATAGGAACGAAATTCCCTCCCCAAATTTACCAGGCTAACTACTTCCCATCACTCAGCCAACATTTACCATCCTTTAGCTATATGAACAGAAAGCCAGTGGGAGGAAGATAAATTGAATCATTAGATCAAGGATGGAAAGAATCAAAACACCTTCATCAGAGCCTCAAGTTTTGTTTTTTTTTTCAAATTATGCCCTCAGTTAAACAAGCAGACCTCATGACAGGAGGTTACAATTGATGCACAGAAGTAAAGACTCATGAAAACTTCAGCTTTTAATTTATATGTGCTTGAATTTCATCAGAATCTTTACACTGAATATGTAAAAGACTTAACAACAGACCCAAATTGCAGAATTCTAAAACAAAGCAGCAACACTGTCTTTGCGGTATTGGTTCAAAGTTGGCAGTAGACACCTCAACCCTGTCATCAGGAAGAGAACATGCATTTAAATGAAATGAAACTTTAACAAAACCCCAGCTACATTTTCAAGTCCTGTCAAGTGTCAGACAAATTACAATTGTTCAAATAGAAATAAATCAGACTGTCCTCCTTAACCACTTACCAATTATTTCAGATTGACTCCCAACTGCAGGAACAATAAGAAAATGAGAAGCTCCCGGCAGTCACGAGGTGGTCACCTTTTTAAAGGATAAAATGCTGATTTTTTTTTACATTTTTATAAATCCTTTCATGTTGATTTTCACACCTTTAGAATTTGACAGAAAGTGGAGCACCAAGTTCTCAGCATTCCTGACTCCCTTAGTCCCTGTGCACTACCCACTAGAACATTGTTTTCAGCTCTCTGGACTTTGCTCTAAACCCCAAACTAGAATAGTGCCTGTATGGTTAAACATATGTTGAGTGAAAGTAAATATTTGATTGGTGTGGAGGATCATGAGCTTGAGGCCTGGCCTACATAGCAAGACCCTGAAAGAAGAAGAAAAGAGGAGGGAGGGATGGAGGGAGGGAGGGGAGATGGAAGGGGAGAGAGAGCAGGAGGAAGAAGAGGAGGAATACCACTTCTAAATCATGTACCCTCAAAATCCATTTATTGAACTCTTAAGGATGTGACTATAATTGGAGATGGGGGTTCCCCCTCCTCTTCCTCTTCTTTCCTCTCCCCTTCCCTCCTCCCTTTCTCCTCTTTTCTTCTTCATGCAGGGTCTTGTTATGTAGGCCAGGCTGGTTCCAAGTTCTTGATTCTCTGTACTCCATAACCTGAGAGCTGAGATTACAGATATACACCATCACACCAGGACAAAGCTAAGGTTTTAAAAAGAAGTTAAGCTAAAATTATATCATTAGCATCACCCTAATGCAATATGACTTGGGTGCTTAATGAGAAAAGGCAATTTGCCTGTTGGTAAGCAGGAAGCCCATATGAGGACTCTTGAAAAAGACAATTTAAAGATGGGGGCATCAGAAAAATCTAATTTAGTGTCATTTAGAACTTGAGCTTCCAGCCTCCAGAACTGGAAGACCAGAAATTTCTATTCTTTATACTATTCGTTATGGAAACCCTAAAAAATTAGTATTTATACTGATGGAATGAGCAAATTAATAAAATAAAGGGTTTCAGAAAAAATTGCTTGATAAATATCAGATTTGGTATGAGCAGAACTTTAGTTATAAGCATAGAATTGGTCTTGGTCTCTAAGGGTAAATCCAAGGTACTGGTTTTATCCCTTTGGTGCTAAGACAACAGTAATGAAACTGCCAAACCTTGTCATTCTGAACCAATCATTATTGATGGCCATTTAAACAGAATACAACCTGCTAATTTCAGTTGCCCAATCCAGAGGCAATCATTGCATTTACAATGACTAGATCCCAAACAGAAGTGAAAGCTATGAGTCCTTGACTTCTCTTGCCACTAAAAGTGGTAAGGACAGGGCTGCACAGAGTTGGCCCCACCCTTCACTGGCTACAGCTCTAGGGAAAACTGGCCCTGCCCCCCACCAACTGCAGCTCTTGAGACAGCGGGTCCCGCACTTTGCCTGGGAAGTAGAGTTGGCCCTGTTGGCATGGTACAGGTGAGTCAATCTTAAAGGAGTAACAGTAGAGTATCTGGCCCCGGTGCCTCCTGGTGGTGTGGGCAAGGGAGAGATGCTCCCCTGACCCTTAGCCCCTCGATCCTTGCCACCTATAGTAGGCAGGGGGGAAAAAAAAACAAACCAAACCAACCAACCAAACAAACAAACAAAAACTAATCCCAGGGTCTCGAAACTAGAGAGCTGATCCTGTCCCTCACTGGGACCTTGCACCTCTCCTAAGCAGCACGGTAGTGCTGACTTTGATGATGGAGCGGGAAGCAGGTGATATACCCCCTTGAAAGTGTGTGGGAGATCTGGCCCCACCCCTCATCTGCGATATGGTGGAATGGGCAAGGGAGAGAAGAGACCTCCCTGACCCCTTGCCCCTCAGTGCCTGTGAAGCGTAGAAGAGCTGGCGCTGGGGTCCCGAGAGTGGGATAATTTGGCGCTGCACCTCACACGGGCAGCACAGTTGAGCTGACCTTCCGGCGAAGATGGGGTGAAAGTGAGCCAGCCTGGAGGGTATTAGAGAAGAGCTGACCCTACC
Source organism: Myodes glareolus (assembly GCF_982192425.1). Classification (NCBI taxonomy): domain Eukaryota; kingdom Metazoa; phylum Chordata; class Mammalia; order Rodentia; family Cricetidae; genus Myodes; species Myodes glareolus. Next base: position 21,508,396 of record NC_142038.1, read on the forward strand.
CCTTCATTAGCCATGTAGTGGCATGGGTGAGGAAAAGATACCCTCCTCACTGGTCCCTTGCCAACTGCGGTGGTCAGGAGAGCTGGCCTTGGTGGGGTGTAAGAGTGGGAGAGCAGGTCCTGCCGCTCATCCGCTGTAGCACACAGGAGGGCGGGTCCTGCCGCTGAAAGCACTGAGGATAGGGCAGCACAGAGCAGGCTCCACCCCTCACTGACTGCTACTGGCCCTATCCCCCATGAACTGCAGCACTTGAGACAGAGAGACCCTGCATCTTGCCTGGGCAGTAGAGTTGACTCTACTTGTGGGGAACACTAGAGCTGACCCTGTTGTTGGGGGCTAAGGGGAGCTGGTCCTGTGGACATGAGAGTAGCAGAGTGGCACCTGCCCCTCCCTTGTATGTTATGTGGTAGCTTGGGTAGGGAAAGTATGTGCCCCCGCCCCATGCCAACTACAATAGTGGGAGAGCCTGCCTCAGGGACATGGGAATGGAAGAGCTGGCTCTGTCCTTCACCAACGACAGCAGTTGGGAGAGCAGGTCATATATTGCACCTGGGCAAAAGAGCAGAGCTGGAGCTGGTGGTGTGAGTGCAGAGAGCTAGACCCAAGGGCCCGAGAGCAGGAAAACCGGCCCTGCTCCTTGCTGCCTGCTGTATTGGGTGAGTTGGTTGGGGCAGTGCTGGAGAGCTTGTCCTGGTGGTGATGATGAGCCGGTGGGCTGACCAACCCAGCTTCCACCCAGAACCTATGAGCTATGAATCAGCCCACCCCAACATCCGCCTTGTCTCTGAACTGCTGGGGTATGTGAAGGGGCCGGATCTACAGATCCAAAGCTATAGGATCTCCATGACACAAGGCAACATGGGATATCCAGAAGGAGTCCCAGTGAGAGCTTAGTATCTATAGAGTAGCAGAAGCCAGAGGCTTTGAGCCAGACTAACATTGCAAAGAACACTTACAAGTAAAGATGTATGGACTAAGGGCTGTACTGTGTGACTCACTGGGCCATACTATAGCTTCCACACTGAGATTTGTTTTGTTTTGGCTATACTTTTAATTTTTTTTTTGTTTGTTTAGTGGGGGAGGTCACAAGGGCAGAAGGCAGGGGTGACGGGACAGGGAGATGAGTGGGATCAGGATGCATGATTGAGATCCAGAAGAACTGAAGGCATGACGCACACACAATGGTACTGCTGACCAATATCACAGGTTCTTAAGAAGTGAGCATGCGTGTAGTCACTAAGTTTCACTTTCACAGAACAGCTGGTCTCTCTTATTAGACAGAAATAAGTGATTTTGTGGAATGTTGAAGAAATGGAAATCCAGGACTATTTTGCTAACAACAACAACAAAAAGGCCTGCAATATTTGGCACAGGGTCGGGGTGAGTAAAACATGGTTTTTGATTTTATATCTAGTGGGTGTGCAGGGATAAAATTTATTACACATAAACATTCAATATACCATTCACTTAAGAGTCTAGCGTGTTGATAAAAGCTATGAATAATTGAACCACTCATAGGATAATGTGTTTTCAAAGTTCCATTGACTTGCAGGCAAAAGAGAGTCATATCACAAAGCTACAGATTCTACACTAAATGGTTTACTTGAGAAGCCGTAGGAAGCAACTGAGGCCAAAGGACTCATTGTCAGGGACTTAAAGTCTGTTGTGAATCTTGTTAAAGGAAGTATGTTTGCTGCTAGAACCACCATAGACTACATCCTGCTGATTATACAGACAGAAAATCCATGAGTGGAATTATGTGCTTGCTCTGGGAGACTGTGGGCTTACCACATTTGAAAAAGAACAATTAAATTTGAGTCAGTAATCTAGGGAAACTCAGTTATTATCTATTTTGGCCAATATTGGAAAATGTTGATAAACCAAAGGACAATAAAACTAAAATAGTTTGGGTTTCTTTCACATAAACTTTAAGATGAAGAAAAAAAGTCTTTTCTAAATATAAAGACTCACAATATCTGGGCTGGAGAGATGGCTCTGTGGTGAAAGACACTGACCACTAAGCCTGACTTGTAATTGATCCCCAGGACCCACATAATGACAGGACAGAAATGGCCTCTGATTGCTACATCATGTGTTCCATGGCACAGACACACTCATACACGGGAGAAACAAACAAACAAACAAAAGGTAGGGAGGGAGGAAGGAAGGAAGGGATTCCAGCAGTTATTAAATTATACTTGTATATGATGTTGAACACTGAAAGAATTGGTTGAAATTATGTGTGTATGCATACATACATATATATGTATTTATTTTCATATACTATCACTATCATTGATATGTTCAGAAGTAATATACTTTTTCTCAATTTATTAGTTAAGAATACTATAATATAGCATCATTTTACATGGTCAATGAAATTTTAAGCTATCATAGTGTAATGGTCTGCTCTGTCCCTTTAAGAGACAAGCCACACCCACTCCCTCCCCCATCCGCTGAGGCAAGCTGATCTTCAGCTTCCCGCCTGAGTCCCTTCCCCCCCACGCTTATTGCTTCTGCCTCTCCCCACTTCTCCCCTTCCCCCTTCTGTATCTTTCTCTCTCTCTCTCTCTCTCTCTCTCTCTCTCTCTCTCTCTCTCTCTCTCTCTCTGTCTTTCTCTCTCTCTGCCCTTCTCCCCTCCTCCCCTTCCCTTCCATAACCCACCAAATATATACCGAATCTCACTTTGCATGGTGTGCCTATCTATGTCTCTGTCTCTTGCCCGCTGTGTGGCTCCCTGCTGGGGACTAGCCCCCGTTGGAGACCTGCAGCATGGTTTCTTGGTGTGCCCATCTGTGTGTCTTTCCTCATGGGACTCAGTGCCCCTCATGGCCAACTGCAGTCACTTGGGGAACTGCTTCATTACTACCTGGGACTGGCTGCTCTTGGGATCCACTGTCCCCTCTCCCCTGCTCAGGGACCTGCCAGCATGGTCTCATGGCCCTCTGTCCTGCCCATTGCAGCCACTTGGGAACCTACAGCATTTTTACTTAATCCATTACACATAGTACTATGGCATGCAAATAACATAAAATTGATATATTAGACTAGTGGTTCTCAACCTTCCTAATGTTCTGACCCTGAAACACAGTTCCTCATGCTGTGGTGACCATAATCATAAAATTATTTCCTTGCTACTTCATAATTGTAATTTTGCTACTGTTATGAATCATAATATTAATATCTGATATTCAGGATATCTGACAAGTGATTCCCCCCAAAGGGGTTATTGTAGGAGCCAGCTATGATAAGCTAAATAGAAACAAACCACCCAAAGGAAGTTCTTTACTTCCAACCATTATCACCTGCCAGAGTAGGACTCAGCCATCCATAAGTTTAATGGAGGCCTGAGTCTCAGAAGTTTACCCTGAAGAAATACCTGGTTGTAGGAAGAACCACAAACTGAGATTACTCTGGCACCACCCAAGAACAGACCATCCAAAGAAAATTCCTAACGTTCCAACCTTGTAGATAGGATCACCTGCCAGCACACTCACCAGGACACCCCTAGACAAATGTCAGCCAATCAGGGGTCCTGAGCCTTAGAAATCCTTCACCCCCCACCTTTACTATTACAAAACCCAACTCTAACTGAGCTTGGGATTCTTCGCTTATTCCAATACGTTGGACATGCAGAGAGACCGAGTTTGCAAACTTGCACAAAATAAAGGCTCTTTGCTTTTTCATACGGGACTCCGTCTCCTTGTTGGTTGGGGGGGGGGGCTGAGCTACACAGAACTGGGCATAACACTTGTGACCCACAGGCTGAGAATTGCTGTATCAGACTAAAAGATATAGAAACAAAATGTTCATAGAACTAATTATTTGAGATCATCTTCAAGTTTTCAAGCTGAAGATTGCAAACAAATATATATGACACAGAACACCATGGGCATATTCTTATATTTTGACTTGCAGGAATTTCTTTAGCAGAAATCACTATAATAGTGGTGACCTGGGAACTGCTTGCTTGGTCTATGTTTCCAAAGCCACAGGGAGCTTCTTACCTGTCGTGATTCTCAATCAAGACAGCGAGTGTTATAGCAGCTAAATGTCTTATATGATCATGTTGTTACTTTCATGCTGTCTCTCAATGTATATAATCCATAGGTTTAAATCACCTACCTACTAGTTCCTAAATCTGTGTCCCAGACTTCCTTCATCTCCAGGCAGCCTTGACTGGCTCTTATATTTTTACTCCTGGGTTATAACTCATAAGAATATCAATGTTATAACGTCCAAAACTCATTTATCTTTTTTTTTTCTCAAATCAGCTTCGTCGATATCAAATCCATCTACCTAGCTGACCACTTTGGGAACATGGATTCATACTGACTCCTTCTTAGTGTTCATGTTAATAAGTCAATGTATTGCTGGGTATGGGGCACATGCCTTGAATCCCAGCACTCAGGAGGCAGACGTAGGTAGATCTTTGAGTTTGAGATCAACCTGGTCTACAGAGTGAATTTTAGGACAGCGAGGACTACATAGAGAAGCCCTGTCTCAAAAGAATTCAAATAAACAACAATAATAAAGAAAAATAAATCAACCTGTCACAATTTTCGCTATATTGAGTCATATAGTATTTTTATCTACAATCCTTGCAATGTCAAGTTCTAGTTTACTTAACACCCAACAATATCTCCTTACATATTATCTTTATTTCATCAAATACGTTCATCAAGCTGCAAAACCTTCTATGACGGATTTCTGCCAACCTGGTTCCCCAGTCTGAGTCCTATTTTATATTGTACTAATCCCCATGGGGTTCCCGATCTTTATTATCTTGATATGGCCGCCAACACTGCCCTATGGGAAGGAGGTCCCCATGCTTCTCTTTCCCCGTCAAAACTCCTACTTACAGCTTAAGATGTGGTGCTGGTTACTCTCCAAAGCAGTGGTCCACGGCAGTTAGGACCTTCCTAACGCCATGACCCTTTAATACAGTTTCTCATGCTGTGGTGGCCTGGTTGCCACTTTACATGTTACTTTTGCTACTGTTATAAATTGTAATGTAATACATGATATGCAGGATATCTGATATGCGACCCACAGGTTGAGAACTGCTGCTCTAGAGGAACCATGCTTCCCACTCAGTAGGGTCAGAGGCTAGCCACCTCAGCACCTGTGGACTTACTGCTAGAGCCTTCCATTTCTCCTGTAAAGAAAGAGCAGCTAGAAGAAGGCAGCACCTCATTAACGTAGGTTTCTTCTGAAGCCACCACACAATGCCGGTCTCAGACCTTTGGGAAAGCAAGTTGAGTGAATGAGCGAGAGTGAATAGCTTTAGAAAAGGTGGATTACTACTGCTGCCACGACCTTATTTCCCCCTCGAATTCTCTTCTGAAGTTTTACTGTTTTTCCTAAATGCTATAGATTGTTGCCTAGATGCATCCATTAGAGTAGCTTCAAAACTCATTAAAAACAACTGTATGCTCTCTCTAATGTATGAAAGTTGACCCATGGCAACCCGTGCGCTGTGGTGATACTGGAGGGCAGGGTGGGAAGAATGCAGTGTGAACAAAGAGGGGCCAACTGGTTAGTGCAAGATATCTGATATGCTCATTATATGTACATTAAAATCATATTAATAAAAATATAGCAATAAAAATATTTATATATAATAAACACATAAGCATATATTATATATATATATAAATAAATATATAGAGTTTTAATATCAGGAATAGCATATTGAGTCTTAATTTTTTAATGATAGGAATTAGTAGTAGAAATGACAACTCAAAAGTGTTCTGGTAAATGGGAGTCAATGATCATTTAAGTGATTGAAGAATTTTAATTTTTTTCCTAAAAATGTAGACTGTCATAACTTAATAAGTGAAAATACTATTGACCAAGGTATTATTTATGCTCAGAGAAAGAATATCTTTCAACTTCATTTTTAAAATTTTAATGTTTAATCCCTTCTTTAAAAGCTATACTGTGTGTGTGTGCCTATGCACGTGTGTGCACACAGGCACACGTGTACAGATGTGCATATCAGTGCACACACGGGTGAGTATTGGGTGCTCATAGGGTCTAGATGGGGTTCATATCCCTTGAAGCTAAAGTTACAGTCTGTGTGGGCTGCTCTGTTGGATGGTGGGATCTGAGTTCCCTGTCCCTGGACAAAGAAGCAAGAGCTCGGAATCACTGACCCATCTGTGAGTGCCCTGCTTTCAGATGGTAAATGTTGATTAACAAAATACTGATTTTTTTTATCCAAAATTTGCTAAAATTAGTAGGTATACAAGAAAGCGAAATAGTCTTTCAACTATTTGTTTCTACTTTAGAGGTCTTGATCATAAGCTGTATGACCATGTTGAGATGTCATATGTCATAGGTCTCTATGGAAGCACAGTTACTATTTTTATCAGAAGCCGAAGTTTGAGGACTGTACAGACATTAAATGGAATGATGTTTGGGAATGAAGTGAAGATCTATTTAAAATGTCGACAAGATGGCTATCTTGGGTGTGAGCTGAGGCAAATCCATTTTGTATCTGGAATATTTCAATTAGGTTTGCAGCATATTCCCCCAGAATCCAATCTGCATAATCTTGGGCCCCTTTTCACCTTGCCAGGTAATTATGGGCACATTTTCTATCTTTCCAAACAAGTAGCATGCCAATAAAAAAAAAATACTCTAATTGAGTCTGTAGGAACAAAATGTTATCGACAGGAAACTTTTGGAAATGCACATCTTAAGGCAGAAGACATATTGTCCAAACAATATAACAAATAGCAGGAAGGAGTGATAAATAATTGTAGAAGTAGATTGCTTCTGGAAGTGAAAGATGAAAAGGGGCATTTTAATATCAAATCTCTTATCTACTTTGATAAGGATTTATTTATGACATGGCAGCTATTCTGAGCCAGACCAGCTTGTTTCAGCTCTGGACTGGCAGGCAGAAGTGTGGTGACACTTTGGCTCTCTCACAGATTCCAGGAGCGCAGAGGAGAAAAATAGATCTTGGTAGCAGCCCACTCTGTTGCTGTGCAGGCTCGTAAAAGCAGTAGAGAAGCAAGTCCCTTAGCAAAGAGGGGCCACAGCAAAGCTGAGGCCAATATCTTGTAAATAGGACTTGCTGAGTCTTCATTTTCCCCAAGATCTGCTCTCAATGGAGAAAGGACTCCCAAAATTAGTTCACTTCTCAATTAAAACTTTAATCCCAAGAGAAAACCATCTTCTTGCCCCTTTGACTAGCTTGTTAGTTACTGAAAGGCTGCAGGAGAGGTTGTGGCCAGCATATGGGACCTAAGTATGGTGCCTGCTCGACCAATAACCTGCATGACCTTGGCCTCTAGTATCTCTGTCCCCTGTGTCCACTACAGTGAACTGGCCCTGGAGATGGCACCTGACCCAGGAATATCTTCTCCAAGTGTTGACTGCTTCTATTTAACTATGTCTCACTGTGACACAAGCTGCCATGTCAGGGAGCTCAACTGGAGTATGGGGATATCCGAACAGCAGATGGTGAGCGCTGGACACACCAGTCATAAGATAGAGATGCAGCTGTGTGGTGCCCTAAGAATCTAATTCTGGGCTATATTGGAGCTGGAGGATTGGGAACCTAGGTTTAAAAAACAAAACTAAAGATGCAGAAAAGAACTATGACAACATTTGAAACACAGTGGCAAGGCCAAGGGTTATCTGGGGACAGAGCTCACTTCTTGATATAACTTATAATTAAACCCCTTTCTTAGCTGGAATTCATCCTAAATTGTCTTCGAAGGTATAGGCGACCTCACACGGGCAAAGTCTACCATCTCTTACTTGGGCACAAAGCCAAATTTCTCCAACATTGTTTGGCTTTCCTCCCAGGCAAGTGTTTGGTTGAAAGGTGTCATAGTTATTGCTTTCTTACTGTGAAGAGACACCATGGCCAAGAACTCTTACAAAATAAAGCATTTAATTGGGGACTTGCTTACAGTTTCGGCGGGTTGGTTCATTATCATCATGGTGGGAAGCAGACAGGCATGGTACTGGAGCGGTAGCTGGGAGCTTTATATTCTGATCCGTAAGGAGTAAGCAGAGGTGAAGAGGGAAGCTGGGCCTAGTGTGGACTTTTGAAAACTCAAAACCCACCCCAAGTGATACTTCCTGGTGACCAAGCATTCAAATATATGAGCCCATGGGAGTCATTTTCATTAAAAGCGCTACAAAATTTGGCAGTCATTCTGCCTCCTCACTCTGGGAAAATTGCAATTGCTTAGCTCCAATAAGAGACTGTACATCAGCTCTCTTATCCCCTTTTGTAATTTAAACGTCTGTCAAAGTTCAAATGTCAAGAACTTGAACATTAGCCATTGGTGTGTGGTAGGATATTAAGGAAGTGTAGTTTAGTGCGAGGATGTGAGGTCATTGGGAACAGGCCTTTGAAGAATGCCCTCAAACCAGTCCTTTCTTCTTTAGCTTTCTGCACACCACGAGGCCAACAGTCTGCCCTTCACAAGTGCTCCCAGCATGAGGTTGCCTTGCCTCAGGTCCTGAAACAACAGAATCTCATGACAGTAAACTAAAATCTGTGAATTTAGAAGTTAATATTTCTTCCTCCTAAGTGTATTCTCTCCAATACTCGTCCTAACAATGGAAAGCTAACATGCATCCTTTAAGTTATTACAGACCTTTAGACATCGAAGATTGCCTAGACAAAAGTAAAAGCAACCGATGTACACGTAATTCATGTAAGAAACTTCGAGACAGTTGATTTGGGGTTTGCAGGACTTAACATCTCAAAGCCACATTCAGCTTGCCTCCTACTTTGCTATCACAAACACCATGACCCAAAGCAATTTGGGGGGAAAGAGTATATTTTGCTTACAGGTGACAGTTGGTCACGGAGGGAAACCAATGCAAAAACTGAAGCCCAGATCATGGAGGGATGCTATTCACTGGCTAGCTTCCTCAGGCTTGCCCAGCTGCTCTTCTTATAGAGCCCTCTTAGTCAATTAACAGCAAGAAAATGCCCCACAGGCACGCCCACAGGCCAATCTGATGGAGACGATTCCTTAACTGAAGTCCTTCTTCCTAAGTGTGTTAAGTAGACAACCAAGATTAGCCACCACATCCTGTGTGGAATTTGGCTTTACAAAACATCCCATGGTCATCGGTGGGTGTTTACCACTATCGTGAGACTGCATTACTGCTTTCCTATAAAATAGGGTCAAGTGGATCATAAAGAGGTATGTTATTATTTGATTTTTTAATTTTTGAGAAGTGCTGCAAACAGCTAAGAGTCTGCTGCGTTATTGTTCCAAACCATCAACTCGATTTCTTTAGAACGAATGAAAAGTGGTTTAAGAAAGAAGTGCAAAGGAAAACCAGAGACCAGTGATACAAGAAAATCCAAATTTATGAGACGATAAAAGGAGGAATACCAAGTTTTATTAGAAATGTGTTTGTTATGATTTTATTCAAGTAGAAATTTTTCCCATTAATATTCAAGCACAAATTACTGACAAACAGAAATGTTGTAGCAGGAAGTGGCAGAAAATACTAAAAAACTAGTTAAATTTATAAAGATTAACTTTATAAGAAAGCTGGGTAATCTTACCAAAAGCAATATACAAATTCAATGCAATACTCATCAAAATCTCAGCAAAATTCTTCAAAGACCTTGGAAGAATGGTACTCAACTTCATATGGAAAAGTAAAAAACCCAAAATAGCCCAAACAATTCTGTACAATAAAATAACTTCTGGAGGCATCACAATCCCTGACTTCAGACTCTACTACAGAGCTACAGTACTGAAACCAGCCTGATATTGGCCAAAGAACAGACAAGAGGACCAATGGAACCAAATAGAAGACGCAGATATCAATCCACACATCTTCGAACACCTGATTTTTGACAAAGAAGCAAAATAATATCAAATGGAAAAAGAAAGCATATTTTAACAAGTGGTGCTGGCATAACTGGATATCAACATGTAGAAGAATGAAAATAGATCAATATCTATCACCATGCACAAAACTCAAGTCCAAATGGATCAAAGACCTCAACATAAAACCAGCCATGCTGAAACTTATAGAAGAGAAAGTGGGAAGTACACTTGAATGCATTGGCACAGGAGACCACTTCCTAAATATAACCCCAGCAGCACAGACACTGAGAGAAACAATCAATAAATGGGACCTCCTGAAACTAAAAAGCTTTGTAAAGCAAAGGACACGATCAACAAGACAAAATGAAAGCCTACAGAATGGAAAAATATCTTTACTAACCCCACAGAGGTCTGATCTCCAAAATATACAAAGAACTCAAGAAATTGGACACCAAATGAATACATAATCCAATAAAAAAAATTGAGTACAGACCTAAACAGAGAACTCTCAACAGAGGAATCTAAAATGACTGAAAGACACTTAAGGAAATTTTCAACATCCTCAGTCATCAGAGAAATGAAAATCAAAATAACTCTGAGATTCCATTTTACACCTCTAAGAATGGCCAAGATCAAAAACACTGATGACAACGTATGCTGGAGAGGTTGTGGGGAAAAGGGAACACTCCTGCATTGCTGGTGGGAATGTAAGCTGGCACAACCCTTTTGGATGTCAGTGTGGCAATTTCTCAGAAAATTAGGAAGCAACCTTCCTCAAGACCCAGCAATATCAATTTTGGGGTATATATCCAAAGGATGCTCAATTGTGCCACAAGGACATGTGCTCAACTATGTTCACTGCAGCTTTGTTTGTCATAGCCAGAACCTGGAAACAACCTAAATGCCCCTCAACAGAAGAATGGATAAGGAAAATGTGGTAAATTTACACAACGGAGTACTACACAGCAGAAAAAAATAGCAACATCTTGATTTTTTCAGGAAAATGGATGGAACTAGAAAACATTATTTTGAGTGAGGTAACCCAGACCCTGAAAGACAATTATCACATGTACTGACTCATAGGTGGTTTTTTAAACATAAAACAAAGAAAACCAGCTTACAAACCACAATCCCAGAGAACCTAGACAACAACGAGGTCATTAAGAGAGAGATTTTATATAATCTATATTAGTTTTCTCACACCCTTCAATTAAGGAGAACCCACTGATGTGCAAGAAGTAAGTTTGCCCAGATTGGGCCATGAATACAAAAGCTTCCTTGAAAAGGAGGATTCCTCAAAGTATGTGACTTGTATTCCTCCAGTTATGTAAAAACAAATGAGCACATTGGGGTGATGCAACATGCACGCTTTTGCTCATGGAGTGAATAGACAGGCTACCCTAAGCTAGTGCTGTGTCCAAAACAGAAGTTTAATGATATATGAAGTATGTGTACACAGAAAGAATTGTCTTTGTCAAGAAAAATTTGATACCCAGATGGTCTGGGCATGGTGGTAAACATCTTTAATTCCAACACTCTGGAGGCAGAGGCAGGTGGATCTCTGTCAGTTCAAGGCCAGCCTATTCTATATAGAATGTTCCAGGACATCCAGAGATACATATTGAAACCCTGTCTAACAAACAAACAAACAACAAAAAGAATTTAATAGCCAGAGATGTCTTTTAAAAAACCACTCCCATAAGTATTAGGAGGTGTGGTCTAGTTGGAAGATGTCTTGGAGGTGGGAACTGACGTATCTAATGAGAATTGTATTTCTACATTTTTTACAATGAAGTTTTGACCAGTAGAAATACTGTGAGCAAATCAGATATCTATCTATCTATCTATCTATCTATCTATCTATCTATCTATCTATCTATCTATCTATCCATCCATCCATCCATCTATCCATTCATCTATAGGCAGCCACACTAACTGCAGAGAAAGGAACCAAGTGGAAAAGCCACTTCCTCCAAAGGTCTTTCTTGTAAGATTACAAAACTTCTGCTCTACCAAAAAGAGGGTTGTGGTTTTGAGTTCTAGCTTGGGAGTGAGGAGGGCTTGGCTGTTGCTGCAGGGAGTTTCTGGTATTAGGAACTCACGCCTCTGAACTAACAGGTTCAGTATCTCTAATGATATGATATGAAATGGGAAATAGATATGCTTGGGATCATAGCAAGTGAACTCTAACTCTAGTTCTGATATATTTGGAGTATGAGCCAAGACAGCTTACAATGCTTTTGAGTCTCATTTGTAAAACAATGTCATAGATAAAAAAATTAAACTTTTGTCTAAATTAAAATTCAATTGTCATAAAAATATAATTTTCACTAGACGCAGTGAAAGTGATTTTAGCAAAATCTTAAAATATAACAATTCCATGAAAGACAAAATGTATCAAAATGTAATTGCTAAGCAGGAATACAGTGAGTAGTTTTATGCATACATTTTAAACTCAGTATATTCATATCTAATTGCTTTCCAGATGGGAACTGAACCCAGGTTCCCCCACTAGTGGTTTTAGCCAAGCCTCAAACAGGGAGCAACAGCAAATCTGTATGGCAGAAACAGTTCCACATCTAGAATCTCTGAAAGGAATCCATAGGCGAGTTTTTCCTGTATTTAAAACCTAAAACTAAAATTTAAAAATACATCAAAGGAATAAAGAAATTTAAAAATAATCCCGATTAATTCATCAACTGTGGGAGTCTGTCTTCCCACTCTCGCCAACCGTGTGCATTGTTGGGAGCACCCTGAAGTGTGGCTACTGTTTCCTGCCATAAATAAACGCATATGCTTGCCAAAAAGACAAATGTATGTGCAGCAAGTGACAAATTAGTACCCATCGCAGTACAACTGTGCTGCAGAGTTGGGAAGAGAGCCAAGGAAACCTGCAGTTCTTTGTAAGAGGCTGCTGGATGCTGAGCACTTCAGACAGGTGGTGTGGGAGAATTGTTTGTATTCTGTCAATCATGTTTTAAATAAATGCTGATTGGCCAGGCAGGAGGTGTAGGCAGGAAAACCAGACAGGAAGTAAAAATGATGCAAAGAGAGCAGGAGAATTCTGGGGAGGAGGAAGTTGATTCCTCCCACTCCTGCCCAGATCACCAAAGCAGCAGGATGTGAACTGCCCCACTGAAAAAGGTACTGAGCCACATGGCTAACATAGATCAGAAAAATGGGTTAATCAAGACATGAGAGTTAGCTAATAAGTAGCCTGACCTAATGGGCCAATCAGCATTATAACTTATAGAGATTTCTGTGTGATTTTTTTCTGGGACTAAACAGCTTGGGGGAACCGGGAGGGACAAAAACCCACAAACAAACAGGCCCAGCCCCCTCATGTTACAGACAGGCATAGCTGTTATGAAGGTATGATAGGGGAGTTCAGCCAATCACATTCTGTTAGAGGACAACGTCCCACCTCCCAGTAAAATTTGCCCTCAGGTTTAGGGACATCATTTAGGGGTTGGTTATAATTGATATAGGGATGAGAGGATGGGGGAGGTATTTTATAAGCTCAGGGGTGTTTATCATTATTTAAAAAAAAGAAAGGGATTGATTGGTAATGGGATAATAATATATTGGTATTTGTGAGTTATTGTATTTAGAAAATTGTATTGGCATTGATTCTTGTACATTGATATATTGAATATTGTATGTGAGTATGCTTCTACCTCTATTTATTGTATGAGAGTATGCTTCTACCTCTATTTGTATTTATATATATATATACATACATACATATATTTACATTTCTACCTCGGATTAAGATATTGTATACATTGTTTACATTTGGAGGTCATTGTCCTCATTCATTGCACAGTTTTTTATTCTCTTAGTCTTCAAGTTAGATAGATATAAATCAATAGTCATATATGTTTGTCATACTTATATTTAGGCTAATCAGGTTATTTAGGTGCATAGAGATCATATTTAGTATAGATAGTATAATCTTCAACCTCTTCAAAGAGCTAAAAAAAATGGCCTTTAATCTAATCTAGAGTTCCATACTAATGAGACACAATTACTCCTGGCATCACCGCTCTACTCCCAAGAGAACATTGAGCACCAAAGGCACTCCATTTGGAGCATGTCTTCTTCCTGGCAGAACTGGCCTTTGGGCAAAGAAAAAGCCCATACCTCAACCACTGACAGAATTATAAAATATCCATAAATGGATAAAAACAGGATTGTCTTATCTTGCCAAGATAGGGTAAGAGAGTCCTAAAAGGTTTCTTGCCTTTAAAAAATGGCATGTCAGTTACATCAGGCCTTAGCCAAAGTTGGTAGACTCAACATTGCAAACAAGACTTTGGGTGATTGCCCAGGTAATCAGTTGTCTCTTCCATTTGTTGCACATTTCGGAAGTTTCTCACTTGTACTTCCGGGCTGCTTGAGTAAATTATTTCCCTTCTCAGATCTTTGATGGAGTTGAAGATTAGATAGTTGTAGTTACCCTCTACATTATTTAGACTCCCTAAAATAGAATGTTTAGTAAAACTTTTGTTATATGTTTCCTGCTTAATATTGTTTGTTGTTTGTAATTTTATATTTATTATTTGTTTCTATTGTATATAGTTGTATTTGGTTTTGTTCTGTCTTATTTTAAAAAGGGGGGGGGAGATGATAGGGGAGTTCAGCCAATCACATTCTGTCCATGGGGCGTGTTGCCCTAAGGCAAAAATTTACCTATAAACCTGGCGGGTGCGTTTCCCCTCTCTCTCTCTCTCTCTCTCTCTCTCTCTCTCTCTCTCTCTCTCGCTTGGCTCCAGCATTCCGGATGGACAGTTGGGATTCTGGTGTAAGTTTTCCTTCTGTTTTATTAAAGCTGTATCTTTTGTAAGCTAGTCTTGTGGATCATTAATTACCGATCGACCTCACCCCTTCAAAGGTATTGTTCCAAGGATGAGCCGTAGGGGATTTTCTTCCCCCTTTTTACCTATTTGAAATAGTCAATGGCCTTTGAGAGGCTGGACCAGGTTGGGCAAGGCCTTGGGTACCAAAAACATGAGCGTTTATGTGCCCTCTCTCTCTCTCCTCTCTCACCTGGCTGCTGGAGTTGGTTCTTGTTCCGCATTCGTGCAGAGGACTGTGATCTGTGAGTTCCCCCTAAATAATCTCTTATTGTACTCAATTCTGAGCTAGTGTGGGATTACTCTATTTACGTTCACCAGCAAGGATCTATGTGACCCAGGATGGCTTTGGACTTGCTATTAGCTAAAGATAACCTTAAACTTTTGATCTTCCAGCCTTCACCTCCCCAGTTCTGGGATTATAGGAGTGCATTCATTCAATCAGTTCTGGGATTGAACCCAGGTCTTCATGCATGCTAGACAAGAACTCTGCAAACTGAGCTAGATCCCCAGCTCGACAGGGAGCTTTAAATGAACAAAGCTTTGTTCCTTATTACTTTTCCAGAAGCTCAAAAGTTCTTGGGCAAACATTGTATGTATGCATACTCCCTGACTCCTCTCAGCCTTCAATTTATGAATGCCAAGTAATAGCTTCCCTTTAACTTTTTTTTATTGCTGATCTTATTACAGTGGCTGACAGCAACTCCTCCGCTGTTTAAATGGTGGGACTTGTTAACTGTTCTCTGTCCTTTAGATTCTTTACTGTTTGACTGTACACCGTCTTGAATCTATTTCTCTTTCTTTTGTCTACCACTCTGTTATTGGTTTGGCTCCAGAACAGTAATAAAATGTGCCTGAAGATCTTCAGCTAGCTGCCATCATGGCCAGGTCTCAGACTCTCATTTATACTGCCACATTGCTCCTAGTCCCATGTCCCACAGGCTGCTGGGAGCCACCAGAGGTGCTCTGGGATGCTGCACAGGTCCGTTATGGGCCCACAGTGTTTATAAAGAACAGTTAAAGTTGTGGTGCAAACAGGGCTCATTAAACACTTCCATTTTTGTTTTTTTTTACATTTTCTTTTATAAATAAATGGTTCATAAATGTTTTATATTTATATAGCCGCTTCTTCAGGAACCTTAAATGGCTTGAAGATATTACCACCTCTTATTACTCACATAACAACCCTGTAAAGTAGTTATTGCATCCTTTACAGTAGAAAGAATTGAAAACGCAGAGAAGTTAAGTGACTTGCCCAGAATCACACAGTTAAGTTCACTGAAGAGCCTGGACTCAAGCACCTTAGCCTCCCAGCTCCCAGACAAATACTTCATGGGAGAATCTTTAATGAAAAGAATCTTTTTGAAAAGTGTCAAGATGTGGAGGTGGGGAGGGGTAAATGGAAGATCACCTGAGACCTCACATCGGGTCTCAGCCCATCCATGCTGACTGAGCTCATGGCACAGGCTATGCTAGCTGTGGTCACCACTGATGTCTGGGTGTTCTCACAGTTAGCTGGGTACTGTCTTCTACATCTTATACAATCAAATTTGCCTTCTGCCCAAAATGTTCCCTGGCGTCCCTCAAGCTTGGAATAAATTTACATTTGGGGACAAATGCAGTAGCAGAACACAATGTGACAGTGCACACCTGAGGGACAAAGTGAGGAGAGGCACTCGGTTCCAGCTGGAGTTAAGCGGCTCTCTACAGCAGGAGGGCTGAGAAACTTTATCTGTGTGTGCAAGCTCTGAACTTCAGCCCAAAGGGGAGTCTGCAACCTTTCAGAAATGACTGAACTTGGGAACCCTTTACTTTGAGGTGAAAAAAACTTTAAACATCATGTAAAAATAGGGGTGATGGATGCTGTGGTTGGGTAAATATTTTTCTATGGAAATGTTTTATTTTTACTGTTATATTCTTCCTAGTACAGAAATAAGTTAATAAGTTATAACCTAAGTTTTGCTGGTTTTTTTTCTTTTTGGTTTTGTTTGGTTTTGGTTTTTCAAGACAGGCTTTCTCAGTTGCTATGGAGCCAGTCCTGGAACTTGCTCTGTAGACCAGGCTGGCCTCGAACTCACAGAGATCCACCTGCCTCTGTCTCCCAAGTGCTGAGATTAAAGGCATGCGCCACCACCTCCCAGCAGTTTTCCTTCCTTTTTTTTTTTAAATTTGCAATAAAGTTTTCAAAATAATCTTGGTGTTTTTGACATTGTCTGTTGTATTGTTCTGGCTCACTGCAAAAAGGGAAATTAGATGATGAATAAAATGTCCACTTTGAGGTATGTAATATTTATAATTTACTATAAATCTAAATTTATACTTAATAAATAAATTTAAGATTTTATATGTATTTGATTTTTATAAGATTTACATTCAATCCCAATGTTTCCAAACAAAACCTTTTTCATGAAAAGAAAATAATGGAGTCTGCAGATATTTGTTACTAAAATGTACTTTGTTATTTCAAAATTCACATTATCTTATTCAAACTTTCAGCTATCTTCTTATTACTTTATATTTCTCATATGAAAAGCTTTTATAAAAGATGTAGCAAAAATACAAAATCTTTTAGTCATTCATCAAAATATCTGTTAAGAGAGAGGGTTGATAGAGATTTATCTCTTTTAATTATTTAAGATAAAAGGCAACAAATGAGGAATAATCGTAGTAAAATGCTAAAGCAAGGACAAGTGAAAACCACCAATTAAATCCACACCACTAGCAACATTCGTTAGTGTTAGAATGCATACAACATGAAAAAAATTAACCGCTGTGTCAAGCCATCCAGGGAGAATTTATTCAAGAAAATTATTAAATTACAGCAAGTTTAAACAATGAACTTCCTGGCATTTAGCCAGCTTGGTTAACACCCTTGAAAATCAAGAGCCAGAAGAAAGCATCTCTTCTGGGGAAATGTCGGGGGTAGCCAGACTTGAAAGTCTTTAGAAGCCTACCGAGCCCCTTCATAGGAGAAGCCACTCATCTTACCTGTCTGGTGGACCCCCCTTGGGAAACCAACTTCCAAGGCTTTTTCTTGACCCAGAATGTGCCCTCTAAGAATAGACTTTTCCCCAGTGGCACTAGAAACAACTGTTAATCCCATGGTTGTTTGACATAGTGGGTACAAAATGAAAAGGGTCCATAACTTTTAAAGGGAAGTGAGAGAACTGGGTCTCCATAAAGAGAGATAAAACGAGTGCTGAGAATGGAGAAAGTCATGCTATTTGGAGAACTGTGCAGAAGGTCATAAAAGATCCAAGAATGCCCTAAATTCTCCCCTGTGTTTGATTTCTGCAGAAAGTAAGGCTTGGTGAAGTACAATGGCGGGGCGGCACACTGCAGCTTGATCAACATGCAGGACTGGGAGACCTCCTGCTGTGACTGCCTCAGTCCGTCACCCTGACTAATCAGATCACAGTCAGATATTCATTGGGTACATGGACTAGAAGCCATTGGATAAGCAACAAGGATAAAAAAAAAAAACTAACAACAGTTACAATAAGCATCAGGTAATGTGGAAATAGAATTTCCAAAATAGCTGTAGCATATTATTTAGTACGTCCAGTATGACATACATAGAAGAAAAGGAAATGACCACTAAAAGTTATTCTTGGGGGAAAGCCTCTATATGAGATTCTTTTTTAAAAAAAATTTTTTTAGTTTTATTTTTCCATTCAATTATTTACACTTCCTTCCCTCCTCCCAATCCCCTCCCACTCCCCCATACCACTTCCTCCCTCTCCCACCCTGCTTGAGAGAGGGCAGGAAACCCTGCCCTGTGAGAAGTCCAAGGCCTTCCTCCCTACATCCAGGCCTAGGGAGTTAAGCATCCATATAGACTAGGGTCCCAAAAAGCCAGAACATGCTGTAAAAACAAGTCCCAGTGCCTTTATCAATGGCTTCTCAGTCAGCCCTCATGAACAGCCACAATCAGAGAGGCCGGTTTGATCACATGCACATTCAGACCCAGTCCAGGTGGATTTGGTGAGCTCCCATTAGAGCAGGCACACTGCCTCAGTTGGTGGACCAACCCCTCGCGGTCCTGACTTCCATGCTCATCTTCTCCTTCCTTCTGCCTTTCAACTGGGCCTTGGGAGCCCAGTCCATTGCTCTGATGAGGGTCTCTGTCTGTATCTCCATCAGTCGCCGGACTAGGATTCACTTCAGTTCCTATGAAGACCTCTAATATCACACCTATAGGAGTAACATTCCACCACAGGCAATTTCAATAAAGCAATATAAACCTTCATGATGCTGGGTTAGGAAATAGTTTCTCTCCTATGACCCCAAAAGTACATCCCCCAGATTGATAAATTGAACACGGTAGGCATTGTGAGGTAGATGGAAAAACCCCGTGTACTAAATGCAATGGAGAGAAGCAACATGAAGGCAAGAGCTATTTAGAAGGATTATACAGTTAACTATGTGGTGTTCAAACAACTTGGTGGTTTTCTTCTGTATCACTTACTTATTGGTTAGACAATTCACTGTCTAGGAAACATGAAGAATAAAATAAGTAGGTTTCTATGTAATCCATGCTAGTGCTTCCCAATGGCTCTAGGAAAGTGTCTGGAAGTACTGATTACCAGCTACTGTTAACAGCTGAACAGTGGACCTAGGAATTTACAATAGCAAAAGCTGCCCCTTGTTCTTAGCACATGCATGGCAACTGATCGGTTCAAGATGGAAGGAATGTAGAGGGCAGTTCTATTCTGCACAGTTACAGAGGAGACATGAGGTTCCAGCAGCTATATACAAGGCTTCTAGACACTAGGTAGCCATTTGCCAGAAGGAGAGAGAGCAGAATCAAGAGGAAGGTGACCAGTGTGTAGCAGCTTCTACACTGTTCATTAGCCAGAATTCAGTAGTATGTCCTACTCAGTTCCAGAGCAGTGTGGTGACACTAATTTAGCAAAATATTCGGAAGCAATGCTTAGTATTGTCTCTGACACAGAAAGTAGGGGGGCAGCTCGAAGCTAAGGAGCAAGGACTAAGGAAGCACTCTGAACAATTCTGTCTTGGTTTATATCTTACGGTCAATCACTACAAACTACTGATAGATAAAACCCAAAAAAATCATAACAAGAAAATTACTTAGAAATGTCCTAACCTTGAGTTTGATTAATAGCACATGACTTTCCTGCAATCTCTCCAAAGCAGCAGTCGGGAACAAGCACACACTCACCAGACCTGGCCTGAGCAAGTGCCTAGCCCGAGTACTTACAGCTTCAGCTTCAGTTGGGGACACTTCCAACTGTGGAAGAACAAACAGACAAACAACCAGAACGCTACCGTTAAAAAACAAACAACAGAAACAAATCCAACTACGCCCCCAATCATGCAGAACTGTTTATTTGTTCGCAGTCAGTATGCTTTCATTAATGCCACTTGAACTTTTGAAATACTTTAGATGGAAACTTTTCCAGATGTTACTGCAGAAACTGCGGCTGCGGAGAAACACTGCTACTAGCGTTCAAGAAGTGAACCCGGCGTTAACTCCTGGCTGAACTCTAATTATCCACAGCGTATCTCCCTATCTTACTAAGTACTGCTTGCGTCTTGTAAACTGAACCTTCACTCATGGGTGGGGGGGATCCTGGACAGAGGGGCAGCGTTTCCTTTAGGAGCGCAGGACAGCGTGTTATTCGTTTGATTTTACCCTCACGCACACATGTCTGAAGCAAGAATGAGCCTGGGCCGATTCCCGATGATTTCAGTGATATCACAGAATGTGCTCGAACAATCAAGTCATTTTTTTTCTTACAACTTGGAAAGGAAAATCCAGAGTCTCACATGCTGCTTGTTTCTCACCCCGCCTTCCTGGGCCACTGAGTTGCCCCCGTAAGCTATTTGTGCAGAATCGGTGTCTCAGAACCACTGAACATGGATTGGTCAGAAGGAAGCAGAGGCGGAGCCATTCAGAGCAGTCTCCCCTCTCCATAAAACCGTGAGAAATCAGCAGCCAGCACCAGGCTGCTCTGGCTCCCAGGGATGCTCCCGCTGGAAACTGAACTTCTGAGAGGCTCCGGTGTGAGGATGGGGACGCAGCTGCGGCTCCCAGCTGTACAGCGACTCTCAGGAAAAGGACTCTGAAAAGACTCTAAATGAATAAGGCTGAAAAGAAAACGGCAGCGAGAACAAAAGCAAACGTCGGAGTGGTCAACTGAGAATGAACATTCAGAAGCCCGGGTGTCTAAAGAGGTGAGCAGAGCGGAGTCCAGAAGAGACCAACAACTCCTTTGCAAGCCCCGCGGCTGCTTCTGACTGCGCTCACAGCAGGCGCCAACTGCAGTCTCCCAACTTCCACAAACACACACATAGAGCCTGGGAGAAAATCACCGGCGCTTCCCTGGCCAGGAGGTTGGATCAATTCAAGAATTCGAATCCAGCTGCTGCAGGAAGATGAACTCCACCCACCACCATGGCATGTATACCTCCCTCCACCTCTGGAACCGCAGCAGCTACGGGCTGCACGGCAATGCCAGCGAGTCCCTGGGGAAGGGGTACTCTGATGGAGGATGCTACGAGCAACTTTTTGTGTCCCCCGAGGTGTTTGTGACTCTGGGCGTCATAAGCCTGTTGGAGAACATTCTAGTGATCGTGGCAATAGCCAAGAACAAGAACCTGCACTCACCCATGTACTTTTTCATCTGTAGCCTGGCTGTGGCAGATATGTTGGTGAGCGTTTCAAACGGGTCGGAAACCATCGTCATCACCCTGTTAAACAGCACAGACACGGACGCGCAGAGCTTCACCGTGAATATTGATAATGTCATTGACTCTGTGATCTGTAGTTCCTTGCTCGCGTCCATTTGCAGCCTGCTTTCCATTGCTGTGGACAGGTATTTCACTATCTTTTACGCCCTCCAGTACCATAACATTATGACGGTTAAGCGGGTAGCAATCATCATAAGTTGTATCTGGGCAGCTTGTACGGTGTCAGGCATCCTCTTCATCATTTACTCGGACAGCAGCGCTGTCATCATTTGCCTCATTACCATGTTCTTCACCATGCTGGTTCTCATGGCCTCTCTCTATGTCCACATGTTCCTGATGGCGAGGCTCCACATTAAGAGGATTGCTGTCCTCCCCGGCACTGGTACCATCCGCCAGGGTGCCAACATGAAGGGGGCAATTACGCTGACCATCCTGATTGGAGTCTTCGTGGTCTGCTGGGCCCCTTTCTTCCTCCACTTACTGTTCTATATCTCTTGCCCCCAGAATCCATACTGTGTGTGCTTCATGTCTCATTTTAACCTGTATCTCATACTGATCATGTGTAATGCCATCATTGACCCCCTCATTTATGCCCTCCGGAGTCAAGAACTGAGGAAAACCTTCAAAGAAATCATCTGCTTCTACCCCCTGGGAGGCATCTGCGACTTGTCTGGCAGGTATTAAGTGGGGACTGAGTGCGTACTAGGAATACTAGGACCCTGCAGACTTTCTCACGCTGGCACACCTGAGCAATGTGCTTTGGCAACAGCTGCTTCTCCTGTGTATTGCTTTGATTGAAAGTCTCTACTGTTTAAGTTTCAGTTTATGGCTTTTGATATGAAAAAGTCTAAACCTGTTATTTTTAATGTCATGTGCTACTTTTTGGTTTGTCAAATGCTAATCTATGTTCTATATTGTTTGCGCTATGAATTTACCAAAAAAAAAAAAAGGGAAAAGAAAGACATCCTTATTAAAAGTTTACTAATGTCTCTTTCCTGTTATTTATCAAGATTCAACACTTGTCCTTTCTGTAGTGACAGAAGCCAGAGCCTTATTAAATATATTCTCAACTGTTTCATGCATCACCCCCACAGGACTGCAGATGCTTGATTGCACTATTTATAAGGAAAATGTTTAAAAACTAGATGCTCGATCATTCTGTAAGCCATCCCCACCAGTGAAATTTCAAGCAACTTAATAAAAGCTTACCTATTATCCTTTCTGTTTAAATATACTGATACTTCTCTTTAAATAAAAGAAAGCAAAAAGGAAAAGAAGCAGCTACTGAGAAAAAAGTGAGGTTTGGGTCACATGCATTTCTCCAAGACAGAATTTCTCACCACATGCATTTTTCCAAGGCGATAGCCTCATAGTACACATAGGCAATTTAGCCGGGGTAGGAGAAATGTCCACCATTAAGATGAAAGTGCCCTGACAAATCTAAACTGCCCAAGCTATGCTGAAATCCCCTATGGCAAATGATCCCCAAGCATACGTGACCAAACAGAATAAATTCTTTTCGATCCCTTAATCAGAGATCCAGTCCACAGAAACCTCCAGAAAAGTGGCCACTGCATCGAGAAGTGCAGCATTTCATATTAGAGTTGACCATGATTATTTACACATTTCATATGCAGGGGGCTTTCTGTTCACGTTCTGATTACTTTTTTGAGCTGGAGTATTAGTGCTGAAGATCAAGCATTTAACATTCCAAAAGTTCACATCACAACACATTTTGGGACAGTGTTTGCAAACAGCTAAAGTGTGGGACCCTGTGCTGCTGGCACATGATACGATGGAAGGAAGACACACAATGGGTCCTGGAGGGTATAATAAAATAGCTGGTGTTCTTATAGTCATGTCTTGGGGATGGGAATAGTTGCTTTTCTCCAAAATAATACTATAGGTGTGGTCACTAAGCAACCAAATCTATGCTTTCTAATCTGTGTATACTGTAAAAATCAAAGAGATAAAAATCGGTGTTAGGCCGAGGACTAGTGGCAGACTTTCCTGTGTGGTCCAATTGACAGCATCTCCAACTCACGGGCAAAGATGCTTCACAGAGGGACATCTGAATTAAAATTCAAACGTTTGAGATATTGATTATAAGCATAAGAAACACTGGAGGCACTCCTGTGCAAATACACACCAGAGTATAATGGTGAAGCTAATTGTTTCAAGGTGCTGTCCTCTGAGGCAAACTGCCACCAGATTCACAAGGTTGGCTGTGCTTCCTTGCACACAACATCACCACCAGCTTTTGTGTCACTGGTTCCTCAACTGAGTATCTGGGTGGATACTTTTCTCAGGCATCTGTACACAGTTTGGTCCAATAGAATTCAGAGGCAGCAGTATATAGACTGAAAACAAAAAGGAGAATGTGCATCCTCTGGGCACCCATAGGGAAGATGTCCTCCAAGGTGGGTGAACACTTGCCAGTGTGACTGCTTTGTGGTCACTCTCATAAACCTGTAACTCCTCACTCAGGCTCCGAGGAAGCCTAATAAACTCTTTGGGGCCCAGGGTAAACTTTGCTGGAATCATATGTGTGTCTGTGGTTGGGCCCATAGGAAGAAGGGGTAGACGTTTTTCACGACCCCCCCCCCCCAGGAGGTAATTTTCACAGTAGAACCTTGAATCAATGGAGAGTGGTTCCAAGGCTGGGTTTTCACCGTGTCACAATGCTTCTATTTTAAAACAAAAATGAATGTCAGGTTTTATACAACCAACAAAGCTTGCTGAAGTTGGATCCTGAATGTCCTTCAAAGGCCCGTGCATGGAGACTTGCTCTCCAGGGTGCTGCTACTGGAAAACTGGAGATGTGACCTGGTGGGAAGACTTCCGGTCATTAGGAGTACACTCTCGGATGGGACAGTGGGACTGTAAGCTCACTCCTATTTCTCTCTTTTACTCCCTGAGGTCCTAAGACGAGTGTTTTTGCCCAGCAGGAGCTGCCTCACCACGTGGCCAGCACGAGGAGGCCAGTCAGTTCTGTGCTACAACCTCCCAAACTATCAGCCAACTTGAAACTTTTTCACTTTATAAATTATCTTACTTTTTTTTAAAAAAAATAGAAATCAGAAGGTGAGTAAGACATAGAGCTCAAAACAATAGGAGTACCCAGGGGGTTTGTTTTTTAACTGTGCTTGTTCCTTGGTTCATGCAATGACCCCGAGAGATCCAGAGATTATAGATATAAAAAGCATATGCACACTCTGTCTCTAGAGCATCGAGCCTTCCAAACTATTCTCTTTCTACACCTCTTCAGGTAACATCTCAGATGTTCAGAAGAAGGTTCTGACTCTTTTTTAAAAAATCCTTTTAAGTTATTTTTCATGTGCATTCGTGTTTTGCCTGAACATATATCTGTGTGAAGGTTTCAGGTACCCTGGGACTGGAGTTACGGGCAGCTGTGAAATGCCATGTGGGTGCTGGGAATTGAACCCCAGTCCTCTGGAAAAGCAGTCAGTGTTTCCAACCACTGAGACATCTCGCCATCACCTGAAGTCCTGATTCTTCCTTCACGTTCACATGGTTTTTTCTAGAGCTGTCTGGGGTGTTAGCACACCCACTGGTTGTGGACCAGTCTTGCACCATGAGGCTCTCGAGATGTTTGGTACATACTGTGGGGCTTCAGGGGCTTCCCATGCTGAGAACGTCTCTTTCTAGCTTGTTCTATGCTCCAAATTATGCCTGGGGATAGTATTTCCTCATTCTCTTTAAAAGAAAAATCTAGATTTCTGCACAGAGACAGTCGTTATTCAAGTGATCCCTGATGTCCAGCTGACTATCAGTGAAGTTTGGAGTTCTCCAACTGAACTGGTATAGGATCATTGTGATGATCTCATGGCCGAAATTCTAGGCTAGAGCAAATACACTTGTATCTTGATAGGGGAGAGCGTAGGGTAAGGGCTGAGATGGAGATTGGGGGCTTAAGAAACTTGACCTGCCTGAAATGAAGACACGACAGTACTCTGCCGGAGGGAGCAAATGTGGGGGTAAGCTTGCTCCCATTAGAGGACTTTAAATATATTAAGAGTGGATAAATGTTCTACAGAGAATCACAGGGACGACACCACAATGGGGAAAGCACACTGTGTCTGTGCCCCTGACTCTAATGGGAACACATTGAGACAATGTTACCCAATTGTGATACTTAGAGTACAGATTGATTGCCATGCCCTGACCAGGTCCACACTTCTGGCTCCCTTTATAGACTTTTTCTGCATGCTCCACCTCCCATATTTTTATTTAATCTCCTCTGGAAATAGGACTCTTATGCTTATTTTCCCAATGGAGTTTGATGTATAAGATAGATGAAAATACATCTACTACAAATCATAAATAAGAAATGAGCTTGATTTCTGGGAATGGTTTCCCAGGGAGACTCACCCCGGAATCGTCAATGCTCCATCTATTCACAGTTGGGACTGAATCTTCCTTTAGTGTGACTGCTTGGTGCTACCTGTGTCCTGGCCCACTGGGTGGTCTTCCAGGCAGGACAAAGGAAGTCACTGAGATTGATTGGAAGAGGAAATGAGTTGGGCTTAACTGAGCCGCCCATAGGAATGTAGCAAAAGCAACCTGTAGCTATCCTTCAGAAAATCTACAATTAATTATAGATACAAAATCACAGCTCAGGTGAATAAGGTTAAGGTCTGCCTCATCAGATCACCCTGACCTTACTGGGGATGGAAAAATTAGTCTATAATTGTCCTTACTGTAATATTCACTATTGACCCATACAGTGACAGTATGAAGAGCTGTTTGTCTCGAAGCACACTGCAGGAATTAAACTTAACACAAACGAGAAGCATCGTGCCTATGGCATCGGAGAGAGAGGACATATGGGTTTTAGTAAGTGGGAATCCAGGTATCATTTTCTGTTTGCAACACCCTCTCCTCTGCAGCAACAAAGCACCTCCTAGAAAAGTGTCCTGGAGTCTAGGGTCTGCCTTACAGGCTGAAAGCATCTGAGCACTGACCTCGTGGAGTGAGGACATAAGCATTTTAGTTGAGAAGGGAATTGAAAAGTAATGCATGAGCAAGAGAAAAATAATGAAAGAATGCTTGTCAGGCCGTGGATCAGTTATGTTAACCTGACTGGGGAAGAAAAGAACTAGATGGGCAGATAAATAAATAAACAAATAAATCCATAAAATGTGCATGCTTGAGCCGAGACTTTAAATAGCCATTAACCTGACTGTTGGCTCTGGAATTTCTGTCTGTGGTGACTGAAGGTTACAACGTGATTCAAAAGCATCACATAGCTTTTGTGCATAGCTTCCACTTGCACTGTGTGTCTTCTTGAAATGTTTCTGGAGGGAGATTCCACGGCATTGGTGCAGTTAGGAAACATGGGCAGTAGGCTGACTCCATCATGCGAGTGTCTTCTCTTCTGTTTGCTGAGAAGGGAAGGAAGGATACAGGATCCCAGTCTGCTCATTATCAGCCTACTAATTGAGTGTTATTCTACCACCTGTTTAAGATCTGCAGACTATTTTGTCCTTCAATAGTTCTACCAGTCTAAAAACCAATACTGTACATGGTAGAGAGTCTTAATTAATACCCCTGACTGGCTTTATGCTCCTTACTTCTTTTATGTTTTATTGTCTACTAAATCTATTCTGTTGTGATACAGTAATACGAAACCAAAAGGGCAAACCCAAATTAAACGTAGAAAGTCACATTAGTTCCCAGATTTAGCCCAGTATTTTGCTTCATGGGTTTGAGATAGAAATATACCCCGCTGCCCATCGACTTCACAGATTCCTCCTGGATAGAATTTGCATCCACTAGAAATCAAAGCAGAGCATCCACTTGCTGCAGAAATAATGCAGCATGGTTATCAAGGCTCCAGCGACGTACTTTCATCACAGTTCCCTAGTACAGCATCAGAAAAGGAAAAATAGAATAAAGAAAATTTGATCAAGTCAGGCAGTTTGAAGTACAAACATATGTGTTTGTTATCAGAATATTCCCAAAGAAGAAGAATAAAGGTTTCCCACAAAATAATCACTAAGAATTTAATTATAGCACTATAGGGAGCACTGACTGAGGAATGGTCACCAAAAACATCAGTTTATCAGGTTGTTTCTAAAGAAAAGTGTTCGAATTTGTTCACAAAGCAGCAGGACCAAAGGCTCTATCTGGGTCCTTTTACCTCCAAATGTAAATTGATCAGTTGCTTCCAAGGAGTGTATGGGATATGTATCATGAACCAAAATATGTCTTTTGATTTTGTCATTATAATTTATTGTAGAAGTGGGACTGTCTGGTTGAGATACCGAAAAGCATACTTTGCCTTCTGGGACCAGCAACCTAAAGGCCACCAATGTAACATCCCACATATTTAGACCAGAAAACCCCAATGTTCATACATTATTTCATCCCTAGCCTGTCGTAAAAATTTTGGTAGACAGGAAATGGGGAAATATCTCACCACAATTTTCTGGTAGCTGACACACCCATCTTTCCATTTTCCACTTTTATTGTA
Source organism: Myodes glareolus (assembly GCF_982192425.1). Classification (NCBI taxonomy): domain Eukaryota; kingdom Metazoa; phylum Chordata; class Mammalia; order Rodentia; family Cricetidae; genus Myodes; species Myodes glareolus. Next base: position 21,536,293 of record NC_142038.1, read on the forward strand.
TTACTGTTAGTTTGTGGGGAAAGAGCAAATGTCAATGAAATTATTTTAAGTGAGATCAGATCTTTTTTCCTGTGCTGGGAATTGAGCTTCGAGGCTTGGACATGCTATGAGAGGGGTCTATCCCAGTCTGAGAGCAGATCTTAAATGTCAGCTGAGGCAACATCGAAGTATACACAGAGAAACTACGCATTGTCACCTGTCTGCACAGAGGAAGCAGGAGCAGCCCCTGGCTCTCTCTCTTCGGAACCAACCCACCTCTCCCGGTCACAGAGACTTAGCCCTGAAATGTGGGTGCTTTTCTTTACTGGAAGATTTTACTGGTTAGTTTCTTCATCATCAGCTGGGCAGCAGAATGTTTGCCTGATTTGTATCTCAAAAGAATAAAAGGCAATTAAATAAGATTAAGGATATAGAGATATACAGCGGCTAATGTACACAGGCACTAAAAATCAGCACAATAATAATTATTATTATTGCTTTAAATATAAGTAGATAGATATACTACAAGTTGCACCACACATTGGTCAACATGCTGAGATTTGGATTAAGTACATATGATAATTTAATTTGGATTTGACTTTTGTTATGAATGAATGCAGTTAGATAATAGATGCAGGGGTATGCATGAACACACAGGACAATTCTGTATCATCAATAATACAAATTGTTTTGAAATTTGCAGTATTAATTCCAATATTGCAAAAAGCTAATTACAAACTGCACCAAAAATAAAATGATCGATTAACCTAATAATCAATACTCATTAACCTTTACAACATGAATTTTAAGTGTTAACATAAGATGTCATTTATCTAAATTGATATTGCCCAGTTACATTCAAGATACATAAGAGAAGAGAGAAAGAGCATCTCTCAGAACTGTTGGTTCAAATCACAGATATACTGCTGATCAGCTCCTGCATGCTGGCCTTCACTTTTCTAATCACTATCTCATCACGTGCTGCCACAGGCATTGGGAAATACAGATGTCTGTCTAGTGTAGAGCTAGTGTAGGGTTTCTTACTATGGACAGTCATATTCCAGTAACTAATCAAAGCACACTGAAGGATTTTCTGATTGTTGGTCCTAGAAGAGCTGAGACAGAGAGAGGGACATGGATGTCCTGACAACCCATCACAGAGAAAGTGGGATAAATAAAAGAAAGCCTTTATGTCTGTGTTAAATCTGTAGAAAATTTGAACTTTCCCAAAACATCCAACTGAGATATAAATAAGATCTGGGAGGAAGTCAGGCTGTTCCAGCCCGTCACTTGCGTCCGACTGCTGCTGTTCGCTAGTGGGTTTAACGCCTACTTTGGTGTCATGCTTCACGACTCAGACGGGTGTCACATATACTATCTCATGCATTCACTGAGGAGTAAACACAATGCATTTGGCTTTAAAAAATGTTCTTAGCCAGCAGGAAACCAAACAAAAAAACATATTTGATGCAACAAATAAAGAATTCCTAAAGATACAGCCATTCAGTGCTGCAACTGAAGAGACAGAAGGGGAGCTTTGTTCTGAGGTAGAAACTGTCACATTTGGCCCCTGGGTTAGCGAATTAATAATCACCATTTATAATTATGAAGTGTTAACTGTCAAGAGACACCTAGAGGAGCCTCAAATATGAAGTCAAGTGGAAAATTTCAGCAGCTTAGCTAATGATCTCTGCAGCGAGGTCTGGTCAGGGGCTGCATTGCAAACGACAGTTACGGTTTGATACTAAATCTAACACAACACAGTGAGATACTTCACTGTGTGGCTCACATCACCATGGACTTTTCAAAAGTGAAAAGGTAGCAACAGATTTGGTCATAATTGTACTAGAGAAAAAAAAACATTAACATTTTGCTATAAATTTAAATGTACCTCATTCGTAAACTGAATTTTCAAAATTAATAATAATTACTGGAGTGGGAACTGGTTTAGCTGGTTAAGTGTCCACAAGCACAAGGATGTGAGTCCCTCAGAGTTCTGAAAGCCACATAAAAGGCAAGGGGTGGGGTGGGCTCCTGTGTCCTCAGCATGAAAGGGGCAGAGACAGGCAGATTCCTGAAACTCATTGACTAACGGATGCAGACAAATCTGTGAACTTCAGGTTCAGAGAGAGACCCTATCCCAAAAGATAGAGATGGAGAGTAAGAATGGGCAAACAATGTTGATCTTGGGCCTCCATACTCATATGCACCCACATGTGCATATATGCATACTTACACTGATAAGTACAGCCCCCCCACACACACATACGTACCACTACAAGCAACACATTCATATTTCCTGTAAATATCACAATGTCTTCTGTATTTCACTCGAAATCACACACACTTTAAATTTTATTTGTAACTAGCATGATAATAGCATGGCATATTGTGTAATATTCAGTACATACATAGAGTGTCAGGGTGATTAGCCTTTCCAGCCCAGACACTTAACCATCTCTTCAATAAACAGTAAAACTTAATGTTAGCTCATCCTTACTGCACCACACTGCGCCACAGAGCTCTCCATCTATATCATAAATTCCATTACCCATTCCTTCCCTCATCCATCTCTTCTTCCTGGGCTCCCAGAATCACTGTTCTTCTCCCTTCAATGAAGCTACCTTTGTAGCTTTCACATCCGAATAGCAACATGGTGCATTTGTTTTCCTTTCCCTGGTTTAGTTGTTTAATTTGTCGCCTATCAGTTCCAATCTATTTTTCCACAAACGATGGTATTTCTTTCTTTCTGCGGCTGAATAGTATTCTGCTATGCATGAATTCTGCATTTTCTTTGTTCTTCTGCCAAGAATTACCTCAGTTGATTACATATCTTGGTTATTAGGAATAAGGTCACAATAATCACTGAAATGTGCATATCTCTTTAATATGCTATTTCATCTCCTTTAGAAATACGCCCAGGTGGGGAAGGCTGTATCACATGCTCGTGGTGTTTTTGGTATTTTGGGGAGCCTCCATATTCACTCTTACAGTGGCTGCACTAATTTGTATCCTCGCAACTGTGAGGACAAGTTCCCTCTTATCTACTTCTTTGTTAGCACATTTTTGTTTCGCTGTGTATTTTGTCGACGGCCATCTGACTTGGGTAAGATGCTGCTGTAGCTTTCATTGGCATCTCCATCATGACTAGCTGCATGGAGCGCTTTTTCACACACTTATTGGCCACTTGCATCATGTCTTTTGGGGAGCACCTAGTGAGATCACTGTTCATTGTAAGTGAATTATTTGGGCTTGTATGTTGAGGTTTTTAGCTTTTTATATAGTCTGGATATTTAGCTTTGCCAGATATAGAAGGCAAATTTTCTTCTCATTCTTTAGGCAGTGTCTTTATGCAGCTGCCTACTCTGTTTGCTGTGTAGAAGCTTTCCATGTGGATAGACCAATCTTTGTTTCTGCTTTTGTAACCTGTGCTTTGAGGGGTCTGGCATATTCCTATGTCTTGAGGTGTTCACCTGCTTTCTAATTGTTTTTTTTAAAAAAAAACTTGATAATGGGGTATAATCTTTTTGTTGGGTGGTTAATTCTATTGGCTAGTATATGTTTCAGAATTTTTGTGCATGTATTTATCAGGGCAAACATCTATGATTTGCTTTTTCTATTGTGTCTTTAGTTGGCTTCAGATCAGGATAGCGACCTTGTAGAAAGGGTTTGAAAGAGATCCCTTAATTTCCATTTTTCAGAGCTGGTTTAATGGAATTAGCATAACATAATTATGCATCAATACATTACAGGGAAATCCATTAACTTATGTGTTTGTTTTTCATTAATAATTATAAAATTTTAAAGACATAAGAATCTCTGTTCCCTTTTATTTTCTTTCTGCCCTCCCTGTTCATTCTCTAGCCCATCCTTCCTGAAACAACAATTCCAAACTTTCGTAACCTTACACTTTCACTTGAGTTAAATTGGTGTGTTTTGTGAATGAAGGTTAGGTACTTGAAGCCTGGCTTGTAAGTCTGAGTTTTGAGATGCATATTAAGGAGCCATAGAAAGAAACCCAGTTTCTATGAGATGATAATGTTCAGAAAATATAGGAAGAAAAGGATGGAATTGATTTGGTTTGCTTTAGTAGACTTTTTGAGAAACTATTTAACTTTACATACCTGTCTGGGATACACACATACACACACACACACACACACACACACACACACACACACACGTGTAGATTGATAGAGAATAGGAGATCAGCACTTGAGTGACCCCTCAGTGTACCTTGCAGCCTGTTGTCCTGTCTATTGTCTCCCAATGTGGTCCCAGTGAAATGTAAATCCCACTTCTGCACTTCTGGTAGTTTGAATGTGCTTGGCCCCCATAAACTCATAGGGAGTAGCACTGTTAGGAGGCGTGGCTTTGTTGGAGTAGTTATGGCCTTGCTAGAAGAAGTGTGTCACTGTGGAGGATTTGAGGTCTTTTATTCGCTCAAACCATGTCCCGTATATCAGACCACTTCCTGTTGTCTGCCTATCAAGATGTAAGAACTGTCAGCTCCTTCTTTGGCATCGAATCTGTCTGCATGCTGCCTTGCTTCCCACCATGGTGATAATGAACTAAAACCCCTGAAACTGTAAGCAAGCCAACCCAACTAAATGTTTTCCTTTATAAGAGTAGCTGTGGCCATGGTGTCTCCTCACAGCCATAGAAACCCTAAGACAGCACTGTAACTGCTCCTTCAGTTATGACCAAAATCTTCACAACTACCAGGTACAATGATCATGATTCCAAACTGTGTGTGCTTCTTTTCCCCTGGTCTGACCCCTGTGTCAAACATCCTGCTCTTTTGAATGTTCTCCCCTCAACACTCAAAGGATTTTCTATAGCTTAGCACTTCCTAATCTATCTGTGCTCAGTCAATTGATAACCTTGAAGGTCTCAAAGCATTGAACACTGCTGATACGTTAAGAGCTCTCACATTTGACGGCTTTGCCAACAACAGACATGTGTTCAATTCCATTCTGAATTTCCATAGTTGGATTTCCCAAGGAAATCCTAAAATGACAAATCTGCCTTGAACCCAGTTCTTCTGTGAACCTGTAGCCCCAGTGCGTTTCCCATAGCAAGTGAGGGCACCTGGGTCTTTTTAGTTCATCAGTGAGAACTCAGTTGGAAGTAGAAAAAGACAAGATCTCCTGAGTAAATTGGGAGCATGGGGACAATGGGGGAGAGTTGAAGGGGAGGTGAGAGGAAGGGAGGGGAGAAAAGAAAAATATATAGCTCAATGAAATCAATAAAAAATATCTATAAAATAAAAACCCTCAATAGGTCACCACTGACTTCTTTCCATTTTCCACTCCACTTCAAAGACACCAGGAACAGGGTGTTGAGCTGGGTGACACAACATGTGCCTCTTTTTGTAACCATCTTGCTACAACACTCAATCACAGGACTGTCAACTAGAAGAAAAGCCCTTGTTTCTAAGCCTGATGATTGATGGCTTATTTTCAACAAAGCATCCTCAGGGCATTCTTCTGAGCCATGCCTCAGATCACTTTACCTCTCTCCTGAATGAATGCCCACAGCTCTTGCCCTTTCTTAAGCCAAAGAACAGCAGGGGGCCTGCAGGACTTCCTGGTTGTATCAGACAGATCAGGCCACACCTACTTAAAGAGTTCTGCCTTGGTCTTCCACTGTCTATTGGGAAAACTAAGCCCTAAATATGCACACAGCTGACGCTCCCACTTCTTCCAAGTTTTGCTGAGATAGACACTCATTAAAGGTCACATGAACTATGTTCTAAGGTCGCAAGCCCACAATCAGAGTCCAATGCTTCTGTTGCTCCTTACCTTTCTCGACTCTTTTCTCCACCATGATCAATGAAGCACACTGATCACCAAGGTGTCCTGTTTATTGTTTTTCTTCGTGTACACCTAATAATGTGAGAGTGCAACGAACTTCATTTTCTTCCATGATGAACTCCAAGGACCTAGCATGGAAATCGGTTATGGTAAGAGCTGAAGAGAAACTTGCTAAGGGCATCCAAACCGAAAACACAAAAAACAAAAGCACAGAAACCAGGTGGAAAGCCTTGTTAGAAGCATATTCGGTCAAAGGCCAATGAGACGGCAACTAAGTGTGCTAAGGCACTTGCAGCCCAGTCCAATGAAGTGAGTTCACTTCCCGTGACCCACGTGGCAGAAGGAGAGAACCAACTCCTGAAAGTTGTCATTGGACCACCACATGCACACTGTGGCGTGCACACTCCCTCCTGCACACAGGAAATAGACAGATAAATAATAAACAAGCAAACTAATATGAGAAGAAATACAGTTTAAGAGTTTATTAAACTGAGTCATGAAGTAATGATCCTAGAATTAATAGAAACGGTAGGGCACATGTGGTAGCAAATAATCCCAGTACTGGGAAGGAGAAATGGGAAGATCAGTTAAAGGCCGGCATTGGCTACATAGAGCCTGCAAGACACCCTGAACACATGACGCTATCTCAAAAAAAAAAGAGGGGAGGAGGTGGGGGGCAAAAAAGAAAGAAAGAAAGGAAGGAAGGAAGGAAGGAAGGAAGGAAGGAAGGAAGGAAGGAAGAAAGAAAGAAAGAAATACCAGTGAAGGTGGTGTCATTACTGCAGTCAAATGAAAAGTCAGCTCTAAAGAATGAAATGTCAATCATTTTAGCAACAAAAGACATGAACAGTATTCAGCCAATTTTCCAACTAGAGATCTGGTGTATTTTATTTGAGACTGGACTTTTGAAGATGGCTGAGATTTTTGTGAAAGAATAGAAGCCTAAAGCAAAAGCTAATTTCCAGTAAACTACTGGAAGTGACATCAGATTACTTGGCTCTCATATGGGAACATAAAAGTAAAATGGGAACTGGTCTAGAAACAGAATTCAGATCTCACATTAACAAGCTGCACAAAAGCAGTAGATGATCAGAGTAATAAGATCATTTCCTCAAAATGAGCCAGCTTTAGTGATGATCATCTCCAGAGGCAAAAAAACCAATACAGTCTAGAAGATGGAAGACACAGAATATTTACTGAACCCTCCGTAGTACAGCTAAATCATTTTCCTCTGATTTTCAGTAAGTAGTTGCTGTTTTTATTAAGTTAATTTTCCCCTAGTTACACAAAGAAGTCCCTCTGTGAAGAGTTCTTCTGAACAATCAAACTTTCAAAAGCTCCAAAGCACTAAGAGATGAATTATAGCTGCCAACTCTGACCTGCCAGGAAGAAGCTGAGCAACTCAGCACAGACTGGAAGACAGTTTAGGACATTCAGAAGGTCTAGCCTCACTTCTGTTCTGTCCAGACCAAGATACCTTTTTCCATCATTTAAGAATGTAAGAAACCTAACTTGTCTTCACATTGTCAAGGCCAACTCCATATGCCCTACCTATTTTCTGAACAGGAGACCTGGAGCATCAGTTACCAAGAAAGTAGGCTTTAAAACATGGAGGAGGGTTGCTGATTCACCCACAGCCATGTTTATGCAGCAAAAATGGAGGAGTGGTGCACAGTGCACATGCAATAGTCAATGAGACGGCAGGAAATGGGTTGGCAAAGCAAGGGGTATGGGGGCATGCACTCATACACATAGGCAAGTGTGAGAGAAGGATGCTCTGGAGGGAGCTTTGCTTAGATCTTAGATTCAAACCTCTATCAGATGTGTAGTTGGTGATCTTCCTGCCATTCTGTAGACTGCCTCCCCACTTGAATGATGGCAGCTTTTGCTATATTGATGCTGGTTAGGTTCCTGTGGTCCAGTTTGTCAATTGTTGGGTCTTAGTGTCTGTGCTAGTGGCCATACATTCAAGCCCATGCCCCACTTCTTCTTCTAACAGTCTTGAGGTGTCATGTTTTAGATTAAGGTCCTTGAATTTGATCTCTGACAAGGGTCCTGGGTTGAGTTCCATGTGTTTGGGGTGGAGGGGGCAGCATTGGGTAAGGTGACTGACTGTCAGGCATGAGGGTGGCTCTGGAATTCCTGCTCGGAGCACTAGACTCCATGAAGTTCTGGGGTAGGCTGTTCAGTCCTGCAGTCCAGCTGGGTTGGGTCGCTCATACTCTGGTGGGCAGGTAGATTCTTCTTTTCATGCTGATAGCAGCCCCTGGTGCTATGTATGATTTTCCTCATTCTACAAACGAGGAAGGTGCAATACTTTGTTAGCTGGATACAGTGATGTCACTAAGAACGGGGTTCTGTTCATCCCTAGGCCTTTTGTGACACACTACATTGCTTGTTGAACCGTCAATATTCTCTATTACTCTATTTTAGGCTTCCTGAATTGAATTATTTTTTTTGCCGTGTGAAATAATCACAGAAAAGTAGGACTCTACTTTTAAAAGCTTTTATATTTTTATATAATTTTATGTGACTATCATAGAATGTCATGCTTGTATGAAAATGTAATGAGCTAATGCAGAAACAATTACCAATGTATCCAAATGAATGGGTTAAAAATACCAGCTTCCTCTGGCATTTCAGCTGAAGCTGTGTATATACGACTAGGGGAAGAGAACAGGAACTTAGTCAGCCCATTAGGGCAAACACACATACCCTAGGAGCTGCTATTAGTGTTTTAAGAAGAGGCCACCTCCCACCAGACTATGAACCATCCTACTCAGCTGGGCCCCAGGGCTAAACAGAGCCCAACCTATGACCTCATAAAGGCTAGAACTTTAGGTGCTACTTCACCTCATGCCTGACAAACACCCCACCCAATGCTGGGCCCCAGAAATGCATGGACCCCAAACCAGGACCCATGTTAGAAATCCAGATCAAGGACCTCAACCTAAAACATGACACCCAGAATCTGAGAAGAGAAAATGGGGGTTGAATGTACGGCCAGAAACAGAGGCACTAAGATCCAACAACTGACAAATGGGACCACAGGAACCTCCTAAAACAGTGTCTGTACAGCAAAAGATGCCATTATTCAAGTGAAACAGCAGTCATAGCATGGGAAGAAAATATTTGCCAACTATAAATCTGATGGCATGTTAAGATTGAGAATATGCAAATAAAAAAACTAAACACCAAGGAAACAAATAGCTCAACTTTAAAATAGGCTAAACAGAGAGTTCTCGAATGATAAAACAGGAGAGAACGAGTCATCAGTTGCAAACACTGTTTCATCTTGCCCTGTACAGTATGGCCAAGATCAAAAACCAAATGACAGCAGACGCTGACAAGGATGCAAGACAAGCGGAGTCCTCTGCAAGAGCGCGTGCTCCTGCCTGCTGAGCTCTCTCTATATCCTAAGACTCTCCATACTGTTATTATAGTGATTTGCTCGCCCATGTTCACTGCTGCTATATTTACAATAGCCAGGGAACGGAAACCGCCTATATATCAGCTGGTGAATGCATAATGAAGAGGCAGTACATTTACACCGTGTAATATTATTAGCCGTTAAGAAGAGAACAAATGACAGCAGTTGCCAATGAGGATGTGGGGATAGGGGGGATGTTTATTTACTGCTTATGGGAGTGCAAACTGGTGCACTATTGAAATCAATGTGGCGCTTCATCATTTTGCAGTTTCCGAGGTGTTTTCTTAGACTTCTTTTGGTCAATATTCTGTATTGTTTACTCCCATTGGCCACATGCATGTTTTTATTCTTGTCTTCAACCAATGTATTCCTTCCAGTAGCCTCTGTAGATCAGGCTTAGTGACCTTAAATCCCTTTAATTAATTTTTAATCATAGAAAATGTATGCTTCTCCCTAACGTTTTTTTTTTATCCTCCTCCTTTTTTTAGTAGATAGTTTGCTGGGTATAGAGTCTGGGTTAACAATTGTGGTCTTTTTGAACTTGTAATATAATTTCCCAGTTCCTTTAGGTTTTAAGAGTTTCTGTTGACCCTTCTCTTTGAGGCTTTAAATAATTTTCTTATTGTCCTGTAGTGGTATTTCTCTTGTATTTTTAATGAACAAAGCTTTTCTGAAGGTCAGAGTAAAACAGTCACACTGGCCAGCCTTATAGGCCAGGCAGTGGTGACACACACCTTTATTTCCACTAGCCACACTAGTTGCCATAGAAATTGGGCAGTACATGCCTTTAATCCTAGTGGTGTATACTTTTAATCCTATACTTAGAGAGGATTATAAGACAGGAGGAAACAGCTCTTAGTCAACAAAATGTCATTCTGAGATTCCTGAAGGCAGGATTGCCGTTTCAGACTGAAGTAGAGGTAAGAGCCTGTGTCTGACTGTTACTTTTCTAACCTTCAGGTTGAACCCCAATATCTTGCTCTGAATTTTTATTAATCATGCTTCATTGTCCGTTTAATATTTAATTGTAACATGTAGTGGGACTTCCTTTTCTGGTCTTATCTATTAGGAGTTTTGTGATCCTTTTGCATGTAGGTAGGCATCTCTTTCTGTAGGCTTGGGAGATTTTTTATGATTATCTTGAAAATATTCTCTCTCCCTTAGCTATGGTGTTGTTCTTCCATGTCCATAATCTGGAGGTTAGTTCCTAACATAGTTTTCCAGACTTTCCCACTTTCTGTTTATATTTTTTAAGTTATTACTAACTTTTATGAGCAATAGAATTCTTCTCTCTCCTGCATGACCCATTCGAGTGGTGAGGTTTGGAACCCGGATTTCTACTCAGCTCATTGAGTTTTTCATTTCCACTGCCATTCCAACCTGGGCTTTGTTCAGCCGTGTTGAGTCTCTCTTCACTATTTGGCTGACTTCCTTATTTCAGTTATCCATTTTTGTTCCCTTGAAGCAGTCTCTCCTATTTTTTTAAGTGTTTGAACAGACTCATAAACATCTTTTGATTCATTGTCTGGAATTTCTTCCTGATAATTTTCATTAGATACAATTATTAGAGGTTAATTATTTATGGATTATACATGTTGTCTTGTTTGTTTCATGTTGCTTCCTTTCTTTACTGAGGTTTCTGTACCTGGAGTTAGTTCATTGGTTGAGTTTTTCCTTGTTTCTTTGATATTTCTTATTTCTAAAATTTAAGTCCCCTTTTATCTTTCAGAGGTGGTGTTCAATAGAAGATTACATCTTAACAGAGTTGAGGTGTCCTTTCTATGAGACTGGTATTTAGGACCACAGAGAGTATCTATCTCAGGTCTTCCTCTTTCTTTAAAATTTTATTTATTTATTTATTAAAAATTTCCACCTCCTCCCCTCCTTCCATTTCCCTCCCACTCCCCCACTTACTTCCCCTCTCCCTCCCTCTCCAGTCCTAAGAGAAGTCAGGGTGCCCTGCCCTGTGGGAAGTCCAAGGCCCTCCCCCCTCCATCCAGGTCTAGGAAGGTGTGCATCCAAACAGACTAGGCTCCCAAAAAGCCAGTACATGCAGTAGAATCAAAATCCAGTGCCATTATCATTGGCTTCTCATTGTCAGTCACATTCAGAGAATCTGGTCTGATCACATGGTTTCCTCCTGGTTCTGTAACCTTCACTATGAACTGTGCTACAGGCCCATGGACCTTACTGAGAGTCCCCAACCTGCATCTGCAGTGAAGATGAAAGTTACAAAATAATCCCACATTAGCTCATAATTGAGTATAATAATGGATATTTATTTAGGGGTAGACTCACAGATCACAGTCCTCTGCATGAATGGGAAACAGGAATTGAATTCAGCAGCAAGAGAGACATGCCATGTAGCCACCATGGGAGGAGATAGATGATGGAAACTTGCTGGTAGACCACAACCTTGTGGTGTGCACAGATTAATAGAGATGGGTTGATTTAAGATGTTAGAGCTAGCTAGAAATACACTTAAGTGACGGGCCAAGCAGTGTTTTAATTAGTACAGACTTTTGTGTGATTATTTCGAGAGTCTGGGTGGCAGAGAAATGAATGAACAGCCTCCAACAACACTGCAGTTTTTACTGCAGCCATGTGAAGCCTACTACAGGCCAGGGGTATAATCTGGAGGTAAATGCAGGCTCCGCTCTGGGTCTGGTGCAATTTCTGGGAGACAACACAGCTAGAAAATAAACATTTTTAAAATTGTACATTTGTTTTCAGAATCTCTGAAGTCTTTTTTGGGGAAATAATACATTGCATTTTCATTGTTAAAGCAAATGTCGGGGGGCATTATTTCATTTTTTTTGTTTTTAATTCATTTTTGATGCTATTCATAAGTAAGAGAATGCATTCAGATGATGCACCAGAACTAGAATTCCTTAAGTTCTTTTTCAAACAGTATGACAGTTGATGATTTTCTTTCTTTTTTATCACATAAATGATATCAGACTTTTCACATTTCCCCTCCAAATTTACAGAGGACTGTGTGGGAAGCTAAGCACTAGGAAAACAAAGGAGAAGTATGTACTGAAACTGTGTGATCTTACTGCCAGTGACCCTTGCATGTGCCACGCAGTATGATCTGACCTTTGAAGGGACATGGGCTGGCAATTGATTACATTATGGGCTGAAGTAAAAGCTTTTTTATAAGAAGAAAACATAGTAAGTGTGTGGTAGGTACTTTTGTTCCTATGACAGAATGCTCTATCAAATCATCTTAAGAAAGACAGGGTTTATTTTGCCTTGATTTGAAGGTATGGACCATCAAGGCAGGGAAGACCTGGGCAAAAGAACCACTCTAGCTATCATGAGCTCATCCTGCCACAACCAGAGTGTGAAGCAGAGAGAGATGAATGCTGGCATAAGTTGAGTCTCCAGTGCATAAGTTGAGGTCACCCACACTTGAGGGTGACTCTGCACTCCTCTGGAAACTTCTCTGGGAACATTCTCACAAACATGCTGACAGTGTCACCACTTAGTTTCAAATGCAGTCAAGATGATAATGAAGATTACCCATCCATTTTTAAGGCCAAGTATGAAAAATGTTTTAATAGTACTTTTACCATGTCTAAAGAGCATAGCATTGAAAAAAATGGAAAACAAAAATGTTAGAGGTTTCAGAACACAAAATAAAATCTTGGAAGTGAAACTGCAAAGATCTAACACATTGGGTAGCCAAATGAGTAGTATCTGTGGTGGTTTCTAATTTTTCCTGTGACAATTGTGAATACTAAATGTTACTTTCCTTTTTCTCTCTAATTGCTATTTCATGGGAAGCACTGGATAATCAGACAGGATGTCAAGTAGAATTTGTGCCTAGAGATGAACTGGAAACCACAGTAATGAGATAAAAGTGAATGACAAGGAATTCTACTCTCAGAACAATTTTTAAGTTGATAAGCTAAAATATCGCCCTCAAAAATTAATGAGCAAAAGTCCTGTAAATGTTTTCAAAAATTCTTCCATCCAACAAAGTAGCATCCAGTTTAATTTTCACAACAAATGGATGTCTCTAAGAGTGCCTAGCCCTAAATCATCCTAATAACTAGAATTGCAATTTTATATTTCTCCTTTAATTGTTTATGGCTTGATATTGACATTGTTTGGCTTTATCTTAATCTGTATATACAAGCACTGAAGGGACTCATCAGAGTTTCAACTGTGTTCTTTTGAGAGAAGCCCCTCCAAGAAATCACGATAATACCATTCACAATGTGAGTCCACCTTCATGGAGGTTGGCTTCATCCCAAGCTGATGAATCCTATCACTGACAGGTGGTGGATCACGAGAGCTACTACTGTAATGGTCTGTCCTGTACCTTTAAGAGACAAGTCCCGCCCACTCCCTCCTATGGCTGCTGAAATAAGTGAATCTTCCTTCTGCTTCCAGCCTGAGTTCCTTCCTTTCCATTTCTCTTCTGCCTCTCTCCCTTCTCCCCACTTCTCCCTTTTCCCCTCCTCTCTGTTTCTCTTTTACCTTCTCTCTCTGCTCTTCTCCCTTCTCCCCTTCCCCATTTCCCTTTCCCCTCCATAACCTTCTAAATAAGTACTCACTTTCTCTGTATGATGTGCCTAATAGGTCTCTGTCTCTCACCCGCCTCCTGGCTCCCTGCCGAGGACCCCCTGGCCCTCGTGACCTGCCCGCTGCACCCCTCAGGGAACTGCAGCATTTTATCTAAACCATAACATTTGGCCGTGGGTCCTGCTGCTTTCATGGCCCACCGTGGTCTTATGGCCTGCTGCCCACTGCTACCACTCGAGGATCTGTGGCGTTTTATTTTTAACATAACAACAACCTCATAGAAGGATTAATCCATTGATTGATTCATAACTTGATGTATTATTGGAAGGTGGAAGAAAACAAGAAGCATGGACTAAATGGAGACAGACGGATGTGGACACGCGCAGGAAAGACAAACCATGACTCCAGCTCCTACCTGCTCTACTTCTTGCTTTCCAAATGCCAGAGATGAGCTGCTCACCTCCGTGTCCTCTCAGCTAGGATGTTCTACCTTCACATCACCTCACATGATGGAGCTAGGCTAGCATGGACCAAACCTTCTGAAATCATGAGAAATGTCCATCCTTTCTACTCTGAAAACGATCGTTTCAGGTATTTGTCTTAGTGACAAAAGATCTAACACAGGTACCAGGTTTCACATTCTTAGAAACTGTTCTTACCAGCTAAGAGTTCTAATGGCTTTTCAGACTCCCACTACCTAGCAGATTTATGATGACAGATTAGAAGAGACCCATATTCTGGGGCTTTGGGCATTCCATGAAGCACCTAGAATTCGACGTTTCTTGGTTATTGCTCAAGGCTGTCCGTGCAATCACTCTGGTCATTATTTCTCATTCACTTAAAAGAAACGATTGCACAAACTTGTCTAGTCACTGAGAGCTGCTGTGAAATTACTTATACCCTGTGTGAAGCAGACATTCCAAGTTCAAAATGTGTTTTCAGTTAGTTTCACATTTTTTGTTGACTTTGTAAAGTGTACAGGGTGATAGTTAGAGAACCACCTTTTAGATGCAAACTAGAGGAGCCTGGGTATGTGTTCCCAGTATTTCAATGCTACGCACAACTGTGATACTCAGAACTGATTCATATGATAGTCAAGTCTACTGTCATTGAACTAACACAGTTTCAAACAAGATTTATTGCTACTTCCAAGTTTGTATCTACATTTTTTATATCCTGTTTAGGTTAAAACGTATCAGACACATGAACCCACAGGCAAGTTTGGCTGTATGTTTTGACTCTAAACTTCTAGTTTGGATAAGCGGATAGCTTAGTAGAATTTAGGAGGTGGATAGATACACTAGCAGGCATTAGTAGGTCTGTGGTGTTTGGACTTCATTTGTAGCTTCATTCAAGGCTCCTTTGAAAACGAACCCTAGGGTGTTATTTCTAACACTCCTCTTTTAAAGAGAGTTCTGTTAAAATTTTCTTTAATTTTTGGAAAAAGAGACATCTACATTCCAAAGAAATCTCCAAAGAAAAGGTCAAATCTTTTAAATTCTAAAAACACGAGAAGAGAGCAGACAAGGTACCTTGGTCAAAAGGACAGACTGGGGACGAGGGAGGAGGGACAGGAGTGTGACAATGTGCACATCAGATTCAGAGAGTGAACAGCAAAGAATTTGTGTAAATGTAGTCCCCGTGAGGAAGAGCTATGCTGTGGACTGTAGAGGGTTGTCGTGTTCAGTATTTCTGGTCTTCTACCACAGTATCTTCTTAATATTTTTCAAATATACATATTAGTGATAAAAATTTCTTTATTGAGCGCTACATTTTTCTCTGCTCCTCTCCCTGCCTCTCCCCTCCCCTTCAACCCTCTCCCAAGGTCCCCATGCTCCCAATTTACTCAGGAGATCTTGTCTTTTTCTACTCCCCATGTAGATTAGATCTGTGTATGTCTCTCTTAGTGACAAAAATTTTAATGGTTATAGAACTGTCCAAGACCTGCAAGTCTCTCCTACGCCCCATGTCTAATGCTTACCACAGCCTCAGTTTCCCTATCTATAAAGTAAGGGTAATAAATTTCAATCATTGGTGATATGACTATTAAATCAGGTGACTTAGTACTCTGTTTGGAAAGAACATATACCATAATGTATAAACTACTTTTCTTTTTTCTTGTTAAACTGTGGCAGAGGAATATGTGTGTTTTAGAATGAAGCTGAGGCAGTCTCAGTTAACTAGGCAACCCACTAACATGGTGTGCTTCTAAAATATCTCACCCAAACAAATATGATTTTAGAAAACTAAAATGATTTCCTCTCCCCTCTTTCAGCTTGTGAGTTTTCAGCATAGCCTCCAGAAAGCCAATCAAGTAGCAGTGTGATTGCTTTCCCATTTCTTTCAGAAAGGCAACACAGATTGTCCTCATGTTAACACATTTGTCTTCCAGGAAAGAGCATGTCTTAGTCAGTATGACTCTCTTAAGAGTTATAAAGCCTCTTCGGTAGGCATTATGAATATATTTATCAATTTTTTTTCCTTGTACTGTTCAACAACCATTATAAGCAACCACTATCCCAACTCTGTGATGTTTACATTAAAATTAAATAGCGCTCGAAGGCTGTTTGCGATTTTGCAATGTAAAATTCCTCAGAAACATGTTTGGATGCACATTAGAAAACAGGCACACAAATATGAATAATGCACAATACTTTCTTTAGTTCATCTGAGCACGGTAGTAACAGAAATGGTTCATTAGTTATTGGCTATACAGAAAGCAGAAAGTGATGATTCAGTTTGGTGTAGAAATGGTGGTACCAGGTTTTGTACCTTATTAGAGATGCTTTCAGCACCCGGGCATGTGGTAGAGATGGCTTTTGCACTGCTCGGGCTGTCTAACTTCTATTGAGCTGCGATTTTAGGGTGTTGTTTCCCTCTCTGCCCGCTTCCTGCTCATCCTGAATTGCTAGCAGGTGCAGAGAGCCGCAGCCTGTGGTGCCTTTGTTGTTCTTTTTGTATACAGTTTTAATCATCTAAGGGCTTTTTTAATCGACCCCACTTTGAATGTTTAGAAAACCTATCATCAAGTCTGCATGTGATTAGATTTAGATTCCAAATACATTCACAGAGCAAGCTAGGCACGTTGTCACAATGTCCTTGGAACAGAAGATAAAAATCTTACTTCTAAGCTTTTCCTGATTCTCCTAAACTCAAACACAAATCTCAGGGCAGATACTAAATTTTATTCTGGGATCATAAAACCCTGATTATTGTCAGTTATTAGCCATCCGACATGTTTTCAGAAGACTATTTATTGCACATCAAAACTTTTGAAAAGACCTTTCATTCAGTCTTGAATTTATTTTTTCCTCATATTTTAGATTATCAGGAATTCTACTTCTGAGATTCTTTTTTTAAATATTTATTTATTTATTATGTATACAATATTCTGTGTGTATGTCTACAGGCCAGACGAGGGCACCAGACCTCATTACAGATGGTTGTGAGCCACCATGTGGTTGCCGGGAATTGAATTCAGAACCTCCTGAAGAGCAGACAATGCTCTTAACCACTGAGCCATCTCTTCAGCCCCCTACTTCTGAGATTCTCACTCCTTCACTCAATCCTGTGCCTAGGCTTACCTTCAGCCTGGGTTGGAGGACAGGCCAACCTTAGAAAGGGGGCCCTGGAAGGCACCAGATGGTGGGCACAAATCATTCTTGAGAGTGGCCTGTCTTCATTGTATTCCAGCTCTAAGCGTTGGTAACTAGAGCTCTGGTTTGCTTTCTCTTTTCAGAATGACTATCGTCCAGTTATCTGCTGTCCAGTATGACTACCTGCTACTGACAAGCCATCCAGGCATTTTCTGCCTGTGTATGTGCAGCACCTGGCAGCAAAGCACATTCTATTTTCATACTCATGGATGAAGGTGAGAAATCGGCTCCACCTGGATGTCTTCCACAGCTCACCTGCTCTGCAAGGCTGTTCACACACCGGGGATGGGGCATTGCTTTGGGTTGCTTTTTACCGTGTTTGCTGCCTGTTTAACTACATCTCTTACCTGCTTTACCTGTTGATTTGTCAGCTCAGCCCTCTGGATGACAGAAGGGCAGTGGCCAACTTCTCCCACTGGGTACCGTCACATCCTGGAGAAGTCTAACCAACATGATTTATCTTCATGATTTATTTATTTGTGCAAGAGGCAGTTCACCTTCCTTTTACTTATGTGTTCTGGGGCTCTACCAAAGGTACTTTATCTATCAAAGCTTCAGTTTTCCTATTTATAAAGGTAGGGTAAAAAATTTCAATCCTTGGTTGATGTGACTATTTAATCTGACTTAGTACTGTGTTTGAAAAATAATAAATACCATAACATATAAACAACTTTACTGTTTGTCTTGAGGTTTAACAATAAACGCTATCACAGTGTAAATTACAGAATCAAAAGCAAAACTGTAAAATTCTGCTCAAGATATTGTTTTAATTTCCTCTTCAGAAAAGTACCTTAAATTCCACCTATTGCAAAAATTAAAATAAAATAGGACCAGGGTTCTTACTGAGTGAAATTATGGTTTATCTAGATCCACAAAAGAGACACAAGAATTTATCATTTAAGTTACCACAAAATACTGTAATTATTGAAATTATTATAATGATCACATTATCATAATTAACATAAAAGACTGTGAAGCTTATGTTAAGATTTTCCCTATAAAATTATATACCATTAGCTTTGTCTCTGAGGCAAGTTTAGCTAAAATTGATTTTCTAGATAGCCAGGGAAGATTGCATTATGCAACGGCTACAGTCAATATTTGAAAAGTCTTTGTGACAGACACTGCTGAGAACAAACCCCAAAGTAGGCCAGGCAAGGAGCTGTAAGAATTGTGTGCGCTGAGGCAGGGGTATGGGGTTCCAGCTAACAGTTCTCTCCTATGGAGACTTAAGGAGCTAGGAAGTCTGCAGGAGACCTCAGATCTAATGCTGAGTGCCTTGTTTATCTCCCCCACAAGAGACACAACCAAGACAAATGGCCTGGGGTGCTGTCTACTGCTCACTTCCACAACCCCAGCAACACCGGGCAGCAGACATCCAGCTCACACTGGTGAAGAAACAATGGAAGGTACATTCCTCTTCTTAGAGAAACATTTGGTGCTATCTGTGCAAGAAATTACTTATGAGAAGTCTTTGTTAGAAAGGAACTGTGAACATTTTTGAAGTAAAAATTTAAGTCAAGTTGACAAGAGGTAGGCATAGTGCAAGCTTGCCTACTAATGTTACTACTACCAGGATCAACCTTGTAAGTTAGAGCCAGTGAGTTTGCCTACAGCCAGGCCAGTGTGGGTTAAAATGACTGGAGTTTAAAGGAAGAACCAAAAGAAGTGGAAGGTGACATTCTCCAAGCCATTGTACTTTGGATGTGGAAAACAAAATTTGGGTTAGCAGGATAAACCTTTCCCTCAAACATATTTTTTTTTGCAGTAGAAATAAACAGAATATACTTTCCAAACAGTTCTGAATTTCAGAATAATCTGATTTGTCCGTACCCTGTAACACCATGTCCTCTAGAAAGACAAAAGTAAATGGTGTTTGCATTATCCACATCACAACTCCCCTCTACTGGCATAAAACAATCAGGAGTTTAAAACAAACCAACAAAAATATCGATCACCAGTCCCAGACCTTTCCTACCTTACACTGTCTGCCTCTAAATTTTTGTCAACACACTCAGTGTCTGGATAATGCTGAAGTCCCACGAAGTAAGCAAGCAAAATGCTGTGAGAATAAAGGTTTTCATCATCATCATCATCATTATCATCATCATCATCATCATTTTCTTTTCTTCTTCCTTCTTCCTCTTCTTCCTCTTCTTTCTCTCTCTCTCCCATCTCTCCGTGTGTGGGGGGGGGGACAGAAAACAACCTTGGGTGCTACTGTGTCACTTTGTTTTCTGAGACAGAGCCTCTCACGGAGACCTGTTGGTCTAATTAGGTTAGGTTGGCTGGCCAGAGGGCCTCAGGAATGCTCCTTTCTCCACATTGCCAGCTCTTGTCTGAGGTGGCAAATGTGTGACACCATTCCCATCTTATTTGGGAGTAGTGGATTGCGTGCAGGCCCTCATTTTGTGTAGGAAGAATATCCCAGCTGAGACCAAACTAGGCCAAATTACCTTTCCTTTGAGCTGTGACTTTTAAGCTCCTTGGAAGCTTAGATAGAAGGGCAGGATTTCTCTAGTACTGCACATTGGCGCTACAGAATCAGAGTCATGTGACACCATATGAGTAGAGCTGGAGGGCCAGAGGTAGTTAGAGAAAAATCAAATGGGTGAGTAAACCATAAATTGAATATACTGACCATGAGCATGGACTTGGAAGATAGTGCATGACCCCCACCATATTAACTACAGAGTTGCTGGACAGTGAATTATGCAGTGGTTGAAAACAGGTGTCCTATGAGGAAGGTGATGATACAAAAATGCCAGTTCCAATAGAGAAGAGAAAATGGAAACTCTAGAAAACAGAACAGGAGGGAGCTCAGTGTTATGTTCCAGAATGTTCAACAGGGGACTGATTGCCTCTGAGTGCAGAGTGCAACATCAGAGGATTGGAACCATGGTTTTCAGCAGACAAGCTCCTAAAATCAACACAGAGGATCGAGAGTGAGAAAGAGAGAATGAAATGAACATCCCTGGAAAGCAAAGAGAAGGAAAGAGGTCAAATTGGAAACAGAAACTCAAGAAGCACAACCAGGGAGCTGGAGAGATGGCTCAGCAGTTAAGAGCCCTGCCCTTGTTGGGGACCAGAATTCAGTTCCAAGAACTCACACGGAGACTTGTAAGAGCCTGAGACCTTCTTCTGGCCTCTTTGGGCACATAGCAAGCACATGACACACATATCTACATAGAGACAACCATCCATATTCATAAACTAAAAATAAATATAGTAAGTCAAAGAAAAACAGAGCCAATGGTAGACAATTTGCATTCCAACCAGACAGAAACTTTAAAGATGGCATACAGTACGGATACCAGCAAAATCCTCTTCTCTGGGCATCTGAATAGAGCAAGCAGCGATATAAAGCTCTGTTTTAAAAGACAATTTAATGTGTTTAAAGACATAGGTCACTTCCTGCATGGGTACATCCTGGGAACCCACAGAAAAGGTCACCCTAAAATACAAAATACCTTTAGCCAGAGGGAGTAATCCTGAGTCAGAATTCCACATGGTGGACTTTTATCTGAGCCATAAACTGAAATGAGGCTCATTAGTTCCACAAAAGTGCAGAGTTACGTTGTTAGGGTCCAAGGCATGCCATGGTACTTACTATGTTTGCCAGTAGTACTTACTATAGATGAAAGACTATAGTATGTTGGACCCATCTAAAATACACAAGGAACCAAAAAAAAAACCCTAAATAATAAAAAAGGTAACAAGCCTAATGAATGAATAGAATAAAAAATGAACAAATATTTCTCAAAACATGAAATACAAATGGTCAATGAACATGAAAAGTGTGCTCAATATCACTTGTCATTTTCCTCAATTGAAAATGAAAAGTGCATCGGTGGTATGAGGAGATAGTTCAGTCAGTAAAGTGGTCGCCACACAAATGTGAGGGCCTGAACTCAGATCTCTAACATCCATGTCAAAAGCTGGTTATTTTGGCACACGCCGGCCATCTTAGCTCTGGGGAAATAGAGATAGGAAGATCTGTGGAGCTAGGGCTAATGGTTTTGATAAATCTGTGAACCCTAAATTCAGTTACCGAGCATGTCTAGAAAAATTAAGTGACAGGAAATAGGGTAAGACACACAACATCAACTTCTGGCCCCTAAACAGGTGCACACACACAGATATGCCACAGTGGTATTTTATTCAATGATAAAATGTATTAAGTTATATAGTTTGCTGAAAAATTCTTGCAACTGAAGATCATTATCTTAATCAAATAGAATAGGATCAAAAGTCAAATATCATAAAATCATGTTTTCTTCCATTTAAAGATCCAAGATTGTATACAGAGTTACAAAACAATACACACATACATACACAATACACGTTAAATATGAAAAAGGAAGGGGCACCAGAGAAGAAAGGAGACTTTTGGAAGGGGAAGGGTACTAGGGCAGTAAAGAGAGGGAAGAGAGTTGAATATGGCAAAAATATATAATGTGCTTGGTAGATATAGACAATGAAATTCTATTCAGCTGTAAAGAGAAATGAAGCCATAAACCTTACAGGTAAATGGGCAGAACTGGAAAATATACTGTGTGAGATAACTCAGAGTCAAAAAGACAAATGTCACATGTCCTATTTTTTATTGTAAATCCCAGCTCCAAATCTTTAGATTTGAGGATGTAACCTGAAATAACCATAGAAAGTAGGAAATTAAAAGGGAAACATGTGGATGGGGTTGGGAGAAGGAAGCATTATAGAGATGAGGATAGTAGGGCAGAGGAGCTATGAAGAAGGAAAAGAAGAAACAGGAAGGTTAACTAGGAAGAGGAGGCAAAGGAAATAAGAAGGGAGATGGAGGAAAGAGAGAAAAATAACATTAAAGATGTTTGGAAAAGGCATAGGCAGACACATTGCTTTATAATCTTAGGTGTGTGCATGTGTGCATGTGTTTGTGTGCACATGTGTATATAGTTTAAATGCAGTTAGGCCACATCGGGTGATAATGCTCTCTTCCAAGAGACATAGCCTGTCTAACAGAAACTGCAGTGCCCAGCATGGGAAACCTCCCTTCCAGTTGTTGGTCAGGGGATCCAAGAGACTCCCCAAACAACACAGACTATTAAAACCTAACCTCCTACTAAAGTAATATCAGTTGGAATGGAGGATCTCCAGAAATATGGAACTGATTGAATTTCTTCTGTTCCCCCAAATTAGATTTCTGAAACTTGGGGAAACTGAGTATTTGTTAAAGATTTAATTGTGCCATTACCAGTGTGTCTTGTCCTTTTAACATATTAGGCAAGCAATGAATTCTCCTATAATTACATTGAGGAAATTTCATTTTTTGTGTGAAATTTTCCCTAAATATTAATAGAGAATTTGCAAACAGCATCAACCACATATAACTAACCTCTCAAACCAGAACAGTACAGAGGAATGAAAATGTCCACATTTGGGTGTTAGAAGTACACTAAGGGAGGAATATTGGCAGAAAAAGAAATCCATATGGATTCAGGTATATTTTTGTAACATATATGGGTAGTCCTAAAGGGAAAGGCAAAACCATTCTTTCTAACACACACACACACACACACACACACACACACACACACACACACACACGATGATTCTGAAGGCTGAACAAGAAAAGCTTGTGCTAGGCACAGTAAACTGAAGGGAAGGACTTCTAATGGGTATATATTTTATACGTTGGTGTGCACAGGTCCGGTCCTGTGGAGACTCCCTCCCTGGTGTAACAAATGTCCTCTTCCCATTCAGGTAGCACATCTTCCTGATTGTGATTTTAATGACCTGCCTGTAAAGCCTACAGAGACAGTTCAGAGAATCCTTCTTTATCTGCTGGGTTTCTTCGGCTCCAAAGATCAATACCCACAAGCAGCATGCTGGAAGTGGCAGGTTCTGAAAGAACCCAGGTTTGCTCTTCTTTATGAGCCCACATCTGCCCATCCAGAAAACTTAAGTGTTGTAATGAAACATCTCCAGCTCCTAATTTATCACTTAAGACTACCAGCTAGGTTCTTGCATGTGATATAATTTTGGAATCACAGTTAATTGCCAGCCTTGCTGTCATTATTCACTTTCATAAGAGAGCAGAGATATCAGTGAAGGCACATAATCAAAGTAAGAAGTGTTTTCTAGATAAAATTCATGAGGGAGCAAGTACATAAGAATTTTACTGATTTTCATATGCTTATATCTCAAAACTTTGATAAATTCAAAGAGACCCCCTGTACTCCCTCTAAATCTCAACTCATTCCCACTAAACAAGTCCTAAGGACAAAAGAAAAATGTCCACTTTACTAATTGCCCATCTGTCAAAGTTTAGATTGTTTGTCATAGTTTCACCCAGAGGACCAGATGATCTTTGAGTAGCGAGGGTTTTTTGCTCCTTTCTTTCCAGTTTGTTACCCTTTATCTGTCCTCCTTCCCTAACAACCATGGACAGAGTGTCATAACACAATGTTAAATAACAGTGATGGCAGCCTTTTCTTCCTCCAGATCGTTGGTTGAAAGCATTCAGTTCTTTGCCATGGCATGGAATGTTAGCTGTGGGGGTTATAGTGCCCTTCATCCAGCTGGGAAATGTCTCTTCTATTTCTAGTTTGTTGAGTGATTTTTATCATGTAAGTCACTGGATTTTGCCAAATACTTTTTCCTGTGCCAATTCTGGTGAACATTTTTGTTTTATTCTGTTCATATTCTATATACTGTTGTTTCCTACTTCCCAGTGGGGAGCCTCCTGCTTTACCAATGGCCATCTCCTCTTGCACACCATCTTGTAGGCTCTGTTTTCTGGCAGTGAACAGAGACATGGCTCCTTTAAGAGAGGCTTCCTAACTCAGTGTTAGTGGCAAAACCTTGCAGCTCCTTTAAGAGGTTCTGCCACCGAACACTTAAATGGTGTTTATGAGTGGCTGGCATCAGGCTTCTTGGTGGTTGCATGAACCTGGAAACTCCACAGAGTTGTGTCAATAGATGTGGCTCCTGCCAGTACCTCTGCCATGAAGCTAGACTCTCAAAAAACTAAGGAATGGGGTGGAGCCAGCTGCCAAAGCCACAACTTTAATCCCAGTCATATTGCTTAGCAGATAGAGATACACAGTAAAGACAGATTCAGATGGAAAAAAACCTCTAAATGATTTACAGTATATTTAAAAATATATGCAGGTTTGGGAGAAAAAAAGTTTTTAAAAATAAGAAATAGAGTAATTGGGTCTGGTGGCACATGCCTTTAATCCCAACACTCGAGAAGCAGAGGCAAAAGCAGAGGCAGAGGCAGAGGCAGATGGATCTCTGTGAGTTCAAGGCCAGCTTAGTCTACAGAGTGAGTTCTAGGACAACCAAAGATACACAGAGAAACCCTATCTCAGAAACCAAAATAAAATAAAAATAGTAAAGAAATAAATTTTTTTTAAAAGCCACATAAAGATGGAATCTGGAGACTGTACATTCTTGTGTTGTCTTTGAATTGTTTGACTGCTAAGGAAGGAGCAATAGCTGCTAAAAATTTGATTATAAATGCTGCTGAGTTAATCTAATCTAAATATTTTGAAAATGCCTTAACTTCAAAATTTAAGTCAAAAGATACGTTACTTTGGAGAAGGGGTTTTGCATTTGCTTCCACAGGTAATAAGAGACCGTGGATTCATTCTTGTTTAAGAAAAATAAGATTTGATCAAGGAAGAACCCCTGAAAAATATGCAATGGTAACGAATGGTCCAGATAATAGTTTCAGAGCACTTCTGTTGCTGTTTCTTCTGAGTTCTGTATCCAGAACAGCTTCAAGGCTGCTATCTGAAATGATAAAGCCTCACAAAATATTCCAGTCAGGACTTGACCATAATCCTAAATTTCCTCTGGGTCCACAAAGATTACCAGCACCCCTAATCAGCAGGAAGTAGCCTAGAAAACTAGGCCCATATTTCTCCCCCAAAATCAATTATGGGTGTTTGTCTTTGTTTAGACTGTTGGTTACAAGTTGTTAAGGATAATGATCAGGAAAAAGGCTAAACAACAACAACAAAAAAGATTAGATTCTGGATTCTTGTATTTAAATGAAAAACAGAGAAATGCTGTAGGATAATGCTTTTGTACACTGTAAAATTTTGTTACTCATATTGATTTAATAAAATCCTGATTGGCCAGTAGTCAGGCAGGAAGTACAGTCAGGGCAACCAGACCAGGAGAATTCTGAGATGAGGAAAGGCAGAAATGTCATCATCCAGAAGCAGAGGAAGCAAGATGAGAATGCCTTACTGAGAAGATACAAGCCACATGGCTAAACAGAGACAAGAATTATGGGTTAATTTAAGTTGTAAGAGGTATTTAGTAATAAGCCTGAGCAATAGGCCAACCAGTTCATAATTAATATAAGCCTCTGTGTGCTTATTTGGTACTGAATGATGGTGGAACCAGGTGGGACAGAGAGTTTCATCTACACTCTGTACATGCTCTGTGCTCAGGAGCCCACAGCCTTGAGAGACCAAGACATTGTCCCCTAATGCATTGCTGCTTTTCTTGCATTTTCATATGTGCTTGTTCCTTTAAAATCAGTTAAAAAAAATTTAAAGTACACTCCCAGGCTTGTTCTTTTCTTTCTCTTGAGATGAGGTACGAACAGTAAGGAGAAATGGATCGGAAGCTATAGGAAAGATTCCCCACAGCCTTTTCTTTGAAGTTTTGTTTCCAAGGCTCAGAGAAGTGCACTCTTTTTCAATATCCGTTATATTCTCTGTTTTATTCAAACTCATGTGAGGGACTTCCTTGAGTCAGTCATCTGGGAGAATGGAAATCTTCCAGTCCTCAGTAAGAATAAAGGACTTATGCTCTTTAGACTCAGATCCATGAAAAGAAAGGACAGGACCAAAGGGTAAAGATAGCATCCTGAAAAAAGGAGTCAAATGAAATGAAATGAGGAAAAAGACAGGACAGAGAAAAGGCCTTTCTGGGGGGATGAGCTTGTGTTGCAGGGGCTGGCAAGTCCGTCCTATTCCTAAATCAGTATAAGGGCTTTTAATGTGGCAGTTGAGCCTGCTGCCGTTGTGAGAAGAAACATTCGTGTCTAATCAATCCAGTGCATTTCCTCATCCCTTTTGAAATCCGCAGTAAAAGAAAGCAATTGTTTCTGCTGTGTGCTTGTAAACCTTCTTACCTTGCTGAGATAATCTATCTGTTCATTGTCACCACAGATGGAAGCAGTGCGCTGAATCTGCCCTTCAGTTACTCAGCTTCTCGGCTGATGCACAAAGAAACCAGGGAGCAATCTCAGCACATCAGAGACCAAGGACCAAACACTTGGTGAAAACTGAAAAAGTTCATTAAAATTTCTTCCCAGTGGGGCAGGAGGTACAGTACTTAATCAAGAAAATTAGTGTTGACTACATATAGCATTTCAATCACGGCTTTTCATCCCCAGGGGCTGCCCACTCCCTATGAAAACCTGGAGGCAGTTCCTTCCAAAGTCAGCGGTGTAAGCGAAGTAAGAAAGAGTTCAGAACTGCACACTGAGAATGATGCACCAAGTTACACATTGTAGCGGAGTAACACAGGAGTCAAAAGCAGAGCAACCTTTCACTTGATTGCTGTGACTGATTTATGGGGTGAGAACTTTTAAAGTTAGGAGAACCACAAGAGCCATATTATTCATCCCTTCAGGAGACCTTATGCAGAATCAGACACAAGTGATTAATCTCTCATGTCCCCCTGCTCTCCTTTCAGTTCTCCTGTTCTCTCTCTCTCTCTCTCTCTCTCTCTCTCTCTCTCTCTCTCTCTCACACACACACACACACACACACACACACACATATCTCATCTCAGTTCTTAGAAGTTTGAAAATAAAAAAAATCTGTGTTCTCTCTCTCTCTCTCTCTCTCTCTCTCTCACACACACACACACACACACAGAGAGAGAGAGAGAGAGAGAGAGAGAGAGAGAGAGAGAGAGAGACACATCTCATCTTAGTTCTTAGAAGTTTGAAAATAAAAAAAAATCTGTTGTTGATTTTGGGTTTCTTGCTTTGTTTTTTGTTTTTGTTTTTGAGACAGAGACAGGGTCTCTCTAGTAGCCCTGGCCATTCTGTAACTCACTATGTAGGCCAGGCTGTCCTTGAGCTCACAGAAATCTGCAGACCTCTGTGTTGGGATTGAAAGCTTAGGCTACCAAACTGAGTTAGAAACAGTTCTTATTAAAGAAGCATTGCATTCAAAACAAGAAAAGGCATAAGAACAAATTTAAGGCATAAGAGCACAAGATTTATGTATAAAGGTTAATCCCTCAGTTGTAGTGAAATATAAAATGGCACAAACATAAATAAGTTAAAAATTTATGCCAAAAGAGAATATTCTGTGTGGTGATGATTCTGTAATTCATTTTTCAGTTTAGACTAGAATTTTCAGTTTTGCTATCTACACATTAGTCCTTGTCAATTTGACACAAATGGGAGTCACCTGGGAAGGGGGACCTCAGCTGAGCGCTCCATCACCTTGGCCTGTGGGCATCTGTAGGGGCAATGCTTTGATTCATGACTGATGTGGGCAGGCCCAGCCCATTGTGGGCTCTATGGCCCCTGGACTAGTGCTTCTTAGTTGTTTTAAATCAGGCTGATCAAGTCTTGGAGAGTAAGCGAGTAAGCTGTATTCCTCCATGGTTTCTTCTTCAGTTCCTGCCTCCAGGTTCCTGCCTTGTCTTTCCCTGGTGATAGACTTTAAACAGTAAAACGAAATAAATTCTTTCTTCCCCAAGCTGTTTTGGTCAGTGTTTATCACAGCATCAGAGAAGCAAATTAGGCAGAAAAAAAGTCAAGAAGCTGAGAATAGCTAATAACGTTTGTAATATTTAACTTTGGGGGGGGTTGAGACAGGTTTTCTCTGTAATATTTAGCTTTTTAAGAAGAAAAATAACATAGGAGAAAGAATGTTGGATTATCTGAGACTATTGGAAGCCTGAGACAGTTAGTTTTGCTAGCAAATTTGAATGGATTAAGGAATACTTAGTGCATTAATAAACCACATCTTAGGATATGTAGCTTCCTGATATGGTTGGCTAAAGGAGAAACGCCTTCCTTGGATGTGAGAGGCCCCTTCACATGGACTTTATCCCAGGCCAGATACAAAGGGTAAAATTAGACAGCCAGCTGAGGGCCGCCGCATCTGCATCTCTGCTTCCTCTCACACTGAAATGTACGGTCTCTCAGCTCCATGCTGCCACTGCCATCGTCTCCGTGCGTTCCACACCACACTGTGAGCAGAACAACTAACTCCTTCCTTCACTAAGTTGCTTCTCGTAGGTGCTTGAGAGCAATGAGAGAAGTTAGTAATACAAATCATATCTAAAACGTAAAATTAAGAGAGCAAGTCCCACCGTACGAGTTTATTTTTTCTCATTGTGCTTGCCCACACAAGTGGGCAGATACAAAGAAGTCATGGAGTTGAGTTCATCTAGGGTCGAGGTTTACAAGGGAAATTTAACCACCAGGCAGTGGGCTGGGAGAGTGAACTACAAGAGTAAAAACATAGCCGTCAATCAGTATGCTAGGGGCCAAGTGAAAAGGTCAAGGTACCCGCAGTGAAAGAATGATGTGGAATCAGGTCACGACAAAGTTGACAAACTGAAGATGGACGTTAAAAAGAAACCCGCACTAGATCAGAATTGAGTCTAATAAAGGGTTATTTATTTAGGGGTAGATTCACAGATCACAGTCCTCTGCAGCCAGAAGAGAGCTAGTATGCGCTTTACATTGGCATTTATAGTATAAGAGGCCATGCCCAAGTGGGCTGGTATCTTAAAGGCTATTGGCTGAAGGAGTTCTTACAGCAACTCCTCAGTAGTCTACTACCTTGGCAAGTCAACTGGAAGGATGGGCCTCTGGGGCTGGACAGAGAAAGAATCTAAATTTGTCATTTGGGAAGTAGAAATATATTTATCAAAAATAAGTCAACTGTGTCACTGTCAGAACAGATGGGTAACAGAATACAGAAAGAAAAATTCCAAGCAGAGGTTAAGACGCTGGAAAATCGAAATTTAGAAAGGACACCATGCTGAAAATGGACTGGAAATGGGTGAGAAGACGGGACACAGAACGCTCATCCCAAGTCTTTAAGAGTGGATAAATACCCAGAGAGCTGTGAGGCGACATCCATGAAAGGTGAATACGGGAATGTGCCCGGGTAAGGTGACTTCTGGGTGTATAGACAAGGACTCCTGAAACAAGGTTAAACAGCAGTGACTTGACAGCTTTGGTGAAGGCTGCTGGAAGACATAGAGAGGCAGAAAGAATGCTGGGTAGGCTTCCAGGTCCAAACGGACTAAGTCACCTGCTTGCTATCTGACGGCAAGCAGTGCCATCAGAGAGCAGTCAAATTTGGAAATATTACAAGAGAAAGAAAATTTGTGATAAAATTACATTGCTGAAAGAAGACACAAATGGAAAGGCATTCTTGAATAAAAGACTAAATATTGTTAAGATCATATTAACCAGAGGTTTTAGTATAAATAGAAAAAAATTGTTCCCTTTACTCCACATTCTCTCCAGCATAGGCTATCATTGGTGTTTTTGATTTTAGCCATTCTGATAGGTGTAAGATGGTATCTCAAAGTTGTTTTGATTTGCATTTCCCTGATAGTTAAGAAAGTTGAACATGTCCTTAAGCATCTTTTGGCCATTTGAAATTTTTCTGTTGAGAATTCTCTGTTCAGTTCAGTACCCCATTTTTTAATTGAGTTATTTAGAATTTTAATGTCTAGTTTCTTGAGTTCTTTATATATTTTGGAGATCAGACTGTCTGATATGGGGTTGGTGAAGATCTCCTCCCATTCAGTAGGTTGCCTTTTTGTCTTATTGACTGTGTCCTTTGCTTTACAAAAGCAGGAGATCCCATTTATTCATTGTTGCTCTTATTGTCTGTGCTACTGGGATTATACATAGGAAGTGGTCTCCTGTGCCCATGTATTGCAGGCTACTTCCCACTTTCTCTTCTATCAGGTTCAGTGTGGTCGGGTTTATATTGAAGTCTTTAATCCATTTGGACTTGAGTTTTGTGCGTGGTGATAGATATGGATCTATTTTCATTCTTCTATAGGTTGACATCCCAGTTACGCCAGCACCATTTGTTTAATATGCTTTCATTCTTCCATTGCATAATTTTAGCTTCTTTGTCAAAAATCGGGTGTTTATAGGTTTTTGGGTTAATAGCCGGGTCTTCGATTCGATTCCATTGGTCAACGTCTCTATTTTTATGCCAATACCAAGTTGTTTTCATTACTGTGGCTGAGTAATAGAGTTTGATGTCAGGGGTGGTAATGTCTCCAGAAGTTCCTTTATTGTATAGGATTGTTTTGGCTAGCCTGGGTTTTTGTTTTTCCATATACAGTTGGTTATTGTTCTCTCAAGGTCTGCGAAGAATTTTGCTAGGTTTATTTGACTTACATCACCTGAAATTCAGTTCACTGAGGAAAGCCAAGGCAGAAATTTTAATCAGGAGGATACTGAAGGCAGAAGCTGATGCAGAGGCCATAGAGGAGTGCTGCTTACTGCCTTGGTCATTATGGCTTGCTCAACCTTTCTTATAGCACCTAGGACCACCAGCCCAGAGGTGGCACCACCCATAATGGGCTGGGCCCTCTTCCATCAATAACTAAGAAAATATCCTACAGACTTACCTATAGGCTGGTCTTACAAAAGCATTTTCTCAATTGATATATACTCCTCCCAGATGACTATAGCTTATGTCAAGTTGGTATAAACTAGCCAGCACAATGACTATACATATATACATATACATGCATATGTGCATATATATGCACATTACAATAATGAAAAAAGAGGCCATGAATTTGAAAGAAAGCAAAGAAGGGTATATGGGAGGGATGTATCGGAGGGAGAAAAGGGAAGGGAGAAATTATGCAATTATAGTCTCAAAAATGAAAGAAAAATAATTTTAAGGTATAAAAATTTCTACTGGAACATTGTAGGTCTCTCCAGTTCATACAGTAAGGAGATCTATCTGTCTATCATATCATGTCATATCTATCTATCTATCTATCTATCTATCTATCTATCTATCTATCTATCTATCTACCATTTATCTAATTTATTTACCTATCATCTATCCACCTATCATATCTATCTATCTATCTATCTACTTTATCTCCTTTCTGTTATCTATCTATCTATCTATCTATCTCAGAATTATGAGTATTTTGTATGTGAGCATCAGTTTCTATATTGAATTAAATTTGAATTCCTACTGACTGGTTCAGTTTTAGTCCATTTCCACATGCTCTCCCACTCCAACCATAAAATTCAGTCAACACTACTAGGCATCCATTTCTCATTTCCATTACAGATACAGTTATTTCAGAACTGTTAATTCTTAGATGAATGGGAAAAACTTTATTAACTAGAATATAGTGCTCACATTTAGTTAATCTATCCTTTAAATATACAGAATTGATCCATTTAAAAATTTGTAGACGAGTTCCTATTTCCCTATATGAACTGGTGAATCATGTTCATGGATTTTAGATTTAAAATGGCTATATTTTTACAGTCTGTATGAAATTCTGTGCTTTTGCGGTGTCTTTAGCAACTTCGAATGGCTTTTGCGGCACAAATGCCTTAAGACAAACATTGTCATATGTGCAGCAGCATAGCGCCAGGCAGAACGATCTCATCACGCTGAAGAAGCCCTGGTGCTTCACCCCAGCTCTCCTCCCATCAAAGCTACGGGGCCACGGTTGTGCTGCCATCTTACTTTTGCCTTCTACGGAATATCAGATAAATAAACGGAAGACTATGGTAGTTACAGCATTTTAGGATGGATTATTTCACTCAGAGCAGTCAGTGTTGGTTCATTTGCGTCTGCACATGGTTTTGATGTCACTGAACAGTATTCCATTCCATAAATGCACCCATTTCTTAAATATCACGGAAGGACACTTTTGATTCACATTTTGATTATTAGAAACAAAGCTGTTATAACAGTCTGACACGAATCCTTGTATGACAATGGGTTTTCAACTGTATGGAGTAATTAATTTGATTGTCAATTATTTCAATTGTTCAGTTAACCCAAGAACTGTCATTTCAAGCTGATTGATGGTGCCACCCCTGTCTTCTACATTCCTACTGATTTTCTGTTTGATTTCTCAACTACTAGATGGGATGTCTTGAGTTTCCCACTATAAGAATGTATCTGCTTGTTTCTCCATTCAGTTCAATCATCACTGTGTCTTATATATATTTGGAAATTCTAATGCTAGCTGCATACTTGAATTGCACACCAGAGTTGTTTTGACCTTTTTGGGGAGTAGATTCCTTTACCACTATATAATATTCTTACTAGTGATAACTTTCTTGCATTAAATTTATTTAAAATTTAAAAAATGGACATGAGGGGGTGGGAAGATGGCAGGTGGGGAAAGAGCACTACACATGGTCATGTCGAATAAGACAGGACATAATATTTAAATTATGGACCGCGAGGGGTGTGTTCACCCGCTGATACAAGGGGACTGATCGAATGAGAGCTCACCAAGGCCAGCTGGACTGGGACTGAACGAGCATGTGATCAAACCGGATTCTCTGAATGTGGCTGACATGGGGGCTGACTGAGCCCCCAAGGTCCAAATGAAGACTGAGAAGCCATTGACAATGGCACTGGGTCTTGTTTCGTCTGCATGAACTGGCTTTTTGGGATCCTGGCCTGTTTGGATGCTCACCTTCCTGGTCCTGGAGGGAGGGGGGAGGAACTTGGATTTCCCACAGGGCAGGAAACCCTGACTGCTCTTGGGAATGGTGAAGGAGGAGGAGAGGGAGTGGGGGGAGCAGGAGGGTATTGGGAGGAGGGGAGGAAGTGGAAAGAGTGTTTTCGGATACTTGAATAAACAAGTCTAGCGGGAAAAAAAATAAAAAAAAAATGGACATGAGGAGGGATTATGGAGGTTGGGTATATCTGGGAAAAATTGGGGGGGGATATGAGCAAAATACACTGCATGAATTTCTTAAAAAACTGATAAAATCATTTTTAAAACCCCGACATAAACCCATACATATACAATGAACACAAGGAAAGTATTGACTCAACAAAATGATGTTGAAAACACTGATATCCACATGGAAAATAATAAGATTACACCCTTGCTGCACAGCACACACAAAAATCAACTTAAATGGAGTGAAGGCTCAAAGGTGAGAAAACCAGAACCTCTAACAGTCTTAGGAGAAAAGCAGAAATTTTTCATGACATTCATCTTGGTGACTGTTTCTTAGCTGTGATGCACAATGGCAAAGCTGACAAAAGAAAATGAGACCAATGATATCACCAACTAGACAGCATCTGTGCAGCCTAAGAATGTGTGACATCATTAGTCAGAGTTCGGGGCAGGAAGGATCATAGGAACCAGAGGGGTCAAGGACACCACAAGTAAACACATGGAATCATCTAACCTGGGCTCAAAGGGGCTCACAGAGACTAAACTGACAACCAGGGATCTGCACGGGACCAAGTTAGATTCCCTACATATATGTGACAGTTATAAAGCTTGATCTTCTTGTGGGACTCCAAACAGTGGAAACAGGGGCTGTCTCTGACTCTTTTGCTCACTTTTAGAACCCTGCTCCTCATACTGAATTGCCTTACCCAACCTTGATATATGGGGAGGTGCTTAGCCTTATGGCAACTTGATATGCCTCGTTTTGTTAATATCCATGGGAGGCCTGCCCTTTCCTGAACAGAAATGGAGGAGGACTAATTGTGGTGGAGGTGGGGGAAGGAATGGGGGACTTGGACTGGGAGAAAAGGAGGAAAAATAAACTTTTGTGTTTGTTTTGTTTTTCGAGACAAGGTTTCTCTGTAGCTTTGAAACCTGTTCTGGAACTAGCTCTTGTAGGTCAGATTGGCCTCAAACTCACAAAGATCTGTCTGTCTCTGCCTCCTGAGTGCTGGGATTAAAGGCATACACCACTGTCACCCGGCAAATAAATTTTTAAAAATTAAAAAAAGAAAGGGAGGAAGGAAGGGAGAGAGGGAGAGAAGGAAGGAAAGATGGAACAGTGAGAAGGCACCCTCTGAAACAGGAGAAAATATCTCCAAACCACATATGTGCTCAGGGAACAAGACATATAAAACAGCGCCCCTACAGTTCAGGAAAGAGAGCATTCTAGTAATATCCATCAAAAATTCCCCAAGTTGACCTTTATCCAAACATGTACCATTGGCCAACAGACACATTAATGATTCTACTAATAACAGGGAACTACAAAATAAAGCTCCAAGGAATTATTGCTTCACACCTGTAACATGACCGCCATAAGAATAAAGAAATGGGGGCAGCAGAGATGCCTCAGGCTAAGAACCTTTCTGCTCTTGCAGAGAACCTCATTGGGCAGCTCAGAATCTCCTGTAACTCCAGCTCCAGGAGGTCCTACATTCTCTTCTGGACTCCATAGGCACATGCACACATATGTACACACATGAACACACACAAATAAAATAAATCTTTAGAAAGCAAACCATCATGTTAGTAAAGTATTAAAGAGACTGGGTCTTTGTGCGCCATGGAAAGTAACGCAAAACGGTACTCTCACTAGGCAAGGCATGATGAACATCTTTCAAATATAAAAACAGAATTGACAAGTGACCAAGCAATCTTACATTTGAGTACTTTTAGAAAAGAACTGAAATCAGGATCTCCAAGAGCTATCGACACTCCCAACTGCGCATCTTTTACAAGAGCCACGACAGAGAGTTTCAGTGCTCCATGACAGACTAACGAACAAGCAATGTGACAACATACATAATGGAATTTCACTCAGGCTGATCACATGATGAAATATTGCCGTATGTTGTAACATCTGTGAACCCTGAGTATTGGGTTCAGTGAAACAAAGCGACCACAGACAGGCAAATACTCACAATTCCACTTCTATGAACCATCTACCGTGATAGAGCTCAGGAGCAAAGGTAGAATGACAGGTTTCCAGGCTCAGGAGGAGGCAGGTTGATGTATACAAAGGTTTAACTGAACAGGATCATCTTCACTTCTGTTTATAGCTGACACACTACTGGCATTTAATAACATGCTTTGCACTTACATTTTTCATAGGAAAGTAGAGCCTTGGTATCTATTGTAGACTTTATTTTTTTTAACTGTATAAAGAAATAATCCTTATATCAAAAAGTCTTTTAGTGAGAAAACAAATATCCAAAGTAAAAGGCAAAGAATGTTAGATAACACAAAATGAGATTCTAGAGAAAACATTTATCTCATCCACCTAACCAGCTCATGAATCAATTATGACAGGAACCAATAATTCACAGTGGGTTACATTGTCACATAAGCCGAATTACTTATGTGAAAATCTAATTCCAGGTGCGGGGGTAAGAGGGAATGTGTGAGACGCAACAAATCCTTCTTATTGTCTGCACATCAAACGAGTGTACCATCCTCTAGTAGCTTGCTGGCCTTGTGTAATTGCACATGTCATGGCTCAGGCTCACAAAGCAGGAGAGGTGGGAAAACAGACGAATCCAAACCAAACCTTCCACCTCTGATGAGAAAACTCTTTCCATCTTATGAAGCACTCAGAGATATTTGGCAGCCTTGCCATAAACAAGACACATTCACAGCTGAGGTCTTACTGTATCAGCCTAACATCACTGCTTCATCCTGTGTTTAGCGAGTAGAGCTTACAGAAGGAAGTAGTGTGAGATGTGATAATTATGGAGGATTAAACTTTACACAGCTCACCTCTGGATATCTAAACTGTTACCAATAATAAGTTTTTTCCACACTATCTTGTTCTACAGAAAATTTCTGAATATAAATCAGATTATGTATATTACGATAAGTAATGATATATAATAATGATAAATGTATTATGATATATATATATAACAATTATAAATAGTAATGATAAATACATATGCTAGCGAGCGTGTACTCATCACTTAGCACAGAACTAAGTGCTACGCTAGGAGTTTGGGGTGACTGTCTCATATGAGCTGCTGTTCTTCCAACAATTTCACATGTGTAAGTTTTTCATTATCCTAATTTAATCATTATAGGAAAATACAAAGTGAAATAAAGCCACAGAAACACCGAAAGCAAAATCTTTCTGCTATGCCTTTGGGTCAGGAGGAAACATGTCACATTCTCACAGCAAGCTTCCATTTTTATACACCCCCTTTAAAACACCTCCCATGCTTCCTTCATGAATAGAACCATCAAAAACACTAGCAAAGCCGCTAGTAAAGTCATCAGCCAGTTTTTCTGCAACAGTTTCTTGTAAGGATTTTTAACAGTGGGATTTTTTTTCAACAGTGAAATCCAAACACTCTGAGAAATGATGACAGTTCCATGAGGCATAGGGACAAGATGGATGCAGGCTTCCATCCACTGGAGCCCTCACTGGACCCCAGAGCCTCATCTCCACTCTTGGGTACCAGAGCCTCTGGAGCATAGGTCACTCCTACACCATGAGTCTGATACAACTCTACACAACTGCTCCACAACTTTACTCTCTGAATTTTCCTTTAGAGACCCTTACGTTGGTGTTCTCCAGGGTCCCAGACTTGATCGCCTGTTTCTACCTGATTGACACACTCTTCTTGGTGTTTCAGCCAAGGTTGTTTTGTTCCTATGAACTATAACATACAAAAATACAACTAAATACTTTTAATGAATTAGTCTCACTCTCTTCCTCCCATTCCCATATACATAATACATATTTTATATATCAGGTTTATCACATATATAAATATATATGTGTATTCTTACCTTTTTTTCAGTAGATATCCTAATAAAGATCTATGTACCAATTATTATTCTAGCTACTGGGAAAATGGCAGTAAATAACTGGGCAGGATGTTCTTAACAAACACCAGAGTTCATTCTCAACATAAGAAACACAGAAAACAAAATCTATGTCTCACTATAAGAAATATTAAATGTTTTTCTTCAGGAAGAAAGAAAATATAAGATTTTAGAAGTTCATACTCCACAGTGCTAACAAATCTAGATTAACAACCACAGAATGTAGACCTCAGATATAATGTCGTTTACCACACCTCTGCCTTAATTTACAGAGGGTCACCACTCTTGCAAGACCTGCAGGAATAATGGATCACTCAGGCTTTGACACAGCACTATATAAAATCCCATCAATTAAACCCAAACACAGGGACACTATACAATCAAGCCAACTTGAAATTAAACTAAATACTGAACAACAGACCAGTATCCTAGTATACTTTGCCAAGAAAAAGCTGCTTCCTTTAAAAAACCATCACATAAAAACCTGAATGATTTTCATCCCAACCAATGTACAAATCTCAGTAACACAACCAAAGATACAAATATGGATTCAAGCCAACATGATTCCTCCAAAAATCTGTTGCTCTTTTGGTAACAGATTCCAATGATGTTGAAGTGCATATTTGACAAAAATATGGTTTTTAAAATGATCATTTTCCTCAAAGAAATCAATAAATGGTTGAATAAAATTAGGGAGAGGGTATAACATATGAAAGAACAATTTCATAGACCTACACATACAGAAGGCATGTTGGCTTGAATGAGAACTGTGCCCCATAGGTTTACGTATTTGAATATTTGGTTCCCTGTTGGAGGCATTGATTGGGGAACTTATGGGACCTTTGGGACATGCAACCTTACCAGAGGACGTGTGTCACTGGGGGCAGGCTATGAGCATTTATAGCCTCCTTCTACTGTGTGTATTTCCACCCTGCTCTCTTGCCTGTGTGAGGACAAACTGATCCATTTCCTGCTCCTGCTATCATGTAGCACCATCCTCACCATTACAGACCCCACACTCTGGAACTCTAAGCCCAAGTAAACCCTTTCGGGAGCTGAGGGCGAACCACACCAACAGTCAATAGTAAATATAGAAGGATCTGTAGCAAAGGAGGCTCAGGAACAAAACAGCCAGCAGAGTGTGGAGACAATCTGTCACACAGTGAAGAAAATCTGTGTTAAGTATATGCCTGACAGGGCACTAATGCCCAGGCACTG
Organism: Myodes glareolus; assembly: GCF_982192425.1. Classification (NCBI taxonomy): domain Eukaryota; kingdom Metazoa; phylum Chordata; class Mammalia; order Rodentia; family Cricetidae; genus Myodes; species Myodes glareolus. The sequence continues at coordinate 21,574,722 of NC_142038.1, forward strand.
TTAATTTTTTTTAATGAAATGCCAAAAGCCCCAATCAATAAATGGACAATGAGTGAAACAGGAAGTCCTCAAAAGATGTACAAATTGCCAATAATTGAGAAATGCTCTGTTCTTATGCATCAGGAAAATATAAATCAGTGCTACATTCAGATTCCATCTCACCTTAGTTAGAATGGCTATGATCATGAACACAAACCAAACGGATGCTGATGAGAATGTAGGGGGAAAGGAACATTTATAGCCTATTGGTGAGAATGTAAATTAGTCCAGCCACTACGGGGATCTGTGTGGATGTCTCAGAACCCTGGGCAAAGCAGTACCCCTACGCTCTACTTAGACAACTTCTTTGTATCTGAAGGAACCGCCTCAGCTCACAAGAGCGATAGCTGCATATTGGCGCTGTTCACAGCAGCCGAGTTATACAATCAGCCTGCATATATTCACAGTAGCCGAGTTACACAATCAAGTAGGTGCCATAATTGAATGAATAAAGAAAATGAGATAGTCACAAGGAGGAAAAAAATTATGTCATTTGCAGCAAAGTGGATGAAATTGGAGAGCATTATGTTTAGCAAAAAAAAGCCAGATCCAGAAAGACAGATTCTACATGTATTCACTGTAGGTGGAATGTAGGTAGAAGAAAAAAAGACCGCATAAATATTATTAAAATGCATCTGGTGATTGAGTACAGGGAACAGATTAAGTAAAATCATAGACATGGCAGAAGAAACGGGAGGAGCTACTGAGAATTTTCCAAGCTATATGCACTGTACATGAAATGAATAGTGTTATCTGAAGGCAATAATGTAAGCAAAAAATATGTTATAATTCCTGTTTGAGAATTAAGGAGAATAACAGGAATGTGTTCTGTGGATAAGGGCTCTTGCTGTACAAGCAGAGGACCCAAGTTCAGATCCTCAGCCTTCATGTAAAACTGTGAGAATGACTCTGAACGTTTGTAACCCAGGCCTAGGTGGGGAGGGTTGGAGAGAAGCTTGCTGGGGCTTACTGGACATCAGCCTGACTGATGGATTAAAAATAATGGATTCCATGTTCAGTGTAGTAAGGAGTTGCGGGCAGGCCTGCTTTTCATCCCGCCCGGCTCCTGCATGGCTAGCTTAGTCCCAGAAACAACAACACACAAATTGTATTCATTTAAGCACTGCCTGGCCCATTATCTCTAGAGAGTTAGTTACTGACTAACTCTCATATCTTGATATTAACCCATTTCTAATAATCTGTAGCACCACGAGGTGGTGGCTTACCGGAAAAGATTCAGCATGTCTGACCTGGTGGCTGGCTCCATGGCTTCTGCCTCACAGCCCTCTTCCCAGCATTCTGTTCTGTTTACTCCGCCTACCTAATTTTCTGTCCTATCAAGGGGCCAAGGCAGTCTCTTTATTGACCAATGAAAATAACACAATAGACAGATGACCCTCCTCCATCAGTTCAGGAAAAGACCTGATTCCAGGGAAAAATTGGAGAGCAGTAAAGGACACCCAGTATCTTCTTGTCTCCACATGCATGTGCACACACACACACACACACACACACACACATGTGCGCACACATGTGTACACAGACATTTACCATCCACACTCAAAATAATAAATTATAAAGTGCAATTGATAGTCCCTAAGAAAATACAAAATGGAACCATAAAGTTTAACTAAGGTCAGAATAAGCAGAAGGAAAGACTCACAGCGACAAACAAAGCCGTGAGCACGGTGACTCCTGATCCAGTATTTGCTGATAATCTCTTTAAACATATGATGTGAACAAATGAATCATCAGGCAAACACAGGAGAATTCAAGTGCAGCACCTAACTGTGCAGGACTTTATACTAAAAGAATAAGAACATCTATGTTCAAGGTAACCAGATGAGAAAAGAGAAATTAAACCAACCTTTTCTTCTCTCATTCTTTTTAAATTGAAAATAGATTTTTTTCATGCAGTGTACTCTGATTATGATTCCTCCTCTCCCAACTCCTCCTAGATTCTTCCCCACTGCCTCACCTCCCTAAATCCACATCCTTTCTTGTTCTTTCTCATTAGGAAAACACAAAAAATAAAAACAGGCATCTATATTAAAAAGAAAAAAAGCAATGAAAAATAAGATTTAAAAAACTGAATAGAACAAACAAAAACCTAAACGAACAGAAAAACAAAGAGCCAAAGAAAAGCACAAGAAACACATATAGATGCAGAGACACATGCATTGGCAAACACAAAAACTCCATAAAAACACAAAACTGGAAAATAATATTGTTAGGAATATTTCTTAATATTAGCTCCCTGCCGACTCAAAAGTTCCCAATCAAGCCAAATCAAAACAAGCCAAATTAAGAAATATCCAGGTTTAATGGGAGATCTGCGCTCTCGGGTGGTCCAGAGGGGGAAACCGGGGAGCCGCAGAAATGCAACCCCCAGCAGGAAGAAAGGGAGAAGGGAGACCATGGGGGTGGGGTCAGTACCTGGCCTGCTGGGATTTGAAGTCCAGACCAGGCCTGGGGGCTGGGATAGATGTGAGGGGCAGGGGCCTATGCGCCCAACTTGACATTCCAGACTCTTTGGATATAGGGGTGACAGAAAATTGGAATGTTAATTATGACAAACATTTAGGCTCTCTTAGGAAAAAGGGGCGTAGACTCAAATCTGTCTACTTCCTGCGGGCACGGGGCAGCATGGGGAAGGGGAAAGCCAGGTGTCCACGTTTAGCAAGAAGTGTGGCGGGAACGGCATCCCATGACCTGTCATCCCGGAGAAGGCAGGCATCTGTTTCTTGGAGGAGATGAGAAGGCAGGTGTCTAGGAAAAAAAATGTTATCGCTAAAGATGAGTGTGCCAGAATGAGGAGCAGGTAGGCCCTTCATTGTGGCATCCTGGAAAACCAGAGGGTGGAAGGTCCTGTCTGCTGAACAGACCAAGTGTCTTGAATAGCCGCCCACTTGAGCCTGGAGAGATAGATGGTACCAGCATGGGTATCCCAAGAGCTTGGCAGCCAAGGGGGTGGTGAGGATTACCGTGTGAGGTCCTGTCCATCGAGGTTCAAGAGACCTAGGAGTTAAGTGTTTGAGGAGTACTCTGTCCCCTGGGGAGAGCGGGGCAGGTTTAGGGGCATTAGGGTCCACTGGTGTGAACGGAGAAGGGACCTTAAAAGGGAGAGGTAGGGAAGGTATCCCGCCAGTGGCGGAGTTTGAACTGGGAGGTGATGGTTAAGGAGAAAGGGCCTGCCATAAAGCAGCTCAAAAGGGCTCAGGCCCGTAAGGGAACGTGGGGCAGCCCTGAGATGAGTCAGGGCAGTGGGGAGAAGGGAGAGCCAAGATAACCTGAGTTCAATGAAGAGTTTACTTAGCTGTTGTTTGATGAGTCCCATTGTCCAGGAGATGTTGAGAGCTTCTGACACGAGCTCCATGACCCTGAGCCATCGTATCTGCTGTTTCCCTGGAGACTAGAAACACTTCTATCCATCCTGTAAAAGCATCCACAAGTGTTAAGAGATAACAAAGTTTTTCATGAGTAGGCATATGGGTGAAATTAACCTGCCAATCTTTGCCCGGTTGGTGTCCACGAAGCTGGTGTATGTGGAGAGCTCATTGTGGGTTGGCCTGGGTACACGTCTGGCAGGAGGAGTGAACCTGTAAAATAGAATCTTGGAGATGGGCAGGGTTAAAAGGAACTCCAAGAAGCGGAACAAAGCTTTGGGGAAGCAGCTAAGGATATCTCCACCCAGTAAGGGTGCTGGGCAAGCGGGTATCACTAAGAAAGAACGAGAGAAAACTTGTCCTACAAGAATGTAGGGCAGAAGCAGAGTTTTAAGTGGGGAGGAATGGGTCCTGTCTACCCCCATAGCTGAAATTGGTGAGGGAAACTTAGGGCCTGAGTGAGAATAAAAATAATGGACTTACCCGCCACTAGTAGCATGACCCTAGGCTCAGAGAGAGTTATAGGCAGCGTCAATCCTTTACAAGGCTGAGACCTTTGAAGGCTGGCACAGTTTCACTTGCTGATGGTGATGAGGCCCGACCACCATGGCTTGGCATAGAGGAAAAGCCCGCACGGGGGCATTGTGATTTCCAGCGTCCAGGTTGCTGGCAGATACGGCACAACCTCGGAGCAGGTGTAGTGCAATATCGTGCCAGGTGACCATTTAGGCCACACTTGATAGAGCCTGTGATTGACTTCCCTTGTCCCCCTTCCTGTTACCTTAGGGCAGCTGCTGTAGATTGTTGTAGCTTTGTCTGTAGGGAAGACTTAGTTGATTTGGGGGCAGGGAGGCATTAAAAACTTTAAAGGCCATTTTCACCAATTCCTGTATAGGAGTTTGGGGACCATCCTCAACCTTTTTTTTTTTTTTTAATATCTGGTACTGACTGAGGAAGCAGAATGATTAGTAGAAAAGGAACCTAGCTGCTTTTCTACCTGAGAGAGATTTGTATGAAAAAAGGAAACAGGGGAGGGACTAGCCCAGTGCACAGAGGGGGTCCAGGAGTAGAACAGTGAGGTAGTGGGAGGAGGAGGGAAGGTGGAAGTTGACCTTGAACCTCCGAATTGGGGGGGGAGGGAGGGGAAAGAATGTTGCTCCACAGGAGGGGTTGGGAGTGTGGGCTTGAGGGAGTGGGGGGAGTAGCCAGTGCCTCAGGCAGCATGGTACTGTGAGAGACTGGCTAAGGGGGGGAGGAGCGTGAGCGCAGAGGCCAAAAACCCAAGGACATATATATGTAAGTTTGGTTCATTTGTATCAGGCAGGCTCAATTTAAAAAGATTTTTTTTGTAAGGGGCTTACAGGAGCAAAAATAGACCTGGCTTGATCTGTAAGTGCCCATTTTAGAGTCTATGTCCAGCCACGTGGCCTAAGTCCATTTCAGAGCGTCCTCCAAAGTGGCTCTTAGGTCCAAAAGGGGCCGCGGAGTCCCAGTACACACAGATCTCCGCCTCAGCCAAGCCCGATCCCACAGGATTGACTGCAACCTGACTCGAATTCCCAGCGTGAGCTCACAACTTCAGTGGGAATCCGAAAACGACAAAAATAAGTATGTATGGGTCCCCCCAAAACCCTATAGCATAGACAAGAAAAGGGACTCACCAAGACGGAGCAGCTGTAGTCCAGAAGCCAGTTTTAAGTATGGCACAGAGAGTTCGAACTGTAGACTAGGGGCCTTTCAACATGTGGCCTGCCACGTGGAAAGGGCCTGCCCTATCTTGGTGGGGCCTCCAAAATGTTAGAAATATTTCTTAATATTAGCTCCCTGCCAATGCAAAAATTCCCAATCAAAACAAGCCAAATTAAGAAATATCCAGGTTTAATGGGAGATCTGCGCTCTCCGTTGGCCCCAAGGGGGGAAACCAGGAAGCAGCTGGAACGCAATCCCCAGGAGGAAGAAAGGGAGACCATGTGTTCTTCTTCTGGGGGATCACTTAAGTACCCTGGTGAGTGATCCTGACCCCACCCCCAGGGAGGGGTCAGGACCTGGCCTGCTGGGATTTGAAGTCCAGAACAGGCCTGGGGGCTGGGATAGGCGCAAGGGACTGGGACCTACGTTCCCAATTTAACAAATATATAAACAAACAACATGTAGAATGAGAGGAAAAAAGGAAGAAAAGAAAATGCTCTGACTGAGAATTGTTAGACAAAAAAAAAGATAAAAACAAAAATAAAAGCCAAAAAACAAAGACAAAACCCTCCCAAAATACCATTGGGTTGGTTTTGTGTTGACCATCTACTACTGAGCATGGGGCCTGGCCTTCAGAGTGGTTTGTATCCCCATTGAGACTCGGTTGGGAAAAACTAATTTTTCATTTGTGAATAGTTACCAGTCGTCAATAGCTTCTGGGTTAGAAATGGGGATTTGTCTCAACTTTCCCCCTCAGCATTGGGAACCATCTGGCTCAGACCTATGCAGGACCCATAATGCATGCTGCCATATCTCTGTGACTTTATACACATTGGCCTTGCTGTGTCAAGTCAATCTTACTACAAAAGAGCTACAGTAGCAATGCTAATTTTAGACAAAACAGGTCACAAAAATGAAAATCCTGGGTCTGGAGATACATCTCAGTTGTTAAATTGCTTGCCTAGAATATTAGACATTTCTGTAGCTATGATAAAATATCCTGACCAAAAGCAGCTTATTGAAAAGTTTATTTTGGCTTATGTTTCAGAAGGAGTAAGAGTTCATAACAGCAGCAAGCAGCAGTCATGGTGGCAGGGACAAGAAACTGAGAGTTACTTCTTTGACCACAAACAGGAAACAGAGTACAAACTAGAAGTAAGACGAGGCACAAACTCCCAAAGCCTATCCTAAGTGAAAGACTTGCTCTGGCAGGGAGACTTCCTAGATCTCCTGAACAATGTCATAAGCTGGGAACCAAGTATTTAAATATATGAGCCTATGAGGGACATTCTTATTCGAATCAACGAGCATTGACCTCAAGGCCTGTCAAACTTGTGGGAGAAAGTAGGTACAAAACCACTGTTGGATAAAGGTGGTTTGCCTCAAATGTAGAAAATTTTCCTAATTCTCAAAAGAAGAAAATAACTAATTAGTGATCCTTTCAGAGAAGGCATAGATGGCAAAATAAGGTTAAAAAGGACGGCCATTGTCAGTCACCTGACTTTGGTGAACACACGCGCACACACACACACACACACACACACACACACACACACACACACACACAGAGTTATTGGACCATTAGAATGGCTGCTGGAGAAGGTATAGAGCAACGGGATTTGTAGTCATTGCTGACAAGTGGTAGAACATCTTCAGAAGAGAGTCTGGCGGCTTCTTACGCGTCTGAACACAAGTCTTATGGTTGAGAGCACCTGTAGTTTGCACCCCAATCTACTTGCTGAAAGGCTGCTCTCCCCCACCCCTATTTCCTCTGTATTTCACACTCCCATCTGGAGCCTAAACATTCACAGATTCCTCTCCAAGTGAGTCTCAGTGAGTGGAAACTGAGGAGACAATTACGCTCAGGCACTCCAAGCCACTAGCCTTTCTTTTGAGCCAGGTGGGATGCCATAGGGAACACATGATCATCTGACACTGGACTCTAAGAGGCCACACCCTGGGATGACTAATGCCAGTTGTGGCTGTTTGAATAAGAATGGCCCCCATAGGGTCATCTATTTGAATGCTCAGTCATGAGGGAGTGGCGCTATTTAAAAGGATTGAAAGGATTAGGGAGTACGTCCTTGTAGGAGGAAGAGTGCTGGGAGGTAGGCTTTTAGGTTTCAAAAGCCCCACACAAGCCCAGAGTTTTCCTGTTTTGCCTGCAGATCAGGATATAGCTCTTAGTTACTGCTCCAGGGCCTCCCAGCATGCCATCCTGCAAGATAATAACAAGCTGACCCTCTGAAACTATAAGCAAGTCCCAGTTAAATGCTTCTTTTATAAGAGCAGCCTTGGTTGTAGTGTTGCTTTGCAGCAATAGGTTAGTAACTAAGACTCCAGTCTTTCCTGGTTTCCCAACCTGTCTAGGTAGCTATGCTTCTCCCATAGAGAAAGACTCTGGGGCCGGAATTAGGAGATCCTCATTTGACCAGCACTACCTTCTGTTCTAGAGTTAGATCGTTTTTCTCTTCCTGAGAAGTCAAAATTTTACAAATTATTTTTTCTCCATATTCTTTCTGCTTGTTTATTTTTTAAGTTTACTATTCTAAGCTTAGGGTTGATGGTCTTCAAAGACAGAGACTTTTTTAAAAAGTATTTTCTACTCTTTTCTAAAAATCCAGGCTCTGGAAGCCCTTCTTATACTGGAGACTTTAAAGTTCTGATTATCGACTGGAACTGAGCGATGATTTCCATGCTCTAAGTAGTTCCGGCTGTTCCTTCCTCAGGGCAATGCATTTGGATTTCACAGCAAAAGTGTTGAGTGACAAAAGAATAATTCTTTCTCCAGAAAGGATCTTTTGCTCCCCTCAAGATTATTTGCCACAACCATTCTGGTAAATTTACAAGAAAGAGCAAGCTCTGTTCCCTTCCCTCATCCTTTCTTGTGTATAGATTCCCTGGATGATTTGACTGTCTTCTGCTTCTGGCCACGTCTTCATGTTTAGGCGTGGCTGTGTAAGACACTGGTCAGCCACATTAATTTTTCACATGCATGCTTCTTCAAGCAATCAGGAGTAGAGTAAGACTGGGTGTCTACCGGAGGAATACAGTTCTGTGGCTTGTGCCTTTGTAGGACTGGCCATCATCTGAAAATACCGGACATGTATTGTAACATGAGGGGGCTGGCTTGTTGGGGTTTCCATCCCTCCAAGTACCCCAACAGCTGGCAAGCAACAAAGAAAATCACACACAAGACTCCATAAGGTTATAAACTGATTGGCCCATTAGGTCAGGCTACTTATTAATTCTTATGACTTATCTTAACCCATTATTCTGATCTATGTTAGCCACACGGGCTCAGTACCTTTCTCAATGTGACAGCTTACATGTTGCCTCTTCGGTGGTCTGCGCAGGAGTGGCTGAGGGCTTCCTGTGTCCCAGAATACTCCCAGTCTCTTTGCTCCACCCCTACTTCCTGTCTGGCTTTCCCGCCTATACTGCCTGCTTGACCAATCAGCATTTTATTAAAATATGATTGACAGAATACAGACAATTCTCCCGCACCAATGTATGCTCCAAATCTTTCTACCATTCTAGTTTCTGTTGCTGTGGTAAAATATCCCTACCCCCCCCCCCAACAAAAATAATCACAGGAGAAGAAAGCATTCACTCATTCATTTGGTTTATAGTTTCAAGTTACAGTCCATCATTTGGGGAAGTCAAAGCAGGAGCTCTAGCAGCTGTCAGACAGCATGCTCAGTCAAGAGCAAAGACAGGATAAATGCATCCTTGCTTGCTTGCTCGCTTCTAGATCCATTCACTTTCACCCTGCTCAGGGCGCAGTCTAAGGAATGGCACTGTCTACCTTGGGCAGGATCTTCCTACAGCAAAGAAGACAATCCACAGACCAGCCCGATCTGGTTAGTTCCTCATTAAGAGTCTTTCATCGGTGATTCTAGCTTGCACCAAATGGACAGTTAAAACTAACACCCCATGACAAGTAATAGAAGCACTCTCCATCAGAAAATAAAAGAAATCCTCTAATATTAACAATAAACATGATTATAATAGGACAGAGTGACTCACACTTTTGTATAGCCGTCATGAGATGAGCACTCTATATGAATCCTCACATTGGACATTCCAGCTACCATGTGAAATACTGGTCATACAAGAAAAATACAAGGATCGATAGCAGCTTTTGACAAGCAGAATGGCATGGCCAGGGCATGCAGGGGTGACCCTGTGTCTCAACTCAGATGCGGAGCTGTCATTTCTACCACATTTCTTAAGTGGTTTGTTATCCCTACTACTGAAAAAAAACAAGCTTCCTCATTTAACATATTGATCTTTACTATTTCTAATAAGGGAAAAGACATAGGCATTTCATAATACAATATATTCCTCTTGAAATGTGTTTGCCAATTAAAATATCTGTGATAATCTGAACTTTTATAGTTCACAGAAGTGTAAATTAAGAGAAAATTATGAGACTAGGGTTAAATATTTACAAAGGAAGAGTAGGGTTTTGGGTGTGTCTGTGTGTGAGGTGGTTATATGTGGGAGTATGTGTGTGGTGGGGTAGAGTATGTGAGTGTATGCGGAGTGTGTTATGTATGTATGTTCATGCATGACAACAGTTTTTTCTGTCATTTGCAATCAATACATAAACATGACTTATAGATATCAGCTTACTTTATAGTTGTCTCAAATTTCTGATAACGTTCTGGAAATCTTAAATTTTCAATATGACTTCATTAGTAACTTCTACTCATATTAACTAAACAGAAATTTCTCTTTAAGTATCTGAGGGAGTCAATGAGCATATAAAACACCCTAAAGAAAATTTTTGTTTTTACCTTTTCTAAGAATTATGCATAAATTACTGGTAGGTATTATAAAATTAGTAAAATTACTTTTAACTCAGTTTGAATAATTCTTACCTTTGTCAAATATTTATTTAAAACATAAATCTTAGAGAGATATAGTAAATACCTAATTCCATGGGATAAAAATTATGTAAAGGAGAACTACAGGTTTTTAAAAGGAAAAGGAAAAAGGAAAGGAAAGAAAAAGAAGAAAATGGAAAAGGAAAAAAGGGAGAGAGGGAGAAAGGAAGAATGTAGACCTTTAAGTAAGAAGAGGAGTAACTTTAAAGTTCTAGTCAACAATATTGGTTAAAAATAGCAAGCTAGTCTTTGTCCTTTCCATTTTCAAATAGGAAAAGATGACATAAACCAGCAACGTAAAAGAATAAATTGAAACAAGTACAGCATATAAAACATTATACATTGAGGAAGAAGATTCTCCCTGATTGATATGTAACTTGAAATAATATTTCATGGAGGACTTTGGAGGCATGCCCATTATTTTAAAATACTTTCATTGCTGCATTGTATGGTGTGAGCAATATAAAAATTATGCATTCTATCAAATACCACAAATTATTATATTTGATATCTATTAAAATATTTATAGCTACGTGAAACTAATACCTTCTTTACAGCAAAGGAAACAACCAATAAAATTAATTTAGAGAAAATATTTGTAAACCATGTTTCTGGTCAAGATTAATAACCAAGATGTATAAGGAATGTATATAACTCAAGACCAAAAAATTGACCCCATTAAAAACTGGAGAAAGGACTTGAACAGAAATCTCTGGAATGAAAACATTAGAAATGTTAACAATTCACCATCGCTAATTACGACAAAAATGGAATCAAACCCACAGTGAAGGATCACCTCATCTGCATTAGGATGGCTTTTATGAGAAGGCTGAGAGATAGCAAGTCCTGGCGGGAAAGTGGAGGAAGCAGAACTCTGTCACTCTGCTGGTGCTACTGTGATTGTGCGCCACTGTGGGAACCTCGAGGGTACGCCTAAGGAAAATTCAAAAAGCACTCCCCTATGGTCCAACATTTCCTTTCCTGGACATACATTATACGGAAATTAAATCATCCTATTATAAAGATATCTAACTGTATTCTGAGGTCACTGGACAGTATTTACAAAAGCTAAGATATGAAAATAACCACAATGTGTATCAAGGATGAGTGGGTAAGAAATTATAAACATATCTGTTAGTGCATGTGTGTGTGTTTGTATGTGGTGTATATGTTTGTGTGTGAATGTCAGTATGTATGTTAGTGTGTATATTAGTGTGTATCCATATGCGTATGTATGTAGTGAGAGGCTGCTTGTTCATTCCAGGCTGCTCAGCCCCGAAATAACCACACAGAAACATTATTATTTAAATCACTGCTTGGCCCATTAGCTCTAGTTTCTTATTGGCTAATGCTTACATTTTAATTTAACCCATTTCTATTAATCTATGTATCGCCATGTGGCTGTTGGTGATGAGTGGGTAAGAAATTATAAACATGTCTGTTAGTGCATGTGTGTGTATACACACACACATATAAAACATGTGTGTTTGTATGTTAGTGTCTATTAGTGTCTGTGTTTGTGTGTGAATGTCAGTATACATGTTAGTGTGTATATTAGTGTGTATTCATTTGTGTATGTTAATATGTGTATGTGTTTATGATAGTATCTGTGTATGTTAGTGTGCATGTTTGTGTATGTCAGAGAGACAACGTAAGCACAATGAGCAAACATAGGTAAAGACAACCAGACATAAGAAGAAAAGTCCTACGTGATCCCATTTACAAGTGTAGTCTGGTTAAAAAAGAAGCACATAAAAAGGAGTAGGGTGATCGTTCCTGGGAGCAGAGCTGGGGACAAGAAAACGAGGCGAAAAGGGCACAATGGTCAGGCAGTGGTGGCACACGCCTTTAATCCCAGCACTCAGGAGGCAGAGGCAGGCGATGCCTGTGAATTCGAGGTCAGCCTGGTCTACAGAGCAATTTCCAGGACAGGCTCCAAGGCTACAGAGAAACCCTGTCTCAACAGCCACCCCCCCAAAAAAATTTTAAAAAATAAAGGAAAGGAAGAGCAGGCACAGTGAAGAGAAGGGTTGCTTGCTGACCCTGCGCTTCACCAACAGACTACAAAACTCAGTCACAGGAATATGTACACCAAGATCAGCATATCAAAACACCACATTGAGAGTTTAAATCTATATAATACCAGACTTAAAGCAAGCGAACTTTTTTGCTGCAGAGGTAAAACTTGGCTGTGCTCTTTCAGATAATACCATGCCGTGCCTTGTGAGACAGAAGCATAAGGGTTTAAGATGGTTCCCAGTACATATCCATTTTAATTCTACTGAGACAGACTTTTTAAAAATAATCTAATACCCTTGAAACCTTGAAAGGCCATAGCCTCAGCCAAGCAGAGCATGTCTATCCAAGGGGCAGGGTAAATGTCAGGCAACCAGTACCACATACAGCACCAATGCTGTTGGCTACTGAGGACGCTCTATCTTATGGAAATCTTTTAAAAATCCTATTTAAAATGAGGCTGAGGGAAGAAGCTTCAAGAATATTAAACTGAATTTATGTCACTAGCACTTATTTGTATTGTACTCACAGGAAAGCAAGACACCACAATGAAAGACAGAAAATAAATGTCTAATAAGCCTTTTCAATAATGGTTTAAATTGAAACAACAAAGTTATTTTATAAAATGTAGTACAATTGAATGGTAGCACTTGTCTTTTTCAGTGGCACATAAAAATGTGCATTTAATAATTTATTGTTCTGGGGATGGAGAAATGACTCAGTAGTTAAGAACTTTTCCTGCTCTTGGAGAAGACCTGGGTTCAAATCCCAGTACCTAGGAGGTGTCTCAGCACCATCTATAACTCTAGTTCCAGGGGATCTGATGCCTTCTTCTGGCCTCAGGCATCAGACACAGTATACATATATCCATATAGATCAAATGTTCATACAGATAAAATAAACCAAAGTTGGTGATTTTTTAATTTTTTTCCTTTAGTGAAAATAGACTCCAGGCTGGGTGTTGGAGGTTCCACACCTTTAATCCCAGAATTTGGAAAGCAAAGGCAAGCAGATCTCTGTGACTTCGAGGCCAGCCTGGTTTACAAGAGCTAGTTCCAGAACAGGTTCCAAAGCTACAGAGAAACCCTGTCTCAAAAAAAACCAAAAATAAATAAATAAATAAAGAAAGAAAGAAGAAGAAGAAGGAGAAGGAGAAGGAGAAGAAGGAGAAGGAGAAGAAGAAGAGGAGGAGGAAGAAGAGGAGGAAGAGGAAGAGGAAAAAACCTCCAGTAACTGATGGAAGCAGATCCATAACTAAGCACTGAGCTGAGCTTTCGGAGACCAGTTGAAGAGAGGGAGGAGCAATAATAGGAGCAAGGGGGTCAAGACCACGATGGGGATACCCACAGAAACAGCCTACCTGAGTTAGTGGGAGCTCACTGACCCAGACTGCTAGTGGGGAATCTACATAGTTTCACATTTTTAACAAATACAAGCACATTAAAATTTCAGTGTCTTTGAAATATCTAATCTCTTTTAAAAGTTCAAGTCTTTCATCTGTGGAATTCTTTAAAATTACTTTCTCACTTAAAGAGGGAAAAGTTGGAGCACAGTCACAATCACATCAAGGTATAACCAAATTCCAACTGTACAATGGCTGGGATCCACTCACTGTCTCTGGACTCCTCCAAAAGGCTTGGGGCTGTTCTCCAGCTAGGTCTTCTGCAGCACACACGGCTTGTTTTCTAGGCTCCGACTGGCTCTACTCCACCGCTGCTGCTGCTCTTGGTAGGCATCCCACGATGCTGGCATCTCTGAAAAGCTGGGGTCGTCTGCTGCAACTGGGCTGCACTGTCACCAATAGCCTCTCATGGGCTCTCTTCATGGTGCCAAGCCGCAACTTCTTTGCATGATCTCTCAGTCCTGGGCCTTCAACTGCGCACATTCATCAATGGCCTTTCTTGGCCTCTCACAGTGCCAAGCCTCAGCTGCTCCCCGTGATCCCTTCATGCCTTTAAAACTAGTATCACCTGGGTGACCCTTACACATTACCACGTTCAGCTGCCAGCATGAGGTGCAATCTTGGCCGCCTCTGCAACACAGCTTCTCTGTGCTCTCAGGAAACACTTCCCAGATTTCACCTGAGCGATGCCGGTCTCTTCTTAATCACTGCTAATTTCTTAGCTCCAGTCGACCAGCATCAAGTATCCCAGCAAAGCAAAGTTTTGCTTTAGTAGTTCTGGTATCCTCTTAATCACAGCTGGTTCTTCAGCCCCGGCTAATCAGAACCACAGAATCTTAATTTAAAATAACAAATGGCCCCAATAAGAGTCTTTAAACTTTCCTCTGAAACTTCACAAACCAGCCCTCCAGCTTCAGCACTGCTCTCAACGTTCTTATCGTCTAAGTTTTTTCTTTTTTGTTTTCCAAGACTTTTTATAATTTTATCTTGCATATCACCATAGAACCTTCATCTGGCGATGGATGGAGATAGAGACAGAGACCCACATTGGAGCACTGGACTTAGCTCCCAAGGTCCAAATGAGGAGCAGAAGGAGGAAGAACATGAGCAAGGAAGTCAGGACCGCGAGGGATGCATCCACCCACTGAGATGGTGGGACTGATCTAATGGGAGCTCACCAAGGCCAGCGGGACTGGGAATGATGGAGCATGTGATCAAACTGGACACTCTGAATGTGACTGGCAATGAAGGCTGACTGAGAAGCCAAGGACAATGGCACTGGGTTTTGATTCTGCTGCATGGACTTACTTTGTGGGAGCCTGGTTTGTTTGGATGCTCACCTTTATAGACTTGGATGGAGTGGGGAGGACCTTGGACTTCCCACAGGGTAGGGAACCCTGACTGCTCTTAGGACTATAAAGGGAGGGGGAAGTGTAGAGGGTGAGGGAAAAGGGAGGCAGGGAGGAGGTGGAAATTTTTAATAAATAAATAAATAAATAAATAAGATCAACCTTACAGCATTTATAGAAAACAAAAAAAGACTTTTCATAATTTTATCAATTTCAACATTATTATTATTTTTTGGTGGTTCTTTTTTATTTATTAAAAATTTCCACTCCTCCCCGCCTCCCTTTTCCCTTCCCCTCCCCACCTCCCCCTCCCTTTCTAGTCCTAAGAGCAGTCAGGGTTCCCTGCCCTGTGGGAAGTCCATGGTCCTCCCCCCTCCATCCAGGTCTATAAAGGTGGGACCAAGACACCAAGACTCTCCTGGCTGCATTTGAAGGAAGAGATGGTCAGGTGCCAGTGCAAGAATTCCTCCAACAACCCGAAAGGCAACATGACATAACCAGAATCCAGGGATCACGAAACAAGAAGAATTTGAACACCCTACACCAAATAGACTGGACCTTCTAAGCTTCTAAAGAACTAAGTCTTAACACTCAATGGCTCTTCTAGCCCAAAGTTTCAAAGTCCTTCTACAATCTTCCCCATAACATGGTCTCAGGTCTGTCAAAGCAACACCCCACTATGCTGCTACCAATTTTTCTTATTGTTTCTAATTGCTGAGACGAAACACTATGACCAAAAAGCAAATCAGGGAGGAAAGGGTTTATTCAGCTTACACTTCCAGATCAGACTCCATCACTGGAGGAAGTCAGAGTAGGAACTCAAACAGGACTGGATCCCGGAAGCAGGAACCGATGCACAGGCCATGGAAGGGTGTTGCTTACTGGCTTGCTTCCCAAGGCTTGCTGAGCCTGCTTTCTTATAGAAATCAGAACCAACAGTAAGGGATGGCACCACCCACCATTGATCACTAATTGAGAAAATGCCTTACAGCTGGATCTCACAGAAGCATTTCCTCAGGTGGGGCTCCTTCCTCTCTGATGACTCTACTTGTGCCAAGTTGACACACAAAATCTGCCAGTACATCACCCCATCTCAGAAAGGGAAAAAGAAATATTCATTCTCCTTCATATGAATATGCTAGGAAAAATAAACGCAGGTAAAAGACACAGACGTCGTCAAGAACATAAAGCCAATTGTTTTCATTTTAACTCTGCCATAAACTTTTCAAGTTTTGTGATGGGTAAGTGCACAAAGATGTAATTGATAGCGAAAGTTTAAAATCCAAAGTAAAACGTTGCAACCTCATAAGACCTGTTCTAAATGTAGAGACAGTCAATGTGGTTCTGGGCAAGTACTTATTTGTGTCACTACATAAATCTAGTTGTGTGACGTTTATTTGAGAGCTCTTTACAATAAGTGATTTTTTTTAATTTTTATTTTTAAAGGAAAAGTATACTGATTCTATAAGAGAAGGCATGCCAGTGAGTTGCAGATCTAAGTTTGCAAATTGGCTGATTAACGTAGGAGCTGTTGTTGGCTTGTTCATGGCCTCAGTGTGCCTCTCGTGACTCGTTCAGATACTCACAGTTCTCATGAACATAACAGGCGATTGCTAGTGTGTTCCGTCCACTTCCCAAGTCCCCCAAAATATGCCGCACAATCTTAGCAATTTGTGTAAAGATTAACTGCCAGGTGACAATGGCAATGCCTCTGAAGTCTTTATTTCTATCAGTGGTTCTACTCGTGTCCCATTGGGGGGTCTTAAAGTTGGCACACATTTGCCAGTGGCCCAAACTTAATATTTTATAATAAAGACTGTTGTTCGAATTGCTAAATTGGGATAGAGTAAAAGAAAATTAACTCATAAATATCGTGTGGGTCAAAGCTTTAATGTGAGATTTTGAGATAAATACTAGTGTAGTCATTTCAAAATAAAATGCTGTTTGCAACATCATTTACAGTTCTACCTCACAAAGTAAACTAAAAGTGATCTATGAACCACCAATGTCCATGTTGATGTCCATATGTAAACCTCTTCTTACCACTGTAACTGTTAGGGTGCACTAGTGGACATACATTTTAGATTAAGATAGGCCTGTCATATGGCAGTCTAGGCTTTTGAGAAAATGTGTTTCACATGCCAGGTATCTTCCCAATGAGCTGTTCAATACTATTCTATTTTCAAGTGAACTGTTTTATGGGGAAGAGACCCCAATGGCTTAAATTGCCAAGACCCCCCTTTATTGGGCAACACAAAAAAATTGGCAGGCATCTGCTCCAGCTGCTTCCTATGGCAAAGGAAAATAAGATGCTATTTCCCTCTCTCTGATTTTAGTTGACATTAATGATCATGACAACATTTGCCAACAAGGACCATGTAGTTAAAATACTGTGGATGATTTCTTCTGGACCTTGTATCAGTTTAATACATAACTATAATGAGATTTATGGCATTTTAATGCATTCCACTTTATGTATTTCACTGTGTGAGTTTTCTGAGGATGATATGTAGAAGGGAGGATAATGAATTATAGAACACGCTTTCTCAGTCCCCTGTGGGCAGACATGATACATTGTTACATTTCTAGCAGAACTAGATTCTTTCATTTTCAAAATAAAGTAATTTGCATTTGCCTAAAGAACACGATCCATTTGTTTTTCAAAATTTAAGGATAGGTTCAGTATCATGGTTTTGAGGTTCAGAAGTAACAAGGAACGGTTTTGTTAGTTAAGCTACCTTGGTCAGTAAAGACCAAACAGGTGTCTTTCTCATGTGTTTCTTTTCTTTTCTTTTTCCTTTTCTTCTGTTTTGGTTTTTGGGGTTTTTTTGTATTTTTTTGTAAATTTTATTAAATTATAAAAGTTTCCATTTCCACCCCTCTTCCCAACACCCTCCCACTCCCCCCACTCCCTCTCCTCCTCCCTCTTCGTCCCTTAGGGCAGTCAGGGTTTCCTGCCCTGTGGGAAGTTCCAGTTCCTTCCCCCTCCCTCCAGGTCCAGGAAGGTGAGTGTCCAAACAGACTGGATCCCCAAAATCCAGTATATGCAGAGGAAACAGGTCCCAGTATCATAGTCAATGGCTTTTCAGAAAGACTTCGGGCCAGCCACAGTCCGAGAATCCGGCCAAATTCAGAGAATCTGGTTAGATCACCTCCTCGTTCAGTCCCAGTCCAACTGGCCTTGGTAAACTCTCATTAGATCCGTTCCCTTGTATCAGTGGGTGATAGCATCCCTCGCAGTACTGATTTCATTTTTCATGTTCTTCCTCCTTCTGCTCCTCATTTGGACCTCGGGGGGCTCAGTCCGGTGCTCCAATGTGGGTCTCTGACTGTATCGCCGTCCTTCGCCAGATGAAGGATCTATGGTGACAAGCAAAATATACATCAGTATGGTTATGGGCCGCGGCCGATTCAGGCACCCTCTCCTCTGTCCAGAGAACAATCTGGGGGATCTCTCCTTGGACCTGGGATCCCATATATAATCAAGTCTCCTGTAAACCCTAAAATGACTCCCTTAGTTGAAATATATTCTTCCCTGCTCCCGTATTCATCCTTCCTCCCTCCCCCCCCATCCCAGGCCACCGAGCTTTCCCCGTTCCTCCCCTACTCCCTTCTCTCTAACCCTCTCCCCTTCCATCAACCCTCCCAACCCCCATGAACCTGATAGAAGAGAAAGTGGGAAGTAGTCTACAAGATATAGGCACAGGAGGCCTCTTCCTAAGTAGGACCCCAGCAGCACAGACAATAAGAGAAACAATGAATAAATGGGATCTACTGAAACTGAGAAGCTTTTGTAAAGCAAAGGACACTGTCAGTAGGACAAAAAGGCTGCCTTCTGACTGGGAGAAGATCTTCACCAACCCCTCATCAGACAAAGGTCTGATCTCCAAAATATACAAAGAACTCAAGAAACTAGGCACTAAAACTCTAATTAACCCAATAAAAAATGGGGTACTGAACTTAACAGAGAATTCACAACAGATGAACTTCGAATGGCCAGAAGACACTTAAGGTCATGCTCAACCTCCTTAGCGATCAGGGAAATGCAAATCAAAACCACTTTGAGATACCATCTTACACCTGTCAGAATAGCTAAAGTCAAAAACACCAACGATAGCCTATGCTGGAGAGGATGTGGGGTGAGGGGAACACTCATCCATTGTTGGTGGGAATGCAAACTCGTGCAGCCACTGTGGAAATCAGTGTGGCGGTTTCTCAGGAAACTGGGAGTCAACCTCCCTCAGGACCCAGCAATTCCACTCTTGGGAATATACCCTAAAGATTCCCTAACATACTACAAAAGCATTTGTTCTACTATGTTCATAGCTGCACTATTTGTAATAGCCAGAACCTGGAAACAGCCTAGGTGCCCCTCAATAGAAGAATGGTTAAAAAAAGGTGTGGAACATATACACATTAGAGTTTTACTCGGCGGTAAAAAACAATGACATCTTGAATTTTGCATGCAAATGGATGGAAATAGAAAACGCTTTACTGAGTGAGGTAAGCCAGACCCAAAAAGAGGAACACGGTATGTATTCACTCATAAGTGGATTCTAACCATAATTAAAGGTCTTTGAGCCTATTATTCGTGATCCTAGAGAAGCTAAATAAGAAGATGAACCTGATGAAGATTATTTAGCTATCCACCAGGAGGTAGGAAATAGACAAGAGTCCCTGGTTTTTGGTTTTTTGAGACCATGTTTCTCTGTAGCTTTGGAGTCTATCCTGGAACTAGCTCTTGTAGACCAGGCTGGCCTCAAACTCACAGAGATCTGCCTGCCTCTGCCTACCCCCCACACCAGTGCTGGAAATTAAAGGCATAGGACAACACTGCCTGGCATAAATGTTTCATTTTATTGTATGTGCAGGAACATAGGGGGCACATTAATGTGGAGATCAAAGCACAAACTCAGCATCATGTCTCAGGGATCCCATGACCTTACTGTTGGAGACAAGGTCTCTTGCTGACTTATAACTTGTCAGGAAGACTGGAATGGATCGCAAACACAAACCATTACATCCAGAATTATTTTTTATGGGTTCCAGGAATAAAACCCAGGTCCCTGTACTTGAAAGGCATACCCATTACCAGCCGAATTGTCTCTCTCCAGCCCCACATAACAAAAAATTCAGCAGTCAATCCACGAATACGTTTTCAAGTAAAGTGGAGATGAACTGACCAAGGAATCCCCAGTGAAGAAACAAAACAGGCTGCTTACAATGTACTTCCTGTTTACTTAGGTAATATTATATCCTTCTGGAGTCTTTGATGTAGTTAAAAAGTAAAGTTATAATTATAGCTTTCCTTAGATATGATAAAAGATAAAGTAGATATGAATATTGTAACTGTAATTCTTGCTTGATACCTGTTTTGTTTTATGTAATTTTTCTGTGTTAAAGTTAAAACCTTCCTTTTTATTCAAACAGAAAGGGGGAAGTGACGTGGGATGTCCCTCTGTATGCTGCACATACTATTGGTTAATAAAGAAACTGCCTTGACCTGTTGATAGGGCAGAACATAGGTAGGTGGGGAAAACTAAATTGAATGCTGGGAGAAGAAAGGCAGAGTAGGAGAGAAACTATTGAGCCATGGCAGGAGGCAGACACACAAAAGCTTTGCTGTTAGGCCATGACCTTGTGGTAATGCACAGATGGAGATGGGTTAAATTAAGATGTAAGAGTTAGCCAATAAAATGCTAGAACTAATGGGACAAGCAGTGATTGAAATAATATGGTATCTGTGTGATTATTTTGGGTCTGAGCTGCTGGGCAACCAGGAAAACAAACAAGTGGCCTCTCCTACAACAGTTTTAGACCTTTTAGGGTCAAAGATCCCAGTAAAATTACTGTGATATGTACAGTGGAGCCATCCTGCAGAGACATGTACACTGCACACAGGCTCACAGAAGAAACACAACTGTGTCCACCAAGCTGATGGATGCTTCCCTCCACCTTCTGCTCTCATAGAAAAAGTGTTTCTGTTTTAAAGGAAAGAATTAAATCCAAGTGGTAATAAAACTTTACTTCTTCCCAAAGTTGAAATTTTGGATAAAAGTTGTCAAGCATAGACTTTAATAAAGCTCGACATATTTAATTTTAACACTTTCACATGTTTAGTAGTTTTTTTTCTTTCACAACTCGTTCATTCTAATTTTTTTTTAACCATGGTACATGCCAGCAAAATTCAATATGAGTCACTTCTTTTTTTTGTTTTGTTTTTTTTGAGATAGGGTCAGGACTGGCCTTGAACTGCCATGGACTGGCTCAGGGGAGCCACTCAGACCATGGGAGAATCAGGACAAAGGATCAGAAGATCCCAGGAATCAGCGAGGAATTGACAGACAGTCATTCTCAACGAAAATGCTGCTGCAATTTTATTTTTTCAGTGCGAGGCTTTTATATTTTTACAAACAAAGAACTTGGCAAAGGTCAAGGAGAAGTCAAGTAGCCACTAGGAGACAGTCACTGGTGGAACCATACCAGTAGGCCCCAACCATGTGGCAATACACAGATTATTAGAAATGTATTAATTTAAGATGTAAGAGCTTAAGCTATTGGCCAAATAGTATTGCAGATAATATTGTTTCTGAGTGATTATTTTGGGTCCAGGAGACCAGGAAAGGAACATGCAAACTTACCAACATCTAACCACGATGATGTTTCTAGTTTGAATTTCACACAATTATTCTTTTCATGTTAAATTGGGGAAAATAAACTCACATTCTTTACTTCAAAAAAAAGACCAAAAAAAGCATAAAACAGTTTACAAAAAGAATCTTTGAAAATGCTTTGACTTGGGCACAAGGACTTTTGCCCAGTCTGTACCAGGTGGCTGGCTGGGCTAAGTGACCTTGTGCTCAGAATATCCTGGGGTGTGAGAGGAGAAGTCCACTATCTTTCTGGGAAAACTTTCTGCTAGGAAATTTTAAAGACATGATCTCAAACTTGTCTGAAACTGGTCTCATACCGTAAATCTCAACTCTCTTCCCTCCCCGACTCTCAGGGTCAGATGTTGTAATTAGCCTAGGTTTATTCTGGCCATAAGGAAGGCTGCATAGGCCTCCTGTTAAACTGCACGTATTTCTCAGGCAAACATCTAGTGTTGCTGCAGCTGTTTTCCTACAGAAGGCTTCTAAGGTTTCTCCTGATAAGAGCAACTCCTTTTGCTCCACATCATTAAGGAATAATTTTAAGGATGACTTCCCTATTTCTAGAACTGGCTATTTCCTTAAAGGCTTTAATAAATAGTGGGGCAGAGCTCAAAAATGTCCTCAGCAGTCTTGTTTGTATCCGCAACTGCCTGGAATAGTCTGATCTGTTGGCAATATGCAAGAATCACAAAGAACACAAAGACAAGGAAAAAGACACACATATATGGCTCCAAGGACAGCGAAGTTGAGTCAGTACAAATGGTGACTCAGGTGGCATTATACCACAACTGATTGCCAAGAGACCGCCTGGAACACAGCTCCGAGAAGCACAGATCCCAATCCTCTGGCAACACCTGCTCATCCAGTCAGCATTTCTGCTACACTGGCGAGACAGCCGTGGATGTAGCATTGAACAAGTAACCCTCCTGTCTCAGTTTCCCAAGATAGGGTCAGAGTTGGCCTTGAACAAATGACCCTCCTGTCTCAGTTTCCTAAGTATTAGATTACAGGCATTTGCCATCGCACCGGGCTCTGACTAAGGAATCTTCAAACCTAAGACAGATGACTTCAACTTCTCTCCCTCATAACAACAAAGTTATACTTATATTGCTTTATCACTAACGTGAACAAAGAAAAATGCAAAAAAAGACTGAACAGAATTTGAATGAACCATACTGACCTTCAAATAAGTGTTTTAAATGCCTTTAGATTTATATCTGCAGTGAAATGGGTTTCATCTGGAAAGTTTTCCTCTCATGTTGAAATCCAGGCTGCTACCATCTCCTTATCCATGGTGGCACTTCAGCTAAAGTTGCTACTGACTTTTCATTGGTGATGGTGGAAGTCACAAATAATCCCACACTAGTTCAGCATTATGAATAATAAAGAGTTATTTATTTAGGGGAGACTTACAGATCACTGTCCTAGATAATAGTCCTCTGCATGAACGGGGAACAAGAACAGAGTTTAGTAGCTGGAAGCGAGAGACGGAAGCAAGAGAGCAAGCACACACTTTATAGCTGCATTTATAGTATAAGAGACCACACCCAAGTGGGCTGGTATCTTAAAGGCTATTGGCTGAAGGAGCAGAAGGAGCTCCCACAGCACATTGGAGTTTGCATACTAGAATGTTCCTGAGCAAAAGATGATTCTCTTCCTGTTTCTTTCTGTCTAGGAATTTATGCCAATACAGCTGAGTCATTAATGAACTCAACCACAACAGAGCTGTCCTGGGCTCCAGCTTTTGCTTTTTAAAATGTATTAGTAAAACGGCTCCCTCCGGAAATAGCTTAATAAATATTGGTTTGGTTTTTTTCCTAGCATAAAGCCAGAAAAGAAAAAAAGGCACCTTAAAATTTAAAACATTCACACGTTGCTCCAATTTTTTGTTCAAATTCTTAAATATGAACAATTCACACCCAGTTTTGGATGTACTACATTCCTCTTGATGTTTAAGGACTCAGAACAGGAAGTGTGACAGTAATTCACTCAGAGAGAGTGGAAAGGAAAGAGCTATAAACCTGAGGGGCCTTTTTTTTCATGACGCAGAAAAAAAAAAGTATGCTCTCAGCCTACTCCTTTGTGTCTATCAGAGCATCACATTATGTTTTCAGTTGAGACATCTAATTTTTTTTAAAGAGCGTTTTTATCATTACTGAGGGTTTTTTTTTTAATATGCTTGGATTGGCGAGGACACAAATTCTTTCAAAATTCAGCAGCTTAATTTTCTGTCAATCAAGAAGTTAGAAATGATTAGGCAGGGTGACAGAGTCTTGGAGGAGTCTCCTGAGGCTGCAGCTGATATGTGAATCAGGACTAGAATTTTATTAAGTGAAACAGGCATTCAAGTGCAAGGTCACTCATTGCCCTTACGGTGACAGGAAATGTTGCATGAGCCTGTCCGTAAAGACACCCATGATGTGGAAGCTGAATAATCTCAACCAAGCGATGTGAGAGACAAAGTACTGTGGTTGGAGAGCCTCTGTTGTTTTGATGTTTGGCTCTGCACTGTTACATCAATTAATGCTTTAATGATGGCCCCTAAGAACACTCAAATGCCTTGATATGGCTTCAAAGAATGAAGACTAACTCACTTCCTCTTGGGTTAATCTGGCCAAGGGCGAGCCCAAATTTGAATTCTCTACTTCTCTGTGTCTTCCATCGATATGGAGTTTGTGGTTAGAGGTTTATCTGTAGTCTGTCTTCTGTATGTGATGTGTATGTGATCTCTGTTCCCATGCCTGTGCTCATGCCTGTATCTGTTCCTATGTATGTGTCTTCAGTCTCTCTGAGGAGCCTGTCCCTAACACAGGATTTTGGGCTATATTTATTGACCAGCACAGAAGACATGGTATGGGAAATGGATAAGAAATTCTTTACAGAGCCCTTTAACTGACCTTTAACCTTTACAAGGGAAGAGGTTACTGACCCAGAAGAGTAAACAAAACCACATAGGCATCATCAGTCTAGAATCACACATTGCTTCCAATGTTTCTGGCAGATATTTGCTTTAAGGTTGCTTACAACCTGTTGGCTGTGTTTCAAGAAATGATTAACACAACACACACACACACACACACACACACACACACACACACACACACCTCTTCTGGGTTAAAGCCATGGGAGAGTACACAATTTAAGATTAAAGTTATGGATTAGCTTAGGTTTGTTAAGGCTGATTACATGGGAAATCTAAGGCATAGTAGGTTGGTTACATTGTTTAATTAAAACATAAACAAGCTGAGTCCACAGTAGGACAGCAGGCTAATGGTCTTAAATGATCTTGATGAGGTATTGTTAACTTTGCTCTGAGCTCCGCCAAAAATTCCTTTGGAGGTTCTTAAGAGACATTTTCATAAAAGTGTATCACTGCAACTATTGGTGCTATTTTGGAAGGTTGACCAAGTGAGTCTCTGGGGGCAAACTGTGAGGTTTATTCTTTCTCTGATTCCTGATTGGAAATGCAATACAGCCAGACACTTCACACCCTTCCATGACTGCTGCGATGGAGTCTTCCCCGCTTGAACTTCAAACCAGAATCAACCTTCCCTCCTCTCTCAGTATTCTCAGACTGGTCATAGCAACATGAAAGCAACAAATACAGAAAATTGGCATCAATTGTGGAGCCACTGCTGGGACAAAACAAACTGACTGTAATTTGGAGGCTTTAGGAACTGCTCCGGGGAAGGTAGGAGAAAGAATTGGGAGCTATGGGCAAGAGAAGTACCGGAGTTCTGTAAGCAGGGCTTGATGGGTCATTCTCTGGGGAGTTTGAAGGACCGGAATGCAAGGGAAAAGTGGACAGAAGAGGCCTGAATCACAAGATTGCAAAGGTGAACAAAAACTGTTAGGAACTGTTCTACAGGCCACTTGCTCATGCTTTATTCCAGCAAAGAATCTGACTGCATTCTGAGTGGGTGTGTCCCAAGTGGGTGTGTCCTGAACGGTGACAATTCAAAAGTAATGGGAGAATGTGCTTGGAGGAGGAAATTTCAGTACAGGATAGCAGCAGCGTTCAGTTTGTGTCATAAGAGAGCAGAATGTGGGGCAGAAAGCTATGGACCAGTGATTCTCGACCTTCCTTAATGTTGCAGTTCATACGGCCCCTCATGTAACCCCCAACCACAAAATTATTTTTGTTGCTACTTCATAACTGTAAATTTGCTACTGTTGTGAATCGTAATGTAAATACCTGATATGTAGGATATCTGATATGTGACCCCTGTGAAAAGGTCGTTCAAATCCTAAAGGGGTCGTGACCTGTAGATCGAAACTCGATGCTCATTATGAAACCTGTAGCGACTATAAGAAAATACCAGTACACGAGTGGGTTTGATACTGTAGACAAGGCAGATGCCAAAGCAGCTGTAATTGTTAACGAAATCAGCACTACTGAGGAGAAATCTCATGCTTGGCGCTAGGACCATAAAGTACCCTAAAGGTACCCTTCCCTGGATGGCTCGGACTTATAAAAGATGCTAGGGCCTTTCAACAAAGAGATCTTCAACTGAGCTTCTGGAGACATTTTCTGTTCAAAACAACTGCCTAACAAAGGATTTTCTCAGGATCAGCAGCCAAGGCAGACAGAGGCCACTCCAGTTTGGGTCCGAGAGAGCCAGGCTGCAAGTTTTCGGGCTGGTAGGAGATTTGGTTGCATCATTCACAGGGTTTGGGTCATGCAGACACAAAAGATACAAGAATGAGAGGCTCAACAATGCTTGCAACCACATTTCTTAGCCTTCAGGGGCAGGCCTTGCGAAGTTATTGCATGAAGCTGGCTGGGAATGTGAAGCATAAATTATAATGGAAACCCTAGGTTTCTGGAGACACTATAACCTTTCAACTATAACCTTGAAATGTATGCCAACCTACAGACATGTGTCCTCAGCACCATTGTATCTTGGAGGGACATAACTGTTTTGTTTTATAGGGATTTGTGGCTAAGAAATTCTCTCAAATTTTACAAAAGACCTTGGATTTGACTGTTTAAAGACATTATGGACTTTTAGAGTTAGGTTGAATACATTTTGCATAATGATATGATGGTCTTGAGTCCATGTGGGTCAGGGGCAGAGAGCTGTGATTTGGACATGAAATGGCCTGGTGGTCTTATCTGTTGGAAGGTTTGGTCTTTGGCTGGTGTCACTATTGGGAGGTAGAGTTTGCCTGGAGGAAATGAGTCACTGGAGTTAAGCTTTGGGGTTCCATAGTTCCCCCACTTGTTGCCCACTCTGTTTTCTGATTGAAAACACACTGGGACTAGCTACCTCAGCACTCCAGTCTCCATGTCTTCCCTTCATGTGATGGATTGTAGTTTCTCGAATTGTAAGTCAAAATCATCTACTCATTTCTTAAGCTCTTTGGAAGGTATTTGACCACAGCAAAAGAAAAGAAACAAATAACTTAAAAAAGGGATTACAGGTGTATGCTGTCAGATCCACCTTCTTACATGGGGACTGGTGATTTGAACTCAGGTACTCATGTTTGCACGGCCCACACTTTATTGACTAAGCCGTCTCCTCTGCCTACATTATATTTTTTGACAACTACTCCGTTCACATCTACTTATGTCAGCGGAAAAGGCTGAATTCAAAGCCAAAATAGAATACCTGAAACCAGTTTAAAAAAAAATAGTGGTGGATAGTGGGCTCAGTATAGCAGGGATAGTAGCTAATGGTATCTTAAGCCTTATCTACAGAGCCTGTGGGTACACAGCCTTAGCCCAAACCAATATTGACAAATAGAAATGTAAATCCAGAATTTCCACATCTTCTAATTTCCCCATGATAGCTACAAATCTCAGTTATATGGAATTGCCCAGTTTTTAACATGTTGATAAAAGCTTCTTTTAAAGTGTTAAAAAAAAAAGTGTGTCTGCAAAGGTTCTTGGGAGAAAGTTTTAGCAATCTACTTTTCAGGCTACCACTGAGTTAAAGAACCCTCTTCCTGCGTGGGTGGTGAGTAAAACTGAAGGGTCTCCAGTGGCATTGGCATCCAAAAGATCTTCCTACCTGACGAAACTCGCAAACAAAATGACCAGAAGGAAATTCGCTAAAGTATTTTATATCTGAAATAAATTCTCCTTACAATGCTCTGTGTGCTAATAATTCTATAAAATGATCTGTGCCAAGATAACAGAACCTTCCCTATGAATAAATGTTCATAAGAAGGATTTTGTACTAAATTTATAGAAGTTTTTCTTTATTGTATAATTAAAATATGTGTATGATTCTAAACTAAGTAACTGAGGGGAAATTAGGAATGTTTCCAGCAATCATTTGGAAAAATCTTTAAAAAGTAGTTAGCGCTAAGCATAAATTTCATCCAAAATAAAATGTTCTATCTGGGGAGTCGCCTCATCTACCACCCTGTCCAGCACTGGAACTATTTAGAATCTGACCTGGAGCTCCAGAACCACCTGCAAAACCCAGAGTCCTCTAAAAATTCTGAAGATCAGCGGGAAGGTTCTTTTAAGCCCACAGAAGGTCTGTTTCTAGGCCCAGAGCTTGCACTTATCCATAGTCAAGCCGTGGCCATCTCAGATACTCCAGTCATACACGAACACAGAGTGACCCCAAGACCAAACACCAAACATCATTCATCTGGCCTGTAACCTGACAATTTGGGTTAATAGCAACAAGGACCTAAACAGTCACTCACTGAAGAGCAGACCAGATATACAAACCAAGAAACATTAACAATAGCCTTACTCCTGATGTCTATGTCCAATCACAACAACATAAAGAACATGAAAGACCAAGACAGTATGTCTTTTTTGGAAATTAGCAATTCCACTGCCATGTTCCCTGAGAAACGCATCTTAGATAAAGCACAGGATAGTGATTTCAAGAACAATTATAAATATGTTCAAGGAAGTCAAAGAGGATATGAACAAAAACCTGAAGGAGAACCATAAAAACACAAATGAATAGCTAGATAATTTTAAAAATTCGAGTTGTAGAAATTAAATTTAATAAAGAGGTAGGATCTATGAAAAGATGCAAAGATGAAATCAGACTCAAAATGAAAACTTCAAGAAAAACAAAAAACTCAGAGTGCCACCAACAGATTGGATTGAGTGAGAGAGAGAAGATTAGGTCTCACAGACAAGACAGACGAAATAGATGACACAGTCAAAGAAAATGTCAAGCCTGAAAAGTCCCAAGAACTTAGCATGAAGGAAATCCGGAACATAATGAAAAGCCCAAACCTATGAGTAATGGTATACAGTAAGGAGACGGGGCTCAGGTCAAAGGCACTGAAAGTAGTTCCAGCAAAATCAGAAGTAAAGGAAGAGATGCCTATTAATCTGCAAGAGGTAAACAGAACACCAAATAGACAGGGCCAGAAAAGAAACTCCCACAGACAAAATAATCCAAACACTAAAGAACTAGAACAAGGAAAGGACGTTGGAAGTGGCACGGAGAAAATCCAAGTTATGTACGAAGGTGGGCCCTGCAGAAAAACACCCGGCTTTTAAATGAAGACTTTGAAAACCTGAAGTGTATGGACTGATGTTCTATAAATGTTTAAATGACCACCAATATAGTACAGAGAACTTTAGGAGGTCAACACCCAAGGAAAATATCAGTCATAACCAAAGGGAAATTAAAAACCTTCCACAATAAAAAGATTTAAGAAATTTATAGCCACAAAGCTAGCACTACAGCTGATACAGAAGGGAATATTTCAGTTTCAAGAGAAAATTAAAAATACAAAAAACAAACACAAGGTACATAGTATGCCAGAACATTTAATCAAAAGAGATTTAAGACATCACTACATCAACACATAACAAATAACATAAATCGCAGCAATAACAAGTAACAACAATTAATAAGCATTATTGTTGTGGGTATTCAGACTGACAACCAATTGTGTTGGGGAAGCTTGGCCCAATATGGGACTGGTTAAAAACCGGAAGCAAGGGGTGGCGTGCTCACTTGGACAGTGGTTGAGATGGCAGCAAGCCACAGCTTGAAGCTTCTCCATCACCTTTTGCAAACAAGGCTGCAGAGCAGCGGATAGCTGGCAGAGAGCCGGCATAGTGGAGCAGCTGGTAATGTGACCTGGATTCCTCATGCTGTCTTGCAATTGTTGTGCGTGAATTTTAATATGAATAAAAGGTAACACAATTGTCAGCCTTCCCTCTGTAATTATTCAATAATGAATCTCAACATTAATGGTCTTGATTCTTCAATAAAAGGCATAGACTAGCAGCTTGGATTAGAAAGCAGGATCCGTCATCGTGTTATCTCTAAAAACCACACTTTACCATCAAGGACAAACATCAATTTGGCATGAAAGAATGGAAAAGGGTAATCTATTCAAATAGGAAAATAAACATGCAAGTGTAGCTATTCTCATATTTGACAAAACAGACTTTAAACTAAAACTAGTCAAAATAGATAGGTGAGGATATTGCTTACTCAAGGAAGGAAAAAATCAAAAAAGATACTGCCATTCTAAAGAGTTAAACACCAAGCACAGGGACACCAAGTTTCATTTAAAACAAAATTTATTAGTTCCGAAATCACAAATCAACCCAAACAGAGAGATAGTGGGTTTCTCCAATTCTTCACACTCAGCAACAGACAGGCCATCCAGACAAATGCCAACAGTTAAAAAACATTAGAAATAAAATGAATCTAACAGACATTTATAGAATGTCATTCCATCCAAATAATAATTAATACATTTTCTTAGCACCCCAAGGACTTTTCTCCAAAATCAACCACAGGTTAGAACAAAATAAGCTTCACTTTACTTAAGAAAATCCAGAACATCCTGTTTACTGCTTGACTACAAAAGAACAGAGCTAGACAGCATCAAGGGCAGAATTGACAAAAGCACAGAAAACCATGGGGCTAAGAACACACCACTAGGCTGGGAAGTTGCACTCAACTGCGGCCCAGTTGGCTCAGTGGGAAAAAAAGCAGTAATGGAATTTCAAAATTTCTAGAACTGAATGAAATTAAAAGCTTAATGTACCAAAACCTAAGGAACACAGTGAAGGCCCCTCTAAGAGGCAGGTTTACAGCACTGAGTGTCTACAAACAGAAAATTGGAGATTAAACATTAATAACTTGATGACACAATCAGAATACTTTGAAAACCAAGAACAAACAGTAACACTGATGGGGAGAGAGGATAAAAATCAGAGCTGAAATAAAAGATGAAAACAAATAAACTAATACAAAGAATCAGTGAATCAGAAGGTTGGTTCTTTGAAAAGATTAACAAGATTGACAAGACTTTAGACAAATTAACCAAAAGAATGAGCAATAATACCAAAATTAATAGAATTAGAGAAGAAACAGAAAACAGAAAGAAATAGATACTGAGAAAATTCAGAGAACCATAAGGACATGTTTAGAAAATCTATACTCCACTGAATTGGAAAATTCATAAATTTCTAAATATATATGATCTGCCAAAAGTAAATCGAGATGAAGTAAGCAACAATAATTCCTCCAAAACTATGATAACACTACTAAGCTAAAAAGCACCACCTAAAGATTGACTTTGGACTACAAACTGCTCAGCACAATTTCAAGGTGTCTAGCTGAGATGATCCAGCCTCACAGACTGTTCTAGCCAGGACCTGAGACAAGCCCTGCACTTTCCCATTATGCTGAGACTGGACAACATATGATAAATAAAGCTACCTCTTTCAGGACATGACAATTAACCAAAATTTTTCTTTTCATTGTCCCCTAATGGTGTCATCGCCCCCAGGCAGCAGGAAGTATATTTAAGGATACAGCACCTACATT
Organism: Myodes glareolus; assembly: GCF_982192425.1. Lineage (NCBI taxonomy): Eukaryota > Metazoa > Chordata > Mammalia > Rodentia > Cricetidae > Myodes > Myodes glareolus. The sequence continues at coordinate 21,605,927 of NC_142038.1, forward strand.
CCCAAGAGGTGGGATGGGTGGTTTCTGGTTGTTCAATGGATTATAGATATTTGTCATTGTTTAAGGGGGTTGATTACAAGTTGCTATTGGTTATGTCAGGAGAAAAGCTGAGCAAATAATATTAGATTCAGAGTTCTTGTTATGAAAAATGGGGGATACAAATATGATAGGATAAGAGGATAGATTATTGAATTTACTCTGAAAAGAAAAGAAGATAGAGAAATGATAGGATAAAAGGGTAGATTATTGAATCTACTCTTTAAAAAGGGAGGGTATTGATATGATATGATAAAAAGGTAGATTATTGAATCTACTTTTAAAAAAGCAACTCTTAGTTTTAAATGTTTTGCATTGGATTGGATTTTTGTATATTAGATACAAATTTTGTATATAGATACAAATTTGAGATTAATTTTGTTAGAATATACTGTTTATACATTTATACCCTTATTCAAGGTATTGTACCTGTACAGCTCATTTAACAATGTAATGCAAATTTCTAGTCCTTGAAAATTATCAATACCAACTGGTTAGGATAATAAGAAAATGCAGCCTAGTAGTTAATCACCTACTAATCAGTTGAAGTTTGACTAATCAAAGTTAATCAATTGAAATTATAGCCACATTAGGTATGTTTTCAAGGTCAAACAAAGATATATTTTGAAAAGACAAGTCATCTTCAAACACTTCAGAGATTTACAGAATATGGCATTTAAGATGTTTTAATAACATAGGCTCTTTTTTTATGAAAATAAGACAAGTCTTTTCCTGGAAGCACCAATCTACTTCAGAGATGATGGACACTTAAGAAACTCCACATGGAGTTTACTTTCTTTGTGACAAAAGTAAGTCAATGGGCAAGAAAGTATCACTGCCTTGACTGCTGACAGTATGTTGTCCTAATTGGACAAGCAGGACATACAAAAAAAGCAACTGCCAAACATTGTCAAGACCAGGAGAAACAGTCCTTCAGAATATACTGCTTCACAAAAAGTCTGTAGGATATGCTAAGCCTATAGGTCAAAGATAGATGTACCAGCATTGCAGAAAAACCTTGGGTGACTGTCCTGGCAGTCAGTTGTTTTTGTCATTTCTCACATTTTTTTTTTTGAAGTTGCTTGCTTGCACTTTCTGCTTACACAATTAATATTATTTCCTTCTTTGGTCTCTGAGGGAGTTGAAGGGTACATAGTTATAGCTATAGTTTTTCTTGTTTACTAGAAGCAGATAAGAAACTCACAAAAGAGGCGTAAAGTGTATAAGGTTGAAAGATACCAAAAGATAGTTTTGGATGGTAATGCAAGTTATGAGAGAAAGTAAATTAGGTATAAGACTTTGGGCTCACCAAGATAGGAGAGATAATGGAGTATTCTCTCTGAATTTGTTAAATGCAAATGGACTAGACATTGTTGATGTACTTATTGCCTGTATATATTGTATATAGTTATTGTACTTATTATAGTTTTATATTAGTTATAGCCTTCTTTTATTTTAGACATAAAAGGGGAAATGTAGTGATATTTTATTTGTATTTTAATAAATAAGGCTTCCCTGAAGATCAGACTGAAAAGCTAAGACCCTAGAAGCCAGAGAGTGGTGGCACACACCTTTAATCCCAGGACTCGGGAGACAGAGGTAGATGGATCTCTGTTCAAGGCTACCCTGGGCCACACAAGCTTGATCCAGAAACAGAGGTGGTGATGGTTCACACCTTTAATCCCAGTGTTTGGGAGACACACACCTTTAATCTCAGCACTAAGGAGGTGGAGACAGGAGGGATATGGCTGCACAGAGAGAGGAATATAAAGGTGCAGAGACAGGAACTCACTGGAGTGTAGAGTCTGAGGTTTGGTGGAGACACAGTATGGTCTAGGCAGTTTGAGTATCACCCCTTGGGTCTGAGCATTGGTAGAGGTAAAAGGTCTCTTTAGTGGCTTACTACTCTGCTTCTCTGATCTTCAGCTTGAACCCCAATATCTGTCTCTCATTTTTATTATTCATGCTACAGGAGAGTAATCAACATATCTCATATAGGCAGGACAGATGAAAGCATTAAGCACTGCTCTTGGAGTATATAAGAAGTGCTTCTGAAATCGAGGGAGGAAGGGAGTGTGGAAGGGAGAGAGGGAGAGGAACAGAGAGAAAAAGAGGGTAGGAGACAGAGACTAGAGAGGATGAAAAGTGGGCAACAAGTTCTTGAGACCAAAGGAAACCTAAGGAATATATTTTTCTCTACTCTATACTCTCCAGTCTCCATTATGTAAGACAGTGTGTCAGCTGCTTGGAGCAAGCCTGAGCAGCAGGCAAGGAGAGCTGACAAGAGAAGAGATTATCCCGAAGGCAGTTTCCGAAGAGAAGGAGCTGCTAATATAAGACACATGGCAGGGCTGCTGTGCAGTCGCCAGTGTACTCAGTTTTCACGGACTATTTGCTTTCTTCCAATCTAATAAATGGTGGGGAGCTTTTCTCTGTCACGGCACTGCCATCTGCTCAGCCACATGTGTGCCTACTCTTCACCTCTTACCTCATGGTCGTTTTATGAATGCCAGGAAGAAGCTGTGGAAAGCTAGCTTCATGTATTCTAAATAAAAGTCAGGTGCAAGAAATGAATTTATACTGGCACTGGCGTTCATAGACTCATAGATGTGGAACCGCAGGCAGGCTGCCCAATTCTATTATCCTTCTATTGTTATGCAGAGAGGCTGCCATCCACATAGGATCCCTTGGAAATGCAGGTAAGAGATTGAGTTTTGGAAGTACCAAAACATTTCATTAAAGTCAATATCAAACATAAGATATTGCCTGGTGACCCATCTCAGATGACTTCACAATGTTGAAAGCTGTGTTTGGAGAGTCAGAACAGCTCTAGGGACTTAACCGCAGTTCCTATAAAAACGATGCTATGTATACATAGAAAATTGTTATTACAGAAAATAAGCATGTTTTATAAATCATGACTAAAGCTCTGAAATGATGACTTTTGTTTTTACAGATTTCCAGTGGAAGCAAGCATAATTAAAGTGAGAATATAAACAAACTTGGTCTCATAAGAGTCACCAGAGGAAGTTCTTATCCACCATCCACTTTCTCGTTTCTGCCCCTCTCTTTGTTCTTCTCCGGCTCTCCCCTTACTTCAGAATAACCATTAAATTATCACCTGTATTAATGATGAACAGTTCTATTTATAGATACAGACAGACAGCTAGCTTTTCATGCTACCTTTTATTTATGTACACCTTACAGTGAAGGGTTTTTATTTTTTTCTGTACTTGAAGTTCTGGATTTCAAATGGTCAGATCTTATGAATACTTTCCCATCCTTGGCTGCATCTGATGAGTTAGATTGACAGCCTTTATATGCCACTTTGAAGACTTTTTCAGGAATCAGGAAATATAGCCTTCATGACTGCCTCAGTCTGTCCAAGAAACCCTATTCCCATAGATATTGATGATCTGGGTCTATAGTGCATGTCTGTCCATGAGGCAGTATTAGTGTCTATGGTTACTGAACATGTTTCTGTGTGCAACGTATATTAACATTCAAACACTTGGCACATGAGTTAATCTCTAAATCTATGGGCTCAGCCCCCTTAAAAATCCCTTTCCTTTTCAATGCACATCATTCCCTGAGTGTACTTTTGACTTTGGTACCTCCTTTCTCATCCTACAAGAGCCACTTTCTTGGCTCCCCCTGTGTTCAAGCTTTGTAGTTCTACCATAATCCAGTGGTGAAATCTTCATTGCTCATTCTGCATCCTCTACAATTTAAATAGGATCACACAACTCCTGATTTCAAGAACTCTCATAACATTTAAGCTAATGACAGATATCTAGCAAATTATGCAACCAAAATACAACATACAGCTTGTTGCATTACCTTAGATCTCCAGCTACTTTTTGTTAAATGATACTATTAGATTTATTTATTACCCAAAGACCACTCAGCTGGTGAGTTGGGCTTCAATCCTAATCATTTTTAAGTCCAAAACCTATGGTTCTGCTCATTCAGATTCCTAATGTTAGTTCAAACTGCCCAGACAATGCCAACTGTCTAAAAGGACTCCTTAACCCTAGGCCCCATGTTCCTATCTCTAGACATAATGGGCATGTGATTCCTTTCTTCTACCACCACAATCATGGCTTCAATCTACAGATGTCCTTTACGGTCTCATTTTCATTTGCTGACTGGTGAAGTTATGTCCTCAAACACTTTTTTATTCACTTTGGGGTGTCTTATACCCTCCCAGCAACTGATTCAAAGCTTCCCATTTCTGGGATAATGCAACATCCATCCCACCTAACATGAAAACAGCTCTCCTTTCACCATGTGTTGATACATGACACACTTTCAAGTGTTTCAGAACATAAACCTACTAATTCTAATGGATAGCTGTTAAAATTTCTAGCTTAAAAGATGGATAAAAATGTCTCAGGTTTTATGATGCCACAGTCAATTTATCATATAGTCTGTGATCTTTCTCCCTTTGCTGTACCTTAAGGGACTATGAATACTCAGGATCCAGCAAAAGCAAGACTGTTTCTGGAGGTCTGATGGCAGTGCAGTTATTGAATTTAGATATCTATGTCGGTGCAGATGTGTATGAATGCCATAAATGTCCTTGGACATTTTACCCTCTGCTTGAAGAGCCCTAAGCATGAGATTAACTTAATTTTCATTATTAATAATAAACTGTTAATTTTATTAAGTTAATCATTAATTATCTCTATTTCCACCCTCCCTTACTTCCTGTGAGCCCCATTGTAGCACAGACCATGCTCCAGTGGCCACAGAGTCCACAAGCCTATCATGGTTGTTTAATAAGCAAACAGAAAGCAAATTAATCATGGATATGAATATTGACTCCCTACCTTCATTTTATTATGTACTATGAAAATACTGGGGACAGAAAGCCACATTATAAAATCCCCAGTGAAATGTCCAGCTGAACTAGGAATGACTAAGTGGTGGTTTACTGTCCCTACCACAGCCCCCGCAGCTCATCACAGTCCTTCTGTCTTTTAGAATTTCCACATATGCAGTGAAGAAATATGATTTAATTCCTTAGAATCAAATAAACAGCAATATTAACTTCTTTATCACAGTTGGAAAAGGCAAGAAAAGGATTTCACTTTGAGAAATGTGTTTCCATATACTGTGATTTCCAGCATTTAGCTAATCTATTTCTTATATGACTATGCTATTTGCAAACTGTTTTTTGAATCTATATCACAGGTTGGCAAATCCATGCAAGCTCTTCTATGATAATTATGTTTTACTAGGAAGAATGTACACACATAAATGCTTAAAAACTTGAACTATCTGAGGTATTCTAATGTGTATGGGAGAAGTGAACTGCCAGGCATCATGATGGATGGTTCATCAGATACAGGCATTGCGTCCAAGTCTGAGGACCTAAGTCTAACCTTGGAAACCACATGGTAGAAAGAAAGAGCAAACTTCTAAAAGTTGTCCTATAACTAGAGGTGTGGGGGCAGTAAGAGAGGGAGAGAGAATTAATAAATGTGATTGAGTTTTAGGAAAACTATTCTCCTTTTCAGACTCACTGAGATACACCCAGCCTAGATGCAAGCAGGATACTTCACAGGCAATGAGGAATAACTGAATTTCCAGATGTTATATGCCAGGCAATTTTAAAGAACCCTGCAGGTGGCAGAAGCAATTGGAGCAGAAACAGTGGCACTGGAAAAGAAAATATCTTCCATACAAGGAAACCTGGTTACTACTTTACAGCTAGCCAAAGTTCCTGTTTTCAACTCTCTTAGAGTTCCTATTGTGGTGAAGAGCCATCATAACCACTGCAACTCTTATAAAGGAAAACATTTAATTAGAGTGGCCTATGGTTTCAGAGGTTTAGTTTATTATCATCATGGTGGGACATGGTGAAATGTAGGCAAACATGGTACTGGAGTTCTCCACCTGGATCCACAGGCAATAGGAAGTGAACTGAGTCTGTTTTTAGTGTATCTTGAGCATAGGAGACCTCAAAACCCACCCCTACTGTGACACTCTTCCTCCAACAAGGCCACATCTCCTCCAACAAAGCTACATCTTCATAATCACGATTCCTATGACCTTTGGGGTCAATTACATTCAAAGTACTACATTTCCTAAGAAGGAAAAGTACTATTTCTGGCAAGGTCATTTGTTATAGAATACCTAGAAGTGAGGTCTAGTGTCTAGAAGACAGCACTGGGGACAGAGAAGGCCACCACATTCTCTACCCTCAAGAGACAGGCTGCTCAAGTGCATGAGACTCAGCAGAACTAGCAGAGACCTCCAAGGTCTGCAAATGAGTTAAAAAATAGTTCATCAATCATGGATAAAGTCAAGAGAGGGAATTAGAAGCTAGGATGTACCTGATGGCTTTTTCTCTAGTCTTTCCCTGGTTAGAAGAGTCTTTTCTTCCTTGTACCTGTTGTGTTCATGATTTTTTCTTAACAATCTCTGGCACCCTTTTCCTCTCCTCTTTCCTTTCCATATAACTCGCTTTTCTGTTTAATTATATTAATTATTGTTATTTCAAAGATTTATTTTAAATATACAATAAGGTTGGTAAGTTATATGGAAATAGAATAGGTTTTAATGAAGTTTAAAAACCAAAGTCGCATCAATTTAAGCTTTTTAACTCATAATTTAGAAAAGATGTGAAATTAATGGACTTTTCTGACTACTCTAGAAAATCTACAGCAATTTGCAACTAAAACATTTTTTCCTACTTCAATTTAGACATCAAAACTCATTTTGACAGATTTGTCCTGGAAAATTGATTTTTCTGCTTGCAGACCTTGGAGGGAGATTGCCCTGAAATTACCCTATGTCTTAGCATGTTGTACGACAAGATGATTATTAACACTGATTTCTTTCTTTGACCTCTATTTCCAACTTGACTCACTATTTTATAGTTGGATTTCCTTCAAGGCAGACAAACAAACACTGAGTTACCAGTGGATACTTGAAGTATGTATAGTATGCTTTAAGTTTTAGAGATGAATTCAAATTCAATTCATAAACAAGTATTGAATACATTTAAAGACCTATCCATGGGATGGGCACAAAAGATATTTCAGCATTAGAGAAGTTGTGACAATTTCTTATGAAGAACAGCATTGCTAACCTAGAAATTAGGATTACAGAATAGTTAGTTTCGTGTACTTCTTTGAGGAACCTAATGGTGGGACTATCCAAAAGGGAGGACAATGTAAAACTATTCTTGGGGAATAAACACCAATTCTTGAAAGCTTAAAACCGGGAGTACATAGCTGGGTTTGGGGAGGTGGAGGATGGGGCAGTGGTGGCACTCAAAAGGCAGTCATGTGGATTTCTGAGTTTGAGACCAGCCTAATCTACAGAGTGAGTTCCAGGAGAGCCAGGGCTATACAGAGAAACCCTGTCTCCATAAACCAAGCCAAAATGAAACAAAAACAGAAAACAAAACCCTGGAGCACGATGCACACCCCAGAAAATGCAGCTCAGAGTATTTCAGAAACTGCAGCTCAGAGTATTGAAAGGTGTCCTTTCCAGACAGCTCAGCCAGCCACTGCTCCTTCCAGGATGCTGGGCTGGTTTGAAAGCGTCTTTTAGCAGTCTTATTGTGTATATACACTTGCAGGGGAAGGGGCCTAGTAAATCTCGTCAGTTTCAGGGATTTCCTGAAGCAATTGAGTTGTTTACTTCCTCAACTTAATAAGATTCCCTATAGGGCAGATTGTGGTACCTCCCCTTTAACATCCTGTGTCTTAACAAAGCTTCTCTCCAAGATGGGAGGTTTTAATCTCAGAGGAAATTGTTACATAACAAGAGGTGAGAAATCAGGAAATGTGAATCTATGAACATCCATTCTCTGCTTAAAGGAGCAGGAATTCTGACAAGTGTGAAACATTACGTCTCAGCCTCTTATATGTCTTGTTGCTTTTTCTTGTCCTTAGAAGGGTATTTTTAGAAAAAGAAAAACTTATGATTATGAAATTCTTATTAAACTTAAAAATTCATTTTGTATTCTTTTAAAAAAATTTCTCACACAATACATCCTGAATATAATTTCCCCTCCCTCCACTCTTCTCAGTCTTCCCTCAGATCCACTCCCTGTTTCCCTTCAGAAAGAAGCAGGCCTCCCAGCGATATAAACTGAACAGCAACATAACAAGATACAGTTAAGACTAGGCACAAATCCTCATATCAAGGTTGGGTAAGGCCACCCAATAGTAAAAGGTTCAAAGAGCAGGCAAAGGAGTCTGAGACACTCCCACTGTTAGGAGTCCCAGAAACATCAAGTCAACAACCATAACATATATGCAGAGGACTTATTGAAGGCCCATGTATGTTCTGTGATTGTCATTTCAGTCCTCCTGCCTAGTTGATTCTGTAGACCATGCTCTCCTGGTGTTCTCAACCCCTCTGGTTCCTACAGCTCTTCCTCCACCTCTTTCATGGGGTTCCCTGGGCTCCTAGGAGAAAAACACAGTGGAGATCTACAATTTAGGCTTTCTTTCTGCCTAATGTTTGGCTGTGGGTCTCTGCATCTACTCCCATCAGTTGCCAGAGGAAGCCTCTCTGGTGATGATTGGGATAGACACCGATCTATGAGGACAGAAGAATATCATTAGGAATACTTTTATTGATTCATCTATTATTTATCTATCCTAGGTATCTGGGCTATCTAACTTCCTGTTCCTGGTCATCCAGGCAATGTTGGACAGGAGCTTCCTCTCATGGCATGGACCTTAAATTAGACCAGTCATTGGTTGGCTGCTTCTACCTATGCCACTATTGCTACAGCACATCTTGCAGACAAGATAGATTGTGGGTCAAAGGTTGTGTGGCTGGGATGGTGTGCCAGTCCCATCACTGGAAGTTGCCTGGTTAGAGAAGATGACTGGTTCAGGCTCTGTATCCTCCATTACTGGGAGTCACCTAGAATCCTGGAATTTCTACTGTATTAGGTTTCCACATCACCCCCACCCTCACCCAAATTCCCTCCAGTTCCATTCATGTCCCCCCATACTCTCTTCCTCCATCCCATCCCAACCTCCACAACCTGATCCCTCCTGTTCTCATTCCCACCCACTTCATTTTTATTTTTAAATTCTGATAAGAATAAATTTAATTTATGACTTAGTGTTGTTTCCAATAGGATACTATATTTGTAAAATGTTTTTTTGTCCAATTGCCTATCCCTGTGCATGTTTATCTGCATACATGTTCAGAAAAGGATAGTGTACTGTTGTATGGGTGTGTGCAGATACAGGTGTGTGAGACTTGAGAAGACAAGAAGAGCCGTGGAATCTGAGAAGGTCCAAGCTCTTAGGTTTTATGATACTCTACATGAAGCTTGTGTTCAGGATGCATGATAGCCACATAATGACCTCAAATGCAAAGATGAAGATGCTTAATTCAGGCAATCTAGAACTTCTAGTGGAGCTTCACTAATTGACTAAGATTAAAACAAAAAGGGGATATATTAAATTATAACTGCAAAACAGCTCACAATGCTGAACATGAATACCAGCACATTTTAAAAACTCTAAAGGGAGAATATGTTTGTCCTTATTTTTATAAAATGTAAACTGTAACTACCTATCTTCTTTGCAATGGGCAAGAATTAGGTAGCATAGAGCAAGTAAAAATAGAAAGCAAGTCTATAAAATGTCTTTTATCTCCCACAGAAAACTACATGATGACTTGGTTTAATTCTTTAATTATAACAATATTAAGTAAAGTTCAGAAAACCCCATAATTTTTTTCTTCCTGGTAGAGAGACTGTAGCCTGGCAGTGTAAGTGCTTGTGGTGAATTAATCAAGAATTACACAAGCAATAATAGTACGCTAAAGATTTTCTTTCAAGGGCACCCTCATTTTTCTGTCATGTCATTTCTAAGGGATGCTGCTCTTGATGGTGACACATGGGGACACTGTGACCTGGCTGGCTTTCATGTCAACCCTATCCTGATTTGTGATACACACATGCCTAAAAATTATGGATGGCTCTAAATCTAATGAGTTGGATTTAAAATGCTAATGTTCTGAAGAAGTTCATGCTTCACACATCACTTCTAAGTAGAATCCACTACAGACGTGCAATAAAAAGAAGATATTTGAAAGAAAATGTCACAGCAAACAAAAGTATCTAGCTGCAGTGGATCCTTAAAAAAGTGTTATATTAATATTGGTGTCATTTCCGATGGGCATTGTTATAAAACTGTTTTAATGAATGATTTATAACTGTAATATAAATGGAATCATGGTAACAAAGGACAGATTATATTATTATTATAAGGTTTTGCCACTTAAAAGCTAATATGCATTTCAACTTTTCAGTTGAAAAAATACTAATAAGATATATTTATTACATGGAATATGTAAAAAAAATACAACTACTATCCATTTGACATACGCAGATATTTTCTCCTTGACACTAAAGGAAGGTATGGTCTTATCCATTCTTCCCACATACCTAGTACCAAGGAAACAGGAGTACATTCTTTGATGCAATCTTAAGGGATGAAAAGTCTTAATTTAACCATCACTGCTGGCTCCTCTTGTGGGCTGACTTTTGGATTTCTTATAGCCTTGTAAGACAAAAATCCTAACATACATACAATTGGAGTCTCATGGAAGAAAAAATCAAAGAAAGCAATCTTATAAAAGATACAGGCAAAGAATGTTACAAAATTGAAAAAGGATGGGTAGCCCAGAGTCAAGAGGTGCAATGGTTAAACCTGGAGAGGTGGCCCAGAAACACCAATGTAAAGCTTGCTGTGGTCCTACATATGCCTGTAACCAGGCACTGAGTATGCCTGTGTGACCGTGGGGTGTGTTTCTACCAAGTTCCTAGTCTACTTTTAAACAACTCTTATGCAAGCCCCTAAGAAAGACAGAACCATTTTTTTCTCATATCTGTAGCATTTGTACAAAGTGAGGTCACGGACAGGACCACAGAAACTAAATCCAATCATTTATGTTCAGAACTGTTGGCTTAATCTTTCTCTCAAATCCCCTATCCATTTCTGTTTCCCACCTCGGTGAAATATATCCAATTTCTCTGTTAAGTGATTCAGAAATGTAAAATTTTAGATTCTTCTTTTCTAAAATGCTTGTCTTACAGTGTTGCACAGATTTACAGATTTTCAGAGGTTTAATTTGTTCAAGTATCAAAAACTTTTAAATGGTTAAAATAACAACATATGCTAAATTACAGAGAAATGTGAATTGCATGTAGAAATCTGATGAAAATTCTCAGAATTCCTTTGTTGGCATCACTACATTAAAAACAGGGTCCAGAATTATGCATGAGGGTATAATTGTGAGCACACAGGATCCATACAATGTTTTTTGCGTATCTCCTTCTATGTATTTCTATAAACATATTATTTACTATGAACATTAATAAATTTCATTGCTTTATTCATTTTTACTTATAATTCTCTAATTGCTTGATTCATTTTTGATGAGCATCTGTTTTCAATTTAATAAAATGGTTGATTTAAAAAATAAGCTACATACATATTTTTAAACCCCAATGTCTTAGTCAGGGTTTCTATTGCTGTGAAGAGACACCATGATCACATCAATACTTATAAAGGAAAATATTTAATTGGGGTGACTACTCATAGTTCAGAGGTTCAGTCCATTATCATCATGGTAGGACATGATGGTGTGCAAGCAGACATGGTGTCTGAGCTGAGAGTCCTACATTGTGCAGGCAACAGGAAGTATTCTGAGTGTCACACTGAGCAAAACTTGAGCAAAAGAGACCTCAAAGCCTGCCTCCATAGTGATATACTTCCTCCAACAAGGTCACATCTACTTCTACAAGGACACACAACAAGGCCTAATAGCTCCACTCCCTTTGGGGTGGGCATTTTCTTTCAAACTAGCCACACCCAGTACTGATGAAATTTCCCAGGATATCTAACAACAAATATTATGAATGGGATCATGACTTGTGAATAAAATGCAGTAAATCACTGTTAGTGAAGGGTCACTGGCCCACTTGAGCACATTAGTGAAGAGACACTGTTAGGGAAGAGACACTGGCCCACTTGAACACGTGGCTCTGGTAGGCCTTATCCTTCTCCTCCATTCCCACTGCCCTGCTAAAGCCATTAGACTACATTCCTAAGCTGGCCACCAAGGTATAGTCCCTTATTTGACTACTTCTTCCTCTTCCTGAGGCTGACTACCAAAGGCCAGCAATCAGAAGGCCCCTTCGGTTCTCCTAATTAACACGCCCAGTTAAAATTAAATGCCTCATCCTAACACAGGGTTTCCCCTTTCCCTTTATAAACGGCCATTTGCCTACATGCCATGTCTGTCTCCTCTCTATCCAGAGGCAGCCCTTTGTCCCTCTGGGACAAATTATCTCTTTCTCTTATCCCATTTTTTGTCCCCCTTTCCCTCATCCCCTATGTCCTTTACCACTACATCCTAGCCTGTTCTAACACAGACCTCCCCTTTTTCTCGTCTTAAGAATGGCACACACAAGGTCATTTGCTGCTATTTTTTCTGCCTGAGTCAGAAAGCAGCCACTTAAACTTTTTTCCCCTGCTCAGTAAAGGATCTCTCTATAAAAGCAGGTTTTTGGGTAGGGTTTGTGCCCAATCCGGGGTCTGGATGGGAGCCTTTGCTATGCGGGAGTCCCCTTCAGTTAGTGTATCAAGGAAGACCTTTCCTGGGGAGATATGACACCCTCAACTCTACTGATCTAAATAGGGAGCCCATGATAGTCCAAAGTCAAAATTGCGCCGAGGTTCAAACTGGTGACCCAGTGAGTTTATTGGGTTACTTACAGGAGTATGTGTGAGGAGTTATTGACTCAGAAGCAGCTGCAGGACCAAAACTGCTGTCAACTCACAAAAGCTGGAGCTTTCTGGACAACTTGCAAGCAGCTCATCAGGTTGGAAAAAGCCCTCTGTGGCTCAACAGGAGAGTCTCTGCCCCAGCATCTGTTTGCTGCATCTGTAGCCCTGTGGAGGAGCCCTGTGACTCTCCTGTCTGGGAGAGGGTCTGTTTTCCCAGAGAGGTGAGGTTTGTTTACTTCTGGAGTTTGGGGACCTCCTCTCTACTTTCTGGAGAGAATGTTTCAATTCTGAAGAATCTGCTCTACACCATAGTATCATCCATAAGTCATGGTAGCTCATTCCAGGATACTGGTATCATATGGCTAATCACACATTCTGCACAATGTATTTGCTGATAACAGAAAGGAAGTCTCAGCAAGAATAATCAACATTGTGGTTTTGAAAGTTCTTCAACACAGAAGTTGAAAGGGGTCTTGTGAAAAAAAATAGATTCAGATAGTTGTTATTTTGCCTCCGAACAACATGTACACCCTTCACCTGTGTAGGTATTGATAAGTGGTAACTTATCAATAAAGAAAATCTGTTAAAAAACAAAACCAAAAACAAACAAAAAATACTTTCTAACACAGTGGCTTTGCAAAACCTTCTCTGTGTCCTTTCTTAATGCTGCAGGGTCTTCCCAAGCATGAGCATAGTTAATTTTCTTTTATCATCTTTAGAAAATATGAAGTTGCCCATTTTAAAGTCTAAATAAATATCATGAGGGAAATGGACTGGCAACCCATTTTCCACTTTGTAAAACGACATGACACATCTATTTTACAAGAAGTTGCTACTCTTATTTTGAGTCTCCTACGAATGGAGATAGTTCCCTCTGGCCTATTTCCTTCATGTTGGGTTCAAGAACTGATCATTCTGCTATAAGCATGCAGTCCACAGAGTTACATCTGACAGAATTTCTTTATTGTAAAATACATAGAAATCTCCATCTCATTTATGCCTTTGAAAAACAGAGACTAGCACAAATCTTAATGCTGCCATTTATCACTCTAATAAATGTACAGAATGCATAGAGCATCGATAGATAGATATTTGATAGAAATGCATCCTGATAGTGGTGGTAACCACTCATCAAGCATACCCCAGAAGAGGCAGAAATGGCAAGAACTTTAGAATTAATAGCCAGAGAAATCTTTGACAAAGTTTTACTTCCTTAAGCCAAGTAGTATTTCAGAAAACAATGCCTGATATCACTGTTTCCAAATTCAAAATGACAACATTATTTTGCCAATAATCACAGATTTGTGAGGCTTTTTCTTGGATTATGAAGGTAGATTTATTTGTTTATGAAAACTGTAGAGTCAGACAGCTCAGATGGTGTAATGTTGTATGGTCATTCATGATATTTCTGAGTCAGGAAACGTGCACCTGTGAATAAAACCATCAGTCAAGTTGGCCTTGAAGGTGGCCAGACTGTACACCATGGACGCTCATTCCTTTAATCATCCCAACACAATTTTCCTTAAAAGGAACAAAGCAAGTTGCAAGATGTACTCTTGTTTAATAAAAACTTGTTCCATACCATTTTTCTATAGTGTTGTCTGTGAACCTATTCATCATGCATTTTCAAAGTGAGCTTATTTGCACAAAAATAAAATACCTTGACTAACAAAAGCAGAAAATGTGAGTTCTTTCAGAATACAAAGTCTCTGGAGTCTACATGTTATCCTTAAAGAAAGAGCATTAGACTAACTCTGCAGGGAGAGGAGAGAGGTGGGATAGGCCTTGGAAATAAAGAATACATATTCATGTCACAACATAAATCAAAACCAGCAATGACCTGAATACAGGCATGCTTTTGTCTTTGTAGAATGCTCATTCATAATCTCTTCAAGAAAATTTTCATATATAATTTTTTACGTAAATAAAAATGTGAACCTAGGAGTTTCCAAAAGGACTGATAGTCACAGGTTAAGTTGAAAGCAAAATCACAGAGCTGGGCGATTCTATTTCATAATTCCCCTTTATTTAATCTTTTTTATACCAATCTCTCATCATGGTCAATCGCTGAAGAAAAAACTCTTCGGGAAACGGTGGAAAAAAAGAAAAGGGGAAAGTTGAAGAAAAAAGACTGAAGCCTGGGAGAAAGTCAGGAAAGGAGGTTAAAAGAGGGGGTAAGAAGTGTTAGAAATATTTTCTAAACTGAGCTCTCTGTCGACGCAAAAATCCCAATCATGCCGAATCAAAACAAGCTGAATTAAAAGATATCCATGTTTAATAGGACTCCTGTGCTCTCAGGTGGTCTCGAGGGGAACCAAGAGCAGTTTAAATAGACTGGGGGGTGGTCCTGACCTCCTCTGGGGAGGGGTCAAGGTTTGGCAGGCTACCTCGACCCTCCTTGGGAGATATCAAGGTGTGAGGGGCATAGAGGCAGAGTCTCCAAAGATGGAGACCAGAGACCTGGATTTACAAGAAGTTCACCAGAAAGAAAGGAAGAGTGAGCTATTGTTCAGGGATAGGAGACCTCTTTTTGGCTCACTGTTTATGCCTAAAAATTTAGCAATATACACGGGCAAATGCAAACCAGATTCCACTTCCAGCTAGTGCCTGTGGTTTTGGTGGCTGTGTTAATGTTTTCATTATAGTCTCACCTGTCAATGCCAAATGAGTCAATATTCACTGGGTAAACAGTCCTACGTAGAGAAACACGTTCTTGATCAAAAAGACTCTGATAGGTTGCTCCCTTTACTTTGAATGTTTCTGCCTGTGTGTGGGTATATGTGTGTGAACTTGTGTGTGTGTGTGTGTGTGTGTGTGTGTGTGTGTGTGTGTGAGAGAGAGAGAGAGAGAGAGAGAGAGAGAGAGTACATGTGCACATTATCTGCACACAGAGGCCAGAGTCGATGTCAGTGTTCTTCTTTAACACTCATTGCTTAGTCTTTCAAGATGGGTCTCTTACTGAAGCTGGAGCTCACTGATTCATCTAGACTAGCTCCAAGCTTCTACCTGTCTCTGCCTCCCTAACATAGGAGTTTAAATGTGTACTGCTGGACCCAGGGGTGTGTGAGTGTGAGGGTCCTCATGTGCACATACCAAGTGATTCACTGACTGAGTCATTTCCCTGGCCCTTTGCCTTTTCTTAATAAGTATATATGACATACATCTCCTCTTTCATAAATGCATAAATGCCCATTAAGTATAAAAGGGTTGATCATTAAAACCTTTAATTCTTCAGGGACAACAATTGAACCTAGTTGGAGAGATTGCCGAGTGGTTAAGGTCACTCACTTTGCAATCATGAGAACCAGAATTTGGATCCCAGCACCAACATCACAAGCTGGGAATTCTGGACACACCTATAATTCCAACTATGATCAGAGTGGAGATGGTGTGATTCCTTGAGCTTGCTGACTTCCAGCCTAGCCATGGAAACATGAGCCCCATGTTTATGGAGAGACCTTACCTCAAAGGAATAGATGTTACCTGAAAGAATAAGACACTCAGCATCCTTTTCCAGCTTCCATGTGCACCCAGGTGCACACATTCTCATACAACATGGACACAAAAGTAAACACACAAATACACTGATAAAACAAAATCTTAAATGTTGAGCCTTTATGCAAATATTTAAAGGTTTATTGGTGTAGGAGGCCCTTCTGTCTTTGTATTACTTTCATTGGTTAATGAATAGAGAAACTGCTTGGCTTAATAAGGCAGAACATAGGTAGGCAGAGAAGACCGAACTGAATTCTGGGAGGAAGAAAGCAGAGTCAGAGAGAGGAATGCCATGGAGCTGCCAGAGAGAGACATACTGAATCTTTCCTGGTAAGCCACTGCCACATGGCAATATACAGATTAATAGATATGAGTTAAAACAAGATGTGAGAGTTAGCCAATAAGAGTCTAGAACTAGTGGACCAAGCAGTAATTTAATTAACACAGTTTCTGTGTGGTTATTTTGGGGCTAAGCTAGCCGGGCGGCCGGGACAAACAAGTGGGCCCTCTTCATTCAACAAGTTTACTATGATCAATCACTTTTGGTGTTTCATAAGCAGTTAATATATTATTTTGGTACCACATCTAATAGCTCCTGCAATGAGTTCATATGTGTCAACATTTTTGACTGATTGCAATGCTGGTAATGGAACCAACATTGTCCCAAGAATGCCAGAACGCAGTAAAGATCACACCACTTTTAAACTTTCCTCAATCATATCTATAGTTTGGATCCATGCTCTGCAGTATTTTCAGAGAGGAGATGAAGCAGCACTGTAATTACTTTCTAGAGCAATCAGATGTGTGCCCAGGAGCAGTTTCCACTGATTTTACAGTTCTGACGTTTAACTCTAAAGCTCCCTATGTGGCTCCTTTACTTAATTTTTATTTATGTTCTCGTGGTATCCATCACGTAGTGCACGGTATACCCGGCATGGGTCATTTGCTATTTTGAGGATGTAACAGCTAAACCTTTGTCTTCACATTAGTAATCACTTTTGAGACTTAGACTGTTTGTTTTAATTATTAATTTCACCAAGAACTTTCTGTTATTGTTATTTTTGATGAAAAAATTATAGATATTTTCATAGCTAATTTTAATATTTCTATGTTAATAGAAATGACATCTCAGGTCATTGGGAGCCAAGACTCACTCACGGGATTCAAATATAATTCCTGAACCAAAGATTTTGCCCAACAAACATATGCAGCATAGAATTAAAACAATAAAGAACTAAAGTAAGAATTGCAAGCTGAATGTAATTCACCCATCACCCAGCAGGAGGATCCCAAGTTATAGTCCTATCTGAGAAACAACTGGGAGATTCTGTACCAAAAGACAAACAAATAACTGTTAGAAAGGGGATAAATATCATCATAATAAAGCCAGACACCCACAGTGAAGGGTCTGAGGATGGCTCAGTAGCTAACAACTTAGCTTTGTCCCCATCACCAGCACTCAGTGGAAAAGCCAGACAAGGCCACCAATGTGTACAAGTCCAGCACTGTGCACAGAGATGACGGTGAGTGAACACAAAGCTGGGGCTTGCTGACTACCTCCTCAGCTCCAGGTTTGGTGAGAGATCATTAGTACTGGAATAATAGGACAGGAAACCACATGCCTTCCACATGTGCATGGGTGTGTGCCCCTATACACACATGTAGATGCAAATTCTTTTTTAAGTTCAAAAGTGTAGTAATAAAGCCACAAATGGTAACTTGAATGAGTGAGGTGACTGTATGCTCATATGTTTGAATGCTTGGTCTCTAGTAGTGGAACTATTTGGGAAAGATTAGAGGGCATGGACTTGTTGGAGGAGGTGTGTCACTAGAAGTGGGCTTTGAGGTTTCCATAACCTATCTCAGGCCCAGTCTCATGTTCTCTTTGCCTCCAGTTTATGGATCACACGAGTTCTCAGCTATTGCTTTGGAACCTGGCCTGCCTGCTTGCTGCCATGCTTCTTGCCATGATGACCATATACTAACTCTCTGAAACTATATGCAAGTTCTCAATTAAATGCTTTCTTTCAAAAGTTGCCTTGATCATGATGTCTGCTCCCAGCAATAGACTGGTAACTAAGACACTTTATGTGTTTAGAAACAAATTATAAGAAATATGCTTACAGCAAAAGAAGCTACAATGGAAATGAGAAAAAAATAACTTCTGAGTTAAAAATAAAGCAGGATTTTTAGAGAGATTTATTTCCACCAAAGGCAATTTTTAAAGAAAGAAATCAATACCCTAATAAAGCAGGTGGAAACTATTGTTTATGTTTTGTTACAAATGGTGAAACTTCAGGTCATGGGATTTATATTAATTTCCTTAAGTCACAATATCCGGAGCTAATCCACAGAACCAAACCTTCTTACTCACAATATGGACTCATTTTGGTCGATATCATTTTCACTTGTACAAAATAAGCTGATATCCATATGAATATATGTAAAATATTTATGGACATTTTAAATTCTTCATATACAACATTAGCTATAAAATACAAGCATTGAGAGCGTCCTTAAGTGTTTCCACATACTTAATTTCAACTCTATAACTAGAAGAGACTAAACATGTCCAATATCTACACATTTTTCTTTTAATTGGGAGAGAAAAATATATTTATTGAGATTAAAACAAAAAGTAACAGTCATGGTTTATTCTTTCAAAACGTTTGATTTCCCACCTGAGTGTACTTGAGTTTAATTCACATGGACACGTTTCTTTTGAGATAAGTAAGAATTAAGTAAGATAAGGAACACATCCAGATATACAGGCTGGTGAAAGAAGCCCTGACTAGAGTGAATTTCTTCAAAATTCTTCTTCATTGTCTGGACCCATCATTCAGCTCTCACAGTCCCAGACGAACTCTGGGTGTCTCAACATTCTGCATCTCCGTCTAGAATTTTTCTCTCTCTCCTTTGTCTTTGTGTTAGTCACAATAAATCTAACTAATCTGACATCTGCCTCAATATTATCAGGAATGGGTTGAATTACAAATTCATATCTCTGTTATCCATTCTTGCTAGATTATAGGCAACCACTTCGGCCAGTATTGCTCTGCATATTTCGTGGATTTTGTCAGGTCCATTGGATATGAATATTGGAATTTTATATTGTATTTTACTTCTGTTATTTATTCTGCACTGTATATACAATTTAAAGATGCATGGAATTTTTATATAGCATTCTCAATCCTGAATTGAATCCTCAATTGGTGCTGAGGGTAGCACCAATCTTTTGATAAAAAATAAACACATAATAATAATAATGCGTACATTTTCGTTTACTTAATTGAAAGAACACAGACTGGAGCCAGAATGCCTGCTGTCCCTCTTGTCCCATTGACAAGCTGTGTTCCTTGCACATAAGTTTCCTCATGTGGGAAATGAAGGTAAAACAGTACTGCCTTGGGTGGTGGGCTGCTGTCAGCAGTAAGTGAGTCGGTGCTGGTTAAGGTGCTCTGAGAAGGTGCAAATCCCATGTAACTGTTCATCAAGGAAAATAAGGTTTCAACCAGGGGCTGATAAGCATCATCAACACGTCCTAATTTGTCTCAGTTGGTTTTGTGGACAATTCCAGAGTTTCAGTGGAAAAATAATGGAAAGAATTCTAAGAATATAAAAATAGTTTCTATGACAAAGGCCATTAAATTACTTCCAAGACCATCAGATTAGCAAGTAGCCCATAAAGATGCCCCACTCATTTATGCTCTCTTTCCTTGTAAGCAGGCTCACACTAAAGAGGTCGTCAACGCCGACTCAGAATGAATAAACAATAAGGTGCCTCTTACACAGGGAAAATTTCATGAATATATGAATAGCTTAAACAAACTCTTTCCCAAGACCTTTTAAAAACACACTTTGAATGCTTTATCTTTTAATGCTATACTTTAGTTTATCTATGGATGAAATACCCCAAATTGAGAACTTTATGTAAGTAATTTAATTTTACAGAGCTACAGTTTTATTCAAACACCTAACTATTCAAAGGATAGTTGGATTGTATATCTGCAACAACAGCACATGATCAGGCCAGTGTTGTTCTTTGTGCTGCATGTCTGTGTCGAATGAGCATGAACAGACAAGAGCAAATTAAGAAAAATACATAAATGGTTCATAAATGTTGGGTTTTAGTAGAACGTAGGATGGATGCAATTTAACTTGTTAGTAAGAAAGAAGTCATATAATTTAGTCAATATACTAGTCAAGTGATCTGGATAGGATTTAGGAATTGAAAATGTAACATGAAGGCCGGCTTGTTGGGGTTTCTGTCCCGCCCAGTACCCCAACAGCCGGCAAGCAACAAAGAAAATCATGCACAAGACTCCATAAGATTATAAACTGATTGGCTCATTAGGTCAGGCTTCTTGTTAACTCTTATAACTTATATTAACCCATTATTCTCATCTATGTTAGCCATAATGGCTCAGTACCTTTTCCAGCGGGGGCAGCTTACATGTTGCTTCTTCAGTGATCTGCGCAGGAGAGGGAGCTCTGCTTCCAGAATACTCCCAGTCTCTTTGCTCCACCCCTACTTCCTGTCTGGCTTTCCCGCCTATACTGCCTGCCTGGCCAATCAGCGTTTTATTAAAATGATTGACAGAATACAGATAATTCTCCCACACCATGAAAATACAAGTTAATTTCCTAATAGGAAGTGAACATGATTTTGCTCATTTACAAGCATAGCAGACACCTTGTTCCTTTAACTTTCTTCAAAATTCTGGTCCCTGCCACCTACCTGTCTTCAGGTGTCTATTGTTGTGATGAAACACCATGACCAAGTTGGGGAGGAAAGGGTTTGTTTAACTTTCACTTTAGTATTGCTGTTCATCACTGAAGGAAGTCAGGACAGAAACTCAAATAGGGTGGAATCCTGGAGTCAGGAACTGATGCAGAGGCCATGGAGGGAAGATGCTTACTGGCTTGCTTCCCATAGCTTGCTCAACCCACCGTTTTACACAATCCAGGACCAACAGCCCAGGGATGCACCATTCACCATGGGCTGGACCCTCCCCCATTGACAACCAGTTGAGAAAATGCCTTAAATTTGGATTTCATTTGGAGGCATTTGCTCAACCAAGGCTCCTTCTGCTTATGTCAAATTGACACACAAAACCAGTCAGTATGTTACCTTACTTTGAATGTTTGAATACTGCAACCAGGTTAATTTTCTGGCCTTTCTAGATTAAATATATGTATATATTTTTTTACATAGCCACCAGGTTAAATGGTAAATTAAGACAGGTGTGCAGCTTAAAAACTTCCAAAGACTTATAAAATAGAGAAAATATAAAATTGGAAATAAGTCTTTGACTGACACCAACAGCCCCCCCTTCCCGCTGCCCAGCAATTATATTACTTTGCAATACAATGTGTCAAGTTAGCTTTTAAAATGAGTTTTAAGGCATCTCTGGTTTATGAAACAAAAGAATTTTAGAGTATTCTTGGTATCTCATTTCCTCCAAAATGATACTGCTTGCTGTAATTATCTCACATGTCGAGAAAGTAGAAAGAACATTTTTAGCAGAGAGAGTTATTCATCTTGTTGCCTGAGATGTGCCTTCAGCCTCTGGCAAGTTAGCTATACCAAATAGACCCTTTCCCCACTGAAGGTCCTATGGGTTGAACATAGGCTCAGAGTTTTGCTTGTGTACTTCAAAGCCGAGTGCATCCACTATGCAGAAAAGAAAAATAAAAGGAAAGAAAGAAAGAAAGAAATGACATGGTTAGTCCTACCTGCTCTCCCCATGAACTTTACCTTGCCACCACTATAGGACCTAAATTGGTCTTCTGGTCCTCACACTGTTAGATTTCAATGTCATTCCTCCCAAAGATTTAGCAAGTGACAGATGTATTCTTGAAGACAGGGTACCAATTTCCCCATAAAAAGGTGTGGAGGCCAAAAAATGCAGGCCCATTTCCACCTTGTCTGACCGTCTTAATTGCACCTTCTAACTCAGGGGGTGATTGCCTGACACTTTTGAAATTAAATAGCTTGCTGCCATCCTGAGGGGTGGTCAGGATATGAAAATGTACTTCTGCTCCTTTGTTTTATAGCTTTGAGGTCACGGTTGTCAGTGTTCAGTGTTTGTGACCTAGAGGATATGACCTAAAGCACTTTAGCTACCTAGAGGACAGAATGCTAAGGATTTGATGTCTCAGAGTTGACTGGGAGTTAACCTTTTGTATCATGTTAATAAAGCCTTTTGTTCCCTTCTCCCCAGTTTACCCTGGGCATAAAAGTTGTGGAAAAATAAACACTGGAGAATTTTAGGATTTCAGTCACTGGAAAGCCTTCCCAATACTTTCTATGTTTTCTGTCTTCTTATTTTTATGTGTCTTCATATTCTTTACTTATATTTCTTTAATTCCCACACCCCTATCCTGGTAAGAAGTATTTTTGCTGAGGCCAGTCCTCGACAAAAAGGAACAAAACTTCTGTCTCCTATGACTGAGGCCTGAAAGGAAAATGTCAGCATTTGAATAAGAATTGTTCCATGTCCGTTTGTTTGCATTAAATGTATGGATCCTGTTTGCCACAACCATCTCGGGGTATATTTTCTACACAGTAATGTAATAGAAACTATAAAGCAAAACCTTTTGGCCATTTACCCCACTTTTAAATTTCTTAAAGTTCTCCCAACAGTAACCTCAGCTGAAAGTGGAAGCCATAAATTGCTATGAGTAGATAAATGTTCTGCTGGAGGAGAGTGGCTGTTAGCAGGGCCTGGGAATGATGGAGGAGTGAGGTGAAGAAAAAGCAGTTAGTAGGTAATGAAGACTACCTCCTAGTGATCCCAAACACAGCGAAAATAGCTACAGTTCAGATCAATTAATTTCAACTCAAATATCTTCAGAGAAGATCTTACTCAGCAACAAGGCTTGACTATGAGGGAATGGATTTTGCTGTGTCCTGATGGATCTTTGCTCACCATGTCTCTGGACCAAAATTCCACTGTAACATCAGAAGTCTTTATTATGTGTCTTTCAAAAATAAAACTACCTGGCTAGAAATGGTTATTAAATATATTTCTTCGTCAAAATGAAAATGCTTACGTTTATCTCTTTAAAATTATAAATAAAGCTCACCTATCTCTTAAGCTCAAACAGATAAATTATTCCTCAGGAGAAACACAGATATGTTTAAGAAATAAAATGTACCAAATTAGTCTTTAATCAAACATTAATTTAAATTTGTACCTATTTAATTTTTTTCAAAACTATAGCTACTATCCTGAACACACACGTTTAACAAGTGAGTTAACAAACAGTGCTTAAGTACTCACACTTTACAAGTGTCCCAGATAGAACCAGTAAGGTTAACATTTGGGGATTTGTGGACTAGCAGTCTATGCATAATTGTGACCTAGCGGATTTATGACTAATCTTCTCCAAATGAGTTGGAACTACCAGGCCATTCAAAGGACTTCCATAAACTAACAAGTATTAGGAATAATTCTTAAGGCGAGCCTCTCTGCCTATGCAAATAATTTCAATCAGACTAAATTAGACCGAAGAGAAAATGCCCACGTTTACTAAATGCGGTGCTCCCAGGTGGCTGGGAAAGCACAGCGAGGAAGAGACAGCGGGGGAGACCACGCAAAACCCAGGGACCATGTGTTCCCTTTCTGGGCAGCAGTCTAAATAGCCTGTGGGAGTGGTCCTGACCCTCCTTGGGGAGGGGTCAGCGCTTGGTGGGCCTTCCCGGAAGTGGAGTCTAGACTAAGACAACTCCCAGGCCAGGAGCTGGGGTGATGCTTCCAATCATCCCAGGCTCCTTGGATATAGGAGTATCAGGGGGCTGGGATCTCACTTTTGACCAAATAACAAGTATTAAAAAATTATGAATGAAAATAAAATCACTTAAATTTCGAACTTTCATCTTTTTGTTCCCACAACTCTGTCTTCAGTGTGCCCTGAAACTATAAGATTTGAGATATGCTCCAACTGTCGTGAAACTAAGAAATGCTTCCAAAACAGTTTTTTGATAGATTTCATTGTGACAGTGTGTAAGATATAACACAAGCTACAGCACTGTTAAATTATATGATGCTACTAAAATGAAATGGATATAATGGCTTGCTGTTTTTGAAAATCCACAAGCACACCAATAAATCAAAATTTTTGTTTTTCCAATTATTTGTAATTAGAAAGACAAATGAATACATGTCAATAGCGCAGTATTATCTCATTGCCTACTGTGGCATATTAGCAAGCACACATAGCTTGCTATTGTTGCCAGAAATTCCACTAGTGCTGCCAATGACATTTTCCATTAAAACATCTAGCCGAGCATAAATTAGATTAGAGCACTGCACTCCTTGCACAGTTTGCTATGATTAACAGTGAATCCTCACTAATTGCAAATGATTAAGAACATATTAAGTGGCTTCTTTTAGCGGCCCGTGGGACCTCATTTGTTTTAACTATTTCTAGTGCATTGTCTTCCACGTTTGAGAGGATGTGGCAGACAAGTAATTTATTCTCAAATCACACTATTTATAAATATGTAATAAACATTGTATAGTAAACTACAACAATGGAGCACAAGGAAACAGATAATGTGACTTCCGTCTCAGGGTCATTCTAGAACATAACCTGCCATTTTTATTCAAAATTGTAAACTAGTAGTACTAACTAGTGTTAAAATCTGGGCTGCTGAGGGAGCCCAGTGGGTAGAAGCATTTCCATGAAGCCTAACAACCAGAACCTGCTCCCCAGAAGCCACACAGTGGAAGTAAGGAACTGACTCCCAACAGTTAGTTGTCTTCTCACCGCCACATGCCCACTGTGGCAGGCATGTACACACAACACATTAAATGAAAACTGAAATATTGTTCCAGAGATCTAAAAGGCAATCTAGGGTTGGAGAGATGGCTCAGCGGTTAAGAGCATTGCCTGCTCTTCCAAAGGTCCTGAGTTCAATTCCCAGCAACCACTTGGTGGCTCACAACCATCTGTAATGAGGTCTGGTACACTCTTCTGGCCTGTAGGCATACACACAGAATATTGTATACATAATAAATAAATAAATAAATAAATAAATAAATAAATATTTTTTTAAAAAAAAGCAATCTACCCCGGGGCCGGCCTTCCTCCCAACTCAGTATTTCGATTGGTTTTGGTTTTCTATAATGGTCTCCATCTGTGGCAAAGAGACATAACTTTGATGTAGGATGAAGTCTACAGTTAACTATGGATATAAAGACCAATGTTTAGAATGTGGTTAGAGATTGTATGAGTTTAGTAAAGTAGCAGGTATAGGTCTTCCTCCAAGATTCCTACTCTCACCAGCACTAGGCGGTCGGCTAGGTTTTCAGTCAGGCGTCATTCCCCTCTTGTGCCATGCTGGTCCTTGTGGTTCAGAGTCGTCAGAGCTAGGTAGGTCTGTTGTTTGCTCCCCTCCTTTGGAAGTTGGCATGGTGCCCTCTGATGCCATGAAAGCTAGACCTCAGGTGGGAGGTTTTCAGGTCAGTCCTGGCTCTGGATCTCTGGACTCCCAACCAAAGCTCAGGAATTATTGCAGAACAGGGGCAGAAGGATTTTAACAGCCCGAGGAGCAGGGAGTTTGCTATGAGATTATGACCCCTAGGAATGTCAGAAGCTCCACCCATGAAGTCTTACCAACATGACTGCCTAAACATGAGCTGAACAGAGATAACGATAGGTATGTTAATGTGTAGGAAGACCCCAGAAGGCCTCAGTCCTACACACACACACACACACACACACACACACACACACACACACACACACAAAGCAGGCAGCTAAGGAATGCTGGGTGTGGGAGAAACCAACTTTGCTGGGGAAGAGCACACACATTGGTTATCCAATACCAAATGGCCAGCCCTGAAGACATATGCAAACAGTTAACATTATACAGACTGAGCTGGTTGTACTTAATACACACCCCCAAACACATGCATGCACCCCCACAAACACACACACTCATATACAAAATGACAATTAGTGAAATAAGAGCTCATGAATTTGAAAAGTGCAAAAAGGCATATAGGAAGGTTTGAAGATAATTATATTATCTTAAAAATAATTTTAATAAGCTTTCTCAAGTGTCGCTGTCAGGCTGGTATGATGGAGGACATTTTTCTCATGAGGCATTGCCTGATGAGATGCTATCTGGAACTTGGACATCAGTGCATAGAGAAAGAATAATTAAGGAAGAAAGGAGAACACCGGCAGGGCTATATTGAACTAATGAATGCATAGCATGTTGATGAGAGGAAGAAACTCATAGGAAAAGCAATGAGGACCCTCATGTAACAAGTTCAGTACATTCATACAGAAATATTTGCAGATGGCGAGATAGTGACAAACAGGAAAGGGGGCTGAAGTCATAGAATCAGCTGAATACCGTACGAACAGTCTGTCACTGTTGAGAGAGAGCAACAGACAGAGAGGTCCCCCGTTCATTCAACTGGTCCTTTCCTTGTATGGCTTTCTCTTCCTGACCTTTTACTTAAAAATTCTTAGATTTTAAGTTTCTATTTCTTAAATTTATCAAATTTTGTTTTCAATCTTTCTCATTATTAAGATATATTTTTCCTTCTTTTACCTTTTCTTGTGCCCTTTTCCCTACACATAGCTTTCTTCCCTTCCCCTCTTACGGCTCATTTCTTTCATTTTCTTGTTTTTTCCCTGTTCTTCCCTGTTCCTGCCGCCTTTTGTCTTATGTGTTTCCTGTTTCCACATCTGTCCTAAACAATTACAACTTCTTGGTATACCCACATTAGGTTTTCTGCTTTCAGCTTCATTTCCAGGGCTGATGTGGTGGTGGATGTTAAGTAGGTAGATTTCTATATCCTTTGGGTTTGATGTTATTACATTCACAGCAGCTCATTTTATCCTCTCTGAATCATATTAGAAATTCAATCCTCAAGGGTGTCACATAAAAACGCCCCCAAACAAAACTGGAAGTGTTATCCAACAGATGTGCAAATCACAACACGGAAATACAAGCTACATAAAAACAAAAGGCAACACGACTCCACCGAAACACCACAGTGTTTCAACTGCTGAATTTAAATAGGTAAAATTTCACATGAGAAGTTCAAAGATGCAATAGTAAAAGTAATCACTGACCTCAAGGGAAATTAAAACAAGGAAAGGAAGTGAACCTAGGACATGGTGGGGGGAGGTCAACAATGGAGGAAAAGCCAACGAAATGGATGGTAAAGTGAGTGATGTAAATTTAAAAATCGGCAACATGGAGAAGTTAACAAAAACAAAATTTGAAGGGAGAGAAGCATATAGAAATGTCAGAACTAAAAATGCCAGGGAACCCAATAGAATATCCCCAATAGACTACACCAATCATAAGAAAGAACATCAAAGGATGGAGTTGAGAAAGCAGAGGGACCACTACACTCAAGCATCACCAAAGGAAAGCAAGAAAAAAGCATGACCACATGTCCTAGAGGACTTGGCTTCAGTTTCCAGGGCCCACATGGCAGCGCACAGCTGTCTATAATTTCAGTCCTAGGGGATCCAATGCCCTCATCTTTCACTGTCTGGGGATCCAGACCAGGAGCGCAGGGCTCAAAGGGAAGTCATAGAGTGGGCATGTTCTAAGACTTTTCTCTCTGAGGGGTTAGGGGGAAAGACACTCACACTCTTTTGATGGTTTCCTTCTTTATTCTCTATTTGTCTCTGCTCTTTCTACTGTATGCTCTTTTTCTACAGCTTATATACCCCAACAAAATCTTTCAGGAAATATAAAAATTACAGTGTGGTTGATTTCTATTTTTTAAGTGGATGATTACAATGAATGCAAGTAAAAAGCAGCATGTTTTTCATATCCCTTAAGGTGATTAAACATTTTATGTATTACAGATAAAAAACAAATTATCCCAAGAACCCACATATAGACAATACAGTTTAGGAAGGAATGATCTTCATAATAATCCACAGGGGAAAATTCCCGGTAGAATGGGGTGTTTCCATGAGACAAACACACTACATTAGAGGCAGTGGGGATCTCCCTATTCACACCATGCCAGATACCAGCAGCAGACAGGTAACGGCACACCAGAAGTAAAAGACATTCAAAGACATTCCAGGGTCTGTTGGTTTGGGGCTTTGCCTATCAGAGTCATCCACCAGGAAGCTGCCCCCTGGTAGGCTGACACCTTGAACTTCAATTGCCACCTGCTACTCCTCTGACATGGCCACTGGCACTCACCTTACCTCAATGGGCAGCACGCATGCATGTGGTGCACATACATACATGGAGGTAAAACACTCATGCACACAAATAAAATAAAAAACAAATATATTTTTTAAATTCAAGTGAAATTTTCTGTGGAACTTAAATGGTTTTAAAACAAAAGGTACAATTAGCAAAAATAAACAAAGAAAAGCAAAAAACATTTCTGAAGAATGCCCAACAGCTGCCAAGCTTTGTTACAAAACTGACTCTAATAACAAGTCAGCTTTTAGCTTAGAGAGAGAAAAACAGAGCAGAACAGAGACTAGAAGAGGCCTGACCATGTGCCATGCCTCACATGTGGTTTAGATGTGGTGTGGGAGAATTGTCTGTATTCTGTCAATCATGTATTTTAATAAAATGCTGATTGGCCAGGCAGGAAGTATAGGCGGGTCAACCAGACAGGAAGTAGAGGCGGGGCAATGAGGACAGGAGAAGGCTAGGAAGGAGGAAGCTCCCTCCACCACTCCTGCCCAGACCGCCGAAGAAACAACATGTGAGCTGACAGCTGGAAAAGGTACTGAGCCACATGGCTAACACAGACAAGAATTATGGGTTACCATAAGATGTAAGAGTTAGTTAATAAGAAGCCTGAGCTAAGGGCCAATCAATCTATAATTTTATGGAGTCCTGTGTGTGATTTTCTTTGGGGCTTGCCGACTTGTTGGGGTACCGGGAGGGACAGAAACCCTAACAAGCCAGACCCTTCATGTTACACAGATGTGTCCCCCAAAGGCTCATGTACTGGAAGCGTGGTCCCTAGCCTGGAATGTTAAAATGTGGTAGAATCTACCAAACCATTCTAATGGAGGAGAGTGGACTCCTGCTGGGACCACTCATGGAAAGGACTAACAGTTTCCACCAGACCTCAGTCAGTTCCCAGTTACTAGGAAAAGAGCACAGATGGCCCCTGAATCTCTTTGGCTTCCTGTCGCCTGTCATATGATCTCTTGTTCTCACCATATTCCCACCATGGTGCCATCCACCATGATGTGAGAAAGTCAAGGGAGCCCTCACAAGAACTGACATAGATTCAACCCCTGGATCTTGGACTTTCAGCCTCCAGAAACAGGAATTAAATAAACCTCCTCATTTAGGACCCAACCCCAGATATTTTGTTGTAGTAACAGAAGATGGGTAAAGCTAACATATGTAATTCAATGTACAGTAGGACTAACACTGAAGAGCTACACAAAAATGAGGACTGCTCAATAAATGATTCTGGAATCAGTGAATATTTATAAATGAAAATAACGGATCACTAATTTGCATCATTCCCACATTTGATTAAAGACTTAAATGGGAAAGATAAATTTTAAAGCTTTTAGAGGTAAAAGAAATAAGGTATTTGTGGCACCAAATTTAAAGGCTTCTTAAACAAGAGCCACAAAGTTTAACCCTATAGGGAAATTATAAATAATGTTTATCTGATTTAAGTTAAAAGCTACTTCTCAGGGCAACTCAGTGCATCACACACGCAGGGTAAGCACCCTACCAGCTGAGCCACAGCCATAGCTTCAGCTGTTTGCTTCCCCTCATCCTTAATATCCATTAAATCCAATGTCTTCTTGCCTGTGCTTCTAAAGTACATCTACAGCCAAGCATGGTAGTGTGCATCTATAATCTCAACATTCAGGAAGCTGAGGCAGAAGGATCAGGAACTCAGGATAACCAGCCTGATTTACACAGTGTATATGAGGCCAGTCTGAACAATACACGGCTGGACTCTATTTTAAAAATTAACAAAATTAATTTAATTAAAGACAAAAGCAAATTTGCATACTAAAAAAGAAAGAAAAGAAAAACCCAGAACTCAATGAAATTTCTGTCAAATTCCAAGACCTTAAGGAAGGACTAACATCAGTTTCTCTCAAACTGTTCCACAAAATATAGAAAGGGGTACACTACTGAATGGGGGACACTTTTGACGAATAATAAGGCATTCTGTAGTGAGTCTTTTTCTGCCCCACCAGCTAGCTCCCAAATAATGACACGGAGATTTCTTATTAATTATGAAACCTCGGCTTTAGTTTAGACTTGTTCCTAACTAGTTCTTAATACTTAAATTCACCCATATTTTTTTAATCTACGTTCTTTTACACAGCTTGGTTATCTTTACTCTGTACTGCCCATCCTGCTTCCTCTCCATGTATCCTGGCATCTCCCAAGTGCCTAGATTCTTCCTCCTCATCCCTTCTCTCCCTGGAAAGAAAGACCTCCTGCCTAGCTATTGGACAGTCAGTTTTTTATTACACCAATCACAGCAATCCACCTTCAGCCAGTGTACAAACATCCCACCACTCATTAAGCACTCAGAGCAAAATCAAGGTAAAAAAGTTACAAACATGCTGGTTTGACTCAATACCTTTTCAAACTTATGATAGGGCAAAGTAACACACATTCAGAGTCAGTGAGCAGCTGTGTTTAGACTGAAAGCAAAGAAGTAGTTCATTGGTTTGTAGTATGGGAAGGGCTGTGAGACAAAAGAGTCAAGGCAAGGTCTCCTGCATGCTGAGGTACCGGACAAAAACTAAGCAAAACCCAGCTTTCAAAAGAGTTTCGTTTCTGAAATGAAAAGCTAGTCAGAAACCTCATGCTTACATTTCAGCAATAAAAAGAATTACAAAGTCTAAATTGCGATTGTAGGGAATTCAACTCCATATTCAATAGGAGGTATTAAATATGCAATATACATATGCATATATACATGTGTGTGTGTGTGTGTGTAACAGTTCAACTTAGAGTCCAACTTTCTATGATTAAGAATGAGTAAGGGTAAACAGAAATGGAGTGTGCTGTACTGTTTGAGAACTCTTGATTCTGAACTTATTTTTTACTGCACTTGATGAATAGTTGTTTACAAAGAAATTGTCATAGTATGTCATGATTAAATCCCCAAGAGGTCATTTTTATACTTATTACTAGTTCTGAGTATGTTGTTACACGAAGCTAATTAACTACAAACCTTCCAAAGATGTATTATAGAACAAAACTGCCTGAAGCCACTCACTGCCATGTTGTGTGAAGATGGGGCCAGACACCGCATTAGGAGAGCTGTCAAAGAGTACACAGCTAATCGCTCAAGTAACAGAGGCATGGCCTTGTTCTGAATGGAGGCTGGCGGTGTAACTGTGGGCTCTGGTGCCAGTGATGGATGGAGGTCAAAGCCAGACCCACGGAGAGAGCAATAACAGGGATATGCTCTTGACCAGAGGATATCAGAGCTAGTGATAGAAAAGGAAAAGCAAGAAAGGCTGGGGCTAGCATTTAGGATGGGGCTAGTCATTGAGGGTAGCTTAGCAATACCCTAGTATAACTATCAGTGGGGTGATCTGTTACTTTAAACAGACATGACAGCTGAGTGTAGACTGGATTTGTACTGCCTGGATTCAAATCCCACACTTACTGTTTATTCTGTGTATAACTTTGAACAACTTTCTTATCTCATCTCCAACTCTATCCCTACTCTATCATTAGAAACCTTTAAAAGTTCATCATTTCAAAGCATCCAAAGCTAAGCATACACCATACACAGGATACATGAGCTAGGATTCTTCTTCCATAAATGGTTCTGCTTTCTAGCCAGGCAGTAGTGGTACTCACCTTTCATCCCAGCACCCAGGAGGCAGAGGCAGGCAGATCTCTGTGAGTTCGAGGCCAGCCTGGTCCACAGAACGAGTTTCAGGACAGACCGCCAAAGCTACACAGGGAGACTCTGTTGAAGCACCCCTACATCCCAAAGTTTCTACTTTATAGACATATAAAGTCATTCAGACACACCTTATCTGAGGTCCTGATCCTTTCCCCTTCCTGGGTCCCATCACTCCTACTTCATGGGACTCTCAGGTGACTTTATCTATTCTGTTCTATCATGGCCTAACGTAGGGGACAAGTGTGACTCTTAGTCTTCACTGTCAACTTGACAGGATCTGGAATCACCTGTCTATGAGGAATTACTCTGACGGTTTAATTTGTGCGGGAAAGAACCCATCTTAACTGTGGGTAGGACCATTTCCTGAGCTGGGGATTCCAAACTGTAAGGAGAAGAAACTGAGCTGAGAGGCAGAATGGGCAGCATGCACACGTGATTCTGTTCTCCTGACTATGAGCATGCTGTAGTCAGCTACAGCATACACACATGGTGCCGTTCTCCTGACTGTGAGCATGCTGTAGCCAGCTGTTTCATGCACTGCTGGCTCTGTTCTGACTGTGAGCATGCTGTAGTCAGCTGCTTCATGCACTGCTGGCTCTGTTCTGACTGTGAGCATGCTATAGTCAACTGCAGCATACACACATGGTGCTGTTCTCCTGACTGTGAGCATGCTGTAGCCAGCTGCTTCATGCACTGCTGGCTCTGTTCTGATTGTGAGCATGCTGTAGTCAGCTGCTTCATGCACTCCTGACTCTGTTCTGACTGTGAGCATATTCTATCTAGCTGCTTCAAGCTCCTGCCACCTTAACTTCCCTGCCATGGTGGACTGTGCCCTGAACTGTGAGCTAAAATCACTGCCCTTTACTCTAAGGTACTTCTGTCAGAGTGCTTTATCATAGAAACAGGAAACAAAGGTAGGACAGCTATTGACCCGTGGTGAAATCTATTTATCATGCTAGTGAGACAGACACCCTTGCAGTCTCCCAGCAATGGTGAGAGGGGTTGAAGAGACAAGCTGGGTAGTACGTGTTTAACAGAAGAAAACAGGACAACCCACGTTTCCCATCCCTCGGTTTGGCACCTTTCCTACGCTTTATCCGTAGTTCTTCTTGATGGGCAGACCGTGAAATGCTGTTACCTTTCTATCTCAGATAGAATGCAAATTTGTACGATGAACAAAACAAGAGATCAGAGAAGAAAGCAAGCTTGGAAATGCCATAAAAAAACTCATTTCTCTCTGAATCATAAACATCGGAAATTGATTGTGTTTCAAATATTCAACTGCTGTTCTTTTGTTTCACGTAGGAAACAATGCATGAGAGAAAGAGCTATCCTTGGGTGTTCCAAAGACAGAATTTTCGACTCTGAGTTTCAGGCAGGAATACTTTGCCAGCCAGCAATTATGTTCAGTTGATTATATCAGTAAGTGGCAGTATTTTTACTATATCTTTCCTTCTGTGCTGTTGTTCAACTTCAAGTTTCCATTCTTCTCTGTTACAGAATGTAGAAATACTCCCTAGTTATCTTGAGGGTATGTCCTTCATTGTTATTAGTTAGAGCAAGTTGCCTCAAGATTTGTACTGAATGTCTAATCTTCTATACCTTAGAATATGGCTGCATTTGAAGGCAGGATCAATCTAAAAGGAGGAAATAAGGTTTTTTTTTAAAAAAGAAGAAGAAGAAGAAGAAGAAGAAGAAGAAGAAGAAGAAGAAGAAGAAGAAGAAGAAGAAGAAGAAACCCTGTAAGAATGAACTCTGTAAACCAGGACAGAAGCCTCAGAGAAAGACACCCAGTCATAAGAAAACATAGTTCCATTGTTTCAGCCCCCAATCTGTGGTATGATGTCATGGCAGCCCAAGAAACAAATATAGCCCCCTTTTCTGGAAACTGTAACTTCCCCCCACCCCCTATTCAATTGGCCAGCCACGCTCTATTTCAGTTCATATTGAACTGTTGAACCTTGATGGGTTGCCCAGCTAGAGCTTCAAATTTCAATAATCTCACTGTAAGATGTAAATTTCTACATCTGGTAAACATCAAGCAATCCTTTGGAGCTCCTCCTGTGCCCCACAATCTTAAAGAAGCAGGTGAAAAAAAAACCCTGCTTTTCTGAACTTTCTGAATGTCTGCAATCTACGGCAGGCCTATCCATCTAAGCAGACCGATTAAGACTCTGTTAGTACTCTTCTAGCTTCCTTTTTTAATCTCCTTCATGCTTCCAGGCTAACATATGAGAATTCTTTGATGAAGAGGGGGTGCTAGCTTGTGTCATGCAGTCAGTGATATTTGTTCATGTCCTTGGGCCGCTTGGGTTGATGCCACAAACTGGCCAGTTTTACACAACTATTTAGAGCAATAGAGTTACTCTCTGACATCCAGTGTCAACTGACCCATGCTCTCTGGGGGAAGAAAGGAAGAATCTAGTCCACACTTACCAAAGTCCTTTCCGTTGATTTGTGTGGTGGTTTGAAAAAGAATGGTCCCCATAAAATCAGAGATTTGAATCCTTGGTCATTAAGGAGTGGCACCACTTGACAGGGATTAGAAAATAGGACCTTGTTGGAGCAGTTGTGGTCTTACTGGGGTAGGTGTGGCCTTGTTGGAGGAAGTGTGTCAGTGGGGATGGACTTGGGGATTTCAAATGCTCAAACCAGGCCTAGTGTTTCTCACTGTCTCAAACTGCTGTCTGCCAATGCAGATGTAAAACTCTCAGCTACTTCTCCAGCACCATGCCTGCCTGTATGCTTCCATGCCTCCCGCCATGTTGACAACAGACAAACCTCTGAAAGTAAGATGGCGCCAATAAGATATTTTCCGTTATAAGAGTTCCTATGGCCCTGGTGTCTCGTCACAGAAATAGAAACCCTCACTGACACAGTCTATAAGTATGACTGCCTATCTTCTCATTTGAATGCAGCCTTTCCTTGAAGCCACATCTGTATTTACCAACAGATGTCAAGGATCTGAAGAAGTCTTAATTGACAGGAATCTACCACGAAGCATGCAATAGGCTCCTCATTGCACACACCAAAGAGTCATCGATAGTTTCCATTTTTAAAGATTCTTCTCAAGCTACGTTATGGTTTGCCTCTTGAATTACATTGATGGATCCGCTGCTTGTTCAGTTTGCAGTCCCCCTCGGTCCTGTTATCCATTTCTATCTAGCCTCTTAGTGAGTCTTAAAGACCATCCCTGTATTATTTGTGTGTGTTATTTTTCTCATTGTTTGACGAAAAAACTAGAGAAAAGTCAGTTAAAGAAAACCGTGGAGAACACACATATCAATAGGAAAACAGAAAGTTCATAGTATATAATAAAAATAATTGACCAGAATTTCAGCAACTAGTAATAACCAATATTTATGTAGGGGGAAAAGTCATTGTCCCTGATAATCAGAGAATTATAAATTTAAAACAGAGATTACATTTCTGTACTACATCGCTTTAGCAAAAATATTTAGCCAAGTCAGTCCCAAGAGTCACCTGCATAAGAAATAGAAAGTGTGAACTGGTTTGACAACATAAGAGAAAATAGCTCGGAAAGTTGATCAGATGCACAGTCTACTTACATGGTCCACTCCACTAGCTAGATATTTGTAGAGCTCTTAGAAGTACATAGACGCATGCTCAGTGCTGCTGTTCATCTAAATCTGAAGCAACCCAAATGCCTAAAAAAGTGAAATAGTGAAACCCTACGAGCTGCGAACTATTCTTACA
This sequence comes from Myodes glareolus, assembly GCF_982192425.1. Taxonomy (NCBI): domain Eukaryota; kingdom Metazoa; phylum Chordata; class Mammalia; order Rodentia; family Cricetidae; genus Myodes; species Myodes glareolus. The sequence goes on from NC_142038.1 coordinate 21,641,832, forward strand.
AGGGCAATCTACTTCTTACGGTGCATCTTTACAACACTCCTTAGCCTCTTTCCCTACCGCTGTGAGAAAACACTCTGGGAAAAGTAAGAAAGGAAAAAAGGGTTTAATCCAGACTCACGGTCCAAACTACAGACCATCATGATGGGGAAGTTGAGGCAGCAGGGTCCTGAAGCAGCTAGTCCCATTACACCTGCCATCAAGATGCAATGAATAAGCACTGTTGCTTGGCTCTCTCTCTCTCAATTACACAATCCAGCATTGCCTGTCCACGGAATGGTCCTGCCTCACAATTAAAATGGGATAATGCCCCCACCTGCATGCCCAGAGACTCGTCTACCAATGATTCTAGATTCTGTCACGTTGACAACACCAAGGATACACTCCTTTAAACATGCTATTTTTCAATGAAGATTATAGTGTGGGTGCAGTCAGGAGAAGCCGGTGGGGCACGCCGAGTGTGTGGAATTCCCATCTTGTCGTTGCTTGTGTAACCCTCCTTCCACAGAATGGTGTATCAGTGGCATTTCTCAGGGTTTGCTCTCAGTCTACTACTCCCGGCTGAGGCCTGTCCCAGGATCATATACCTGTGTGCAAACTCTCATACATACTCTCCCCATGGCTCCCCGCACCTTGATCATACTGTAACCCACAAAGCCATGTCCCATGAAACAACTTTGATTTTCTACCTGCTATCCCTTTTTCTTAGAATGCCGCTTCCTCTCCTTTGTTCACTGTGGGAGTTAAATGGCATTATCTTTTAATAATGTTTGATTGCCAACAGACAGTGAGTCATTTCCCCTCCTGGCAGCGCAGTTTGCTTAGCTGTCTCTTCCTGTTTTCTTCAGATCATGTAAAACTTACTCATATGGCTTCTGCTTCGTCTCCTCTGTGCTCAGAGTCCAGAGATAACTCTTTAACTCCTTGCTTCTAGACTGGCAAATAGTAAGTGTTCATCAATTACTCTTTTTATTTTTAAATGAAGAAGGGTCTTGATATGAGGCCCCGGCTGGCCTTACCCTCATGATCCCCCTGTCACAGTCCCTGCAGTACTAAGAACACCAAGAACTATGCTACCATGCCCAAATTATTTAATCCTTATGAAGAAATAAGAAAACACAAAATTTATTGGGACACTTGAAGCATGTTATAAAGCTCTTTGTTGCACAATGATACAAAATCATCCCAAATTGTTATAAAAAAGATTCAGAAACACATAAAAAAAATTATCCCATAAAAAAAATCAAATGTCAGAGACCAGAATTCTCTGCCCCCGAACAATGACTAATTTAAAGGTAAATTATAATATTCTTACAGAAGATAGAGCCTTGGAAAGGTCGGCTATCTGGTACATTCCAGCAGACAATTATCTTTTAAATGACAGCTTTAGAATATTTTTAATAAAGACTCAGTCTTTTTGAGTACTGGAGACAGCAAAATTAAAAACACGTAGAGAAAAACAAAGTGTTCCCAAGGAGTATAGCAATGTTACCATTTAGTGCCTGGGGCAGGGGTACCTCAGTCCCATCTGGAATACAGAGCTTAACTTTTCCAGTTCTCAAAAGCTGGTGATTGCCACTCACAAAAGCAGGCATTCTAGAGAGAATCTACACAAACGCAGTACCATGACCGGTGCCTAGCGCATCATAAGCATCAATCAATTTCATTATGCAAAAAAAATCAAAAAACTCTCCTATAATATGGAAATAAAAATTGCAGTTGGCTTCTACATTCTTATATTTAAACTATACTATACATCCAATTATTATATATATTTAACTTCAAAAAGTTTACTACAAAACAATTAGTTGCAAAGATATTGGAGAAGGATCACTCATCACTGCTTGGGGGGGGGATGATGTAAGTCAGTACTCCCACTGTGAAAATTAATACAAAGTTTTATCAGAAAACCAAAAGCAGGACTACCGTACAATTTAGCTGTTCTGCTCTATGTGTCTACTGGAAGAAATCCTAGTCTACCTGCCCCAGAGATGCTGCACACTGACATTCATTGCTATACAACTTTCTAAAACAACCAGGACACAGTACTAGCCTAGTGGCAACAGGAGAATGGACAGAGAAAATAATATATATGTATATTACATACATACATACTTATATGTATGCAGATGCACATCCACAGATATGTAGAATGTAGTTACATAAGGCTGAAAGAAATAATTAAATTTCATCATTTTCAGGGAAATCGATAATTTAGAGGTCATCAGAGGGTAATAGAGGCAAAGATAAGCAAAATAGCATATCAACACACCCATTATTTTGCATGCTAACTTAAAAAAGAAATTAAGAATCAAAAAACCCTCATAAGTAACTTAAAAGCAAATTAAAACCTGAAGATTTTCTATAGTGAAGAATTTTCACTTTAATAAGCATTTATTGCAGCAATTAAGATGAGGGAACGTATCCTGCTACTTCTGTTAGAGCTGAATTTTAACACATTCCTTTCATAGGAAACTATTCAAGTGACGTTTCCTTCAAAGCAACAAGTTTTGTGAATTCATATAATCTTAACCAAATAAGCCATGAGTTGTGAAACATTTGACTGTCTGTTTCCCCATCCCTCTGCTAACATGTTGTTCTATGTGGACCACACTCTTCTGTGCTGAACGGTCCCGAGAAGAGAAGACACAAATAAGGCCACTTGTTCTCTGTTGGCTATCTTGTCATTTTCCAGTTCTATCTCCTCTGTATCGTGGTAGGCATTTGGTCTAAATCAAATTCAGGCACAGACTGTGGTTCATCCCATGAACTGTGCATCTGTGGGATCCCGCCATGTAGCAAAAGCCTCATAAAACGAACCTTTGCTGCTCTCTAGGGTTTCAGCCCAAGGGCCCTCAGAATGGCATCTGCACTCAAACACTTTTATTACCTCTCTGTGGCAACCAACAGTAGCTAGAGGGAACCAGTTTTATTTTGTTTTTAATAGAAGCCCCGAAAACAGGTTCACCAGAGCTCGCAGACTGTGTCTGGAAAGCTGACGAGGGATGAGTTTTAAATACTTTACTTTGTCTTGTCAAAATGGTTGCTAGAGAAAGTACACAGAAATATTTTTCTCTTTTTCTTTCTGCTGTTTGATTGTCTGCTTGCTTGCTTTAGGTCTGCCATCTGAGAATCATAGACAGCAAATCATTGTGACCCCACCGATCTGAGCTACTAGATTCGTTCCTAACATTTGTTCTAAAATGTCCACAACAGCTGTGGCCATGAGCAATTAGTGCGACTTCTCGGGTACTCAAAGCCTCCTAAAGGTGCAGTAGACTAACTGAGATGTGGCATATGAAACAGTCTGCTGCAGCGTGGCACAGTGGTGTGCTGACACTGGTAAAATGGGAGACTGGCTCCCCCATGGATCATTGAGTGCTGCCATGCCAAAATCTGTGCCAGGGCTACAAACAGCTCTGTGTGCCATAGACACATTAAAAGAACATCCTAGGGGCTGAGCAAACCAGACATAATGATCCTTTCCCCCATGTTACACAACTTCAGTTGCCTGTTAAACTGTATCTGTGCACATTAAGACAAAAAATACTGAAGTGTGAAACATGTTGAAAAACTGAAATATCATGACTTATTCACAATTAGTATGTGTTGATTCACCGATTCCTTCTTATGAAAAATTTGTCTTGATTGAAAGACAGAAGGGGATCAATCTGGTTATTTTTATCCAGGGATACCTTTGTCTTCTCAGGTCAAAAAATATAAACAGTTAACATTTTAAACCTTTATTATTATTATTATCATTATTATTATTATTGTGTGTGTGTGTGTGTGTATGAGAGAGAGAGAGACAGAGAGAGAGAGAGAGAGAGAGAGAGAGAGAGAGAGAGAAGATCACACACATGCATGTGATCATGTACAAGTCATAGTATGTGTGCGGAGGTCAGAGGAACTCCTTCCATCATATGGGTCCCAAAGATTAGTTAAGGGCATCAGGCTTGGCAGTAAACACATTCAACTTGAGAAGCCATCACACTGGCTCCCTAGACACTTAACAGTTAAATTGATGTTTAACTGAGTCAGCCCCACTGCATTTAGACTACGTCAGATATGTTTTATACATTCTGAGGTGTGAAGAACTAATAGGATTTTACATGATCAAATAATAATGTAAAATTATTCTAAGATGCCAATTTCACATGAAAATTTTGTATGAAAATCTCTCTGCTATAGAAGGATCTACATCACAAATTAAGTAAAATACATGTTTTATTAACTTTATTTACAGAATGTGTTTTAATTTTTCTGGATATGCACACAAATACCAAATATTCATATATGTTTTAACATTATTTATAACTCTTGTTTCCCATTTTAAAAGATGGATAGGTGATTTTTTTCTATGTTTCCCACTAAATACAACTACAAATTCTGGATATATACATAACAAACAAACAAAAATACTCAGGGTCAGAGAGATGATTTATTGGGTAAAGGGGCTTGCAATCATGCTTGAAATACTGAATTCAATACCCAGAAGCCACATGGTGCAAAGAGAAAACAAGTCTCCTCTGAGCCCACATGTATGGAGACACACACAGAATACATAAGCAAATACACAAGAAATAATTGGCTCAAAAAGACTGAAAGATGAGGTTGCCAGACTATCCGGGGAAATTACAATTTGAGAGTGAACACATGATGGATTTTCTGAGGTTTCATTCTGCCTCATGTATTCTATACTTGGACCTGGAAAAGTTAATAATCCAAAAACATCACTGGGTAAAGTCAGGGGGGAAAAGACAGCACCAAAGAGCCTTCTCTTTCTAGCCAAAGAATCAAAGCAGGGACAGCAAGCAGAAGAAAAAAAAAGAAACTTAAAAAAGCTGTTTTACTTCACACACACACACACACACACACACACACACACACTAAATAAAAGAAACCTACCTCAAGGTGTAGGCTCCCTCCACCCAGTGGTAATAAGATAGCCTCTACCCTGTACTGCTGTGGTACGAAAAGAGGCCTACAACGTAGTCAAGACTCTCTCCATCACTTAGCACCAGTGAAGCCAGTCCTGTTGAACCCTTCCCCAGTAACCAAATACCCTTGTCTACCCAGCCTGTGTTACCAGGGTATCAAAAAGACCCTGTAAGGAGTCAGAACCTCCGTATTGTCCAGTAGTAAGGGAGGGACTCTTCCCCATCTCACCTCAAACCTCAAGTTGGTGGATCTCTGGATCTCCATTCTTTCCAACAGTGACAAGGTGGAGATCGTCCCCTCCCTGTGCTGGGTGGACGCCGGAGGAAGTGAGGTGGGAAAATCAGAACTCGGACAACAAAAAGATAATTGACAGATGTTAACTCTGAGATGCAGGGATGTTAGAATTGTTTGGCAACCTTCTGATTGAGTTGTCTCAAAAGCCTTTTAGGAAGCAGGTACAAATGCACTTTAAACAAATTTACAGCTAGTGTAATTACAAGAAATAGAGAATATCAAAAAGTAACTAAAATTTAGAGAATTATGAAAGAGCAGTAACCCAAAGCTCATGGACTTGGGCTAACTGTAGGATGGAGATGGGGCGGAACAGAAGACAGGATCAGTGAGCATGGAAGGAAAGAGGTCTTCCACACTGAACACTAGAGAGAAAGCAAATATATGGAGGAACAGGACCTCAGGGACTCCTGGGACCCTGAAAATAGCTAACATTCATGGTAGCAGGAGCACAGGAAGAGAGAAAGAGCTTGGGGCTGGAACAAAATTAAGTCATGACTAAAAAGTTTTGAATTTAAAATCCTGTCAACTCTTTGCTCTCTCTTGACAAATAACTGATTGGCCTTGATTGAGGCAATTTGATCTGTTCCTGTTAGTGCTTACGTCAGCCTGGCTTAGTCAGAATGTTTATGGCAGTTGTCCTCATGACTTAAAATGACTAAAGATTGTCTGCATTTTTAAAAAGAAGAAAACATATTGTTGATGATAGTATTCTAATAGGCATCTGAAGAGATACTGAGATAAGAAAAAAATGAAAACAAATAAAACAAAGAGTGATTAGCTAGAGACAGTATGGTTTGATACATGTCAAAGAAAAGCCCAGGTTAAATGTTGATCAAATAAATATTAGGCTGCTACTTCCACAGTCTCAGATGTTTTTGCATAGTTCTCTAGTCTACTGGTTGTGTGTTAGATACGATAGTAGCTCACTGAAGGTTTATCAAAAGGAGAGTGATAAGCTGGGAATCAAATCTGGGTCCTCTGGAAGAGCAGCAGGTACTCTTAACTTCTGAGCCGTCTTCCAAGCCCCTAGACAGGGTTTTTAAACACTTAGATTTTTTTTCTTTTAATCTTTAAAACAACTCTGTATGACATACTATACTAAATACTCCATTATCCCATTTTCTGAATGAATAAAGTGAAGCCAAGGGTTAAAAATCTTGCCCATCATCATGTATCTGTTAAGGGGCAGGCCTGGTAATTCAGACATTCTGACTTCAGTAAGTTATACTCTGTCTTGAAAGAAAAGAATGTGAAACATTGAAGACCACTTTTAAAATAACACTTCACTTGTAAAGACATAAGCAAACTAATATATCAGTGTCAACAAATACCAAAGATACTGTTGCAAGTGTTTTATACCAAGCTAATTGAAAACTACGCCTGCAGATATTATAATCTAATAGTGTCAGCTACTGGCCTACAAAATGGGAATGAGATAAAAAACTCTCTTACCTTTACCCTCAGGTCTTTACCTGGCAAAATATGCTAGAAATTCAGATTGTAACAAAGAACAAAGGGGCTCCCCAAACAACTGCTGATCATTTCTAGAACGATGGAAGAAAGTGACAGCGGACCATTCTTTTGGGAGACTCTCTACCAGTGACTTTAGATTCGCCGTGTGGTCGTTACATCATTTGGTACAAGCAGAAAAATCTACTCCAAGAGTTTTCATATTCAGGAGCATACACATTCCGAAACTGGTATAACAAGAATGTTCTTGACACCATGTGACAAAGTCTGATTATTTTCCAGTCAGTAGTGTTTTCCAAGCTCCGTAGGGTTCAGGATATTCATGACTTCATAACCCTCTGCGTAGAATTTCTTTGTATCCTCTAGTCCACAGTAACATATACATGAATAACAGAAATGGAATATGTTACAGCTTTACAATACAGCTGCCTTCAATTAGGATAATTTTCAAGGAGAGACTTCAGTTAAAACGATGATATGCCATGGTTAAATGTGACATGTCTCCCAGAGGCTTAACAGAAAAATTGGACCATTTCCCAAGAGGCTGTCACATCTTAGTGTCAGAGGTTGTTTCATTTTCTGCATAAGACCAGCAGCATATATGCAAGATTTATTGAACTAGAGAACTATCTTCCAAGAACGAGGCAGCGGGGAGAATAAATCTACAGAACAAACTAACATAATGAGGTTTGCTAAATTAAAATGCACAGCATCACTTTGAGTCCTGTGTTATGATTACACAAAAATTGTTTTGTCCATACACAAAGTGGAAATTACTGACAGTAATATTGACCTATCAACAATGGGTAATTTGGATAAGTCATCTCTTTATTACAGAAGCATTTATTGAACATTTTATCTATGTGCTCTAGAAACCCATTGCAGGAAAACTGAAGTGATTATGGAAAAAATTATTAATGTGGCAAACTCTGAGGGAAAAAAACGTGTGTATAAAGTACCACTCGAATGCAATGGAGAGGATGGCATTCGGTTGAGCTGCAAGAAAAACAGTAATGAGTACAGGACCCTTGATGTGTGTCTTATGGAAGTCTGTTATTTAAACAAATTATGAACCAGAGGCTTTTGAAGGATATGACAACATAAAAACATGGCATAAAAGCATTAACATTCTTTGGATTGTCCTTATAGTTACAAAGGATAATCTAATAAATGCAGGGAACTTCTGAGTCATGGAAGAGGATGGAGATGAGAACTGTCATGTCATTGTCATTGGCGCAAGCATTAGATGAAACTTGGGATGCTCTTCTGAGCAATATGAAATTAGTCCCTGTTGTGGTTGTCAGAAAGATCATGTGGAGCCATATAGAACAAGAGATTCAATGCTGCAGTCCCTGAGTCAAATCTGACCCATCACAGGATTTTCTGGAACCTGTGAGTTAAAAGGGGTTCAGAATACCACCATGCAATAAAATAATACACGGTTGAGAGGTGTTAGAATTGGGTCAGTGGGCACAGACAAAGAGCTTAGGCAGTCATGTTGTCATTTTACAATGTCCCCAATCCAAAAAAAAAATCTGGCTCCTGTTTGCTTTGTACTGTTCATCCCAATGTATTCCTCTCCTATTGTCTGTCTCTACCACTAGACTGTGTGCCTTGTTCTGACAAACAAGTTTCTTCCCTCTGAATACCCAATAGTTCGTGGAAAATAAATGGTTTAAGTTTATATCATGATGCTACTCTGAATTAATAATGGATGGATGGTCAATTAAGTGATAGATGGAGGAGTGGATACCTATTCACTGAAGCATGTACATTACAGAATATGTGAAGAGTCGCAGAATACATGTGGAATAATTGGTGATGGAAAACTGCTTATTCTTCTCAATACTCAGGACAGACCATGAAATAGACCCAAATAATATAATGCAACTTAGAAATTAAAGAAATAAATTAGAAACCTATTTAGAGACAGTTACATAATGTGAAGTATAGGAAACAAGGACAATTAGCGTATGCTTAGTAAACACCAGTTTTATTCATTCAGTTGGTCATCAACAAACATGAATTCAGTACCTAAAGTTGTAGCATGATTTCTAATTGGTCTTAATAATAAAAGCCCAGAGTCAGATATGAGGGGGTCAAATTTGAAAGATCAAAGAAACAGAGCAGCCAGTCACTAGTTCTTACCTCTATGAAATCATTAGACCAAAGTGGGCAAGATCCTGTCTCTACAAGTCCTCAGACTGAATAACTACTCTATGAAACCTCAGACTGAATCCTGAGCACCTGTCTCCTCCTGCCTTATATTCCTTTCTCTGTATAGCCATATCACTTCCCATTTCCACCTCCCTAGTGCTGGGATTAAAGGTGTGAGCCACCACTGCCTGACTTTGTGTCTCTTTTAGACTGATTCAATCTCGTGAGCCTAGGGTGGTCTTGACTCAGGGATCTATCTGCCTCTGTCTCCTGAGTGCTGGGATTAGTTAACCTGGCCTCCATGGCTAACTACTGTGGCTAGCTCCACACTCTGATCTTCAGACAAGTTTTATTTGTTAATGCACAAAGTATCACCACATTTCCCCTTTTTTTATCTAAAAGACTATATTAGAAAAACTATATACTTAAGTACAATAAATATATATGATATATATAGGCAATAAGTACATCAATAATGTCAAGTCCGTTTATTTGCATTTACTCCATTATCTATCCTATTTTGGTGAGTTCAAAGTGTTGTACCTAATACACTTTTTATTCTAACTTTCATTACCAATCCAAAATTATCCTTTCATGTCTCTCAACCTTATACACTTTACATTTCTTTAGTGAATTTCTTTTCTGAGTCTGCTAAACAAGGAAAACTATCTAGTATTCAACTCCCTCAGAGACCTAAGAAGGAAATAATTTTAATGGAGTAAGCAGGAAGTGCAAGCTTCCAAAAAATGTGAGAAATAACAGAAACATCTGGCTGCCTGGACAGTCACCCAAGGGTCCTCTGAAACTTTGGGGCATCCACCTTCAGCCTACAGACCTAGAATATTCAACATGTTTTTCTATGAAGCAATTTTTGAAGAATTGTCCCACCTTGTCTTGGCAAGGTTTGGCAGTCACTGTCTTTTGTGTACTGCTTGTCCAATTTGGACAGCATACTGTCAGCAGTCAAGGCAAGAGCACTTTCTTGCCCAGTAGCTAACTTTTGCCACAAAGAAAGTAAACTCCATGTGGAGTCTCTTTGATGCCCATCATCTTCTCCAAAGTAGATTGGTGTCCTCAGAAGTGGACATGTCTCATTGTCATTAAAAAAAAAAAAAACCTATCTTTGAAGTGTATAAAGATGACCTATCTATCTAAGGTATATCTCTGTTTGACCTTGAAAACATACCTATTATGACTACAAGTTTGATTGTAATAGCTGACTAATTACTAATATGCACTTCCTTATTATCCTGAATAGTTAGTAATAATAACTTTCAAGGACTAGAAATTTGCGTTATATTTTAAATAAGCTGTTTAGGTATAATACCTTGAATAAGATTAGGAACATATGTACAGTATGTTCTAACAGAAATAATTTTAAATTTGTATCAATATAAAAAATCTGTATCAATGTAAAATATTTAAAACTTTTTTTAAAAATATTGCTTTTTTGGTTTAAAAGTAGATTCAGTAATCTACCTTTTTACCCAATTCTATATCTCTCCTTTTTTCTCTTCAAAACAAGAATTCTGAATCTAATCTCCTTTGTTTATCCATTACTAATAACAACTTGTAACCAACCCCCCTAAAGAATGACAAATGTCCATTACCCAATGAACAACCAAAAAACACCCACCCCACCTCTTAGGAATGTGGGTATTGTGTTATTAAATTTACTTGCTGCTGTCTGGGTGGTGATGACATCTTTAGAGGATCCTGAAAAAATAAATTTAATTGTCAAGTCCTGGGAGAGGCAGTTTTATCATTTGTTGTCCAGTCTCTACATAATGGAAAAGTACAAGGCTTGTTTCAAGTCCTAGCTAGAGAAGTTTATGAGGCTGGATCATCGCAGCTAGATACCTTGAAATTGTCCTGAGCAGTTTGTAGTCCAAAATCGATCTTTAGGTGGTGTTTTTCAGCTTAGTGGTCTTATCATAGTCCTGGTGGAGTCATCATTGTGGGACCCCATCATCTTTTTGAAGACTTCAGAGATCTCATTAAGTCAGATTATTCTTTTTCTTGGTAATTTTTCTAGGTGCTCTTCCTTTTTCTTTGGATGCTTATTTGTCCAAAGGTCTTTAAATTCCTCAATATGGTTGATTTATTTAACTGAAAAAAAAAAAGCCCCAGACCTAAGTTTGGGGAGGCTTGAAATCTAATCTCCTGAAATTTTTGTTCTCACTTCTATAGCTATTCTATTATCCAGAGCAGTATGGTTTCTTACAACAGGCATTAGGTTTTTAAATTGCTCCGGGCAGGAGTTTTCTTCACAATGCCATGACACAATGGAACTAAATTTGGTATAGCAGCTTGCAAGAGACCCCTCAAGGGATTTTCTGATGGCAAAAGATTACCTTGACTGCCCCTTGGTGATCTACATTTTTTTAGATCCTAATATCTGGCCTTGCCACACGTTCTACATAACTTAGAAAGGAGGGGTGTTCTATTTAGATTATGCTTATAAGCACATTATTTCTAGGAACATCCTATTTATAATTCCTCTTTATGTGACCTTATTTGCCACAATTAAAACATTTGACATTTCTTTTTTTTTATTTTTTCATTCAAAAATTTACACTTCCTCCCCTCCTCCCATTCCCCTCCCACTTCTCCACTCCCCCTCCCTTCTTAAAAGAGGGCAGGGTACCCTGCCCTGTGGAAAGTCCAAGGCCCTCCCTCCTTCATCCAGGCCTAGGAAGGTGTGCATTCAAAGAGACTAGGGTCCCCAAAAGCCAGTACATGCAGTAAAGACAAATCACAGTGCCATTATCATTGGCTTCTCAGTCTGCTCCCATTGGCACTCACATTAAGACAGTCTGGTTTGATCACACACTTGTTCAGTCCTGGTCCAGCTGGATTTGGAGAGCTCCCATTAGATCAAGCACATTGTCTCAGCGGGTGGACCAACCCCTCGCAGTCCTGACTTCCTTGCTCATCTTCTCCCTCCTTCTGCTCTTCAACTGGACCTTGGGAGTTTAGTCCGTTGCTCTGATGAGGGTCTCTGTCTCTATCTCCATCCATCGCTTTTTACAATGTTTATTTTTATTGTTCTAATTTGTGTGTGCACAGGTATCTATGCCATGTATGTGTGTGTGCGCCTGTGGAGTCTTGAAGAGGTATCAGATTTTATGGACATGGAGTCACAAGCAGTTGTGAATCACCCAACATGGGTGCTGGAAACCAAGTCAGGGGCCTTCTGAAGAATAGTTACTGCTTTTAACAATGAAGCAACTATTCAACCCAGAAATAATCATTTTTTGAAGTAGGCTTGTTCTTAATTGTCAAACAAATTTTACTGTAAATATAAATCTCAGTAACAACAAAATACCAAAAGCTAGTTTCTCCTTATAATAGAAAAAACTGGTTTTCCTTGACTGTTTTCATGAAGATACAAAATTATCATACCATGAAGCATGCTGACATTTCTCATTTGTCTACATTTGAATTATTTTATATAGACTATTCAATTAAATGTTAAACTAATAGAGTGGCCTCTTCCTGATGTTCATATGACATCTGGATTCTTTTACCTTCAAATCAATAGATTCTCAAAGAATGTTAGGTAAGGCAACTGTTTGCCTAAATGTGAGCAGGAAGACAAACCATGCTTAGGGAATGGGTTCCAAAGTAATATATTGTTTTACATTACTGCTCAATTTCTCTAGATTAAAGCAAAAATTGAAAGTATTGTTTTTGAAAGTAACAAATTAGAAAAAACATAACTACATTATTTATAGCTCCCAAACACAGGAGACTTAAGAGGCAAATAATGACAGCACTTTAAAAAAAATGGTTTTCTGTTTTCAAAAGGCTGAAGATATACGTAGTCAAGAAAAACTTCAGGCTGGTACTGAAGTACCAGAAACAAAGCAGACTAAACGAGTTAAGTTTAAGAGACTCTCGTCACTGCAAAGTCTGCCTGAACCAGCATCATGCAAAGAAATGAATACAGTGACTGCTCTTGTAGGAAAACCGAGTTAGTAGAACACAATTTCTCATCAGCCCATACTGACAACCAGTCTAACCCCATGTTTCCTGCATTTCCTCCATTCTCGTGTCAACAGAGAGGTGGACATTCCAATTACCATGCCAGTTGACCTGAATGTACAGCAAGTACAAACGATCCTTCCACACTAAAATCCTTGGTATTATTAAGATACATATTTTGTATTAAGATACATATTTTGGTCTCATTGGGACACTTTTGGCTCATTTTTACACTTGCAGAAATCAGTGTGATTTATTTTGACCCATGAAGGTAGAAATATTATATCAAAATTAGTGACTTAATATTAATTTTGTTAAAACTTGACCCCTGAATTTGAGTATTACAAACTAAGTGTACTGTAGAACATACAGGCTAGCATGCAGTTTTTCCTAACATGGCTTTTACTGGAGATGCAGTCAGTCTAAGTATGAGTCCTTTCAGGGGGGGTAAGGGTGGCGAGGGCAACAAAGAAGCCAGAAATTCCCCATCTAAAGTAAGAATGTACTCCAAAATACATTGTTCAGCATTTTTCACTTTTTCAGTATAAAAATGTCATTTCCCCAGATCTGAGAAAAAGCAGAGAAGGGCTTGTGGCAGTGTGTACCAGTTAGATATGCTGAGTAAAGCTGACACTGTACAAAAATACAGCATTTACACCCTGCTGGTTCAGGGCCTGGAGTGTCACAAGCTCTGGTTTAGTAAAGATGGTATCAAACTGCAGTTTTGACAATATGGGCTTCTAAACGCTGCTCTGGAAGTTAGAGAATAGGGTTTTTTCAGTTAGATATTTTTAAATATCTCAACTGAGAATAGTCTTACCTGGAAATGACACTGAAGAAATAAACTCTTAAATACTCAACTTTTCATATCATTTGCAAATAAAGATACTTTGACTTCTTCCTTTTCAATTTGTATCCCCATTGATTTCCTTTAGTTGTTTTATTGCTCTAGCTAAGACTGTAAGGACTATATTGAATAGATATGGATACAGTGGATATATCCTTATCTGTATACTGATTTTAAAGAAAATGTCTTGAGTTTACCTTCATTTGGTTAATGTTGGCTGGGCTTGCTGTAAATCATCTTTATTATGTTGAGGCATGACCCTTATATTGTATTCAATGTTCTATTACTAGGAAGATACACCATGACCACAGTAGTTCTTATAAAGGAAAGTATATAACTGAGATTGTTTATGGGTCAAAGGTTTAGTCCATTGTCGTGACTTGAAAGAAAATGGCCCCCAAATGGAGTGGCACTATTAGGAGGTGTGGCTTTGTTGGAGTGTGTGTGGTCCCGTTGGAAGGGGCATGACCCTGTTTGAACTATGTCACTGTGGAGGCAGGTTTTGAGGTCTTATATATGCTCAAGACACCTCCCAGTGTCTCAGACCACTTCCTGTTGCCTGCCTATTAAAATGTAGGACTCTCAGCTCCAGCATCATATCTGCCTGCATGCCACCATGTCACACCATGGTGATAATGAACTAAACCTCTGAAAATGTAAGCCACCCAATTAAATGGTTTTCCTTTCTAAGAGTTGCCATGGTCATGGTGTCTTTTCGTGGTAACAAAAACCCTGAGACAGTCACGGTTGGGTTGTGTGTACAATCCGGAGAATCTATTGCATGAACTTAGGCTTTGACTTTAAGTAGTATATACAGCCAGTAGAGTGTAGCACTTGATCTGAGTTGTGTTCAGAGAGTTGTTTATCCTACTGTACCCAGAATGCCAAAGACCACAGTGCCTGGCACCACAAGTGCCACAACTTTAGGCTGTGCTTTATTCAAAACCTGACAACCTGAGATTATGGTCAGTCCCCGAATCTGTGCCCCCTTCTTATCTCCAGGATGCACATTCTGTAGGAACGGGAACAAACTTGGCCCTTGCAAGGTTCAGTCTTTTCTTTTGGTCAGATAGCCAGTCTTGTCTCAGACTTACAGGTTGGTGCTTTCCTCCTTAACATTTCTTGTGCCTTTTCCTTGTTATCAGTCTCTCTGTGTGCAACAGGGTTCACATAATCCCTAAAGCACTGAGCCTCATATTCCTCTTAAGGCACCAGATGAGTTAAAGCTTAACATAGAACAAGCAAGTCATTAGCTGCATGTAGACTGCTTTCTACAATGTGAAATGTGTTGAAAATTTCATTAAGAAATGAAATGAAAATAAAGCTATTTCCTCTTGGAGTAGTTTGGAGAAGAGCAAGCCCAAATTAGAAACCTCCTCCTCTCCCCTGTCTTCTGTCTGACCCCAACAAAGGGCTTTGCTCTGTATTTACTGAAGAGCACAGAAAACACGGTATGGGAAAGCAATGGAGGCTGTCTTATTACAGCTTTACAAAGAAAGAAGTTGCTTCACTGACTCCACCAAAGTAAAAGTGACTGTTAGTGGAAAGACCTGGGTATTCACAGAGTATTATAAATGAGATTCCCAAGGATCTCAAAGGGAGAATATGATGGAGCTGTCCTCTCAGTCTCCCTTGCTCAATAAAGCCATTGGCAATGATCAGTTTTCCAGGACAGCTCCTTCAATACAATTTCTAGGTTCCATATTTCTGGACATAGAAATGGCTTGGTTGTTCAGATCACTAGAAGCACTATTCATACCTAAACCATGATACTTCAGACTGAGTGACTTAATAAGGAAAAAAATAGTTTCTTATTGTTCTGGAGGATAATGGGGCAAGAGGAAGAAGTTAGCAGGTTTGGTTTCTACTGAGGCCTCTCCCACTGTGTCTTTACAGTCTTTCCTCCAATGTTGCAAGTCCTTTGTGTCTTTGTGTCCAAATAGCTCCTCTGTCAATTCTGTCCTAAGTCGTCTCGGATGAGAGCCTCCTGTGGCGGCTTTGTTCTGACTTACTTGTCAAGTTAGCAACCATAGCAATGCGATGTTACTATGACGAATACCTGAGAAAATCAACCTGAGGGAGTGAAGATTTCATTTCTGTCACATGATTTCGGAGGCTACAGCCTCTTGCCAGATGACCTCATCATTTTGGAGCAGACCATCATCACAAAAGGACAAAAGGGCAGTGTGGACCAGAGCTGCTCAATTTGTGGCAGCCGGGAAACAGATAGCAAGGCAAGAAAAGACCAAGGATGAGATGCATTCCCAAAGCATGCTACCAGGGACATTATGTCCTCCAAATGGGTCCCGCATCCACCCTTTTCAATAATGACATCAAATCCAGCATTGAATTAATCCATTATCAGTTACATCAGAGCATGTACATTCCAGCCACTTCTCGATGATTGTTATTAAACAAGTAGGGACCATACCTTCAATATCACAAGCCTAAAGGATGGAAATTACATATCCAAGCTGCACCACAAACATATATTGTTTATATAAAGCTTTAAAATTTTCATTCTAGACTGAATATGTCACTTAAGAGTGAGAAACTAAACAGTAAACATCATATTTCTCAGAAGGAAACCATAGCATTATGAACTTCAAATTTCAGATGGTGGCATGGGGATAGGACCTGATGTAGAAGGGACTGAGGTTTTCATTAATTGAATATACAGATTCCTGAACTGTGTGGTAGGAACAAAGACTTCCATTACATCATAGTCCAAATCCATTCTTCGTACACTAAACTTGTCATAGCACTTCTAAAAAACTATATTCTTAGCCGTCTGCAAAATCACAGAAATGCTAACATAACAGAAGCTTCCCATTAGCTGGGAAATCTTTAGGTGGGAGCTTTTAATCACTGTAGCATTTCTCTCTCCATTTTGATGAAGCAAATCAGCATTTGTGCTTCACAAAGTGGCAGATACATAGCATTCTAATTTGCAAAGATTAATTTAGCACTAATAAAAAATTAATTAATTTGGCTCTTGAAGTTAATTGTTAGTCTGTTCATGGAAGCATTACTTGTCTCTGGTGAGCACACAGCACTGAATTTGCCTGACTTTTTCAGAAATGTGTAAATGTAACTTAATATGTTAATAATACATCCAATTGAACAAAACCAAGATTTTATTATATACTATACTAAACTAAAATATTTATGGATTAGTATTTCAGTGTTGTATTGAATGGCTAACTGTTTTAAACAAACCCTAAAATTTAAGAAAAAAGCTTATTCAATAAACTAAATTTTTGATTCAAACATCAGAAAACATGAGGTTTTGTCTGTCACTTCATTTTATAACTAGATATAGATGCTGAATTCAAAGATGTCCATGTTATTTATCATTCCTGAATTCCAGTTCTACTTCATCTTCAGTAGTGCTATGCTTCTCTTTTATCCCAAAGTGGGATTGGAAACAAGATCTTGATACAAGAATTATTGCATTAGATCTTTAGGACTCTACTTAACTAAAATGAAAAAGAAAAACACAAGGATAGGAGAATAAACTTGACACAATTTCCATGTTTGTAGATGATTGATCTTATTAGCCAGGATGAAAAACAGAGGAAGAGTCATGTTCTGTGGTGTGGAAAGATGACTAATTGACTTTGGTGGCATGTCAAATTGAATGTATCCAGGGATAATTCAAGATTCAGTTAGACTTCAGTAATGGATTAGCCATAGCTCCATCTTCCACTAGCAGACACAGGAGGACTACTTCATCTGCAGAAATAATGCCAGATTCTAGTGACTACAAAAATGTTCAGGTGGACTCTTTACATTTATGGGATAATGCACAGAGAAGTTATACTGTCAAATATGCTCACTACAGTTTTTCGGATGCTCAAGAGATTCCCGAATCTCCCTAATGGTACCAAGAATATATCACAAAAGTAATGACTTGAAATACATGTTAATCTTTGAAAGTAAATACCTCAAGGGCTTCCTTTTAGATCTGATACATCATGGGATTGTCGTGCATAGCAAGCAAACACACAGGAGTCTTTATGAGATGTGTGTCTGATACTAGGAATCAAACCCATGGCCTTATACATGTCAGACTAGTTTTCTACAACTCAGCTACACTCCCAGTTCTTCCACTCCAGATAAACAAAGAATAATTTATAATAGAATTACTACTGTTAGTCTGAAATAAAACTGAATAGAAAATTTTAAATTTTTAACAATCCTAATGACATTAATATCATTCAAAAGGGTCAAACAATGTTAATTAAGCAATAATACAATCCATTATTGTTAGAACTGAGTAAATAAAAATAACTGAAAAAATACATGGCACATGTCATAACTATTTTATTTCCAAATGGTCTGTGCAGCAGAATTACAACAGTTGGCTTAATTATCAACCTAACTGTACAGTCTTCATCAGGAAAAATAAAAACATACATTAACATATTAGACATAGAATTATTGGCGCTGACTAAATCTCCCTTGACCTTAGGAATAGACTCAGACAATACTACGGTTATAATCTCAAGTAGTGTCACCTACTTACCAGCTATGACAGTTGGTTGACAATGGCAGCTATTAACTCCTAAGGAGACAGTGTTCATTACATGCGTCAGATACACAGACAACAATACTGGGGTTAATGAGCAGTACTAGTATAGAAATCCTGACATCATGGTGGCAGCTTAAAAAGCCACATCTAACTACAAATTTCACTGTCTCTCCTTCATGCATTTCCGGTGTAACCCACAGATCAACTACTCCCCCAGAACTGATTTCACCCTACCAATGAAAGGAGACCATCAAATAAGTGATTATTTTTTTTTAGACTTAGCTTTTTTTCTATTTGGTTTTTTTCAAACAATTTAATATTTGAATACTTACAAATTAGCGTGCTGACAAAATTACATTGCAAGATAATGATGGACTGGGAATGGCAAACTTGCCTGGCATAGCATTCATTACATGCAGCGTTAGCAGCAGTTTATGATAAATGTTTATGAACATGTAAGCTCACATGCTAACAACGGAGTAGTTGAAGGAAATGCTTGTCCCTGCAAGGGACACCAAGTTCCTTGGTTGAGAGAAATACTAACTACATTGCTAGTATAATACAATGGCTAGTCACCAAGAGCCAGAAGCTATAGGCTTCTTAGCCACACTACTAAAATAAAAAAAAATCTAAAAAAAAATTGTTTTTTTGAGATTTCCATGCATGTACACAATGTGTTCCTAGCATATCTACTTCCCAGTCTATCCCCCAAACACACAATTTTTAAAGGCCAAAAATCTACATTTCTGTGACTCCATTTTAAGGGGTCAGAAATAAAACTAATAAATAAAATAAAACAAAGACTAAGACACAAATGAGAATTAAATAAAGTCACTTATAAGAAACCTTGTCACTCTCTTTACTGATTTTCATTACTGAGGAGATATCAGACACTTGGCGAGAGATAACTTCCTTGTTAGTTCATTACTGGAAAATTAGAAGAAAAAAAACCACCTCAAATATCATGAAATATGTTTACATCAGACTTAATCACAATAGTGTCAATTCTATAGGTCAGAAAAGGAAAAGTACAAACAATTTTCATCTTAGGAAGAGTCAGGACCTTTTCTTAACATTTTATTTTGACTCTAGTATTTTCCAGAAACCAAGGAAAAAAACAGTGGCCCAGAAAGGTCCAATAATGTCCCTATGATCGCATTAAGTAGAGCGAGACCAGGGTGAGATTCCAAACAATTTGGCTCCGGAACAGGACTCTTGGCTATAATGAAAATGTTGAGAGTACTTTACCAGCAGACTCAGGAGAATCTAGACAGCTATTATCTCTGACATCTGCACGCCATCCATTCCAACCCTGAACTAAATGCACCCTTTCCAACACTCTAGTTTATCTTCTTCACTTATATACAGATGAGAGAAGAAATGTGTTTTCTAAAGAAACCTGGGGAAATTAAAAATATGAAGAGCAAAATAAAAGAAAATAAAAATAATATTTTAACTTTAGTAGAGGAAATAACCAAGTACTAATTGAATGTCTTATTTCATATCTGACAACCTTAACATATGACAATGGGAATAATGTCCTATATCTGTAAAAAATAAGATACACATATGTTATTGCTGGTTTTTTACTATTATCACTCTTTTCGTTTTTTGGCTCTTTGGGAGGCCTGCCACCCAACTGCCAAATAAAACACACACAGAGGCTTATTAATACATATAAATGCCTGGCCTTAGCTTGGTTTGTTTCTTGCCAGCTTTTCTTAAATTATCCCAATTACCTTTATCCCCTGGGCTTTTTTCTTTTCTTACTCCTGTAATCTTCGATTTGCTCTTACTCCAGGGCTTGCTGTGTAGCCAGGTGGCTGATCCCTGATGTCCCCCTCTCCTTGTTCTCTTGCTCCTTCTTTCTCCCTCTCCCAGATCTCTCCTTCTATTTATTCTTTCTGCCAGCCCAACCTGTCCTTTCTCCTGCCTTGCTATTGGCCATTCATCTCTCTATTAGACCATTAGGCATTTTAGACAGGTCAGGGAATCACAGTTTCACAGAGTCAAACAAATGCAGCATAAACAAAAGCAACATATCATTAAACAAATGTTTCACACCTTAAAATAATATTCTACAACATGCACACACATTTGTATTTATAGTTTTACAGAAACTAGATTGGCTACATTTTGAGGTGGCATCTGAATACACATATTATCACCCACTAAAATGAAAGATGTGTTCTATAAATTTGCTTTTAGGTGAACTTTGGATTGAGAATGATGCATTTCTATGAAACTAAATTTAAGGTCGGAACTGTGAGGAAAGAAAAATAGGAGTCCGTTTTTATGCTCAAAGGTCTTACATTAGGAAAGATCAATACAAAAATTAGTAGCAAGAATGCAAAGAAAGGACTAGAGAATGTTTCTTAATATTACTTATATGGAAGGCAACACAGAATTCAAGTTTAAACTGGTTGCAGATCCCACTTTGGTAAGGCATTTCAAAATGCCTTTGTAAAATTAAATCCATATTAGAGTCCTCTGAGAGATGGAAATCCACGACTGACTCGTAAGGAGGGGCCCCTGGATTACAGCCAAGGCCATCTCACCAAAGGCTATGCTTGCAACAAAAAGAGCAGACGCAATTGTCATCATGAAAGAAGTCGGAGTCTGCTGGTTGTTTCCCTCTCGTGACATCTGTAATGTCTATGAACTGCAACAATGACCTGCATGGCAAGATACCAAGACAGATGCAATAATGGCACTCGTGTCTTGATGGAAACCAATGGCTGTCTGATTTGACTTGCCCTCTTACCAGGAGGGAAACCATGCCCACTACTGTACACCTAGTCAACTACCCAGGGTTCGCTAGGAAATCATGGACTTCAGTGAGAACCTACTAGGGACTCTTTACTAAACCAGTACAAGTCTTAACTGCATTCTAAATACTTAGCCTTACACTCACAGATAAGGGTAGCTCTCATCCTTCAAGAGAAGGTCTCTGTGCAGCAGATGGAGCCCATAATAATAATAATTTATGCATCATAAACATATGAACAACCACCATGATTAGCAAATCAGACCAGAAAGAGAGAAGAGAGGTGGAAGACCTCTGCCATTTCCCAGGAGGACGTGAATTCCTGCCTTCATTATTAGCCTCTGTCTTAGGGTTTCTATTGCTGTGATGAAACACCATGACCAAAAAGAACGTTGGGGAGAAAAGGGTTTATTTGGCCATACTTAGTCTTCATCATTCAAGGAAGTCAGTACAGGAACTCAAAAAGTGCTGGAACCTAGAGTCAGGAGCTGATGCAGAGGCTGTGGAACTGCTTACTGGCTTGCTTCCATGGCTTGCTCAGCCTGCTTTTTGACAGAACCCAGGACCAGCAGCCCAGGGAAGGCACCACCCACATTTGGTTGGACCCTCCTCCATTGATCACTAATTGAGAAAAATGCCTTATAGCTGAATCTCATGGAGGCATTTTCTGAGCTGAGGCTCCTTCCTCTCTGATGACTTTAGCTTGTGACAAGCTGACACACAAAACCAACCATTACAACTGACCCCTTGTCAACTTGACACATAAGCACATCACTGTTAAGTAACAACCCTTCCTTTCTTATTCATCCCCAAGATCTCACATTAAAATACTAATTTTAAGTCCCAGTCTTTATTTAAAATTTCAGTCTCTTTAAAATGGCTAAATTCTTTTAAAAGTTCAAGTCTTTCATCTGGTGCTCCTTTAAAACTCAAAATCAAATTAAATACCTTCTTCAAGAGGGAAGAACCAGGGCACTGTCACAACCTGAACCAAGCAAAAACTAACTCCAACAGTATAAATAACTCGATATTCAATTGTCTGGGATTCACTCTCAATCTTCTGGGCCCCTCCAAAGGGC
Organism: Myodes glareolus; assembly: GCF_982192425.1. Taxonomy (NCBI): domain Eukaryota; kingdom Metazoa; phylum Chordata; class Mammalia; order Rodentia; family Cricetidae; genus Myodes; species Myodes glareolus. The sequence continues at coordinate 21,663,905 of NC_142038.1, forward strand.
TTAGGGCACTTCTCCAGCTCTGCCCTCTGCAGCACACACAGCCTGTCTTCTAGGCTCCAGCTGCGTCCACTCCACTGCTGCTGCTGCTCTTGGTGGTCATCCCACTGTACTGGCATCTCCAAGATACTGGAGTATTCCACTGCAACTGAGCTACATTTTCAACAACAGCCTCTCGTAGGCTCTCTTCATGATTTGAAGTCTCAGTTCCTTTGCATGACCCCTTCAGTCCTGGACCTTCAACTGCCATGAAGACTGCACCTTCACCAATGACCTCGCAGTATCAAACCTCAGCTACTCTCCATGATTCCTCTGTGCCTTCAAAACCAGTACCACCTGAGTGACTTATACACTACCAAGTCTGGCTGCGAGCACAAGGTACAACCATGGCCACCTCTGGAACAGTGCTTCTTTTTTTCATTGATTTTATTGAGCTATACATTTTTCTCTGTTCCTCTCCCTTCCTCTCTCTTCCCCTTCAACCCTATCTCATGGTCCCCATGCTCCCAATTTACTCAGGAGACCTTGTCTTTTTCTACTACCCATATGAAATAGATGCATGTATGTCTCTCTTAGGGTCCTCTTTGTTGACTTGGTTCTCTGGGATTGTGAATTATAGGCTGGTTTTCTTTGCTTTATGTCTAAAAGCCACTTATGAGTGAGTACATATAATAATTGTCTTTCTGGGTCTGGATTACCTCACTCAATATGATGTTTTCTAGCTCCATCCATTTGCCTGCAAATTTCAAGAAGTCATTTTTTTTCTGCTGTGTAGTATTCCATTGTGTAAATGTACCACATTTTTCTTATCCATTCTTCAGTCAAGGGGCATTTAGATTGTTTCCAGGTTCTTCCTGGACAAACAATGCTGCGATTAACATAGTTGAGCACATGTCCTTGTGGTACAATTGAACATCCTTTGAATATATACCCAAAAGTGATATTGCTGCGTCTTGAGGCAGGTCGTTTCTGAATTTTCTGAGAAATCACTATACTGATATCCAAAGAGGCTGTATCAATTTGCACTCCCACCAGCAATGCAGGAGTGTTCCATATACCCCACAATCTCTCCAGCATAAGTTGTCATCAGTGTTTTTGATCTTGGCCATCCTTACAGATGTAAGATGGAATCTCAGAGTTGTTTTGATTTACATTTCTCTGATAGCTAAGGATGTTGAACATTTCCCTAAGTGTCTTTCAATCATTTTAGATTCCTCTGTTGAGAGTTCTCTGTTTAGATTTGTACTCCATTTTTTATTGGAGTGTTTGTACTTTTAATGACCATTCTCGTGAGTTCTTTGTATTTTTAGGAGCTCAGTCCTGTCTGATGTGGGGTTAGTGAAGATCTTTTCCCATTCTGTAGACTGTCGTTTTGTCTTATTAACAGTGCCCTTTGCTTTACAGAAGTTTTTCAGTTTCAGGAAGTCCCATTTTTCTCTAAGTGTCTGTGCTATTGGGGTTATATTTAGGAAGCGGTCTCCTGTGCCAATGCTTTCGAGTGTACTTCCAACTTTCTCTTCTATGAGGTTCAGTGTGGTTGACTTTATGTTAAGGTCTTTGATCCATTTGAACTTGAGTTTTGTGCATGGTGACAGACATGGATCGATTTTCATTCTTCTACATATTGATATTCAGTTATGCCAGCACCATTTTGAAATATGCTTTCTTTTTTCCATAGGAGGACCAATGGGACTAAAACAAAGACTCAGATATTCATCCACACACCTACAAACACCTGATTTTTGACAAAGAAGCAAAAAATATAAAAATGGAACACATATTCTTTTTGCTCTCAAGAAACACTTCCCAGAAGATTTCACCTCAAAGATGATGGTCTCTTTTTAATCACTGCTATTTTCTTAGTTCCAGCTGACCAATATCAATTGTCCCAGTAACGTGAAGGATCATTTCTGTAGTTCTGGTGTCTTGTTAATCAAGAATGGTTCTTCAGCCTCAGCTAACCAGAACAATGGCCCCGATAGACTTTGATATTCCCTCTGAACTTTCACAAGCCAAGACTCCATCTTCTGTACACTCTCAACATTCTAACTTTCCAAGTTACTAGAGAACATCCTACTGAGGTCTTAACACTCAATGGCTTTTCTAACCCAAAGTTCTTCCACAATTCTCCCAAAAAACATGGTCAGGTTTGTCACAGCAATACCCCACTATGTTAGCACCAATTTGTCTTAGGATTTCTACTGCTTTGACAAAACACCATGACCAAAAGACAAGTTAGGGAGAAAAGGGTTTATTTGGCTTACACTTCCACATTGCTGTTCATCACTGAAGGAAGTCAGGAAGCAGAACTCAAACAGGACAGGAACCTGGAGGCAGGAGCTAATGTAGAGACCATGGAGGGTGCTGCTTACTGGCTTGCTTCCCATGGCTTTCTCAGCCTGCTTTCTTATGGAACCCAGGACCACCAGCCCAGGGCTGGCACCACCCACAATGGCCTGGCCTCTCCCCCATTGATCACTAATCGAGAAAATGCCTTACAGCTGCATCTCATGGAGGTATTTCCTCAGCTGAGGCTCCTTCCTCTCTGTTGACTCTAGCTAGTGTCAAATTGACAGAAACAACAACAACAACAAAACAGCCAGTACAGTCCCCCCTCTCTCTCATTATTCATATTCTATTCATAGTCTACAGTTATAAATCTCAACAGACTCAACAGACTGGAGGGATAATGTAAGTTGTGAGCAGAATAGTGAAGTCCCCAGGTCTCCATTTGGTGGAGGTGGGCCTTCTGTCTATGTGTTATTTTCATTGGTTAATAAAGAGACTGCCTTGGCCCTTTGATCAGACAGAAAATTAGGTAGGCGGAGTAAACAGAACAGAATGCTGGGAAGAAGGGAAGTCAGGCAGTCGCCATGACTCTCCTCTCCGAGACAGCCGCAGGTTAGAATCCTTCTGGTAAGCCACCACCTCGTGGTGCTACACAGATTATTAGAAACGGGTTAGATCAATATGTAAGAGTTAGCCAATAAGAGGCTACAAATAATGGGTCAAGCCGTGTTTAAAAGAATACAGTTTCCATGTAATTATTTCGGGTAATGCTAGCCGGGTGGCTGGTGGGAATGCAGCCCGCCATTCCTTCTACATCCATTCTTTGGCCATTGAATAAAAGCTTTTATTTTTCCATCAAAAACAAAAAAAAAAAACAAAAGCAAAATACCAGGACCAATCGAAATGCAGAGAACAAGTGATCATGTGATATCCAGCCCCAGTTGATCCATTTACAATAGACCTCCTACACTTAAGGCTCAGGGAGCATCAACAGAGGGCACTGAAAGATTGTATAAGCCAGAGGTCCAGGAAATCTGCTGTGAAATTGTGTTTCCAAGGAATGGCAGGGAAACTTCACCCATGATAACCCAACAATGTGACTGCCTTAAAAAGACCTGAACAAGAGCAACCCAACAGACATGGTAGCATAAACGGAGAAAATCTACAGATAACAAGCCACACTAAATGGATTCAGCTGGTTGTGTGTGTGTGTGTGTGTGTGTGTGTGTGTGTGTGCATGTAACAATGACAAAGAAAAAGAGGCATGAATTTAAGAGGGAGCAAGGCTGAGGTATGAGAGGAGAGAGGGATAAAAGGATATAATTATGTGTTTTTACCAACTTACACTAGATCCTTCTTGCTGCAGCTGTGAGTAAATTAAATGTGTGTTTTGTGTTCTGTTGAAAAGGAGGGCGGGTTACCTAGTCCAAGGTAAACATGGTTGAAGTTAACAACGCAAGTAGAGCTCATTGATGTTTTGGAATAGATGGAGCATTGAAATTTTGTATTTGTTAAAATAATAAAAATAGTACATTTAAAGAAGAAAGAAAGCAGATAAAAAAAAAGACAGGTACACATAGGTACCCCAAAAATGGTTAACTAAGGTAAAGAACCAGGGTACACAGTTATAAAAGAAAGATCTAAAATTATCTTTACCAGTATTTTTGTTATAATTAAAACTAATCATTTTATCACTAATGAATAACCCAATAATATTTTAAATATCTCTAAATATATCAGAATTTAAGAAACATAATATTACCATCCTTCCTTCTTAGGTTGTGAAGAGTCACAATTCATTAGTGGCAATTGTCTATTTAATTATTAACCTAGAGGAGAGAAGATAATTGGCATAATGAAATTCTGCATAGCAGATCAAATTTACAAAAGATCTGCTTTTATCTAGTATGATAAGCTCTATGTCCCCTATGTAAACACCCTGGGGGGAAACACAGAAGCAGTATTTAGAGAAACATAGCCATGGGTTTTAATATCACATTTAAAAGAAAGGCTGAAACAAAAGCCCCATTTTCATAAGCCAATTTTTGTAAACATCATTAAGGTTTGGTAAATAGAAAGAGCTGATTGATACTTAAAAACCTCACTGTGTATCAGTTAGATTTTCATAAAATTGATTAATTACAACTTTTATTATAACTATCCTTTACAATCCTTTATAACTTTTACATAAAATCTTTTATATGAAAATCTTTTTATCTCTAACAAAAGAAATCAAAGAAACTCAGGAGTGTTTCACTTGAAGAAATGATTCCCGGGCTAGCGTACTGTGGAGTGGCCTCTCCCACTAGGGCTAATCTCAGCACTTGAAAACATGAGTCTGACATTTTGCTGTGACCAAGAAGGGGGGAAAAATCCAAGCTGAAGCAATAAGAGCAACCTGTGACCTTTCTAAAAGCAGGAAGCAATGAGAGGGCTAGGAATCCAACTGGAGACCGCTACCCAACCTCGTGAGTGACAGAGTAGATCTGTGATACGCAATGAAGTCAGCTCCAACTCAGCTTCTCATTAATTGCATTATCTCAGCCCGAGAGGAGCGCAGGAGAAGGATGTTTGTGCGGAGGTGTAAGCACATGCATATGAGAATGTGGGAAAGGCACCCGTGACCTTACGAACACGATAAAACATCCTCAAGTTGTATGTTGACTGAGAGGATTAATTTTCTACGCCACACTTCGTCAAAGTTGTCTACTTACAAGCAAGCAATTCTGGCTGCTTATAAAGCTGGTTTTAGGGGATTTTCATTCATATAAGATATTATTCTGTTTTAGCAGACTAGGGCCAAAATCTCTGGTCTTTATGGATCTCTGTCACCACAGAATGCAGTTTTGTAAATGCTTCAAGAGCTGATTATCAAGATCATTGCCAAGGCTGACTGCGAAGCCAAGGACAATGGCACTGGGTTTTGATTCTACTGCATGAACTGACTGGTTTGTTTGGATGTTCACCTTTATAGACCTGGATGGAGGGGGGAGGACCTTGGACTTCCCACGGGGCAGGGAACCCTGACTACTCTTAGGACTAAAGAGGAAGGGGGAAGTGGAGAGGGGGAGGGAAAAGGTAGGCGAGGAGGAGGTGGAAATTTTTAATAAATTAATTAATTTTAAAAAAAGATCATTGCCAGTTCTAGATTGTTGAACTTTTCCCACATGAGGTCATTTTTGGGAACTGTGCAGAAAGTGGACAAAGAGAAAAGCTCAGGGAATAACAAATCGGTTAATAACGGCTACTCTGTTATAGCCATGCATCATAGTTTGATTTTTTTTTATTGTTATGATGAAACACCAGGACCAAAAGCAACTTGGGAGGAAAGAGTTTATTTCATCTTACACTTGTAGGAAATGGTTCATTGATGAAGGAAGTCACGACAGGAGCTTAAGGCAGTAACTGAAGCAGAGGCTGTGGGGGAATACTATTTACTACCTTGCTCCTCATGATTTGCTCAGCCTTGTTTATCTACAACCCAAGGCCACTTGCCTACAGATGGTACTACCCACACTGGGTTTACCTTTCCACATCAGCCGTCAATCAAGAAAATGCTCCACAGTCTTGCCTATAGGCCAGTCTGATGGAGGTGCTTTCTCAACTGAAGTTCCCTCTTCCCAAATGACCCTATCTTGCACCGAAGCATCACATGATGAGTAGAGGATGGAGTTCTAGCTTTATTTGGTGATCCAACACTGGGAACACAAGCAACTTAGGTGAGGAAAGGGTTTGTTTTAGCTTGGTGGTTTGAGTGAGAATAGCTTCCACAGGCTCATATAATCAGATGCTTGATTCATTGGTGGAACTGCTTGGGAAGGATTAGGAGGTGTGGCCTCAATGGAGGAGGTATCACTGGGGGTGGGCTTTGAGGTTTCAAAAGCCCATGCCAGGCTCTCTCTCTGCCTTATGGTCTTTGTCTCAACATGTAAGCTCTCAGCCACTGTTCCAACGCGATGCCTGCATGCCTACTACCATGCTCCCCATCATGATGGTCATGTACTCACCCTCTGAAACTGTAAGCAAGCACCCCCCAAAAAATACCTTTTCTGCTATAAGTTGCCTTGGTCATGGTGTCTTGTCACAGCAACAGAAAAGAAACTAAGAGAAATTAAGGTAGGAACTCAAGGTAGAAATTTGAAGGTAGACCTGCTTGCTAATCCGTGCAGCATCACCTTCAACTAAGGACCTCTCTTCACAGCCAAGGTAGTGCAGCAGGAATGATGAAATACTCTGGGGTGGCTGGACCACAGACTGCCTTATACTCAACACAGCTTTCTTATACAGTTCAGAACCACCTACCTAGGGACAGTACTGCTCACAGTGGCCTGGGCCCTCCTACATCAATTAACAATAAAGGTAATCTCCAGTAGGCATGCTCACAGGCCAATCTGATCTAGGCAAGTCCTCAACCAACAGAGGCTCTCCTCTCTCAGTTATGCCAAATTGACAGTTAAAGCCAATCAGGACAAAAGGATTAAAGTTGCAGACTAGCAATTAAGAAACATGTACTTTCTTATTATCTCTAAAAATTGCTATAGATCACATCAAATGTCCGTTACCCTCAGCTTCTCTAACTGAAGAAAGAGCTGCTAAATCACCCTTGTAGTCCCTTTGCCTCTAAAGCTTTCAGGGGTTTTAATTTTGGTTCTGTGAATCACCTGGATTTAGAAGACATCAATGCAAACATCGAATACAATATGTTCATGAGAGAGGGAGCTCTTTTAAAACTCAGGAACAATGGAGCCAGGCTACTTAGAGTAATTCACGCATGCATCATGACTATCACATTGCATCCCCAGCTGCTCCTCACTGAGAAAATAACTCAAAACTGTCAGGCTTGGTGCTACATCCCTGCAGTACCTTTTATCAGGAGGCTGAAACAGAAAGGTGGGAAGTTCAAGGCTACGAAAGGTTATAGATTGAGTCCCCAGGCAGTTTAGACCTGGACTCAACCCAAAATCTATAAAGAAGCCTAAGGTTATAGCTCAATGGTTGAACTCTTGCCAAATATATGAAAAGCCTTGTGTTCGATCTCAAGGGCTGCCAATAATAAATAGAAAGACAAACAGTAAAATTACAAGAGAAGTGGAGCAGTTGATTGTTAATTAAAAAGGGAAGGAAGTAAGGGAGGGAGAGAGGGAAGGGAAGGAGAGAGGGAAACAGGGGGGGACAGACAGATGGACACAGGCAAGACCAGAGCATGGCTTGTGCCTGTTGCTGTGGGATGCACTTTACCATTACAGGCTGCAGCATAAGCAGAGGTTTCCCGACTCCATCTAAAACCTTTTGTCTTCCTCCCGACTCCAGCACTTTAAGACTATTCTGAAATGAATCACGAAGCCTGAAATGACACCACAATCCCTTTTGTCATTTCCACCACAGTTTCCTCTGCCTCATACTCTTCTTGGGGTGACTAAGCTTTCCTTTCGGCTAGTTCCTTCTTCCTCCACCCCATCAGATCTCAGTTTTAGTATCAAGTCTGGGGACATAGTTCTGTCTCCATTTAGCTCCCAAGTCTTGGCACATACTGTGATCCGAACCTCTTCTCAGGAACGTATCATCTTAGCATCTCAGATTTGACACTGTTTCTCATGAGGCTGTCAACATGAAGAAAGCACAGATAGCAGAGCCACAGCACAAATTTTTAATACAAGACTTTTCCTATCTTTAATGCCACTATTAATAATACAATAGAAATTTTAAATTCTATCACTGTCAATATTCTCTTTGGTCTCTCCCTACAAGTCCAGCATAAAACTACACTAAATTGAAGCTTAAAATATACTTTTAAGAACTACATAAGTGCTGCAGTTGATAGAGCTATGATTTTAACAGAAATGATCAGCTTTTAATTATATTCTCCAAGTTATCACTTCTAGGGTCTCTTCTAGTCCCTTAGTATGATTAAAGCAAAATATGATATGTCATACTGTGAGTGCAAATTAAACTGAGCCCGAGGTCACAAAAATTTGCTAATCTATACAGGAACTGAGCACTGCTGTCTATACAAGGGACTCAGTGTTACCAGTTTATAAAAGGGACTAAACATTGCCAATCCATACAGAGGCCTGAACATTGTCGGTCTCTACAGAGATCTGAGCATTACCAGTCTATACAGGGCACTGGATATTGCCAGTCTGTAATGGAACTGAACCTTAGAAGTTTATAAATTCAGGGTTATAAATTGAAAAATAGTTTAAAAGACAAAATATATCCTTAGGGCAATTTTGACATATGAATTAGTAAGAGAAACTATTTGGAAATGACATAAAATGCTTCTTGTAAGTTAAAAAGTCCAAGCGACAATCTTTCATATATGTTTAAAGTCTTACACCAGTGCAGAACAAATTGTCATGCCACTACACTTCCACACTGTGACTTAGCTGAAGTTATGCATGTTTTGAATATAATATCACCAGCAATCTAATGACAGATGAATATTAATGGCATGAACATTTTCTGTTTCTATGGTTTTATCAAAAAGTGTGGGTCTTCTCTCTCCTGTGAAGTTCTTGGCTTTTCATTTTCCTTGCCCCAGCGGCTGAAATTGGTGACAAGTTCTGTGACTTTAATGTAGATTGCAGAACTGGTGTTCTCCATTTACTAGGGATTGTTCTAGGAAGTGAGGAGGTAAAATTAAAATAAATTAGACACATACCTCATGTTAACAAGATTTTAGTTGGTTATAAGCATAACATTGATAATATAAACTGGATTTTGATGTGGGCATTATTTTACATTGCTTATTACTGAAAATCACATATAAAATGAACATAAAGTAAATATAAAGTTACTTCCAGGCATCATTGAAGAGAGCCCCATGGCTTTCTCATCCTTTGCCTCTGGATCCAGATGCAGAACTCTCGGGTACCGTCTCTGCCTGTGTGCTGCCATGCTTTGCACTGGAATGACAATGGACTAAACATCTAAAACTGTGAGCCAGTTAATTTAATTAAATGCTTTCTTTTATAAGAATTGCCATGATCATGGCATCTCCTCACAGCAATAGAACATTGACTGAGACAGAAGTTGGTACCAGGGAGTGGGAAATTGCTGTGACAGGCCTGACCATGCTGCTTTTTGGCAGAATTTTGACTTTGGGACTTTGGATTAAGAGAGTACTTGGAGGCTTTAAGCATGACTTAATGGACCATCCCAGTAGAAGCATTGAGGACAGTGTTGCTAAGAGCCATGTAGATTGTGACAGACCAGCTCAAGAGATTTCAGAGGAGAAGAATATCAGTAAGTGTCTTACAGGCCATTCTGGTGATGTAAGTGGCTTACAGGCCATTCTGGTGATGTAAGTGGCTTTCTAGTGATGTAAGTGGCTTACAGGCATTCTAGTGATGTAAGTGGCTTACAGGCCATTCTGGTGATGTAAGTGGCTTACAGACTATTCATTCTAGTGATGCATTTGTGAACAATGTGACTGCTTTCTGCCCTTGTCCAAAGAATCCACCTGAGGGTTAATTGAAGAGTTTTATTTTATTTTTTCAAAAATGGAAACAATCTTTTTTTCATTTTACATACCAATCCCAGTCCCCACTCCCTCTTCTCCTCTAATTCCCTCCACTTTCTCCCCCACCCCACACCCCCATCATGCTCAGAGAGGGTAAGGTATTTTGCTTTGGGGAAGGTCCAAGGCCCTTACTACTACATCTAAGCTGAGAAAGGTATCCATCCAAAGAGAATGAATTCCCAAAAAGCCAATACAAGCAGTAGGGATAAATCCTGGTGCCACTGCCAGTGGCCCCACAGTCTTCCCCAACCATACAACTGTCACCCACATTCAGAGGGTCTAGTTTGATCCTATGCCAGTTCCTTCTCTGTCTGGCTGGAGTTGGTGAGCTCCCATTAGCTCAGGTAAACTATTTCAGTGGGTGTCCCCATCATGGTCTTGATCTCTTTAGACTAATGGCATTGGCAGAGGAGATTTCAAGATAGCTTAGTACCAATTGTGCTACTTGGCTGTTAGTCATCCTTATGCAGATCTATGATTTTAAAAAAAAGGAGTGAGGTGACCAAGAAAAAATTACAAAATGTACAGTTTAAGAGAAAAGGAGCACCAGAAAGTATAATAGAGCTACGGCCAATGCCCGAGGAGATAAAAACATTTAAAGATAAGCCTAATGCTAACTTAAATAAAGGAGTGGTGACCTCAGGGCAAGAACCCACCCAACTAGGCTTCCAACTTGTAAAAAGGAATTAAAGAAAAGCATCAGCAGTGAAGGCGAACACCAAAACCAGAATGCCAGTGAAAATGTATTTGAACTAGGGGCCACGTTCCAGCCTCATCAAGCAGAAGAACTTAGCAGCGTCAGTCATGTGATTCTGGCTTTATAATCAAGGATGCAGGAAAGCAGGTGTGTAATCTTGTAAACCGAGACTGCTCTTTCATTTCCTGACTGCTCAAACCCGAATAATTACACAGAAACTATATTAATTACAACACTGTATGCCTACTAGCTTAGGCACTGCTCTAATTAGCTCTTATAGCTTAAATTAACCAATATTTATTAATCTGCATATTGCCACAAGGTTGTGGCTTATGAGGTAAGGTTCCTAAGATTCCAGTGTGCCCTTCTCCTTCGGCAGCTACACAGTGTTTCCCTGTCATTGCCTACTCTTTCTATATATCTCTGTTCAGATTTCCTGCCTGGCTTTTATTCTGACCTGTTAAAAGCCAAAACAGCTTTATTCATTAACCAATAAAGCAACATATATACAGAAGGACATCGCACATCAGAATCTCTATCCATAATTAAGGAAAATTCCTTAGGCCATGAATGGAGGTCAAGAGAGGCTATTGAATGGAACTGTGAAAGTGAAGCCTGGATTTTATTGAAGACCCCAAGATATTAGAGATGCCATAGTTGTGGAATACCTGCCTCAGAGATCTGCTAACAGGGAGTGGAACCAGCCCGAGAGAGAGAAGTGTGTTGCAGTCAAGAAGGCTGAAAGAGGCTGAAGATCTGAAGAGCAATTTGACATCAGACCTGGAGCTGCAGAGTTTGGAGCTTGCCCAGCTGGTTTTCAATTTTACTTTGGTCCAGTATTTCCTAGTTATATTCCCTTTCCTCCATTTTGGCGTGGTAATGTGTATTACGTGCCATTGTATGTTGTAAGTATGTGATCAGCATTTTTATTTTGATTTTATAGGGGCTGCAGTTCAGAGGAAATCGCTTTGAGTCTCAGAAAAGACTTTGAACTTTTAAACAGTGTTGAGAATGTTACAGATGATGGGTACTTTTGGAGTTGAATTGAATGCATTTTTTTTTCATTATGATATGGTTACAAGTGTATGGGGAGCAAAAGTTAAATGTGATGGTTTACATAAGAATAGCTCCAATAGGCTCATGTATTTGAATGCTTAGTCATCAGGGAGTAACACTACTTGGGAGGGATTAGAAGGTATGGCCTTTTGGAGTAAGTATGTACTGGGGTGGGCTTTCAGGTCTCAAAAAGCCCAAGCCAAACCCAGTCTTTCTCCCCCAGCCTTCCTTCTTTCTGCAGTCTATGGATCCAGAGGTAGAACTCTGAGTTACTTCTCCAACACCCTATCTTCCTGCAAGCTGCCATGCTCCCCACCATGATGACAATGAACTAAACCTCTGACACTATAAGCATGCCCCCAATTAAATGCCTTCTTTTGTAAGAGTTTCCATGGTCCTGGTGTTTCTTCATAGCAATAGAGCACTTACTAAGACAATAGCCCTCCAAATCTGCCACGGGAATTGGGCAAGCTATCATTGTAGTATAATAATAAACCTTCTTCTACCAGAAAAGCGGGTAAGCTAACTGCAGTTCTTCACCTTTCCCTCCACCCCTTCAAATCCAGTCCCCCAGTCTCATTCCAAGATCTATGGCAGGTTACCTGCCAGGGCCTCCCCTTCCTCCCTGCCCCCATCTCTGACAAATCTCATAGACCTTCTCCTCCAACCTTCCCTCTCCCGACTCATCACTTTACCCCAGGCCTCAACTCCAACAGACATTCCCTGGGAATGAAAGGGTCATTCCCGCCAGAAAAGTAGGTAGACTAACTGCAGACTTTAACCCCTTCCTTTAATCCTCCAAATCCATTCCCCAGTAGAAACTTCCTAAGATATATACACACATAAAGGCAATCTAAATAAAATTGCCAAATAATGGGAAGAGACAGAGCCCCAGTTGGACATTGCTTGTCATTAAATGAAGCTTCCAGTATTGAGACTGGGTTACATCTAGTTGAATTGTTGGGCAAAGGAATCCCATGGGAATCCCCGAACCACCCAGACTGTGACAAGACTACAAACTGCTCTCCACAAACTGATGGCAAGGTCCCATCGCTGGAGACAACACCCATAGAACTCACTGAACATGGAGAGGTATAGCTTGAGCCTACACAGAGCCTACACCCCCTATATTCTAGCATCTTCGTTATGGGAAGATACTTTGTATACTAACTACCAAAGAATAAACATAGATTCTAATCCAGCCACAAACTCTTTGATCTACAATGGTGTCCTCTCTGCAGATTAAGTTAGGGCAATAGTGGCACAAAGTATATGGGTGTAACCCATCCATATCTGATTTGACTGGAGGCCCACTCCAGGAGATGGAACCCATAACCAGCATTGCTTGGATGACCAAAAATGTTAGCCTAGGGAGTTAGGGGAGAAACAAATACTAGTGTTCTAAAACAAACAAGCAAACAAGCAAACTAGCAGTAAATTACTACTAGTGACATTCCACTATATGCGTAGATCAGTGCCTTGCTCAGCCATCATCAAGAGAAGCTTCTTACTGCAGCAGATGGAGGCAAATACAGAGACCCACAGCCAGACACTATGCAGTGAGTAAGAGACCTTGGAACACTCAGCCCTAAATGGCTTGTCTCCATCAAATCCCTCCCCTAAGGGCTCAGGGAACTGCACAGAAGAGTAAGCAGAGTTAAGAGCTAGAGAAGATGGAGGACACCAAGGAAACAAGGCCTTCTAAACCAATAGGATCCAAGCACACATGACCACATAGAGACTGAAGCAACATGCACAGGGCCTGCATGGCTCTGCACTAGGTGGTGCCCTAAAGTTGTAAGTTGAAGTAGACACAAGCCCTCATCCCAAACCTAGAAGTTATCTCTGATTATTGACAACTTGGGAATGAAAATTTAGTTTCCTCCAAGGGAGTCTCGCTGGGGAAGCGAACTACTCTGAAGGGCGGGCTGCATGCCTAGCAGTAGACGCCAAGGAAAATGAGCTCAGTGACATCTTTGGAAATTCTTGTCTCATAATGTCATGTTGGGCTTTCCCTTTTTCCCCCTTTCCTTTCCTTTCTTTCTTTGTCTTTTTAATTTTTTTATTTATACATTCTTTTCTTCTTTCTTTTTACCCTATAATATATATATATAATATATACATTATAGCTTCCAATTTAGTGTTTCTATGGGATTCCTGAGTGTGTGAACAAGAAGGTCTCTGATTCTTGTGTCTTCTCTTGGGCTCTTTTCCTTCTGTTTGCTTGTTTCATCCAATTCTTTTGTGTTAGTTTTTGTTTTACTATAATTTATTTTATTATTATTCATTAGAAGCTTGTTCTTTTTCTAATGAGTGACAAAAAGGGGGTAGATCCAGATAGGGGAGATACTGGGGAAAATAGAAGGAGGGACAATCATAATCAGGATATATCAGAAAAAAATCTATTTTCAAAAAAATCTATTTTCAATAAAATGAAAGCAAATAAACGATCAAAAAAATCCTGTACAACTTTGGGCCAAGCATTGTTTTAATTAATTAATTACTTGAATTAATTAATTAAGTCTACTTCCTGACATGTTTACAATCCTGAACAGGAATAAAATGTATATTCTGTATAATTTTATTGCTCTATAGCCCATGCTCCAGCAGGAAACAGCCCAGATCACAGTAGACTCACAGGACAGAAGGAAGCAACATGAATATTGTGGAACTGGCTTTGCCTAAACACCCTCCTGGGGACACACAAACTTAAACAAATTCAGTCACTCTGACTTCAGGGTGAGGGCCAAGAAGTCTATAATTTCCAGTTGTCCCATTGGTTAATGATATTTCCAAAGAACTTTTGCATGAGAATGGAAAGAAAAAAAACAGTGGAGAATTTCACATTTTAACATGTGCAATTCTCTCATTATTAATTTGCTAGCATTTCCCTAAGGGAATTGCACAGAGTTGGTGACTTCAGACACATTCTGAAGAGCTGAGTCTGTGGGGAGCAAGGGGCTGGTTTCTTTCTGCCGCCCCTGCCCTGTAGAAGACACGTTTTCAATCTTTCAGCACATGTCATCCTTGGTCGGTGCCTGGGCCTATTTGATCTCTCTCTGTGACACCAAACTTCCTCTTCTCTTAAAGAGAACAATCATGTTGGAAATGGTTTATCCCAAAAGCCTGATCAAGTGCCTCTGGAAAAGCCCGGCGTCTAACATAGACTCTATGCATGCATCATTCAGTAAAGAGCCAAAGAATATCCACACATGAATTTAAGGAGACTCAATCCACCCTAGAACACCCTTCTTCAGTGTGAGTCCCAGGCAGCACCCAGTCTTGCTCAAATCTATAAACCGTATGATGACTCTTCCACTTTACAGAAAAGGAAACAGAGGTTCGGGTTGGTTGAGTAGCATTCCCAGAGATCAGCTCACAATTGTAGTCAGCAGGTGCTGTAGATTCAGAGTGCCTGCTTGTAGCCACATCGTTGGGAAATATCTCCGTGCTAGAAGCACATGTGCCCTACGATGGCAGAGTGCCCTCCTGGGATCTTTACATAGACTCTGGAGCCAAGAGCCATTCATTCCTCTCTGGATCACAACTGTAAGCTAGTACATCTGCTGCCGCCTAGATACTGTCTGGGAAAACTTGCCTAAAAGAAGTAAATGCTTCTAATGAAGATACACAGAAAGGGGATAGTTCTGAACATTCTGGTCTTCTTTGAGGATTTACTAGTTCTGGCCTTAAATGCATGCAGTAATGGGCATCCTTATGGTATATTGTTTTGTTTCTTTTCTCCTATTTTGTTTCGCACTTGGTATCTGTGGAAACCTAAATGATCTTGAGTAATGTTCAGACAATACAGGGAACAAGATGTTCTGGCCAATGATGTTCCTCTACTCTTTAGATCTTTAGATGCAGACATCATACCTAAATCAACCAAAAAAAAAAAAAAAGCAACCTCGATCAGTTAGTTCTTTGATCGTCAACCTTTGCTTGGTTAGGAAAGAACTAAAAACTGATTCCAAGGCTGTGGTAGCATAGACCCATCTTAGACACCTGCTTTATTCTCTCCGTCCTTTTACTCTCATACGTTCACTTTTATTACTGGCATCTTTTATCATTGCCGTATGACATGCTGAGACTCAACGGAAGGTTCATTAAGCTGCGATCTATCACTTGACAAGAGAATAAAAAGTATCCTATGAATCTCATTAGTATTTCCAGGCCAAAAAAAAAAAAAAAAGCAAACTTGGGGCAGTTTATTTTTCAGATTGCCATTATCTGCTGGAAGAAGGAAGCCTGATAGCAATAGAAACCAATTAAGTAGTGGGATACAAATCTTGGCGAGACATCGTTCAAATTCAAAAAGTAATTCTAAATGTCACTAACGGAGGCTGCACGTTATTAACTGGAGTCAGTCAATTTAGACAGAATTATCAACCTGGATGAAGTGGGGACACAGCCATAATTAAAATACTCTGATGTGGTAAACGCAGTCATGCTGAACAAATGGCTCTAAGTTTTCAAGAAACAAACAGATTAATTCTATTTATTTTGGTTTCTTCTTTGAACTAATGTTTATTATATGTTCACCGTCACCATTATCAAGCTCTCTGTTGTTGAGGAGTATTATTTTAACTAGGTATAGATGTGTTACATTTGTTTATGCTGTGGAATATTACTTTAGCTGTGTAAAGATGCGCTAAATTTGTTCTGCTGCATTTGTTTAATTATTAAAAGATGTGTTGTTGTTGTTCCTTGCCTGCCTAGGGTACCTGAATGGTCTAAGAGAAAGCTGAATGACCAATAGCTATGCAAGAGAGGGATAGGCAGAGCTGGCAGCAAAGAGAATAAGTAGGAGGCAAAATCTAGGCTGGAGAAGAATGAAAGAAGAGAGGAGAGAACAAGAAAGACACCAGTCAGCCAGACACAGAGACAGCAGGGAAGTGAGACATAAAGGAAGAAAAGGTAAGAGGCACCAAGGCAAATGTAGACCAAAAGAAACAGGTTAGGTTATAAGAGTTAGCAAGAAATGAATGTAAGATAAAGTTGAGCATTCATAACTAATATTAAGTCTCTGTATTGTGATTTGGTAAGTGGTCGGTGGCCCAAAAGAAAAGGCCTGGGACATTCTATCACCAAGGCAAATGAGTACCAATATGGTACATGCCTTCACTAGGGATCGTGGCTGAATAGACAGTTCCAGGACAGTACATGCCTTCACTAGGGATTGTGGATAAATAGATGGTACCAGAAGAGTACACACCTTCACTAGGGATTGTGGGTAAATAGACGGTACCAGAAGAGTACATGCCTTCACTAGGGATTGTGGGTAAATAGACGGTACCAGAAGAGTACATGCCTTCACTCGGAAATGTGAGTGAATAGGCATTTTTATCTCCTCAAACACACATTGGGATTTGGAATTAATCATGATATTTCTTAGAGACAACAATAATAATGCTAACACTGTGTTTGGAATTTTCATACAGATTTTAAAATACAGTTTAGAATAAGTCACACCCCTAATCATGTTCCTTTCACCAGTCCCTATGAAGACCTGTAACCATAATAACAAGAACCATGGAGCTCTGTTGAGGTTCAGTATGCTCCTGGCTCTGCCACATGGTAGCTAGCTGAGCTTAATCAGATGAATTTTTTTATTTTTTTATTAATTTATTTATTTGTTTATAAGAATTTTTATGTCCATACCAAAATAGCTCCAGTGGCTGAAGAAACCACTCAGTTTGGGGCATTTGCCCAGCATGGTGGAAGAAGAAAATGCCCTTAAGCTGCTCTCTGATCTCCATGTGCAGAGTGGCACACGTGTACTCCCCCCCACACACACACACACACAAGTGAATAAAGCAAAACAGATCAGACTCATCATAATGATAGACCTTATACACCTAACATCTTCCCCATGGGATTGTGGGAATCCATTTAAATAGTGCTGTAAGTGACTTGTCAGCAAATGCTATGGAGACTTAAGCTAAGTCTTAACAAATATGCTTAAATTCATTTCATCCCCCTTCTGTTTAAACTGTACTCTGCAGGCTGAGATACAGCAAACATTAACGATGTGAGTTTAATGAGTGAATCAAGAAAAGGTCATCTCAAAAATGAGACTGGCATATCTGAGGAAATTGTAAGACAAGAAGAACCACGCACACACACACACAGTGGCAGAAGAGCTCTATTTCCCTTGAGTCCCAGCAATGGCCAAAGGCCATCCATCAGCAGAGCTCTGGTTGCCCATGAGGATTTCCTGATTCCTCGCTTCTCCTGCTATCATGAATCTTGACTTCTCTATCACTGGGACTGTTTGGCCCTTGATTCTCACAATCCCAGCATTACCTACATGAGTAACAGATCTTTCTTATTTTGAAAGTCTTTTATTTGTTTATTTGTTTGTTTTTCAAGACAGGGTTTTGCTGTCGCTTTGGAGCCTGTCCTGGAACTAGCACTTGTAGACCAGACTGGTGTCGAACTCAGAAATTTGCCTCCCAAGTGCTAGGATTAAAGGCATGTGCCGCCACTGCCCAACTGAAAGTCATTTCTGTAAGTAGAAAGGTATTACTTTTTTTCAGATTTTGTTTGTTTTGTTTTTAGTTTATTGGGACTATCTGGAAAACATTTATCCTCCTAACCCATCTCTGATGAGATACAATCCATTTCTTAAGCTATCGAGTCTCAGAAATGAAAGAAGAAAGCCATTATGCAGGTTCTGAACCATTGAGAAGTTTCTAATAGGCAAAATGCTGCCTTCAAAGATTAATATTACATTTCCTTTATAAAGCAAAATTTCAAAATAGACATCTTTTCTGTGGCATTTCCATGGATAGATATTCATTGCTAAAAACTTGTTTCAGGAAAGAAGTGTATAATTTATTTCACTCTAAGGGGCAGACAGCTAGCTACATCCATTCTCTCACCAGCCCCGTGAAGAGTCCTCGTACGGACAGAGGAAAGAGAGTGTCTAAACTGCAAGCTGGGGATTTTTTTTTTAGTTTTCTTTTCACAAGTTTACCTTTGAAATAAAACGTGTTGCTTACAGTCATTTAGACCGTCGTCTATATTTGCAAATATTTCAAATGCAAACCAGATGATTTGTATTCTGAACTCCCAATGGTTACAAGTCTATCAGTTAAGTCTCGCTAGGTTGAGACTAATTTATGCAGAGGCAGTCCCAGTGACTATTTCTATCAGGCGGACATCTCTAAGCCAACGCAATGACTTGTCTACATTCATTACAGGACTAAATTACAGAGATTAAAAATACATAAACCATGAAGCCACGTGGTGAGGTTTCTATGTAACACTTCCCAACTGACTCAAATAGGCTGTGTTTATACATCTGATTAGAGAATTGAAAAAATAAAAAAACAGAAATGCAGCACCTGATACCAATAAAGAGAAGACACCATTGTGTTTTTCTGTGGCATGGTTTATTCATTTTTCGTGTTTAGATAGATAAAAGTAGGCCAAACTTACAAATAATAGTTGTCAATGTTTTTGACAAGAGTAAAATACAAAATAAAACTCACTTTTATCTTGTCATTTCTTGGATAATTTAATTTATACCATTTTTTAAAAAATAATCATATTTCAAAAGGAGACTTTTATATACTATTGGCTTTGTGGTTGTTTTTTTTTTTCTAAGAACTACATTTGCACCAGGCATAATGGCATGTCCCTTTCATCCCACCCTTAGGAGACAGACGCAAGAGGACCTCCATGAGTTCAAAGCTAGCTTGTACATAGTGAGTTCCAGGACAGCTTGTACTACAAAGAACCCTGTGTTTAAAATAAAAGAAACCCTGGCAGTGGCACCAGGATTTATCCCTACTGCTTGTACTAGCTTTTTAGGACCCTATCTCTTTGGATGGATACCTTGTTCAACCTAGATATAGTGGGGTGGGCCTTGGACCTTCCCCAAAGCGATATGCCTTATCCTCTCTGAGGAGTGGATGGGAGATAAGAGAGAGGGGGTAGGTGGAGGGGATGGGAGGAGTGGAGGAAGTGGGAACTGGGGTTGGTACGTAAAACAACAAAAAAAGATAGTTTGTTTTCTTTTAAAAAATAAAGTTAATTATAAAAAACTAAATGTAATCAAAAAAAGAAAAGAAAAGAAAAAAGCATTACATTTGCTTGAGTATTTTTTTCTTATATTAAATTCTGTGCTTACATGGTATCTTTATTTTCTAAAGAAAACTCATTAGAAGTTTGGGTTGGAGTAAAAGTAATTAAAGTAAAATATTTAAGACTCACTGGGGTTACTTTCTAGCCCTGAGCCACATAAGAAATCTAACTACCAACTTTGTTAGCAGGGTATATTAGCAATCTCCATTTGGATCTTAACCTTTACTGAATAAACACCAAAGCCAGAAGCAGCTCCCCACGCCCTCCCCGTGTCAGTGTTCCCTGCTTTTCTTTAAGCTTGCTTTTTTTTTGTACCAATGTGAATGGCAATTGCTGGATAAAAGCAGTCCGAGTTCAAGATCACTTGTTTTACTTAAGATGCTACCGAAGATATTCAACCTTGAAGCTCTCTGTCTTGTTCTTAGAAGAGAAGAATCCAACAAATTTGAAGTGGGGATTATGGTCCTTGTGCAATCGAGTTATTTAATATGGGTTTAAATACTAACATGTTCTTCAGAGTAAAATGTTGAGAAGAGAAACACTTAGCAGATTCGCATTTAAAGAAAATCAAAGTTCTGACCCAGGGAGTTTCAAAATGAGAACTCCTTCATTCTCATGTAAAGAGTGGATTTTCTCTGCATGGATTTTCAGAGTGAAGACTCCATATTCTGATTCTTACAGGCTCTTGACTGGGGCATGCATTGGGCTGTCACTGTCTTCGTGATGCGTCTTTCCAAATTTTATGTTGAAAGCTAATATTCAACATGGTGATATCAACAAGGAAACTGTTTAAGCTGGGACTACATGAGGAGGGCTTTGTTCTTCTGAGTGAGACAAGTCCTCCTGGGTGCTTATCACAAAGAGAAGATGAAGACCCTTGTCCTACTCACTCTCCAAACAACGACTTAGGAAGCAAAGTAGCGCATTTTTATCTGACATAAAACCTGCTGGCATCTTGATCTAGACACCTTGAGCATCCAGAACAGAAAGAAATATACTTCTATTATTTAGAAAGAACTAAGGTGTTTTATCACATCCCAGATTCACTGTGATCTAATCTTGGTTTCTTCATCTGTCCTGAGAAGTGACTTGTTCGTGGTAGAGTCATGAGAAGCCAGATCAGACTGACAGTGGCAAACCAACTAAGGTGCAGACGGCCCCAGTCCCCAGCAAAGAGTTCCTAATTCAGACTCTCCTCATTCCAGAGTTTACCCAAAAGTGATAGGGAAGAGAGGAGCTGGGGAAAGAGAGGAGCGATGCTATGTGCAATTTCAAACTAACAAGCTTTTTATTAAAATTTCATGTCGTGTTATAACAGCAGATGTCAGGAAAAGAGTCAGGGAAATCCAGCCAAAATGTTCATGTCCTCGAAATTCAAGCTGCAGCAGTATGGGAATGGAAATGACCAGGTAGAGATCCGCTGGGAAATGGACAGCTCTGTGCTACATACTTCCATTTCTGTGCCCTGTTTTCCAACCTTTGTCTCACCTTTTGCTGCCCCTAGAATTTAAAGAAAGCCCCAAGATGTTTTATTTATGGAGGAGGGTTCCTGCTGGTGGGGACTGTGTGGTTTTCCTTGCCCTGGGGGTGCTGCCAAATCAAGGAACTAAAAGAAGTCATAACAAAGTAGTATTTCTGATTTCACATACCTTTCCAAAGCTCTGTGCTGAACACAGCAGGTGCTTCTCAAGCCCAGTCCAGCACATACATAAACAACACAAGACTGAGAGCAGGGCTGTGCAGGAGGTGATAAACACAGCCTAGCTCTACTCAGCTTTGCTTGAGACAAGAGTCTGCAAAGGAGACTTGTCACGACAATCGGAAGAATTGCATAGACATTCTGACATGATAGGTCTTTCCCAGTATGGACGACAGTAGGAAATGCCACAGCTGACATTGTGACACTTAACACCAGTGTGTACAGAGCAGGGGTCTAGGCCAAAGGTGGTGGAACTGGAACATCATCATTAAGTCCATAATAGAACATCTACAACAGGTACAGAACACAAAAACTTGGAAGATCTTCACCAGCGAGTCATCAGGATTAAAAACCCACAAGGCTTCAGCCCACCATAGTCATTAGGTTCTAAGGATCAGGGCCAAAGAGCCAGCTGTGACAACTGGACCCCTGCTAACCTGACCCAGGCCTTGGATACTGCTTTGCAGTGTATCCCTCCCTTACACGGCATAATCAGATGTAGTCTTTTTCCCTTCTTTTTACATTTATTTATTTTGTACACCTGCCATGGTGCACATGTGGAGGCCAGAGAATAAGAAGAGGAGGCTGTTCCCTCCATCCACTATGTGGGTTCCAGGGCTCAAACTCGGGTTGTCAGGCTTGGCAGCAAACGCCTTTCTAAACTTCTTAGCCCTGTGACAAGCCCAAGGGAACCTATAAGAAATCCATAAGCAAACATTTGCTAAATGTTCTTCCCCTTGCTCCTCCTAAAAGAAAAAAGAGAACATCAGAAAAAATGTACAGTGCCTGCCTAACACCGGGAACTGCACATGTTAACACCTACGTGTTAACGTGCATTTGGGTTATTAAAAGAATGGAAGACAGGACACCAAAGCATGAATATTTCAAATCATAAAACCAAACACTCGAGTACAGTCTGGAATCCTAAGACTTTCCTGTGCCTGGCTATCACATTTAGTCCCATCACTTGGCATCTGGAGGTTTATAACACTTTTATCTTCTCTTCCCTTGAGCCGACGGTTCACAGGTTTCACAATCCTTATCAGCTAAGCCTTATCAGTTAAACCCTGTACCACCTGTGCTGGGAGTACATTTACTGATTTGAGCCTTAAGTCCCACTTCCCCTCAGTTCTTAACTGGAAATGACATGCGTGCTCCATGCACTCAGCGACAACGTCCCTTAGTTCAGTATCGTTTCATGTTCCTGTCTTCCCATATTAAGGAAATGAAACGAAAGAACTGAAGCCCCATGTCTTTAAAACAAATTATAGAACTGGCCCTGCACTTTCGGTGGGCAGATAGAAAAATCAACACGATTAATGTGTACGTAGCGTGCTGGCTTGTTTTACATCAACTTGACACAAGTTAGAGTCATTGGAGAAGAGGGAGCCTAAAGTGAGCAAATGCCTCCACTGTGCTGTAAGCAAACCTGGAGGGTATTTTCTTAATTAGTGATTACGAGGGGGAGCCCCTTGTGGCGGGTGTCTTCCTGAGGCTGGTGGTCCTGGTTTTATAAGAAAGCAGGCTGAGCCAGTGTGAGGAGCAAGCCATCAAGCAGCACTCCTCCATGGCCTCAACATCAGCCCCTGCGTCTGGCTCCTTCCCTGCTTGAGTTCCCGTCCTGATTTTCTTCAGTGATGGATTATGATGTTGAAGTATAAGCCCAAAGAACTTTTTCCTACCCAACTTGCTTTTTGTGCCGTGTTTCATCACAGCAATAGGCACCCTAACTGGGACATATAATAACTAAAATATTAATGTTGGAATGGCCATTATTTTGTTGTTAAGTAAATTAACTATATTTCCATTCATTTCAAGATAGCCTTATCCTAATTTCTTGCCTCTAAGATTTTAAAGTACATAGATATTTTGCAGGTCTAAGTAGTTAGAAAACTCGTTTTTATTAATATAAAGTATCTTTTGTGTATGTGGTGTCTTGTTTTGAAGATAAAGAAGCATGCAGGAAGTTCTGTGATAAAGGGAGAGATGCACACAGAGGCTCCACAAAACCCCAAGTCTAAGGCTTCAAGGAAGTCTATGAGTTCCACCTCAGTCTAGGCTTGTTCTGGGCTACGGTTTCTGATCCCCTTCTGGAGCTCCCCTGAGCATGGCAGACATGAACTCACTGTGGTTGGGATTGCATGCACAGACCCACCCTAGATCAAGCTGGCCACAGTCCCAGCATAGAGTGAGGAGAAACTCTTGAAGTCCCATCCCTGGCCAGAGAACTATTGGCAACTGATGGTTGTTAGGGGAGAATGAGTCAGCTTTCTACAGGGATAAACCGGACCCCCAATATAACCTGTATCCTAGAGAGGCTGCTGTGTTCCTATTGATGGTTCTAAACCCATGCACATACTGCCAGCATTAAGTGTATTCAATAGGTTTAAACAGAGAACTTGAAATTATTAGGAAAAAGTAGTCCAGGAACAAGGGAGGAATTGGGAGGTACAGAGTTGAACAAAATATGTATATATAAATTCCCTAACATGTTTTAAAGGAATAATTTTTTTTTAAAAAAAAGGAGCAATATGGCAGAGCATCTGAATTCCTAGTCAAGTGCTATGGTTTGGGTTCTTCCCTCACAATTCAGGTGTTGAAAATTTAATCCCTGAAGTCATACGATCATTACTTTATGGTATTTAGAGATAAGACATTTGGGACATGTGATTAGCATTAGACAAAGCTATGGGGGTAGGACTCCAGGGTTAGTTGCTTTCTGAGAGGAGGGAGACCTGAGATGACAGGCCCAGCATCTTACCATGTGATGCTCTCCAGCACGAAATGACACCACAAGAAGCTCCACCATGGACCAACCCCACGCCAGCACCAGGCTCTTGAACTCAGCCACCAGGTCCATTTGCTGAGTAAGTCTCTTCCTGATAAAGTTGGCTGGACTCAGTAATAAAAAAACAAAAAAAACAAGCAAACAAACAAACAAACAAAAAAACAGACTGAGACAGTTTGCCAAAGATGACAGCATGTTCTAAACGAGAGAGAGAGCCGTCCAAACTGAAGCCAATGAGCAGAGGAAGGGGAGTGTCGTCAATAATGCATAGCACCCGGAGACCCCTTCCTGAAGCCACCCTTTCTATGCAGTCATGCCTTCCCTGAGACTCAGAACTTCCCTTTCTTCCTCCAAGCACTGTTTCTATTTCCATAATATTTATTTTTGATGGATGTATGCACTATTGGAACAGAAGGAGGAAGAATATGAGCAAAGTACAATGATATGAATGTGTGAAATATTATAATAAAACTCACTGTTATGTGTGTTAACAAAAATATGGATGAAAATGGTCGCTACTCACAATGCCAAACTGTAGCTACAAATATCTTCTGTCCGACTGGTACCCCTGGTCTAGGTTTTCTCCGCCCACTTCTTCCCAAAGCCACTTATAAAATAACCACTCTGAAGCTTAATATTAATTGCATACTTTTTGGCCTATTAGCTCAGGACTCTTATTAACTAACTCTTACATCTTAAATTAACCCATTTCTATTATTTTATATTTTATAACAAGGCTTGTGGTTTGTTACCTCATGTCTTATGGTGTTTGTCTGACTCTACCTTCTTTCTCCCTATATTCAGTTTAGTTTTCCTGCCTAGTTATAGTTTGCTCTGCCGTTGGCTAAAGCAGCTTCTTTATTAACCAATGGTAAGAAAACATCTATAGAGGGGAATCCCACATGACCAAACAGACTCAGCAGGTTGTAATTATGTGTTTATATGTCTTATATGTCTACACACACACACACACACACACACACACACACACACATATGTATGTATGTATATGTACGTATGTGTGTAACAATAATAATCAAAGAAAAAGGAGCCATAAATTTTGGAGGGAGTAGGGGGGATATGGGAAGGGTTAAAAAAGAAGAAAGGGAAAGGGGAAGTGATGTGATTAAATTTTAGCCAAAAAAAAAATTAAGTGGATGTAAAAATCAAACAAATGGTTGCGATAAAATGAGTAAATAGATAATCTGCTAAATTAAAAACAAAAGAAAGAGAGAGAGAAATGTGAGTATACCTGCTTGGTTCAAGACAGACACAAACTATGAGATGTTGCTCCTCAGCTGAGGTCACACAATTCAAACAACACCCCACAATACAGAACTTGTAAGTAGACAGAGCTAATAAAAGGTATGTGTTGTCAAGATTATTCGTTGTTTATAATTTACTATAATTCCTTGAAGAAAAAGTTAATGTTTGGGTTATTCAACAGGATATGGAAATGCTAATAAGACATAAAATCAAAACATTAAAATTCTTGCTAACTATATAATTTATAAACATGTTCCACACTGGTGATTCTCCACCTGCTTTTGCAAGAATTCATAACGTAGTATTTCTAGATAGCAAATTAATGGGCTCAAAAAAACCTAATAGCAAAAGAAATAGAAAACCAGAGACATAGCTCAGTCTGTCAAATGCTTCCAGTGTGATTACGAAGCTCTGAGTTTGTTCCCCAGCATAAAAAGCTGAGTGTGGTGGTGCGTGCTTGTGACCCCATCCCTGGGGCTCACTGGCCGTCATTCTAGCCCAATCAGTGAGCTCAGTCTCTAATGGAGGACCACATCTCAAAAAGTGAGCAGCTCCCGAAGAACAGCACAGGAGGCACTGGAAGGAGGAAAAGGAGGTGGGCTTAAAGGCCAGCCCCTGAAACCAGCTTGTCTTAGAAGCATTTCTTCTTTATATAATTTCACCTTTGTCGATACATTCCATATTGCTAGATAGCAAGATGTTAAAGGGAAGGAAATGTTGAGATGATCATATCACAATACCATCCTTTTAAGGAAATCCAATTAAATGAATGTTTCTCAGTAGCTATTCTATCCTGACAATTGTCTTAATGACAACTCTCTATTTCAATTTTTCATTTTCTTGATATTCTGTTTTATCTCTTCTCCACTTCTCAACGTGGAATGACAGGTCCATGCTCTAATTGTCCCGTTGCTATGCGAAACCACAGACTGTTTTGGTGTGGCTTTGCCTCCAACACTTAGCAACAGTGAAATAAGCAAATTACCTTTGCAGCCCACAATAGCCCTGCTGTGCTGCATTCTTCCCTTGCAGGGAACTGGCTCCTTGGTAGGACAGTAATGTTAGGACACAGGAAATGGTGGGAGAAAGTGACTCAGGGTCTGATATAAATTGAGAAAAATCTCCAGACAAAAGTGACATATTCACTCGCATAAACATTAACTTGTTCTTGTGTAGGTCTGGGGGGAGGGGAGAACTCATGAGTCACTGATAGATCTTCAAGAACTAGAAACAATCTGATAGTAACATGTTGATGAAAGTGTGTATTTTTGATTAAATTGATTCATGCGCACTTAGTCTTTATTCACAGTTTTAAAAATACTAATTACATGTTCATTTAGTGTGAATGTATTATATAAGAACAAATATACAGTTAAACAAGTAAATATGTCTGTGTGTGCATATGTGCGTACAAGTTTATTCACAAACGTGTCTCACCTGGGCTTAGAAAAAGAAGTGTGGTAATACTAAGGACTATTTGAGCAGTCATATGGAAATCTATTATTGCATAACCTTACTAAATATATACATCTGTGAAAGAAATCTTGAAGATGTCGCCAAATAATGAGACAATGCTCCAACTAAACATCTTTCTCTACCTAATGAACCCTCCAGTGCCAAGAATGGGTTACATCTAGTTGACACTGGCAAAAGGGGCCCCACGGAAGCTCTAAACATCTTAGGCTATTGCCGGTGCTTTTGGTTGATCTCCACAAGCTGATTGATAAGGCCCCATTGCTGAAAACAACACTTAAATATATCACTGAACACGGAGAAGTCAAACTGGTGCCCAACTAGAACCTTCACCGACCCCGGCTAGTATTTATAGAGCTACAATGTACTCTGCCTGCTACCAGAGGATAAATGCAACCACCAACCCAGCGACACGTCCTGGGATCTGCAATGGTGACCTGATATGCTGGTGCAACAGTGGCACAAATGTTGTGGCAGTGACCAACCACTCTCTGATTGGATGTAAGGCCCACTTACAAACTGGAGCCCATGGCTGACACTTGAGTTATCAAGAGCCTGAAACCAGATAGACCATGACCCTAGTGAAAAACCAAATACTATATTTCGATAAAGGAATATAGCAATAAAATGTGTCCTAATGACTTTATGCTGTACCCATAGATCAGTTATTATCAGAAAAGTTCCTTTTTTTGCAGTAGATGGGAATTAACACAGAGATCCACTACTGAATAAAGTGCAGGGAATGAGAGAGCTTCCTTGAAACATGCAGTGCTAAATGTGGAGTTGACTCCTGAGAAATGTTTGTAATGGTCAGGTTAATGACCTCTGGCCAGGCTGCAGTATATAGGTATTTGCATTGGTATAAAGCAATGGTTCTCAACCTGTGGGCCCTGCCCCTTTGGGATCACTTATCAGATATCATGCACACCCGATTTTTACATTATAATTCATAACAGTAGCAAATTCCAGTTACAAAGTAACAACAGAATAATTTTAGGGTAGGGTGTCACCACAACATGAAGAACTGTATTAAGGATCAAAGCATCAGAAAAGTTGAAAACCATGGGTGTCAAGAAATATTCTATTAATGGTATTTACCCAAAATGGATTAACTTCAAGTGGAAAGATTTCTTCCAAAAGAAATAGGCTATCCTCATCCAAACTGGTGGAAGGCCTGATAAGCAAAATTTAGCTTTCCTGGGAAGGAAGATAAGTCTGAAATATGCGCGCCACAGGCAGCTTTAAGCATCCCAGTCTGTCCTATGAATTTTGGACATACCAACCACTATACTACCATGATCCAAATACTTAAATTTAATCTCTGAAATAACAGGAGGTACATGTATTAGCTACATGGCAGATACACCCTGTTTCTACTGTTTCTCTGGAGAATAGTTAAAGTTGTGGTACCTTATGAAGAATTCCTCAGACGATGTCCTATGAGGAGGAGTCAATGTCAGGCAGAAAACATGTGGTAACAAGATGGTCATCACACTGTCTACTAAATTGTGAGAGTTTGGGTTTCTTTTTTTTTAAGTGATTTTTATTGAGCTATACATTTTTCTCTGCTCCCATCCCTTCCTTTCCCCTCCCCTTCAACCCTCTCCTATGGTCCCCATGCTTTCAATTTACTCATGAGAGCTTGTCTTCTTCTACTTCCCATGTAGATTAGATCCTTATATGTCTCTCTTAGGATCCTCATTGCTGTCTAGCTTCTCTGGGATTGTGATTTGTAGGCTGGTTTTTCTTTGCTTTAAAAGCCATTTATGCGTGAGTATGTATGATATTTGTCTTTCTGGGTCTGGGTTACTTCACTCCAAATGATGTTTTCTAGCCCCATCCATTTGCCTGAAAATTTCAAGAAGTTATTTTTTTCTGCTGTGTAGTACTCCATTGTGTAAATGCACCACATTTTCCTTATCCATTCTTCGGTCCAGGGGCATTTAGGTTGTTTCCAGGTTCTGGCTATGACAAACAAAGCTGCTATGAACATAGTTGAGCATGTGTCCTTGTGATACTGCTAAAATGGACACAAACTTGAGACTAAATAGGTCATGGGCCCCAGGGAAATACTTACCATTATTATACTAAAAGATCATAGTAGTAAAATGATTTCTAATGACGTATTGCCAAAACCATAGTCAGTGCCTCTCAACCCCAATAAAAGAAGCTTTTTCTTCCAGTAGTGAAAGTTAACACAGAGCCCCCAACTAGACAATATACAGAGCGCCAGAGATTTTGAAACCCCCACTCCTAAATAGAATGCCATTATCAAGGATCTTTGCAGAAAAGGAGGAATTAAAGTTGAAAGAACCAGAGGTGGTGACTGACTGTCTTAGCTGGGTTTCTAGTGCTGTGATAAAACACCATGAGCAACAGTAAATTTGAGAGGAAGAGTTTGTTTCATCTTACAGCTTACAGTACATCCTCTCAGGAAGTTAGGCAGAGATTCAACAGGGCAGGAATCTGAAGGAAAGACATAATGCAGAGGCCATGGAATGCTGCTTACTAGTCTACTCCTCATGGCTTGTTCATCCTGCTTTTACAACACCAAGGACCACCAGCCCAGGGTCAGTATCCCCTGCAGTGAGGGGGCCTGTCCACATTCTAGGGGCAATGGGAGCTGGGAGAATGGAACCAATAAATGAGGTGGACTAAAATCTCATGCAAGAGCCAACTTTTGTTTTGTTTTGTTTGTTTGTTTGAGACAGGATTTCTATGTAGCTTTGGAGCTGGTCCTGGAACCAGCTCTCGTAGACCAAGCTGGCCTCAAACTCACAGAGATCCGCCTGCCTCTACCTCCCAAGTGCTGTGATTAAAGGCATGCGCCACCACTGCCCGGCTGCAAGAGTCAACTTTTTTCAGAGCATCAGACAATTTATACTCTGAGAGTTAAGAAGAGTCACATGAGTAAAGTTCTCATAAGTTCAAGCTGTATACAATCATAAGAATAAGCCACACATGGGGAAAAAAAGCATGTTTTTCCATTAGGGCTTATAAAGAAAAGTTTAAACATTTAATTGACTAACAACTGCAAGCAAATAATGAGCAATCTGAAATAAACTCATTCTATCTTCTATACTTGGGAGGAGCATGAAAACACATTCCAAGAACAATTTCCTGTTTTGAAGAAACTGAATTCACTGAATTCTTGTTTTTTTAGAGTGTTCTCACCAGAAAATTCTCCTCACACGAATCCATTCCTGGACCTGTCTCTCTCTCTCTCTATCAATCTTCCTAGATTCTCCATACTGTCTTTGACTAATTACTGTCAATTAGTTGCTGGCTTCGCCTCCTGACCCCAGGTTGATTTTATTAACACAGCCTCGGGTTTCATAGTGTGATCAAATACCCTACAACACCAGCTGTGAGATAAGACACAGTACCATTCCTGATGCTTGTGAAGGGCTCCAGCATGTGTGTAGACTCTCTAAAGACTGCACTGTAAGTCCATGAGGACTAAAGCCCCAGCTCCGAGAAGTAGCAGGAGACAAAATCAAAGCAAAAAAAAAATGCATTAAGCATTTTCATATTTATGTTATGTGGGTGTGGAGGGGAGGAAGGGGCACACTTGAAACATGCCATGTGGGAGGCAGGGGCACACACATGGTGTGGTTGGTGGGGATAGAGGACAATTTATGGAAATCAGTTCTTTCTGCTACATGGAATCTAAGGATTGAACTCAGCTTGGCAGGCTTGGCGGCAAGTGTCTTTACCCACTAAGTAATCTCACTGACCTCCATCCCCCTCTGCAAAAGTGCATTTTGGTACTGGAAGGGAAAGAGAGAGAAAAGGGAAAAGAACAAGGTAAAAATATATGTGTATTCTCTTTGATCCATAAAGGGAAAAATACACTGCAATCAAAATAGTAAAAGTGAGGGTTAACAATTACAAATCATTATATTCACCATATTAAAAGATGAGGTGGGGATTCGAGGATCAGAGCTGAGAGGATCATGGCCTGAGGAGAGAGTGTGTAATTGCTGCTGGCAGGGCTTTCCTGTAAAACTACTGAAAAAATAAAATATTTGCCCAACTTCACTAAAGGACAAGTTGAAGCTGACACATTCAATTCTAATCTTATTCCCCAGCTTTTCCTTGAGCCAACTTAAAAGTTATTAACCTTCCCCAACCAATCATTTCTATGTCTCTTCTCTGCTTAAAAACATACAGTTTCATTTTGAGCTCAATGTGCATGGAATCCGCGCGTCCACATCATTTCTCCTCACAGTAACCCACCCAGACAGCTCCAGTCCTTCCCAGCTCCTCACAAGAATCACTCCCTAAATCCTAACTGATGCTGTGCCCATCCTGGTCAGAAGTCTTTCATCTTTCCTCCAATGCTTGCCAAAGTTCTTCTTTTCAATCTTCTCATTTACAAAGGTCTTTTTTGTGCTTTAATTTAGTTAAAATATAACTACATCATTTTCCTCCCTCCTCTCCTCTCTCTTACCCCTCTCAGCCCCCTTACACACTCCCCAAGGTCTCCTCTTTTTAAATCATTGTAATTACATATACACAAAAAGGAATAAATACACAATACAACTTCTGAGTCACTTCAGTGTTGTCTGAACATGCAGACATGTTTCTAGGGTGGACCACTTAGTAGTGAATAACCTATTGGGGGCTCATCCCTGGGAAAAACTTATTCTTCCTCTCTTGGCAAGCCATTCATTAATTGACTGCAGTTCGTCATCTAGTGATGAGACCCATGAGATTTCCCCCATTTATGTTGGGATGTCAGCTTGGTTTTGGAACTGTTCAGGTCTTCTTTAGGCGGCCATGTTGTTGAGATTTTTATGGGTGTTTCCCTGTCACAACTAGAAGGCACAATGTCACCACAGACTTCCTTGTCCTCCGGCTCTTATGGGCATTCTTTCCCTTTACCTGCAATGTTCCCTTAGCGTTGGGTTCAGGAATGGCATTGGAAATGTATCAAGCTGCCAAGGGAGAGGACAGTTGGTCATCCTATCTGGCTATAAAAGACCCATGAATCACAAAATGACTGGGCCAGCAAGATATATCACAATGATGAAATGGCAGCTGTTTAATCTTGGGGGGTTACCTACATCTACCAAATCAGATTTAAGGACTACTTAACAGGAAAGAAATCATGCCTGGTATTGTACACAAGCCAGCCACCAATGGCTGGAAAGGACATAGACCCAAGAGGAGAATCAACTACCACCAATTTCCTAAATCTGTGTAATTTCTAAGACATTCTAAGTACTTACCCTTATTCTCCTAAATAAGTGTAGATCTTACCCAACATCAAAGAAACAAAAGAAGCCATTGCAGGCAGCCACAAGAAGTCAAAATTCAGAGACCAACTGACCATGGGGTATCCAACCACAACTGGTACACTACAACACAAAGTTCTCTTAAATAATAAGCGTCCTTCAAGATCAAAAGGACTCACAGTGCTGGGTGAAGTCACGCTGACGGCAGCCTGCTAGACTTCCAAGTCTATCCCTTCACACCTCACACACCACACTGAGCAGTGTGGCGTCACTGTGTAATTAGTGCCCACAGGCTACCAGCCTGTCTGCCAGTATCAGCTGTGGAATTAGCATGTCAGCCATTGTCAGCATTCCCCACAGTCACACTTAGCCCTCAGGATGAAAGACATCAGGACCGTGAGATCGCTAAAGAGCTGCACAAACACATAATGAACACATTCTTCTCATAGTACCATATCCGCCAAATTCTTAAATGGCATTGGTTTCATTTTAAACTTAAACAAAAACACTAACACTTAAACAAAAACAAGTCTACCTTTGAGAAAAGGTTAATAGGAATATTTGTGTTTGTGCTAAAAATATTTTTTTCCTTGGAAGTTTCAAAGGTTTTAGAAATTGAAGCTTTTTTTAATGTAAGGTTTTATTTCAGAATGACATTCCTTTCCTCTATCCTCACACCATTCTTGCCCATAGATGCCTTGCTGTGGGCAGACAACAGTCTTGATCCACACAAGAAACAAGCGTGCTCTGACTTCCTTCAGTCGGAAAGAAAATATCTTTGGGCACCAGAATCACAGAGCATATGGACCCCCAGATCCCTGACTACTTCCCTCTGGGGATCCCTCTTTTTCTAGCCTCCCTATGATTCTTCTTGAGAAACTTCAAAGCCAAGAGTGGAACTGTATCCAGAGTCCATGTCCCTGTGGAGTACTGAGAGATGGCTTCTGACAATCTGACTGAATGGAAGAGAGCCACCAATGGATTACAGTTGTGTCCGAAGTCTGCCTTTTTAATAAAATATTCCATTAATTCAGTGATTCTCAACCTGTGGGTTTCGACCCCTTTGCCAAACTTCTATCTCCAGAAACATTTACATTATGATTTATAACAGGAGCAACATTGCAGTTATGAAGTAGCAAAGAAAATAATTTTATGGTTGGGAGTCACCACAACTTGAGAAACTGTATTAAAGAATCTCAGCATTCGGAGGGGGTGAGAACCACTGCGCTGAGAATTTGATACAATGCATTTTGATCATATTCTTTCCCTACTCTACTCCCTGACTCTTCCCAGATTCAATACCACCTCCCTACCCATAGCCATTCAAGTCTTTTTAATTTTTTTTAAAATAACCCACTGAATTCAGTTTGTGCTGCCTACATTCTTACGGGTGTGAGGCAACACAGTGAAATGTGATTGGACTACCAGGGACCACATCCTTAAAGAAACTGACTTTCCCTCACCTGTAAGCCATCGACTTCTAGTACTGCACGGAGCCCTTCCCTGTTCCATGCTAGAATGTTGACTGACTTGATCCTGTTCAAGCAGCCACAGATGCTAGGCCAACATGGGTACAATAATCCTGTCGTGTCCAGAAGACACTGCTTCACCTTGGTCCTCCCTCACTCTGGCTCTTGTAATCTTCCCACTCTGTCTTCTCAGATGATCCTTCAGAATTAAGAGGATATAGATATGCCAGTTAGAGATGAGCCATGCACACGCTCTAATTCTCTGTATGCTCGCCAGTTGCGTGTTTCTATGCCAACTGCTCTCTACGGCAAAGAGGAAGCTTCTCTGATTAGGGTTGAGAGATGCACAAACCTATGGGCCTAACACCTCCCCCTCCAATGACACCACAGCACGTAGGATTCAAATTAGCATTCATCGGTATTCTTTTCACATTGCACAACTGATGAAACTAACCTACATGTCAATCACCATATAAAAGATAAAGAAAATTCACAGTCGTGCTGGCTAAAAGTTTGACCAGGTAACGGCTTTCGATGCCAAGCTGAGTGGCCTATATTTGATCCCCAGGACACGGTGGAATCAATTCCAACAAGTTGTCCTTTGATGTCCACACACTAAATAAATGAATGTAGCATTTAAATTTTTAAATAAAAAAAAAGACATGGTATAGTGATGGCTATTCTTGGTTGTCAACTTGACTACATCTGGAATTAACTAAAACCCAAGTGGCTGGGCACACCTGTGTAGATCGTTTGACGTGAGAAGAACTTCCTTTAATCTGCATCTTTTGACATGGGAAGATCCACCTTTAATCTGGGCCACGTTGTCTCCTAAAAGCCTCTATAAAGAACGTGGAAGAAGACAGCTCTTGCTCTTTGCCTCCTCGCTCTTGCTCTCAATGGTAAGTTCTTTCCCTCATTGGCACTACAGACTAGTTCTTTGGGACTCTAGTATATACTAAAGACCAAGTTGAGATACAGAGCCTCATGAACAGAAAAACTATTTTCCAGGAGTAGATAGCCATTGTTGGACTAGCTGGACTACAGCCTATAAACCATGCTGATGAATCCCCTGTATATATATGGTACATTCTCTCAGTTCTATTCCTCTAGAGGAACCTAATATAGTGGAAATAGTAATATTTTTCAGCCCCTCCCCCAGAAATTAAAAAAAATGAAAGAAAAAGAAATACCATTATTTGTTGGGGGCAATGTGAAGATGGTGTTTGAGGGGTAAAGCCTGTTACATTGGAATGGGGTTGATGTTTTTATTTTATTGGAGTCTGATCAGTTTGTTTGTTTTGACTTAAGTCTTGCTGTGTGTCCCAAGGAGGCCTCCTTATATAGCCCCCTTCCTCCTTGAATTCACAGCAGTCTTCCTGTCTCAGCCACTTAAGTAATAGGAGTATGGAAATATGCCACAGTTCCCAGCTTGATATTTTAAAATCCTATTTGCTGTACTGCATGGGAAAACATTGATATTCTCATGAGAACAAGTGAGAAATCCAGAGAGGTCTTTTCTGTTTGTTCGTCCTTTCCGAAGACAGCCACACTGCATGCGTTTGTGTAGGGTCGGTGACACTGAGTGCTGCCACTCACACCCAGCTCCTGGGACACACAGGTCATCCCTTCCCAGCATGGGACAGTATCCCCTCTCCGGTCTCCTTGTGTCTCCTGTGCTCTGAGGAACTTTATAAATACCAATGTGGAAAGGTTACTTGAGAAAGAGACACTAAGGAAAAACATTTGTTTTTAATTGGAATGAACTTTTCATAAAAGAAACATTAGTGAATAATAAGAATAAATAGATTTTCCTTGGTAAATATTATTATATGAGATGACCCATTTTCTTTCTGCTGAAAGAAAAAAAACTTATTTAATGTTGAAAAAAGACTAATGAACTGAAATGCTCTTGCATCTGTATTCTTTTTCAAACCAGAGAGCAATTGCTACAATAACATTCTCATTTGTTTGAACAAATCCATTGTTTTATTCCAGCCACCATACCTATAGTAGATTCCCAGAATATTCAAATCATATGAGTGATAGTTTGGTAAGTAACCAACACTCTACAATGTACTGTGTTCAGGAAGTTAAGAGGCAACATTCAAACAGACATTTTCTAAAATGACATGGCCAAACTTCAGGGCAATGTCTGTTCAAGGTGTGTCTAAGAAGAGATAGACTAAGTCGTAGTCAGACTTATAAAATGTGTTTTGACGAAGAAAGACTTCGCTGTGATGCAACCTCATCTTAAAATGAGGAGAAATTAGATACACTGAACATTCTTGTCTGAGATCTACAAATACAGTCAATAGTAAGGAAATAACACTGTTCAAATGGAGAGAATATTTCAGTGAAGAAGAGATATATGGTGTATAAGTAATAAGAAAAGACACTCAATATCATTAATTTTTGAGAAAATGTATAAGCAAACCATAAAAGGATGGCACTACACACCTGTTAGAATGGCTTGGACTTTTCAATCTGACAAGCAAGAGAGGGACTAACTGGAAACTCACATGTTGTTCAGGAATGAAAGATGGCACCATCACTTAGCATGTGGACAAGCCCTGATAAAGTTAACTACACAATTGTTATGCCAACCACAGCCTCATCTCTAGTGTTTAACTAATAGAAATAAAAATGAATATTCAAAGACCAATACAAAATCCACAGTGCCTTTGCTCATAGCATCTGACATTAAGAAATAAAAAATCCGAATGGAGAATTGATGGACCATGTAACAGAATACTACTTAGCAATATCACTAAGTGGATCGCTGATACATCTCAATGCAGATCCCCAAAGAGCTTATGCAAATGAAGATCACTGGGTAAAACCGCATTTCGTTGATGACAGGCACAAACAAGGACAGCCACGGAGGCAGAGAGCCCATCAGCGCGGCGATGAAGCATCATCGACAGAGAGCAGCAAGGAGCTCGGGGAAGCAGGGAAGGTTCTGTTCTGACAGTGGAGTGATGCATGACTGTGTACCCTTGTCTAAACTCATCAAAGCGATAAAAAGAATTATTTGTTCTGTATGAAAATCATACGGTAAATGTCACTTTCAAAAACAGATAATTGGTAGTGAAAGGCAAACTCTGAATAGGTGTTTAAGCTCAAAAACAAAATTCAAAGACTCACTGGCCCTGTTCTGCCTAAGGCTCTGTGTCCACAACCTGCCGGGCTTGCACAGTTACAGCTATCTGCCTTCACAACACTTGGGGAGAAAAAGCAGTAGGAAGCTATGGTGTTCTGTACAGTTTTCTGCACCTTAAAGGAAAGCTTCCTGAGTCTTATACATATCTTAGTTACTTAGTTAGTTATCTCTGGTAATTATTCAAAATTATACTAATTATTATAAAAATCCAGAAAATATACTAAAAAAATTCATTTGGGAAAGGGGTTTTAAATTTCCTTTCTATGGCTGTGATTTTAAAAAAAACTGATAAAAATCACTTTGGGGGAGGGAAGGATTATTTTACAGTCTGCCATTAAGAAAAGACAAGCAGCAACTCAAATAATAAGCCTAAAAGTTGGTAAATATGAAAATATGAATGTCAACATTAATCCAAAAGCAGGATAATGCTAGCAAACCACAAGTGGATTGAGTAAATACATGAAAGGCTCTGTCATAACGATGAAGAATCAGGGCTGTGCGCGGTAGCACATGGCTTTAATGTTACCACTCAGGAGCCAGAGGCAGGAGGATCTTTATGAGTTTGAGGCTGACTGGGTCTATATAGTGAGTTCCAGGTCAGTGGGGTTACATAATGAGGCCCTGTCTCAAAAAAAAAATTCAATTAAAAAATCATTATGTGAGGGCTTTTAAGAGTCCTTGTTCTTCCGGAGGACACATTTTGGTTTGCACCTACCGGTACCTGCAGCCTCAGGGGTTCTAATCCTTCTGGTCTCCTCCAGCACCTGCATAGATGTAACAGACACAAACACATACACATAGATAAAAACATTTAAAAAAATCAAAGTGTAGAAGCAAGATATATGAATTCATGAGCTAAATGCCTTCAAAGACCATAAAGAAAATTCAGCTTGTTTACAAATAACAAATGCCGTGTGACTTCCTTATACCGCCTGTGTGATGGCTTTATTTGTGAATTAATTAGAATAAAGTGATTGTCCCTTAAGAAAAGAATGTGACTTATAGGTATGAGACTGTTTTTCTATGAGGTATTTAAAATTGTAAATGAATTACTTAAAAATTTGGGGGAAGAATGAATATTTCTACTTGTGTCTGGTGTGTACGCATGTGCACTTGCTGTTTGTATGTGTGAATAAGAATGCCCAGGGGCCACAGCCTATCCGTGGAGGCAGGAGGATAACATTGGGTCTAAGTCCTTGACTTTCCACCTTGTTTGAGGAAGTTTCTCTTGTTGTTTGACTCTGGATATGCAAAGCTGGCTGGCCAAAGAGCTTCTCCTGTGCCTGCTGCCCAGAAGCATTGTGAGTTAGCTACTCCTCTGTCATAATAAACACCAGGGTCTGGTGTGGAAAGTCCTTCTGTCTATATGTTGCTTTTATTGGTTAATGAATAAAGAAACTTCTTTAGGCCTATAGCAGGGCAGAAGAGAGATAGGTGGGGAAAATTAAACTGAATGCTGGGAGAAAGAAGGCAGAGTCAGGAGAAGCCATGTAGCCCCGCCAGAGACAGACTCCAGATGGAACCTTGTCAGTAAGCCACAGCCACGTGGCAATACACAGATTAATAGAAATGGGTTAAATTAAGATGTAAGAGCTAGCCAAATAAGAGCTAATAGGCTCTAGCTTCTTATTTAATTAAATGACTTAATTAATACAGTTTCTGTGTAGTTATTTTGAGTCTGGGCAGCTGGTAATGAACAAGTGACCTCCTACAACAATGGTAAAGGCAATCTACTAAGGAAGGGGTTTGAGGGACTTATGGTTCTTCATCAGCATTGCTGCCTAAACTAGAACTGAACAAGGATGACACCAATAGACATGCCAAACCAAAGTGGACCAGGGGTGGGGCCATTTGGCCTTAACATTACACAAAAACTACAGGCAACTAAGGAGTTCTGAGAAGGGGATAAATGGCTCCTCCAGGGAAGAGCACACCAACTGATCATCCAATGCCAATGGTCAGCCCACAGCAATTCATGAAAATGAGACCATGAATTTGAGAACAAGGAAGTGTATATGGGATGGTTTGGAGGGAAGAAAAGGGGAAATGATATAATTATTTTATAATCTCAGACTCTCTCCCTCTCTCCATACCCCCCCCTCTCTCTCTCTCTGTGTGTGTGTGTGTGTGTGTGTGTGTGTGTGTGTGTGTGTGTGTGTATTCCCTCAGTTGTTTCTCTTTTGTGCATCTGGTAGATTTTTTTAGGTTTAGTTTACTTTGATTATGTGTACATGTACGCGTGTGCATATGAATGCAGTTCCCAGAGAAGCCAGAAGCTGGTTTCCCACCCCTTAGAGCCAGAGAAGGCGAAGGTGGTTGTGGGCTACCTGGTATGGGTGCTGGGAACTGAACTCTGTCTGGTGGAGAAGAAAGTTCTCTTAACCACTAAGTCATTTCTTCAGCCTTGCTGACAGTCTTAGAAATGTGTTTAGAAATGAAACACTTTTCAGTGGAGTGCACACAGTGGCCCACTGATGCTGGGGTGTGATCTGATCTCATATTTTCACATCAAGTAAAAGGAGAAGGTCCCTGTTTGCTCCCTGTTCCTTTGCAAAAGTGTCTTTAGGGGCAGTGCAAGTCTGATATGATCCAAAATGCAGATTTCATGCAGTTCCATATACATAACTATTTTAAATTAAAATTACATACGTTTTACATAGAGTGACAAATTTTTACAAAGATCATGAACAAAGGGAGTCCCCAGAAGTTACTGATTGCTTTCAGTGGTAGTTCATGACAAAGAGGTAAAGTCCTTATGGTTGGAAAATATGTGAACAAATGGCCTTGGTGTAGCAAATTCACATTTGAATGTTATGAAAAATATTGGCTATGTCTTAAGGACAGTAAAAGCAAAACAAGCTGGAGAACAATTTTCCAGGCTCTGGAACTAGACTGTCTCCCCTCAAAATTTAATCTTGGAAATCCTCCTCCAAGAGGAAGTGTTGGTGTGTAGATGTAGAGCTAGGGTAGACTGGAACTTGAGGGTGCAGATACAGAACATACCTTATTTGGAACTTGATTATTGCAGAGGTAATTAGTGTTGATGCAGTGTAGTGGGCATTGCTTAAAAGGGGGTAATCTATAACCTCTATATCATATATCCCCAAAGCTCAGGGATTGTTGTGGAAGAGGGGACAGAAGGTTGGAAGAACCAGAGGTTGTGGAAGAATGCTATGAACGGTATTTTCATAGTCATGGTAGGCTGGGTGCACAGTAAGCTCTCAGAGGTTGTGGGTTCTTACACCTGCATAATATCAAACCAATCAAAACTCCAACAGAGATAGGGGAGGAGCTCATGAGCTTCATTTCTTGCTTAAGAGCTGTTGTGGCTGCTGGCTGCTGGAGGAATAGACATCAGTTTTCTTCAGGGATGCGGCTCCTGAGATGTTGTTAATGTTCCAGTAGATGTCCTTATAGCATACACATACCTGTAGCACCAAGTGGACTCGGTTATTTTAGTAAGAACATGAAGGTGAGAGGAACATGTGGTAGAGCTGGATGGAGCTGGAGTGGAAAGAGTGGAGGAGATTGGATCACACTATATCATGTAGAAAGTTCTCAAAGGATAAATGAAAAGTATTATTTTAGAAATAGAGGGGGGGAAACGTGCACAGAGACGAAATCCCAGGTATGGACAAAAGCTAGCTCTGGATGATGGTTCTGCAGGGATACCAAGATGCCAGTGATGCTATGGAGCTGGAGGGGAAACCTGAGCACAGACCCCTACACAGCACTCAGAGAACCAGGCCTGCCCAACCCCAGTCTTGCTCTTCTAGTGTTTGGGAGAGAGAAACAATAAATTTCCATGATTCACCTTACTAATTCAGGATATTTAGCTGTGCCTTCTCTAACAACTAATAAAAGATTTTTTCTTTTTATGTTTTTATGTGCAAGACTATATGTGGCGCCAATAGCTATAATCAGTGTAAAACTTAGCCACATTATTAAAAGGTTAGTCCATTTTTATAGACGAAATGATTTCCTCACATTTTAACGAAATGGAAAAAATTCTGAACATAGCCTGAAATACATTTCTAACTTACCATTTAGCTTTAGATTATGCTATTTTCTTGCAGACATTTTGAGTGAAAGTATAATAAACTAAATTGTCTTAGTTATAAAATTATAAGTCAGCAAAAAGCTTCATTATAACCCTTAAGATATTGTTTATGGAATATGATTCATGCCCCCACAAAAGCTAAAATTTCTCATTTATAGCTTATATAATATCATTATATCTATCTCAGGAATTCTATTATTTTATGTTTTCTTAATTATTTCACCTATAATTCCTTTTTCTTTATTTTTATACCTGCAAAAAAATGAAGAATTTAAGTTATACCAGAGATGTTTGAAAAAGTCACAGAGAAACATATATTATGCTTACTTAAAATACATATACTATATATAATGCATACATGCGTGCACGTGCGTGCGTGTGTGTGTGTGTGTGTGCATGCATGTGTGTGTGTGTGTGTGTGTGTGTGTGTCTGTAGTTTAAATGAAGTTGTGTCACTTGGGTGATAATGTTTCCCCCAAAAGCTGTAAACTATTTGACAAAAAAAAGAAAAAACAGTGCCAGTTATGGGAAATCTCCCTTCAAGTTGTTGGTCAGCGAAGAAGAGACCCCCAAAATAATCCAGGCTATTGCCAGTCCCCATTGATTGCCTCCCAAGTCTTGAACATAAGACTATTGCTGAACATGCCACACTGTGGACATAGGACTTGGAGGATCATACTGGAACTTACATGAAGCCTCCCCCCCACACCCCCACCCCCCCCCCCCCAGCAGACTAGATCTCATAGATTCTGGAGGTGCTAGACAAGTTTCCAAAGGAGAAAGTTAATCAACAGTCCTGCTCAATTGCGACACCTATTAATCAAAACATGGCAGGCCTCAGGGTGCAATAGCGGCACTTATACCTTAGGGGAACTCAATAGCTGATTGAATGTAAGACCCACTCAATAGGAGAGAATTCAAGCCTGGAAGTATGAACCTGCCAACTAACCATGACTGTTGAAGTCACATATCCTGGAAGGAAACCTACTCTTGCTACTTTCCTAAGCCAGTAGAATTGCTAACTGCGTCCTATATACTTATCCTTATATCCACAGACTAGTGAAGCTCTCACCCCTCATCAAAGAAGCATCTTTTTGCAATAAATGGAGCTCATTTTATAAATTCATAATAGGTCAAAAAACAGCCAACTGTGTCCAACACCAACTGATACATCCACAACACAACCCCTACACCTAAGACTCAGGACGCCAGTGGAAGAGGAGGGTGGAAAGATTGTCAGAGCCAGAGAACCAGGGTTTCTATGGTGAAATAGAATCTTCTATATATGACAGAGAAGTGGCAGCCATGAAATCTCAACAGTATTGTTGTGTAAACAAGACCTGTGCAATGACATACCAGTTGACATGCTAATGTGGGTAGAGTAAACCTTACAAGGCACTACCTACCCATGAATGAAGAGTTGTGGCAATTAATGGCTTCTGAGAGAGGGAGAATCAATCATCTCTGGGGATTATCCCATTAGTAGGAAGCCTAGCATCTCTGTTCAATGGGTCCATATTTGTAGTATGAGGGCCGGCTTGTTGGGGTTTCCGTCCCACCTGGTACCCCACAACTGGCAAATCCCAAAGAGAAATCACACACACGACTCCATAAGGTTATAAACTGATTGGCCCATTAGGTCAGGCTTCTTGTTAACTCTTATAACATATATTACCCCATTATCCTTATCCATGTTAGCTACATGGGCTCAGTACCTTTCTCAGTGTAACAGCTTACATGTTGCCTCTTCGGTGGTCTGCGCAGGAATGGCAGAGGAACCTCCCTGCTTCCCAGAATTCTCCTGTTCTGATTGCATCACCTCTACTTCCTGTCTGGTTTTCCTGCCTATACTGCCTGCCTGGCCAATCAGCGTTTTATTAAAATATGATTGACAGAATACAGACAATTCTCCCGCATCACATATTGATAAACTCAGCCTGGTTTTCAGTTTTATAGTCCTTCCATATTACATTATACTCTGTAAACCCATCCCCACATATATTTCACAGATTTCTGCTTGACCCAATTCTTTAAATCAAGTCTTTAGTGGTATAGCGTAGCTCTTGGGATTGTCTTAGCGTTAAATCTACTTATAGGTCTAGAGGTGAAGACAGATGGTCCCTGAGGGACATCAGCATGTCTTGTCTGTCACATCCTTTAGGGAAAGTCATTTCTTAGTCCACAAATGAAGCAGAATTAATTCCCTCAGGCAAGGACAGAGAAGGTAACACTGCCTGAGGTGGGGCTGGTGCTGGTCAGTTTTATCATCTGGCTCTGTTCTCTGTTGTTGCTGTTACTTCGTCCACTTGTGCCAAAAGGAACTAGCCAACATCCTTATTCTCCCACCAATGCTCAAAGGTTTCATACACAGGGTCACTAAAGTCCTTGCTCCTCAAAATAGCACCAAGGAAAATCAGGAACATCAAATTACATATCGCATAGCTTTCTAGTTCACACTGTGGGCGTTCAATATTCTCCATGCTACCAGA
This sequence comes from Myodes glareolus, assembly GCF_982192425.1. NCBI lineage: Eukaryota > Metazoa > Chordata > Mammalia > Rodentia > Cricetidae > Myodes > Myodes glareolus. Next base: position 21,707,204 of record NC_142038.1, read on the forward strand.
GGGGTCTCTAGTCCGTAGATTTCATCCAGTTGGAGAACCAGCTCCAGATATGACCAAGTTCACTAGAGAAATTCATCCTTATGACTTGGTTTCTCACGAACCACTCCCGGGACCACACTTTGTAATTACCTGGGGTTCACTAGATGAAAAAGAACCGATAGGATGAACGCACATATTTAGACAATTTGTTAAACTTACATTTAAAAGTAAATTAAAAAGGTAACAACAGTTGTCTCACACCTGAGAGCTGAGAGCCCAGTGGTTTCTCAGAGCTTGAGGCTGGGTGGCTCAGCAGTTGAAGTTGTTCCACAGTGACTGGCTCACATTGGAGAAGTGAACAATCCAGTACTTTCTCAGTACTACCAGCAGTACTACGGACTGCTACCAGGAGATGTTGCCCACTCTTGGGGTGTATCATCACATATAAGGACAGTCCTTTCAGGAGGTTCCCTACAAGGGTGATTCTAATTTGTTGTAAGCCGACATTGAAATCACCTATCACATTAGCACTTTGAAAAAGGAGTCTCTAACTTTTGGAGTTGCTAAAGCTGACTCTAACAAGCTTCTGTCTGTTGCTATGCTATCTCTTGTTTAATCCATGCATAACAGAGTGAACTTCTGTATCCTTTCCACCTTTCGGCTGTTGTAAATAAGACTGCTATAAGCATTTGTGTATAAATTTTTGATGGAGTGCCTGTTTTTTTTTATATTCTCTACAACAAATACCAAAGAAGTAGAATTGCTGAATCACGTAGCAATTCTATGTTTAGAGCTGGGAGAAACCAACCGTTTTCCATATTCCCACCCTATTATTTTCCCAGTGGAAGTATTCAAGGTTCTAATGGCCCTCATCCCTCTCACCCCTTCTGTGTCGTTAATGTAGCCAGTTTAAAGGAAGTGGTGTGGTAGTTACTTTTCTAGCCACTGTGACAGATTACCTTGTGGGCAGTAGAGGGAGCGTTGGCTGTGTAGTCCTGAGCGAATGTGTGTTCTGGCATGAGCACAGCTGTGTAGAGAACTTCCAAGGCTCTGGGACCCATGAGAAATTAGCAATGCTGTTACCCATATGGTCCAGGCTGAAGAAGATGGCAAAGCTCTTCTTACGAGTCCAAAAATGAGTGTTTATGAATGATTAATTAATGCATGTAGACTAGCAACGGTGGCTTCCTCCTCCCAGATGGTACAGTCTGACACTGCTGGCCCTCAAAGACTAGCTAGCCCCTCTCCCTGTGCTGAGGTTCTGGCTTACAGGGGTGGCAGTAGCAGAAACTCACCTGATCTTAGCTCCATTGACTTTGTCTCTGTGTCTTTCCTTTCTTCGTTCCCTCACCACCCATACCTAGGGTTTGTTTGGGTTCACAGTCTAGGACAGGATACAGGCAACATGGATGGAAAAGCATAGTAGGGCAAGCACAGGGCAGCCAACCACACTGAGTCCAATCAGGAATCACAAAGAAGAGGATACGCGTGCTGAGCTTGCTTCTTTATATTCAATATAATGCCCAGCTCACGGGAAGGTGCCGTGCATGCTTAAAGCGGGTCTCCCTTTCTCAGTTAAGCATCTCTGGAAATACGTTCACAAGCAAGCCCAGAAGTGTGTCTCCTAGTTGACTCCAAATCCAGTCATGTTAGCTATGAAGAATAAGCACATGTCCCTCAAATAACACATGTAAACATCCAACAAGGGTGTGACTTCGCACACTCCCTTGTCACTGAAGAAGTACAAATCCAGACTACCCTAAAGCAAGTGTTCTTTGCGTGATAGAAATGTCTATCTGAGCCTTTAGTCAGTTTTTAGACTAGGTCGTCTTGTTTGTGTATCATTGTTGGAGCTTACACTGAATACCTAGTTGTTCTCAGACATATCACAAATATCTTCTTCAATTCTAAGTGACTTGTTGCTTGCTTGCTTTATATTTTATTGTTGTTGTTTTGTTGAAACTACTTGTCACACAGTTTAGGCTGGCTTTGAACTTCCAACCTTCTTTTTGTCCACTGCTTGTCTTCTGGAATTACAGGCAGGCATCCAATAAACTTAGTTCCCACTTTCATGCACTGTCCTTTCATACTCATTAATGGATTTTAATTTTGATGAAGCCTTTCCTGCCTATTGTTTTTTATTATGATGATGCAATGCTATCTCTTAAACCTATCATCAAATCTGAGGTTATGAAAATTCACTCTTATTGATTTTCTTCTAAGACAGTTTGTTCTTTGATCCATTTTAGGTTAATCGCATGTAGTATGAGGTAAGAATCTGGATTTATTATTTTATGTACAGATATTCAGTCATTTGAAGTTTGGTTTAACTAAGAAAGGACAAGGGACTGGGGAGACTGCTCAGTGGGCAGTGTTTGCTGAACAAACAAAAGGACCTGAGTCCAGATCTCCAGAAGGACTTTAAAGGCCGGTCATGGGTGGTCAGAGACAGACAGATCCTGGAGGCTCAATGACCAGCCAGTCTAGTTGAAAGGGTAAACTTCAGATTCCTTGATAAATGGTGTCTCAAAAAAGTAAGATGAAGAGCAATAGGGGGAGAAACCCAACACCAACCTCAGGCCTCCACATGGATGGGCATAGATCAGCGCATATACATGGGGAACGGGAGGGGGGGTGTGGAGAAAGAGGGGAAGGGGAATAGAAAGAAGAGGAAGAGGAAAAGGAATGAGAAGGAGAGGAAAAGGAGGAGGAGGAAGAAGAAGAAGAAGAAGAAGAAGAAGAAGAAGAAGAAGAAGAAGAAGAAGAAGAAGAAGAAGAGGAGGAGGAGGAGGAGGAGGAGGAGGAGGAAGAGGGAGAAGGAGAAGGAGAAGGAGAAGGAGAAGGAGAAGAAGAAGAAGAAGAAGAAGAAGAAGAAGAAGAAGAAGAAGAAGAAGAAGAAGAAGAAGAAGAAGAAGAAGAAGAAGCTGAGAACAGTGACTTCTGTCTATACCAGCACTTGGAAGCTGAGGCAAGAAGATCACCATAACTTCTAGGCCAGCCTAGCCTAAGGTAAGACCCTATCTCAAAACATAAAAAAAAAAAACCAGAAAAGAAGTATCTGTCAATATATGTAATGTTTTGGTGAGGTTTTAGAGGTAAAGTTTTTAAAAGTAATCTAGAATATAAATGAGAATAAAAAGAGAATACAATTTACACAAATTCATTCCGTATTGCACCTCCATATTTTCACTCTTTATGTTGGTAGGTTGAAGATGGTTTTCACAGTACACGTGTGACTACAGCTTCCATCGGCCACACTGAGATTCCCGTGGAGTAGTCACCCTGACAATTACATAACGTGTGACTTCAAAGACAGCTCAGGGGCATTTGGTCCAGTGGGATAATAGCAGCTCTGTGTCAGAGAAGTCACAATGACCTTGTTTACCTGTTCAGTGAACGACTCCTCAATGCAAACTAAATGCTTTGAATTGGGATATGTTTCTTTGGAGAAGACGTTCAGTTTAGAGTCCCTCCGAAAGCGATGACTCACAGGTCCGTGTTCAAATGAACAGCCTGACATACACATTGTCCCCCAAATGCACTGTTAGGAGACTGTCTTAAGCAGGAAATTCACTATTATTTGACTTTCCAGTTACAATGGCAATGTGATCTGATCAGGATGCTAGCCACAGAGGGTTTAGGGGGGTTCTGGTGATCTTTTCGGGGTGGAAAGGCAAGTGCTATGATCACTGTTTTCTAAGACGCATATTCACTAAACTTGTAATTAGTGGTGCCAGAAACCCTAGAATGCGTCTCTATTCAGGTGTGTTACTGTTACTGTTTGATTAAGGCACACTTCAAAGACAGTGGTAGCAGCTTTGGTAGCATACCGAAGCCACATTCTGAAATCCCTTTTCTTCTCGTAGAGAGTGGACGGGGGCTGGGAAGAAATAGAGATTGTCTCGGGGAAGCTTGCTGGAGCTGCTACAGTGAGCTCAGACAGCAACCGGCATACTGCAGTTTCATTATTTAGCTCCTTATCCACATACAAAGTTAGTCACTTTCTTTGTATATGACACCTAAATTTTTATGGGAATTACCCATGTGATAGCAATTAAGAAATTCAGGGGCTGGAGAGGTGGTTCAGCAGTTTCGATCATTCGTTGCTCTTTGGGGAACCAGGTTTGATTTCCAGCACCCACAGGTGGCGCACAACCATCTGCAGCTTCAGATCCCGGAGATCTAACACCCTCTGCTAGCCTCCACAGATACCAGGCATACACATCGTATACAGAAATACCTGCAAGGCAAAACATTCATCCACATAAATAAATGAGGCCTTTTTTGAAAAGAAGTTTAACCATGATAAATAGGCATTCTATGATTTTTTTAAAAGATGCCTACCATTAAATAGGACTAAAATTTAAGTGAACAGTGAAAAGACCCTGCATGTCTCCAACCTCAGTTCTACCTCAGGACACCTGCCAGGCCCACTAAGGCAGCCTAGCATGGCTGTCTTCTGAGGAAGACTCATTGCTTTACTTCTGCTTCCCTCGGTCTCCTCCAGCTACTCACAGACCAAATCCAACACAGCTGAAACCCCCCCCCCCCACCAAAGATACAAAAGTACTGGCCAGCAACAGGCAGCTGCAACCTCAGAGAGCCATGAAAGCATCAGGTAGCACTAGCCCACAGCTACGGTCCAGAGACAGTCTTCTGTGACTTTGATGGATTTGGTCAGCATATGAGTATCAAAATACCTATTTGGTGATGGACAGGCAGAAGAATCTCTGGGCTTCCGTGGTTCCACTGGGAGGCCCCCAGAGACAAGGTAGATGTACAAGAAAGATGTGGCCAGCCTTCTAGGAGACTTCAGTGACAGTGACGACAGTTGGCTAAAACACAGGATATTTGTGGAGCCCGACTTCTCCCGTCCTAACCAATCAGAACACAATATTACAACGGAGTATTTCTTGGTGGCATGTCATCTTGACAGTGCTGGTGGCCATGCCAGGGGAGCAGAAGGTGGCAATTGACTACAGGGTATCAATCCACTGGGAATAAAATTCCTGATGGGTGGATCTTGAAGAGGCAAGGCCCTGGGACCACAGACCCCAGAACATCTTTTGCTTCTGCTGTGCCTTATATGTTTGTTGCTACTATTTTTCTCTGGTTTCTGACATGATGTGAACGGGTGTGGGGAGATTCCCCACTGCCTGTAATGTAGTGTATTTATCTCATGGAAACATCCCATTTCACCAGGAATTTTTACCTGTGGGTTATGAGGAAGCTAATTCCTTCCTAAGCTGTACTGTATGATTGATAATACTAATTTTAGTTTAAATAGACCTTTAATGATAAAAGATAAAACAAAGAAGTGTCACACATCTAGAACACATGAGTTTCTACTTAGGAGTCATATACTTAGGAGTCTATTGTAGGTTAATGATTAAGAAAAGCAATTGAGTCCCAGTAGCCCAGCTAGCTTAGATTCTTTTAACCTTGATGTTGGGAGATGGGTTCACAGGTTTCAGAGTGCACCATAACTGAAACAAAGATTTAAAAATAACTTAAAGTTAGACTAAGATGTTTTTGTCAAATAGCTTTGAGGTGAAAAACCCAAGAAGACAACCTAAAGTTTTAGAAAGGCACAGAGTTGAGTGAGTAACTCGTTAATGTCAGGAAACAAGAACAAAGCAGCCCAATTATCATTAGCTGATGTGTCTTTCTTGCTAGGATAATTTGATGACCAAAGGTGATACTAATTTCTCGTACCCATTTTGCCCTCAATCTCCTGATGGGTGGATATGTACTCTACAAGTTTAAAGTAGAACTGACTGATTCTTTTTCATACCTAAAAGTTTAGGTTTGTGATTCCTCTAAGATTCCTTATAAGATTACATTTCAAGATAAGTAATAAAGTAATTGGCCCTTTCTTTGTAACTGTAAAACGCAGCCTGCCAGTAAAAGACCAGACTAAGAAGAATAGCTTGCTTACCTACCTGGTTAATCTATAATAACTTGCTTGGGTATGAATGTACGTGAATTTTTGGATAATTTGTTTTCCACCTGTAGAATATAAAATATAATCATGTAAGGGATATGGAAAACATGCTGGTTTTTGCTTGCACTCATTCACTTGAAAAACAGAATGTAACCACATTGTAATTTTTATATTGCCTGAAAGATTTTGCTAGGTGTATAAGCTGTAAGAGAAATAATGGAGATAGAACAAAAGAGTTAAAATAGATTAGAAGGGAGTCATCAAGAATGAGAGAAGGGAATCACCAAGGAAATAAAGAAGAGAGACTGCAAAAGAAGAATAAAGAAAAGGTCTGAAGGAAACCATCAAGAGAGTATTTTTTCCCTTAACCACCTCCAATCAAAAAAAAAAAAATGATGAGGGATGAGAGAACCTAGTGAATGAATTTATATAGAAGACCCTTATGCTGAAAGAGGAACCAGGAAGACAGATCAGTCTCCTTAGGACAATAAAAAAGAGCCATTTCGGGGCAATGAAGTTATTATTCTATATTAGAAGAAGATACTTTTATCAGACGACCATGAACTGCAGTCTTTGAGACTCTAACCCTGTCTAGGCTACTCATTCTCCAGCACCCCTTCCTGGAAGCCCTTCCTTCCTTCCTTCCATATGGAGAATGGAGTTTGCCTGCACAGGATTGATAAAACTGCACCTCAGTGGGCCCTGAGAGACCAATACAACATCAAAGACCACTCATCTTCTCCCCCACCAGATCCCTCTTCCTGCATCCGGGGGCCAAGAGAATATAAACGATTCAAGTTCAGTCAAATGAAAATTCTTTCTCTCCTTAAAGGGGTGGCACAAGGTGAGAAAGGATGTTAGTGCTACATCTTCAGTAGAAGAAACCAGGTGAGATAATCTGTAATGTTCAGGCAAAAGGGCCGGCAAGATTGCCCAGTGGTAGATGTTCTTCAGCACAGGCAGACCTGAAGGCCCGAGTTTAATCCCTGGATCCCACAGGGTGAGAAGAGAACTGACTCTCTGACCTCTACATGTACCCTGTAGTACACACGTAACACACACACACAGAGAGAGAGAGAGAGAGAGAGAGAGACTTTAATTATTGTTTGAAGATGACTGAACTTGTTTCTATGTCTTCCAAGCCTTTGGACTCATCCACGTAAAAGCAAAGAAGCCTGAAGATGGAGAGATTGGCTGAGGGGTTAAGGGCCCCGGATGCTCTTTCAGAGAACCCAGGATTGGTTCTTAGCACCCCAGTTGGTGTCTCCTAAATATCTGTAACTCCAATTCCAGGAGATCAATGCGCTCTTCTGACCTCTGCAGACACCAGGCTTAAAGATGGTGCATAGACACATATACAGGCAAATACGCATACACGTAAAAATAAAATACTTTTTAAACACAAATAAGCTTAATATGTTCTCAAACACATACTCCAGATTGATCCTAATCAAGGAGAATGCTTTCTGGCACCATCCCTGGGGAAAGAATCGGGGTGGCCTTGAAGATAGCCTGCCTTCTGCTACCTCATGAAACGAGAGCCCCTGGCTTTGGCAGCCAGAACTCTGGTCAAAACCATGTCTTCTCCAACATCATTTTGGTGCCAGTGATAAGAACTTACAGAATACCTCTGTCACGGGAGTGAGTGTTCCAAAGAATGGAGCAGAGCTTCTGAAGCAGACAGGAGAGGAGGGGAAAGCATGATGCTAGCCCTGGAGAATGAAGATCCATCCAAGAAGGCCAACACCCAAGACAAGAGGCACATCTTCATGTTTACTTTATATTTTTTCACTTTGCTATCAGAACCTATGCCTACCTGACCTTCCAGTGCTGAAACAAGCATTCAGATCACTTTGTATTCAGGAGACAGCAAGGGTGGGAAGATTGGTGTTCAGTTCTCCATCATCTGTCAGCACTTCCTATTGCCATAGGGATGCTGCGGCCCCATCATACATATTACTAGATAAGACTACTCATCTTCATATTTGCAGTGTCTCTTTGCCTGATGGTTCTTCAATCCTACCAGGGCAGATGGGCAGCCTCCCTTTCGTGGAATAGGAAGAAAAGATGTCGCCACTACCAAATGAACACATCTGTCCTCTGGATTTGCTTGAAGGAATCATATATCTAAGTCATTTGGGAAGTTTGTTTCTCTTTGCACTCCTGGAAGCTCTCATTTGGCCTTTGAGCAAGCAGCTGCAGTTTGGAGCAAGATGGAGGTCTAGACTTATAAGAAGAAGGCCAAAGAAAACTTGGCATTTTTTTTCTTGCCCTGCCAACAAGGCAGAAGCCCAGGAAGGGTCCTGGCATAGATGCCTGCTTAGTAAGATGACACCACACACACACACTCATTTTCTGATGGCTCCCAGCATTGGATGCAGCACCCATGAGAAGAAGCAAAGGAAAGAATATAGCACATGCAATGTTTCCAGGTCACAATTTAAAAATCAAACCCCTTAATCCACTGGGCTAAACACTAGACTCACTATCCTGAGTGGGACTCTGCTTCCAGTATGTATTTCTTGGTATTAAAAATCTAAAAATAACTTATTCAATTTCCTATGACATATTGTCATTATTATTACATTTGAGAGCATGTGACCCCTTTCATTGTCTTCTTATCCAACCTGGTCTGGACTTGTCTGGACATATTTATTATTACATATAATGTCCTCCCCAAACAAAAGGGGCTCTCAGCCAAGTATTTCTAATGTGGTTTCCCCCGCCTTGTCATGTAGTAATTCTATTTTCTGGGAAAGATGTTCTGTTGTGCTCTTAGAGAAATGTCCTTCTCTTGGGCTACAGGCTGTTTTATGAGCTTTGATCTGATTTTCTCAGTTGACTCATTTTTGAGCAGAATGCAATTTAGCCAAGCTTAGTGTTAGGTTGCAGTAAGAAATCTCAAATTTTCCTGCTAGGAGACACATCCACTTCCCAGTGAAGATACTATGATAACTTAAAATGTCTGAGACCTTCCCAGCGAAATAGAAAGAAAATTGTCTTTCTTTTGTGTGTATAACCCTCTCTATAGTCTCTGAGTTGAAAGACAACCAATAAATTCTACACAGTGAAAAGTATCTCCTTGGGGCTTGGGTTTTGTCAATATGATGTCTGTTCTAAGTTCTGAATTGTGACTTGTGATAACATTTATCCTTGACTCTCCTCTACCTTTCCAAAGTCATCTGTTTGATGGTTTGAGTAGGAATGTTCCCCACAGAATCATGTGTTTGAACACTTGACTTATAGGGAATGGCACTCTTAGGAGGTGCAGCCTTGCTGGAGTAGGTGTGGCCTTCTTGGAGGAAGAGTGTAACTGTGGAGGCAAGCCTTAAGGTCTCATATATGCTCAAGCCACATCCAGTATAACAGTTCACTTCCTGTTGCCTGGGGTTCAAGATGTAGAACTCTTCGTGTCCTTCTCCAGCACCATGCCTGTTTGTGCGCTGTCGTGAAGATAATGGACTAAAACTCTGAAACTGTAACCAGACCCAATTAAATGTCTTTCTTTATAAGAGTTGCTATGGTCATGGTGTCTCTTCACAGTAATAGAAACTCTAAGACATCATCTGAGACATCAGCCCTGTTCGTTTTAAGCAAGTGACCATCCTTGATACCTAATCAGAACATGAGAAAGACTTGCCAATACTGTGGGTACCCAGTAGACACTCAGCATGCTTTAAATGCAATATAAGCCAAGCTCATTTCAGAGACATTGGCCTCAGTAGTCTGTGATGTTCCCCCAATGACTCTTGAAAATTGCTGACTTCAGGTAGCACCCTAACTTGGCGTACCTTGAGTGGTTCTCTTAAATCACCTCAGCAAATGTAGAAGAGAGGAAGTCTGTAATGCAGTGATTCTCAAAATATGGTTCCTGAGCCTATAGCACCAATACTTGGAAATTTGTTCAACGCTAACCATTAGGCTCCACTGCACACACCAGAGATTCTGTGTATAAGGCAGGCAGGCTGTTTGAACAAGCTCCCTGGGGGGCTTCCTATGTACACAAGGGTTAAAGCATCAGTGCTGCAATTAAGGGTGCTTTTTCCAGATTTAGAAGTCCCTTTCCACGGAATGAGAAGCAGAATGTTGAGGCTGCGCCCCCACAGGTAAGGAACTGCAGCTTAAGAAAACAGCGATTTCTGGGTCATTAACTTTCTGTTTTGTCAACTCCCATCTCAGCCTTACAGCTGCTTAGTTCTTTAAGAAGGAAAGGTTTCAACACCATAATGATGTCATCTGTCTCCCCTTCAAGTATATTAATAAAAGAAGAGTAGGAAGAAAAGCCAAGAGGGGGTTAGACCCTCACACTCCAAATGACTCTCCCCAGGGTTCTTCACATTAGCTCTTGACTTAAAATTGAATAGGAGCAAACGACTCAATACAGAGTATTCCTTTTTCTGAAAAGCCTGAAGTCTGATTGGCAGCTCAGACATGATTTAACAGTTGGGAACCTGATAAAATATGATAAAATACCATAATGAATCATTCCTTCAAGAGAAAATAATAATGGGAGCAAAGGAAGCAAACAAAAAGTCTGAAGTGTTTGCATTCTTTGTTTGTCTCTGTTCTTGTTCCTCTTCTCCTCCTCCTCCTCCAATTCTTTCCTGGGGGGAATCACAGAATGGCTGAGACACCTTTGCAAGGTCAGGAGAGAACGGCAGGTTGACCAATGTTCCCTTCAACTGCTTTTAAAGGACAACCGTGTCAAAAAATAAATAGTGCTGAAAAGTAACTTATTGAAATGTTCGTGTTAAGGAGTCAGGCAATAAGTGTGCCACAGTGCATACTTATTGATGATTAGTCCACATTTTTTAAACAACAGGAATGAACAAAGAAATAGTTTCCATTTTACGGATATATTTTATCCAAAGCTTTCATATTGAAAATACAACTTACCTTTCTTCAAATAAGTTTAATGTGCTGACTGTCTTAGACCTATATACTGGCGTTTTAAGTTTTCTAAAGCAACAAAGAAAGAAGAGATTTAGGGATTGTTTAATTTGATTATTTTTTTAAAGATAGTTAAGATGATGTGTCAGTTTTAACTATTGCTGTGATGAAGCGACTTGGAAAGAAAGGATTTATCCAGTCTATACTACAGCTTTGCTGTTTATTGCTGAAGGAAGTCAGGAAAGGAACTCAAACAGGGCAGATGCTTGGAGGTAGGAGCTGATGCAGAGGCCGTGGAGGAGTGCTGTGTACAGATTTGCTTCCCCTGGCTTACTCAATCTGCTTTCTTATAGAAACCAAGAGCACCATTCCAGGGATGGCACCATTCACCATGGGCTGGGCCCTCCCAATCAATTGTCATGCTAAATAGTTTTATGTCAACTTGACACAAGCTAAAGCCATCTGAGAGGAGGGACCCTCAACTAAAAAATGTCTCCACATCAGGCCCGAGCTGCTGCCAAGGGCCATGTTTGGATCTGTGGCCCTACAGCAGCCAGGGTCTGTATTGATGTCCATGACTCCCGTTACTACCAAGGTTGTGTGGATGCTCCAGAATCCAAGCAGCCACCTGAAGTCATGTTGGTGTCCAAGGGCCATGTTGCCACCATGGTCATACTAATCTGAGTGACCTGTGCCAGCACCCAGGACCGTGGTGACATCATTGCCAGAGTTGCTGCTTAGGACCATGTCTGGATCTGTGGTCCTGCTGCATCTGGGGTCTGTGTTGATGTCTGTGGCCTGTGTTACCACCTGGGGCTATATGAACCATGCATGTTGAAATCCAAGACTGTGGTGAGCTAGCCCTGTCCTTCAATGACTTTGGGGATTCTGGCCCTGCCCTTAACTGGCAGCTTAGCTGCAAAGGGAGAGCTGACTCCGCCCCACACAAGGGAGCTGGCTGACACTCAGGTTTGCTGGCTCTACCCCTCACCACCGGTAAGGGAAAGTTGACACTGATAGCATGGGAGAGGGAGAGCTGGCTTTGTCCCTTGAACGAGCAAAGTGGTGGGGGGAGGGCTGTCCTAATGGAAGCCTGGACTGACCAACTCAGCTACCACCGAGGCCCACAACCCGTGTTTTAAGTTGGTCCACCCCAATAGCTACTCCATTTATTATAAGACCTGTTAGAGCATGTTAAGAGACCGGTCCTGTGGGCCCAAATTTGCAGGATCTCCATAGCTCAGGGCAACAGCAGGATACCTGAGAGAAGTTTTGGTGAGGGTCCGGTATTGATGGTGTACCAGAAGCCAGAGGCCTTGAACTTGATCAACAGTACATTAGACAATTAAGATTTCCATGTAAAGCTGTTTGGACAAAAGAATATACTGTGTGACAGACTTCAGCTCCCAATGCCACTAAGACGAAGAGGTGAGCAAGAGGTGGGAAAGACAGAGAAGTGAAATGTTTTTTTTGTTTGTGTGTTGTTCTGTTTTTTAATTAATATTTTACTTTTTAAAATTTTCTTTTGGTGGCAGATGCTGCAAGGGTGAAGAGCAGATATGGAGGGACTGGAAATGGGTGGCATTGGAGTATATGATGTGATTCCCAAAGAATCAATAAAAAATATATGTTTTTAAAAAAGAGAATGTCCCCATAAAATTGGCTCATAGACAGGCCCATACAGCATTTTCTTAATTAATGATTGATGGGAGAGGGACCAGCCCCTTATAGGTGGTGCCATCCCTGGACTGGTGGTCCTGGGTTCTATAAGAAAGCAGGCTGAATAAGCCGTGGATACCAAGACAGTGTGCAGCACCCCTCCATGGTCTTTGCATCATCTCCTGCCTCTAGGTTCCTGCTCTATTTGAGTTCCTGTGCTGACTTCTTTTGATGATGTACAGTGATGTGGAAGGGTAAGCCATATAAACCCTTTCCTCCCCAACTTGCTTTTTGGTCATGGTGTTTCATCACAGCAAAAGGAACCCTAACCAAGACAACCATTAATTTTTTTTAAAAAAAAAAAAAAAAAGCTCAGTAGGCTTGATACAGCCAGATCTTAGGAAGACATGTTCTCAGCTGGGGCTCCCTCCCCTCATATGACTCTAACTTGTGTCAAGTTGACATAAAACTCGTCAGTACAGATGAACTTCCTAAAATGGATCCAAAGATAAACCTCCAGCACAATTCTGTATGGCAGGTGCCTCCTGCCCTGCTGCCCGGGGAGCCTGTTCTTGCCATTCCAATTTGCATTATCTATTAGGCTGATGAACATGTTGTCTCTTCTATGAGATGACAGCACTCAGAAGAACCAGTACAGAAATGTCTACCCTCCCATCATTTCTGCTTCTCTCGGGAAGCCGTCCTAGACAAAGAACAGTCTGGACCTGCTCTGCGTAGGGACCACAGCTTGCAGACACTGACAACAGGTAAGGAAAGGGAGGAAGACAGGAGAGCCCACGGCCATGGGGTTTCCCTGCTCTCTGGGAGAGTTTTGCTTAGAACTCAGCCTCCTTAATCCAAAGAATTTTCCAAATGTATAGTTCAAAATGTAATTCTTATTTGGTTACAGCATTACTTAATGTAATAGCGACAGGAACTAGCATGACCCAGCAGCCCATCACTTAATGTTAGCGTGGCTCACTGCATTCCCTGAGGGTCTCTTTGGAGGTTCTAGCAGGAAAACACACTTACTCTTTACTGATAACAGAATGGTCCTCCCCTAGCAGGGAAGGTTGTCTTCTCCAGTTAGGCAGTCTGCCTGGGGAAAGATGCACACGGAGTGGTGCAGGAGGAAAGGTAACACCCACCTGGTTGTGTAGAGCAGCCAATTTAACCCCGGAGGTCAATGGGATGACAGATACTGCGGCCGTATCATCACCATATCCCAACATGCATTTCTGGACAAACACATACTCTGTGCGATGCTATCAGGAATTTATTATTTAAAAGTTAATGCAGAGGACATTGTAGCGCCTGCACTACGGGACGGTAAGCGAGCCGGGAACGAGGCTGGAGATTTAAACACATACGCACACGGACAGAGACTTGGGGACACGGGTCATCCTTGAAACAAGAATGCCAACTTTATTGTGCTCCAGGGAAGCTTATATAGGGATCCTTGACTGACAGCCATGTTCCCAGCTCTCGGGATCTTTCAGCTGCAGGGCCACCAGAAACCACTTCCCTGCCGTCAGGAACTCATGAGGGCCTCGTGCTCAGAGCAGCTGCAGGCACAGGAAAACAAGTTGTTTACTCTGTTGTTTACTCTGTTGTTTACTCAGTTCACTCCAGCATACAAAGGGCCAGAGTCAGGCAAAGAAAGTCAAGGGGCCAGGGGTTTGCAGCCCCCAAAATATATAATTTACTAATATTATTTCAATACATGTAAATTATTTGTGTGAGCAAAGGTAGGAACATATTTACTAGATACTCATATTCAACACTTCTTGTATGACAACAGGAAGTGGTATGACACGTCACCAGAAGACATTTGATCTTACACACAATAACATGAAGGATCCTTCATCTTATAAGGGATCCTTAGCCTGCCTGTGGTAAATAGTGTACTTTCAAAACAAACCTTAGACCGACACAGTGATGCGCTTACTGTCCAGGGATGGGAGGTGGAGGCAGGAGGATCATAGTCAGTTAGCCTGGGTCACATAGCTATATCCTGTCTCGATATATATTCTGAGACAGAAATAGAGTAGAAAACACCCCTCAGTTGGTAAAGTGCTTTGGTACAAGCACAGGAGTCTGAGCACAGCACCAGAATGCATCTGAAAATTCCTGGGCATAGTGCGGCATGCTCGTATTTCTACCCCTGGGAAAGCATAGGCAGGCGGGACCCTTGGAGCTTGTCTAGTCAGCCAACTTAGCCTGTCATCAGATTCCAAGCCAAGTGGGAGGCCCTGCCTCAAAAAGAGCCTGTCAGTAAGAGGGATGGCATTGAAGAACACCCAGGGTAACCCACTGGTCTCCACACATGTGGGTACCCACATATAAGCATTATATATATATATAATATATATATATATATATATATGTATATATATATAATACCCACATATAACCACCACTCCACACTCAAAATGTTCCCAGCCAGTCTTGCAGCATCTAGCTGTAGTATTATTTGATATGTCTTGGTTCTTCCTTCGAATACAAATGCTCATGGTAGTTTATTCCTCGGGGCTCCCCTGATATACTACTATAAACTACAAAGTGCAAAGTGTTCCCTCCTCAGATGTCTTGGGGAAATGTCATGGATGACATATAGCTTAGGGGAACAAAAGTGGAGAGATCTTGTTAGAATCGATACATGCAGACACCGTAACTAAATCTGATACGGCAAGTTCAATGGCTCCTCACCACTTCCGCAGCTGATTCACCCACAGGAAGTAAGACCATCTCCCCCAGCTTCCCACCACAGCTGTTTGGAGAAAGCCAAAGCTCTCAGTTTACTCTTTCGCAAAGTTTATGCCTTGCTTCTCAGTTTCTGCCGCTGGCCTCAGTCACCTGCTGCGCCACTGCTCAATGAACTCTACCTCCGCTGTCTACCCTCATTAGAGAAGAAACAAGGGGACAGGACACCCTGGAGGCAATCTCAACAGAGGTGAGCCAGCTGGTGTGGAAGACCCTGCAGCTGCCCTTGCCCTGGGCCGCAGTCAGCCCACGTGGAACCAGCTCGCTGTAATGGTGCCTTCAAGGAGAACAGACCTGATGAGCAGGCTGTGATGGCAGATGAATATAAATATAAGAAGATGAAATATTCAGGATTCTGTGAAGGAATACAGTGCTCCTGAGGAACTTGAGAGGCATAAAATTTCTGTCAAGGAAAACCTGGGAAAGCAATTATTTGGTATCACTGTGGGGTGAGGTACACTGGCAAGAACTCAGGTCTAGGAGCCAGTTGGGGAGACATTACATCTTGAATGCACAGATCAGGCTTTTGTTTCGTTTTGTTTTGCTGAGAAAGAATTAGACTGACCTTTGGGATGGGAAATCTACATTCTGGAAAAATGCCTCATGATGACCAAATATAAATATTCATACATTCTTGGGGTAAACAGGGACCTCATCACTCTCTGGGAAACAGATGATGTAGAATGAAGATGAACTACTTTAATCTCCGAGTTTCTCCTTCATACACTGTAAGTTCTGTGTCCCCCAGAGTCGTAAGAGTCTGCCCATCATGGACACCTCAGTCCACTTAGCACAGGGTACCTCCCCACTGCATGCCCTCTCGGCAGAAAGCATAAGCTTATGAAGGAAGCACAAGTTCTCCAGGCTTTGAACACAGCTTGCTATGTTGAAGAGGTATGGAGAGAGTGGACAGCCTTGTCTTGCTCTTGATTTTAGTGGAATGGCTTTGAGTTTCTCTCCTTTTAATTTGATGTTAGCTGTCAGCTTGCTGTATATTGCTTTTATTATATTTAGGTATGATCCTTGTATCCCTATTCTCTCCAAGACCTTTATCATAAAGGGGTGTTGAATTTTGTCAAATGCTTTTTCAACATCTAATGAAATGATCATATTTTTTTCCTTTCAGTTTACTTATATGATGGATTACATTGATAGATTTTCATATGTTGAACCAGCCCTGCATCTCAATTATTAAGATCAATTAGAATTCTTTGTGTATAGGAGGGCAACTGATTGTTAAGAACAATCATTGTGAGTGAGGTGACCTAGGCCCCAAAATACAAATATGGTATGTATTTATGTATATAAAATATATATATGAGTATTAATTTTTAAACCTCAATAAGCATGCTATAATCCATATAACTACAGAGATAAGGAATAAAGTCAGGGACTAGCGGAGAGAGGAGGATATCCCAAAGAAAGGAAAATAGGATATATAGTTATGGAGAGATGGGGGTGGGCAAGACTGGAAAAGCAGTATCAAATGGGGAGGGAGATTAAGGAGGGATATAAGAAAGGGAATACAGGGAGAGGTAATTCACCCCCAAGGGTAATTTTAGAGGTCATGTGGAATCCCACTGCAGTAGAAGCTTCTTAAAATATGTACTGATATTAAAGAAATCCAAATGTGATCACCAAAACCTAGGGTGGCAATGGCTCCACTAGATATCGTTCACCAAGTGAAGCTTCCAGTGCCAAGAATGAGTTATATCTATTGTATAGTTGATCAAAGGAGCCGCAGTGAAACCTACAAACCAATGTTAAGGTCCATAATAATAATAATAATAATAATAATAATAATAATAATAATAAGGCTAAAAATAATACTTACATCTCTCATTGAACATAGAGAACTCAAGCTGGTACCTAACTAGACCCTGAAAGTCTTCTGTGTGGTGATATTTTGTTTGCTCTTTAACAAATAAAGCTTGCCTGAGTATCAGAGTGTGGAGCTAAGCCACTAGTTAGTCATAGAAACCAGGCAATGGTGGCACGCACCTTTAATCCCAGCACTCAGGAGGTAGAGGCAGACAGATCTCTGAGAGTTCAAGGACACCCTGGGCTACGTGAAATCGATCCAATCTAAAAGAGAAACAGAACCAGGTGGTGATGGCTCACACCTTTAACCCCAGTACTTGGGAGTCACTTGCCTTCAATGCCAGCACTAGGAAGGTGGAGACAGGAAGAGATATGGCTGGGCAGAGAAAGGAATATCAGGTGGGAGGAGACAAGAGCTCAGGTATTCAGTCCGAGGACTTGTAGAGACAGCAAACCCCATTCAGTCTGAGGATTTTATAAAACTAGTGACTGGCTATTCTGCTTCTCTGAACTTTCAGCTTTTACCCCCATACCTGACTTCAGGTTTTGATTATTAAGATCAATTAGAATTCTTGCCACACTACTGACTAGTATTCATCATACTACAAGGTTCTCTCAAAGCTACCAGAGAAGTAAAGCAAACACAAACCCAGCTACAAACCCTGTGTGCTACAACGATGGCCTGCCTGCAAAACATGCTGATCCAATAGTAGCACAAATGTGGGAGTGACCAACCACTCTGTGATTGATTTTAATGCCTATTCCAAGAGATGAGTCTTTGTGTGGTTTCAGTATCAGGGTAACTGTGGCCTCATAAAAATGGATTTGGTAATGTCTCTTCTGTTTCTATTTTGTGAAATAATTAAAGAGTATTGGTATTAATTAGTTCTTCTTTGAAAGGCTGGTAAACTTCTGCTTTAAAATCATCTGTCCCTAGGCTTATTTTGGTCGGGAGACTTTTAATGACTGTTTCTATTTCCTTAGGGATGATATATTTATTTAAGTTATTTATCTGTTCTTAATTTATTTGGTAAGTGGTATCTATTGAGAAAATTGTCTATTGCTTTTAGATTTTCCAATTTTGTGGAGTATAAGTTTTTGAAGTATGACCTAATGATTCTTCAGATTTCCCTGTGTCCATTGTTACAGCCCCCTTTCATTTCTGATTTGTTAATTTGAATATTCTCTCCGTCCTTTAGTTAATTTGAATAAGGGTTTGTCTAATATTGTTGATTTTCTCAAAGAACCAACCCTTTATTTCATTGATTTTTTTTTGTATTGTTCTCTTTGTTTGTTTCAATTTTACTGACTTCAGCTCTCAGTTTATTTCCTGTCATCTACTCCTCCTGGGTAAATTTGCTTCTTTTCATTCTAGAGCTTTTAGGTGTGCTGTTAGGTCATGCATGTAAGACCTATCTAGTTTCTTTATGAAGGCATTAGTGCTGTGAACTTTCCTCTTAGTCCCTCGTTCATTGTGCCCCTGTAAGCTTGTTGTGCATTCATTTTTACTGAATTCTAGGAGGTCTTTATTTTCTTTCTTTATTTCTTCTTTTGACAGTATTAATTCAGTATTAAATTGTTCAGTTTCCATGAATTTGTAGGCTTTCTGATGTTGTTGAAATCCGGTTTTAATCCATGGTGGTCTGATAAGGTACAGGAGTTAATTCAATTTTCTTGTATCTATAGAGATGTGCTTTGTGATCAAGTATTTGGTCAGCTTTGGATAATTCCAGTCAGGTGTTGAGAAGAATATATTCTTATGTGTTTGGGTGAAATGTTCTGGAGATTTATTAGGTCCATTTGAGTCATAACATCTGTTAGCACCATTATTTCTCTATTTTGTCTTTGTCTGGATAACCTGTCCATTGGTGAGAGTTGGGTATTGAAGTCTCCCACAATAAATGTGTGAGGTTCAATATGTGATACCAGTGGCTATACCAGAGGAGCAGATGATGGTAGTTGACTTCAGGGTGTCAACCTGTCAGGAGACAAATCCTTGATGAACAAATGACAAGTCCTGAGACCACAGACTCCAGAACATCCTTTGCTTCTGCTGTGCCTTTACATGTTTGCTGCTAGTATCTTTCTCTGGTATTTGACCTGATGTTGAGAGGGTGTGGGGAGACCTCCACTGCCTGCAATGTAGTGTGTTTATCTCATGAAAACATCACATTCTACTGGACATTTTTATCTGTGGATTATTATGAAGATGATTCCTTCGTAAGCTGTACTGTCTGATTGATGATGATGATGATGATGATAATAATAATAATAATGTTAGTTTAAATAGAGTTCTTATGATAAAATGTAAAACAAGCAAGTGACACATGGCTAGAACACATGAGTTTCTCTTGAGGAGTCATGTAAACTGTGGTTTAGGTTAATGATTAAAAAAAAACAACTGAGTCCCAGTACCCCAGTTAGTTTAAATCTTTCTAATCTTAATGTTGGAAAATATGTTCACAAGTTTCAGTGTTCATCATTAGCATAAACAAAGCTTTAAATTAACTTCAGGTTAGGTCAGATGTTTTGATAATAGTTTTAAGATGAAAACCCCCAGAAAACAATCTCAAGTTCACAAGGACACATAGTTAAAGTCAAAAGTACAAAGCAACCCAATTGTTACTAGCTAATATGTAGTATTATATTCCTTTCCTTTCTATGCTTTCCTTGCTATGGTTGGTTGATGATCAAAAGTGATGATTAACTTCTGTGCCCATTCCTACCCTCAGTCTTCTGATATAGCCTTTCCTCAGGAAAAATCACACTGGTATTGATCAACCCTGAAGAAACATACAAACTGATCAGATTGTTTTATGTGTTAAATTATACATACATACATATATGTATGTATGTTACTGCAATTAAGGGGAAAAAAGGAAATGAATTTGGAAGAAAGCAAGGAAGTTTACATGGGATGGTTAGGAGGAAGGAAAAAGAAATGGAAATAATACAATTATAGTTTCAACAAATAAAAGAAATGCTTCTTAGAAAATTACTTTAAGGTTTCATCTCACCCCGGTCCAAATGACCAAGATTACTAAAACAAATGACAGCTCATGCTGGCAAAAATGTTGGAAATGAGAACACTTAATCATTGCTGATGGCAATACAAACTCCATGGCCACTACGGAAACCAATGTGGAAGTTTTTCAAAACAACTAAAAATCAATATACCTCAATATCCATCTATATCCCTCTTGGGTATACAGTCAAAAACTCTACATCCTATTACAGTGATACCTGCTAATCCATGTTCATTGGTACGTTATTCATAATAGCCAGGAACTGAAGACAACCTAATTGTCTATCAATTCATGAATAGATAATTAAAATGTGGTAGATTTATATGGTAGGGTATTATTTAATATTAAGAATAAAATTATTAAATTTGCAGGTAAGTGGGTGGGGCCAGAAGCAGTCATCCTTAGTGAGGCAATGCAGACCCAGGGAAAAAAAAAAACATTGCATGTTTTCCCGCATAAGTGAACATTAGCTTTAAGCTTTATATATGTGTGTGTTTCATTTAGAATAACCACAGAGGTTAGGTAGCTAGTAAGAGACCGGGAAGTGGGGGAGAAGTCCATATATATGAGAGAAAAACAGAATACAGTATTATAAAGGGGCAAAAGAGACATTATAAAAGGAATATTCAGTTGGGGTAATGGAAAGGAGGATAAAAGAGGAAATATTAGGGCTTTTTTAAAAGGGCCTTTTTAAAAATTTTATAGACATCCACTACTGCAGAAGATATAAATATATAAAAGGAACTGAACTAGTCACCATATAATGGGGAGAGAATGCCTCAGCTAGTTACCATATGCTACCAAGGAAAACAACAGTACTGAGAATGAGTTGCATCTTTTCGAGCATTGATCCAAATGTTATAGTCTAATGCAAATGTTATTGGTTACTCTGCACAACCTGTTGCTGAGGACGCCACATACTGATATCATTAAGCTTGGAGAAACTGAGTTGATGCTCAACTAGAAACGTTGCCTCTACTGAATAGCATTGATTATTCTGGAAAATAATAAACAGTCTATCAGAAAAGAAAAGGAAACATCAGTTTCATCCATTACAAACCCTATAACCTATGACAGTGATCTGCCTGGAAGATATACTGGTACAAACTGGCACAAATGTTATGGGAGTAACCAACCAGGTAGGAAGGCCTACCCGATGAGATGGAACCCTTACTTGATCCTGTTAGTGAGGTCAAAAACCCAAGATTAGATAAATCATAAACCCTATGGGAAAAAAACTAACATTATTATTCTTCTCAAATGAATTTAGCAATAAAATAAACTACTGCTATACCTATAGATCAGTACATCTCTGGGTCATCATCAGAGAAGCTTCTTCTGGCACTAAATGGTGATAAACACAGAAACTCAAAATCTCACAATTTTCAGAGAGTGAGAGATGTTAGAATATCCAACCCTAAGTGGGGTGTCTTTACCAACCCTACCCAGTAAGGCTCTGATCTACTCAGAAGGGGAGGGGGAAAGACTGTAAAAACCATGGGTGGTCAATGACTCTAAAGAAATAGCATTTCCCAGACAGAGAAGGCTGATGTGCATGTGAACTCATAGAGTCTGTGACAGGACACACAAGACCTACACAGGATCAAGACAGACAAAATTCCTGAACAGAGAAGGCAAAAGTCCTACATCCTGTTGATGGAAGCTGCTTGTTCATTTCCTGGCCACCCACACCCAAAATAATCACACAGAAATTGTATTAATTACAACACTCCTTGGCCTATTAGCTCAGAATTCTTATTAACTAACTCTTACATTTTAAATTAACCCACTTCAATTATTTTGTATTTTACCACAAGGCTTGTAGTTTACCTGTAAGGTTCTGGTGGGTCTGTCTCCTTCGGCAGCTACATGGCACCTCTCTGACTCCACCTACTCTCTATATATCTCTCTTAGTCTGGCTATATTCTGCCCTGCTATAGGCCAAAGCAGGTTTATTCATTAACCAATAAAAGCAACACATATACAGAAGGACTCTTGACTTCAACATTCAAAAAGCTATTTACCATAGGCAGAAGAAAAAATGCGGTTTTACAATGGCATGACACTGGGTGTATCAACCCATTCCAGAACAAGTCTCATGTGCAGTATTAGGTGGCAAAAACAAGACAGATTCTATGTTTGGTTGGGTTTTTGTTTTTGTTTGTTTTGTTG
Source organism: Myodes glareolus (assembly GCF_982192425.1). Taxonomy (NCBI): domain Eukaryota; kingdom Metazoa; phylum Chordata; class Mammalia; order Rodentia; family Cricetidae; genus Myodes; species Myodes glareolus. The sequence goes on from NC_142038.1 coordinate 21,729,458, forward strand.
TTGTTGTTGAGGGCTTTTGTGTATGCTTTTTGTTGTGTTGTTTCGGTAGAGTCTGGGGGTTTCTTTTTATTTGAGAGAGAGAAAAAACATGAAGAGATATGGGTGGGAGGGGAGTATCTAGAAAGAGTTTGAGAGGGAAAATATAATCAAAATATATTGTATGAAAAATTATTAAATACAATTTTAAAAAAGAATAGCACCCTGAGGGGCATGGGGCAGGTAACATTGGTTCACTCTCCTAGACCTGTGCCCAAAAGCCTTCCTCCCATATCGGATGCCAGAGTCCACAGACAGACTAAAATCCCTGGCATTCATTTCCCTGGCTTCTCCTCCACTAGAGGGGTAGAAATATGACCCCAACTATGGCCTATGAAGACCATCATACGACATGAGAGTTCTTGATAAATATTCTTTATAGCGGGAGGTATGGGGAGCCAAGTATGAGAAACCTTCTGTACTTCCAGTTTCACAGTATCCTTCACACACTTCTCTCTATGAAGATGCTGCTGCGGTCTGTCAAAACCATGCTGAGGGCCCATGTGCAGACATCCCTCCACAGCAGGGTGCACAGTTGCACAGCTGTAAGTGGATTCTGGGTTGTGTCTTCCAAAGCTGCGTGCAGACTTGAGCCTGAGCATGCCAACCTTTCCATCTGTTGGTGCATGGGAAGATGACCAAGGCACAGTACTGGAATGTGTGCCTACCAGTTCTTTTGCTGGCAGCATGTTCTAGGCTCTCAACTGCAGGTTTAAACACAAAAGGAGAAAATTCACTTTCTTCAAAGAAAAATGTCATAGTGCTGCTTCTGGGGGCGGGAGAACCCCACAAAATGTCTAACAAATATGGTAATGGATCTGCCTATTATAATGGAAATGCATATTTTGACAGAGGCAGTGACAAGCACAGCCTGAAGTACTGCTCCTGTCCATGAAAACGTAAGATTAATGGATCTGGGGAAACAGAACTAAAATATAACAAATTAATAATCTCTGCACATGCCTGCTTTTGAGCTTCCTTCAATCAAACGGAAACAAAGTAAAGCCTTATGTCAGAACAGGTTAGGATTTACAAACAAACTCCTCTCCCAAGCCTCCACTTGAGTCTTAAGGTCACGTGAGCTTGTTGGTTTGTTCTTAGAACTTTCCGGAGATGGCCCCTTAGAGTAATGAATGGGATAGATTTTTGTAATAATTCCGTATATGTAGTGACAATTGGTGGCTTAGCTGAATTTTTTGGTAACTGGAGTAGTCCCCTCCCTGCTGATGTGATACAAACTAAATCCAGTGAGTGCTCTCAGGTCACAGGGAGACTTCTCTTACTTTCCTTCAGTCCCATTTCCATCGGGCTGCCAGGGACATTCAGAAGTATCTCCTACTTGAAACCATCCAAGTGACTTTAGGCAAGTGATCAAGGCTCTTCCTGAAGGCCGGAGAGCACATCGATTGCACTGAAATTTTCCATTTTGCTCACCAATTATCTGCCTCTGTCTGGCTCCTGAGACTCCTCTGGCAGCAGCCGGAAGAGCCCCGTGAAGGTCATTAGGATAAACAGGAGACTTCAGGTACCTAGAATAAACGGAAGGGCGGAAGGACAAGTCGATAGCTATGGATATTAATGAGAGTCAGGGCTTTTCTTCTAGCAATACTTGACTATTTGGCTTTCTAGAAGATGCCATGACTGTCTGGAGTCACAGGTACTGTCACTCCGCAGGCAACACTTTCACAGAATGCAAAAAAAGTAAGTATTCCACAATGGTGAACGCATTCCTGAATTCTGTGACCAAAAGTGGCACTTTTGATAAGTCTGGAGTGTTCCGCTTAGTTTCATGTACTGCTCTTCCTTAGGCAAGAATACATTATTCTGGACAGGCAGAATGGAAAGCCAATTAGTGCTTTTTTTTCCCCAAAAAAAGCCTAATCACAGAGAATTAGGGGGGTTATTTTTCAAGGACATGGGAGCATCGTCATTTAAAATACAGCTCATCACTCAGCAGCTAAGAGAATATGCATGGCGTCTTTTGATGCCAGGTGCTGGAAATGTGTCAAGGTTCTCCATCTTCAGCGGCCCTGCCAGCCACAAGGCTCCTTGACTTGGTAGTGGCAGCCCTTCAAGCTCCCTTCTCCAAGGTCACCAGGCCAAGTCTGTTTTCACACATAGTTTGAGTCTCTGTATTTATGTTTGAACCTTTGGTTCAGCTGTCTTGATATTTCTTGATGGGGAAACAAACAACCGAGGCAATGCCCATCTCTTTATTGAGGCAAGACGAGAAGGAGGGGGCCTGCTTGCAATCTCTGTTCAGTGTGGACCCCAGGGCTGTTGCCACACAACGCAGTGCACTAACCAGTGAAGGAGGGAAGTGACTGAGAGTCCTCCTGTTCTTCACGGAAGAGTAGCTAAAAGTGCCACCTGCGGCGATTCCCACTCAGCCTGCCATGAGGTGGGCTTCACGGGGCTCCTTATAAATGTGAGGCCATTCTTTTAGACCTCAGTCTATGTGCCAGTCCACCAGAAGTCAGTAAAAACGAGTATATCTGATGAGCAATGTGAACAGTCCTGGGAATACAGGCAGAGATTCCGAGGCAATCTAAAGACAGAGTGGGGAGTAGGGGTGGGGGAGCTCCAGAGAAAGAGAAAGAAACGATGATGTGTGTCAGTGACTGCGTGGCATCCCCGCTGAATGCACACGTAGAAGTCCTAATTTCCAATGTGACTGGCTTTAGAAACGGGAACTTTAGATGGATCATTAAGCTTAAAATGAGGTGAAACCCTAGTCAGGTAGAAGAGGAGGTATTGCAGCTAGCTTCGCTCCCCCGTTGCGCATGTGTGTACAATGGGAAGGACCGTGTGGGCCAAACAAGGCCGCTGTCTGCGAGAGGCCCCACCAGAAAATCACCCCTCAGTTCCTCCTTCTTCTACTTCTAGACTCCACAGGTGTTCCCCAAAACACCAATTGTTTAAGGCACTCAGTGTTATCTTGTCTTGGAGGTCAAGCGAAGGGCAAGTCACAAAACCCGAAGCAGCAGACCTTTCCTAGCTTCCGGAAACAGGAACTGGAAGGTGACATCACAAAGTGACTTGGGCTCAAGGGGAGGGTCACTTTCCCTGACACACCCCTTGTGAGTGGCAGGGGAGCCAGCAGGCCTGTCTCTGCGTTGGAAGATACAGAACAAATGAGTCAGAGATATTGGAATCTTCCTCCATGTTTCAGACCAATAAGCTATCATGAAACAAAATGGACAATACTTAGGAAGGAAAAATCTGAAAAGGTCTTTGATTTTTAGCTCAACATTTTGAGCAAAAATCTAAAAATGTAGGCACCAAATTCTGCCTGAAACGAAATACATGTGGCACCAACTTCACCCACCTGGGAACGTTCTGCAGGGTCGTCACCCTTTCCAAACGCCATGAAAGCAGCATCAGAACCAGAAACAAATGATGTTCTCTGTGCTGCCCTCTCTCATTTTGTGCACTCCTACACTTGATTTCACACGACCAAAAGAATTCCACGCACTGAAATTATTCAATATAACTGTAGTAGGCTATTTCTTTGAGGTCCCTATCATGACAGTATTACAATGGATTTAGGAGTGTGGGCTTTGCTTTAAAATGATTAGCTTCTTCAAAAAGGACAGAATTCTAATCTTTCGATCTTACCGCTTCTAGTTATTTTCCAACCTAAAAGTACAGAAAGACACACATATAGGTAGATTCCAGGTAGACATTTCTTTGGGCTCCTTCACAGACCCCAGTGCTATGGAGAAGCCCTCTTCCCTCCATCAGTCCCTCCTGTGTAAGCCACTGGGGAAGTGCCAAGAATGCCACTGGGCTGTCCCTGGTTTGCATATGCCTTGCAGCTAAGGTGATCTACTACTACAGATGTATGTGCAGGCAAAATACCCCTACGCAGGAAAATTAAAAATTTAAAAAAATATTTTTTTTTTAAAAAAAAAAAGAACAGTCTCCTTTTTATAAGTCAGGAGACAGGTTTAAAGAAGGAGCCTGAAATTCTGCTTCCTGGGTGAGACCCTGTCAGGGGAGAGAGCAGAAGCTCACTTAGTGGGATCTTTAAGCAGAGAAAGGGCCTAAGACAGCACTCCAAGGAATTTCAGGGATTCTGAGTGGTGTGAAGCACACACAGATGCCCAAGCATACCTCTTCCTGTAACTCAGAAGGAAGGTGGAGGTGATATGCCTTCCATGGGACCGCCTCCAGGGATGTCACATTGAGAGTTGAGAATGGGAAGAGATGTTACCTTCCTGGCAGGCTAATAGATTATGTTGTTCCTGTTTCACAGAGAGTGGAAGCAGATGCCAGTCTCCGAGGACAGACATAAAATGCAGCCTGTGAGTCACAGCGACAGCAGAAGCCTACATATCAGCATGCCTTGTGCTGCCAGCATCCCACAGGGAAACAGGGTACTGGCTGATGACTGCAGTCCTCTAGCCAAGCCAACATTTTTATAAGGGACAGAAAGCATGCCTCCTCTTTACTCCACAGGGAGACAATCCCTATTTTTGCAAGCCTGCTCCACTGCAAACTACCTTCCGGCATTAGTCCAGAACAGATGGCCACTGGCGCCTAGCTCAGAAAACATGCAGAAGTGCCAGAGTCCTGTGGAGAATCATCTCTCCCGGCAGAGTGAAATGAGATGTCAGCTGAGTGAGGCGGGGACGGTCAGTCACATTAGGGGTCACAATCTAATAGAGGACACATATTAATTCCTTCATGCAGTCATTTACAGGAATCCACAGAGTTGCAGGCAGAGGGACCTGGTTTAAGTCCTTGAAGCAATCACTGCCTATGCCCTGATGCGATTGAGGTCGGAGGCCTCTCTGCACAAGGATAAGCTGGATGAGATATTCCCACTTGGGTAGAACGTGTATCCCCATAAATGCCTTGGAGAGAGTTGTGATCTCCCTGAACCTGAGTGTCATCTGGATGGGGGAGGAGGGAGGAAACAAGAGCACTCTGGCACAAGGAGAAGATGTACCTGGCAGGAATTCATCCCCAAACTGCATAATTAGTACCACTGCCTTGAGTGATGCCGGCTACTTGGAGACAGAATGTCTTATGTGGGAGGCAAGTCGGATTCCCTCTAAACAGGAAGTCTAATGTCACTGCCGGACAGCTCTGCTAGTGCTTCAGTAGGAATTCAGATCATGGAACGTCATGCGATACGTGATAGGAGACCATGACCACTCCATGACAGACTGTAGTGTGTAAAATGTGACCCAACGCCTACATGTTAAGTTTTCGCTTCACTATCTAGCCTACCACAGTGACAGGATGTCTTTATATAATCATTAGGTCTTCGAATGGTATTTTGGGGTGCAGTGAAAGGGCTCGGCAGTAAAGGCACTTGACACCCAACCTGACGATCTAAGTTCCAGCCTTGGAATCAGCGTAGCAGCAATAAAGAACCAGCTCGAGTGGGCTGTCCTCTAACTCCCACACACACTGGGGTGCACATGTCCACCAGCGTTTAAAAACCGGGGTCTTCTGAGATGTTGAAACACTACAGCAGGTTCTCAGATTTTTTTCCCATATGAGCTGTTGAAGTCCAGGAAAGGAATGCAGATGGCTAACGTTCATTCTCTGGGTTTCTGTTCCTTTTACAGAGTAACCTGCTGAGAGGCAGTAATGGAGCTGGGCCTAGTGGACATGGGATACATTCAATGCCTGAGAGGACGGGCAGCTGAGCAGGAGCTCTGATGATCATGCTGATGAGTCTTTGGGTTATTTTTGCCTGACTGTTGCTATGGTAACTAAGGAAGAGCAAGTCAGCTATAAAATCATAGATGCGTCCCTGTAAAGACTTTCTGGAACTTTCTATTCGCGATCACAGACACCCAGTTTACCTACAGAACTTTTTCCAGCTGTCTGTCTCTCTTCGGATTAGGATTTTATGATTGCGTCTTCATATTTCTGAGAACATATCACCTATAAAAGACAAAATTGTTTTTATGATTCCAGGAACTTAGTGTACTCAAACATCTTTAAAAATATATTACTACGCAGACGAGGGCATAAAAAGAAAGGAGGAAAATGTGACACATTCCAGAACATGACGTTCTACTTAAATTCCATACTGGACAAACGTGGAACATTTTAAATAAAGCATGGGTGGTCCTCAGCCTTCTGGAATTCCAGAAGCAAAGATGTGCCTTTCCCCACATCCATGATTCTGCCTGTGCTGTGCCCACTGGAAATCCTGTGTTGATCCAGTGGTCCCACAAATTGCAATTTTTTCTTTACATCGCTAAGTGATGATGATAGTTAATTATATTTATATATTCAAAATGTTTATTAATAAAGCAAGAGAAAAGGCTCAAGTAGCATATATTAAATGCCTGATGTTTTATTTTTAGCTAAAGAGATAAAGATAGGTAGGTTCTACTTCTTATATAAAAAAGATATTTGAAACTTCAAAAGATCTTAAATTTTTTAACTGAAAAAATTCCATTTTCCATTGACTAATTTTGTTGATAGTATCATACACGTATGTAATATGTTCTGGTGTGTTCTGATTACTCTCCCCCTAATCTCTCTGACCTCCTTGCCATCCCTATCAACCCTCTCAGCCCTGTCCAATCTACCAGTCCCTTTCCCAGATTAATGACTTGGGGTTTTATCTTGTGACCCATTTAACTTAACCAGGGCCATGATTGTGACCACTGGATTGAAAATACCCATAGGAGCCTGGTGGGGTCACCAGTAGGTGCACAACTGAAGACGATGACACCCTCTTTCCATGAATCTATCAGTAGCAAATAGCTCAAAGTGAAATGTGAGGCACCTGAGCCCTCGCCCCTCCACAGCTCACTGCTGACAGGTCAGTTAACTCTTCACTATGACATATTAACATGTGTCAGTATATTCTAAGTGATATGCATATTAGTTCATTTAATCCTTGAAACAAGGAAGAGATTCTAGAAAAACCATTTGATCTCCTATATACCAGACTACCAATTAAGTGTGAGGTAAGCAATACAAGGTTCTCAAGAAATGTTATGTTTCACAGATGAGAAAGCTACAGCAAATGAAGTTGAGCCAGCAAGATGTTTCAATCACTGTAGCAGCCGACGCTATGTAAAACTGATTGCAAAAACTGCACAGTTTCAAATAACAAAATTTTATTTCTTATGCAAAGTAAGTTCAAGACAGGTGTTTGGGCTGGTGGGCAGCTCGGTCCCAAGAGTGTCACAGACAGCCAGACTCCTCTCAGCTGGCAGTTCTAGCAGTTTTAAACATATGAATTCAAAGCTGAAGTGCTCATTAATTTCATGTTACTGCAGTAACAAACTGCCATTGACTTAATGGTGTGAAGCCACATGAATATATTTTCCACGGATCTGTAGCTCAGACCCATCATTCTGGTCAGTGATCAGGGTGAGGCAGGTCTGTGTTTTGTGGTGCCGGCTCGGGGGAGGAGTCTATTTCTTCTCCTCCTGCACAATGTGAAGTCCTCCTGCTCTCTTAGGTTCATGGCCATCCTACAACTTAGGTTTAGCACTTCAGGATAGCTTCCCTTACGCTACCGTCTCTCTGGTTCTTTCTTGTTGGGAACCAGTCTTGACAAAAATACCACTTGCCAGGGTAGGGGCATGGGGATTAGAAATATAAGTAAAGAGTACAAAGACATAAAAATAATAAAACAGAAAACATAGTATAGTACTGGGAGGGAGTTCCAGTGAATACTGAAATTGCCCACATTTAATTTCCAATTGCTTAAAATACCCCGACCCTAAGAGGTAGGAGTAAGATTTTTAAAAACTGCATTAACATGATACAAGGAAATTAATAGATCAGTTGAAAGTCAGGGGCTACCTCTATAGTTAAACATTCTGTTATTAGACAACACCCTAGACCAAAACATTCTGTAGGCAAACCACTCCCTGGGTGGAATCCAACGTTATCTCCTTAAGGGAACTGGAACCTTAGTTGAATCCTTAGACTTTTGTTTGAGGTAGAAACAAAACTACTTCTCTATCCCTGAAATACAAGGTCTGGATATTAGCCAAACCTTTTGACAATAACCTTGAGAGAGCAGAACTCTCTGACCTGAATCTAGGTGGGACCTCAGTTTGAGGTGGAAACACCATAACCTTGAAGGAATAGAGGTAAGTTCCATTGGTCAAGGTGGAAATAGGCTCACATTTTTGGGCCTCCACACTGTCTTTTGCCTCGTCTTCCACATTGAAGGACTGTAGTGACACTGCCCCGCCCAGATGGTTCAGGACATTCTTCCTAGCTCAGTATATTTCATCTACATATGTGATTCTCCTTTGCTATGTGGCATAATGTATACAAGATTCTGAGGATTAAGATACAGATTCTGTTCAAGGGCCCAGACCCACCTACTATAAGCTGATATGTGGAGAATGGGCAATGAGGGTCGGCTATATTTGGATTTTCTGAGCCAGTTGTGCCTAGCGTGCTCATCTCTCCTGTTCAGATCCTACTAGAAGAACTAGGTTACACAGCCACATTAGATCAGTCTGCCTGGATCCGGGAAGGGGAAATAGGTCAGGGCAAGAATAATTTGGGCTCTCGAGTTCCAACTCCCACTCTGAGCACTTTACACTTCCTCACCTGCATGCTCTTAGCTTCTCTTCCTTTGGAAAGCCTGATTATCTCCTCAGGCGTACATAATTTCCACCTAGCAATTACAGTGCTTTCACATGCTTTCTAAGCCAGGAGAGCGTGAATGCTTGTGTGTTTGTCTTCCAGGTCACCCACGCCAGCTGTTTGCTCCTACTAGAAGCATCTTTGCCAGCTCCTGACCCTCATTCTAACACAGGCCACTTCTTCCTTCCCAAACCTCAAGGAACTCCTCTGTACCCTATCCCAAATGCAGAAGAATGTCTTCCTGGAGTTTCCTTCCCATTGCTCTACCGCAATGCCTAGTGGTTCTGCCTTTACTCTAAATTTACTTCTTATAACTAACTCTCTGAAAAAGACGACACATGAGTGATGTGGTATGCTTAGGCAGCTTTCCATTCCTCGTGGTGGTTATGAACTTTAAAGTTAATACAGGGTGGGAGTCCCACAGCCTCTCTAGATATAACATTTTAACACATCACTGCACAGCTTTCTAAGAGGTAAAATGAACACCTGCCTCCAACTAAGAAGGCACTGATGGCCCAGAGAATGACTTACACGAGATCATTTTGGTGAGTCTATCAGGTTATTCATGGATTTATGGACTATAGAACAAATGAATGTTCCCAAAGTTGCCAACTTCCCAACTGTGGGTCTTGTTTTTATATGCCTCGATATGTATAATTAATTGTTGGGGGCTGCAGACCCCTAGCCCCTTGACCTTCTTTGCCTGCCTCAGACCCTTTACCTGCTGGAGTGAATGGAGTAAACAACTTGTTTTCCTGAGTCTGCAGCTGCTCTGAGTACAAGATTCCTGATGGCAAGGGAGTGAATTCTGGTGGGTTTTACAGCTGGAAATCCCAAGAGCTGGGATGTGGCTATCAGTTAAAATCCCTATATAAGCTTCCCTGGAGCAAAATAAAGTTGGCATTCTTGTTCCAAGGATGACCTTTGTCTCTCTGTGTGTGTGTCTGTGTTTCAATCTTCAGCCCCTTGCCCAGATGGCAAACCGTCCTGTAGTGCAGACACTACAACTAATATAAACCTGGACTTGGAGTACTACCTAATGCCAAGGTTACAACAGACTCATACAATATACAACATAAACAAACCCTGTGGTGGAGTTATATATTCACACATACTGCACACTTGTCCTTATTGGGTTGTGCTGGTTTTGCCAAAAATCTGTCCAACCATGAGAAGAATGGTTTGTTGTGCTTCAGTTTAGGACATAAAATAGGTAAATAGCAGCTCTCTACGGGCTACAGTTGTTCTGGGTAGGAATCAGGACTCGTCTCACTGAAAGAGCTGATACACAGCTCTGTGTCTGTATTTAAAGACACTTTGTTTAATAGGTAGCGTTGCTTCATTAGCAATGAACTCATTCTATGCAGGAAGTCAGACGAGAGGACGGCTCTGTGTGACACGGTGCTCTTGTTTGCTTTCTGCTGCTGAGAGAAGCAACATGACCAGAAACAATTGGGAGAGAAAAGGGTTTTATTTAGTTCATCACTGAGAGAAGCCACAGCAGAAATGCAAAACTGGGACCTGGAGAAAGGAACTGAAGCAATGGCCATGAAGGAACACTGCTTACTGCCTTGTTATCATGGTCTGCTCAGCTTGCTTTCTTACATATCCCAGGACCACCTACCCAAATAGGTTGTGGTGGTCTGGCATCTCCCATGGAAATTATTTAATAAAGAAAATGCCCCCCCCAAAATGCCCACAGGACAATCTGATGAAGGCATTTTCTCCTCTGAGAGTCCCTCTTCCTAGATATGTGTAGGTTTGCATCCTGTAGAGAAACACTAATCGGCACGCACGAGCAGGTGGGATAAAGCTCAGGAGCATGAAGAACCAACTCTGTTCCAGAGCAGGAATGAAGACAACCTTTGGGACTTCGCAACAGCAGTGACAGGACAGCCACAGAGTTCTGAGGCAGAGCAGGCCATATACCGGAAAAAGCCATCCCCCAAACAGTCCCAGATTCTCGGCTCCAGGTGCAGAAAGAAAAGATGCCAGATGACTGTGATGGAGAGAGACCAATAGGGACACACTTGGGATAAGCCCACAGCTCCCAGGGATAATAATAATATCAACGCAATATTCCATTCAGATGGTAATAAAGGAAAAGAAGTAAGTAAGAAGGAACACAATCTCCAAGAACTTTGAAATCTAATAAAGAAACTAAACTTAAGAATCCATGAGAAAGAAAAAAGAGCTGAGACAAAAAACTTAAGGCAGAGAAAATATCTGGATGAGATTTTAGCAGAAAAAGCTCCCAAGTCTATGGCAAGAAATGGATATCCAATGTAAGATGCAGCAAGAAACACATACAATTGTGTCCAGAAAGCATAATCTCCATGACACATTGTAGTAAAGATGTCAAACATACAAAACAAAGAAAGAATGTTAAAAGTTGTAAGGGAAAATCTCTAACTCACCTGCGAAAGCACAGTCTGCCATCAGTCCAAAAAGCCAGGAGAGCGTGAAACACTGTATTCCAAGCCCTGAAAGTGAGTAGCTGTCATCCAAGACTGATGTGTCCAGAAAAGCTGTCTTTTAAAACTGATGGAGAAAGAAGGACATTTCAACACAACTACAGACTGAGGCAGTTCATGACCACCAAGGCGACACTGCAGAACACTCTACATAAAGAACGAAGAAAGAGTTTGAATGAGAGCACAGAACAGAATACATTTAATGAAAGAAAAGAATTAACAAAGAGAGCTAGAAAGGAATCCAGCATGTCTGGCATTCACAAACTCCTAATACTGATAGGAGAGCGAGAAAAGAACCAAAGCATCAGGCTCTAAGGATGACGCAATGAGGGCAAACAGCATTCTACTGCATCCGCATGAGTCTGGGAGAAAAGTTTTGATCTGTGGCTTGGTTGTCCAATGCAGAGCAGTCAGCTTTGAAATCATTCACACATAAACAACAAAAATGGACTCAGCAGGTTCTGTTCGTACATATTTGTATATGTGTATATATACTTGTGTACATGCATATATGTGTAATAAATATCATGCAAGAAAAAGAGGCTATGAATTTGAGTGTGGGAGGCATGGGAGAGTTTCAAGAATGGGTAACTGGGAGTTTCTAGGGGAAGGACAGAGAGGAGAAAGAGATGTAATTCTATTTCAATTAAAAGCTTTGTTTAAAAAGAAGTGATAAACATGGAAAAGCAAGGGAAATATCAGTTAACAACAGACTATAAGTAGAAACAGAATGTTGAGGGTGAGATTAATAAAGACAATAACAGACAATAACCTACAATGTATCCATAAACAAAACAGAAAAGAAAAAAAATCCCAGGGACTAAAGAGAAGGCATGGAGATTAGTAACACTTCGGCTTCTCTCCATGATGGACACTTTGAAGCCAAATAAACCCTTCCCTCACCAATTCATCCTGGTGTTTATCACCACAGGAAGTAAATTAGAACAAAGAATTAGGGTGGCTGTAAAGGTGAAAATAAAATGCTGCGGATCCCCTGAGTAGCTGCAGTGGCAGAAAGGCTGCAGGTGCCCAAGCAGCAGCAGGCAGCGGGCCATGTGGTGGCAGGCAGAGGGCAGCGGGTCCCAGAGCAGCCAGTCCCAGGCAGGGACGGCACAAGAGACCACGCAGTAAGTCTCCGAAGGTGAAAGACAGAGACATGGATAGGCCATGCAGAGTGAGGTTGAATATTTATTTAGTGAGTAATGGAGGGGGAAGGGAAACGGGGAGAAGAGCAGAAAGAAGGGCAGAGAGAGAGAGAGAGAAAGAGAGAGAAAGGAGAGGAGGGGAGGGGAGGGGAGGGAAGGGGAGGGAAGGGAAGGAGAGACCAGAAAAGGGAGAGAGAGAAGCTGTCTTTTCGAGAGGGAGATGGAAAAGGAAGAGACTCAGACTGCAAGCAGAAAGGAAGATCTGCCTGCATCAGCAGACAGGGGAAGCAGTGGGTGTGGCTTGTCTCTTAAAGGGATAAGACAGATCATTACATTGGCAATCCGCTCACTTTTTTTTTTAGTGTGCTTTTTGTTTGTTTTATTTGGAGGATGGTTGTTTTGTTTTGTTTTTCATCTTTTTGGTGTTGATTAATGTTTTAGATATACCCAAGAACTAGTTAGAGCCAGCTTCAGTGAATAAAGTGGTGACCAAAATGGTTAAGTACTCTTTCTTTTATCAAACATAAACTGTGGATACATAAAATCAGTCCGAGCTTTGTGTAGTTCACAAACTGTTTCTGAAAGGTAATTTCTAAGTAAGTAGTTCTCCAATGTTCTGAGGAATGACTGCTTCGATAGTAAATATGGAACATACAGTCAAAGAGATATTCAACTTGCACGCTCGAACTTTGGTACACATGCCGTATTTTCAAATGCATCAGTTTTATTTACATAGAGAGAAGTGTCTATCGGTCACACGGGTTAGGTCTTTTATGCTTGCTCCTTACATCTTTCTTCCCCAACCCTGATTTTCTGTTCCTTTTTTACTCCTAACTTCCAGCTGTCTGCATCATTATTTTATTGCTATATACATCCTAAACTTGTCTACTTGGATAAGTTTCAGTCAGCCACCTCCTCTTATTTGTTCATTTGAGCTTTCCCAACTACCAATTTTATTATTCTTAAATAAGTTTCCGTGTAAGGCGGTACCAAAGACCGAGAGGTCCCAGAGGTACCAGAGCTAGGTGCACTGTCTACCACTGACATAGCCCAGCGCTCTTATTTCCTTATTCTACTCTTCACAGACAAGGCAAAACCTTCTCATCTATTTGGTGTTGGGCTCCTTTTGTTTACTCCTTTATTGCTTTATTTACCCTGGAATATATAAAAATGTGACAATTTCTCAGAAAATTAGGAAACAACCTTCCTCAAGACCCAGCAATACCACTTTTGGGTATATATTCAAAGGATGCTCAATTGTGCCACAAGGACATGTGCTCAACTATGTTCATAGCAGCATTGTTTGTCATAGCCAGAACCTGGAAACAATCTAAATGCCCCTCAACTAAAGAAAGGATAAGGAAAATGTGGAACATTTACACAATGAAGTACTACATAGTAGAAAAAAATGACATCTTGAATTTTACAGGAAAATGGATGGAGCTAAAAAACATCATATTGAGTGAGGTAACTCAGATCCAGAAAGACGATTATCACATGTACTCACTCTTAAGTGGTTTTTAAACATAAAGCAAAGAAAACCAGCCCACAAGTCACAATCCTAGAGAACCTAGACAGCAATGAGGACCCTAAGGGAGACATACATAGATCTAATCTACATGGATAGTAGAAAAGGACAAGATCTCCTGAGTAAATTGGGAGCATTGGTACCTTAGGAGAGGGTTGGAGGGGAGCGGAGGGGCAGGGAGGGGAGCAGAGAAAAATGTAGAGCTCAATAAAAATAAATTAAAAATTGAGTTAGAACTAAAAAATAAAAAAAACTTAATCTTTTGTCCACTGATAAACCACAGAACACAAACCTAGTGAGAAAGACAATATCAAAAGGAGGCAAAACCCCAGCCAGAGATAGGAATCTCACGGGATCTGATGGAAGAGTTCAATCAGCCACATTCCCCAGGGATGACTGTACGGGCTTGTTGGGAGTGGATTCTCCAATTTAAAAGATAGAGGTAGGAACCACAGAGTTAACCTCTATGCTGTCTCCATATTAAATTGTCACTTTTTTATTCCACACTCAAATATCTAGGTGTGAAATGCAATGTGTTAAAAATCCACTGTTCAAGCCGTAGGGTGGAAGACTTCTGAGCAGGACTTGAGAGTATTCTATAAAACTTCCCCACTTTATGGAAAGTTTTAGCCTATGCACAATTGTGGTCTTTTCTAAAAGGAAAGACTGCATGGCCTTTAAATCTTTTAATGTATATTTTCTTTGTGCATGCATGCATGTTAATATATGGTGTGTGGGGGCATGCATGCATATGTTCATATGTGTGGGTATGCATGTGCCACTAGGTGGAATCTTGCCTTGAGGACACCTCCATCTTTATTCCAGTACACTAATATCCTTATCTCTTTCAACCCAAACCTTGGTTTCAATACTAAATTTATTGTGCTTTTTTTATCTTTAAATTGTACATTTTGTTGTGAGACTAACCTTTAATGGCTAAACGGTTTTTCTAGCCCTAAACTGTGGTTTATATTTCTTTCTGACCCACTTACTCTTTTTCATTATAGATCTGCATACAGTCATTAACAACTGTATTAATAACCATGCCACAGGTTCATTATTATGCTGCATTGAAATTTCTACTGCCCTCTCACAATTATTCCACTACTTTGTGATTTGTTTTCAGCCAAATTCTCAGAACAAGGGCAGAAGGAAACCAAATTCTTCTCCAAAATATCATAGGAATGGCATCTAGTCAAGTTGATAATGCTGTTTCTCTCTAAACCTCCTGAGCTGGGACTCCACTGTCTACACGGCTCTCAACGCTACTGCTATCAAAGTTCCTACTAGAATAATACGTTAATCTCTGCTTATAGCATTGTACTGCTGTTCTAGCCAAAGCTCCAAAGTTCTTCGCATTACCCCCCAAAACAGCCTGGCCAGGTACCAAATTCTGTATTGGTTACTTTTCCAATGGTGGGGAAAAAAAAACACATCATGACCACAACTCATAAAAGAAAACTTTTATTGGAGCTCATGGTTCCAGAGGCTTATGGCAGGGAAGCAGGCAAAGAAGCAAGAATGAAAGCTGAAAGCTCACATCTTGAAGCACATGCACAAAGCAGAGAGAGTGAGCAAGAAGCGTCAGAGGCATTTTAGTCTCAAGTGACATACCCTGCCCTACCCCAGTGACATACTTCCTCTAGCAAGGACATACCTCCTCCTAAACACTCCCAAACAGTGACACCAACCAGGGATCAAGCGTTTAAAGTCATAAGACTATTGAGGACATTCTCATTCAAACCATCACACCTTATCTGGACAGCAAACAGTGAATCTCTTTTAGTCACAAGTAGAGCAATGAGAAATCAGGCTTTATCCACACCCCCAAAGCCCTTCTCTCGGGCTTGAAGATCTGATGGCTAAGGTAAGGAATCCCTAACAAACGTTCTGTAACTTAAGGAGCAAAAACTTGACAAAAAAATACATTCACTATCAATATCACAATATCAATGTGGAAAAAGAGATGCTAGAATACACATCGAAAATCTCCAGCATGACCTTAGGAGTCATAAGGTTAGAATTCATTTTTTTCCTTCATTGTCCTTTCATTAAGATGGCAATTTATGATTTAATGTCCTCCTCTAACGTATCTCCATGCACATAATAGTCTGTAGATTTAGATAAGTGAATTTTGCCTATAATGAGTATTTCAATTGTTTGACTTTTTCTTTGATCTGAAGATTTTCAAAAAAAAGATCTATGTTTAGTAATAACACCTACAGTATTAAGCTAAAAATGCAAGAGAGCCTGACACCTCTTGTTTTGTATGTTTCCTCTGACAGCCATGCCTTTCTGGTTACACTCTTCTACACTGCAGTTCTTTGAGCCTGAAAGCACAGCTCACTCCCCACTTGCTGAACTTTGACAGTGAAAGAATTGCTCACTTTGTGCTTACTGAACTTCAGAGAACAAGTTTAAGAGTTGGATAAATTCCTCCCATGTACCTTTTCTAACCTTTCCATTTTTCCAGGAAATTTTTTTCAAAAAGAATCAATGTCTTCAGTGTATGCATCTCAGGCATTGACCTGAAACAGCAAATGATTGGTCTACAGAATTCAAAGCTGTAAAAGCCATTTAGTTGGTTTGTCTTTGAGAACAGCCAGAAAATCCTTGAAAAAAAATATTTTTATTAAAACTTCCAAATAACTATTAGAATATATGTGGAGGCCCAAAAATGTGAGCCTATTTTTACCTTGTCTGATGGTCAGAGAGTCTGGAGGTTGCTCAATATTTAACAACAATCAGGGCTACACATCCTGACTCAGGATATGGTTACTGGGTTCTTTTGACATTAAGATGGCACATGCAGGTAGATCCACTCCATCCTAACAGATGATCAGTATATACAAGCATACTTCTGCTTTTTCTTTCAAAATAGGAGGTTTGATCTTTGGAGTGGCTGCCTTCCAGATACTTGGTCTAGGGTGGGTTCACTGCCTAAACAAGAGAAGGTTAATTTGTGGGTTAATGGTTTAGTGACTCAAAGTATTGAAATAATTAACTGCTTGAGTTGCCTTTTATGTCATGTTAAAGAAGTCTTTTGTTGCCTTCTTCCCCCTTCTGTATTGGTGTATAAAAATGTATGGAAAATTAAATGCAGGTGATTTCGGTATTCGCTGGAACTCCCTTCTGATACTGTCCTATGTTTTCTGTTCTATTATTTTATTCACATCTTCATATTCTTTACTTATTTTTCTGAATCCCTTGCCCCTTCCCTGACAAGTGGTATTTTTGTTGAGGCTGGTCCCTGACAAGTACATCTTTTGAAAAATGAACACTTATTTATGGTGTAGCATTTATGTTACCCCCAATAAGTATGTGACTTTGAACATGCATGGTTAGTCTAACTCTAATCTTATTGGTATACTTGTTGGTAATTTTCTTCATGTTATACTTTCTGGATGTCTATTGTGCCTTCAGCAAAATGCTGGTTTGAAGATGTTTACAAAAGTCTATCAAACACTCAGCCTGCAAAGGAACATGGCAATGGAGTCCTAATGGGCCTGAGTGTGTAGTAAGAATTAGACTGGCTGGCATACTGTTGGCTCAAGCCTGGTCACAAAAGAACATGCTTTCATATGTTTCTCATTCTCACCATCTGACTTCAGATGACTTTTCTGTCTGCTAGTTATATCATCTCCTTCACCTACCACCATTGGTGATTAGATAGGATAGAGTTTTCTTCTTGGCCTGGAGAGGTCGCTGGTAAAACACTCACCAACGACGTGAGAGGCCTTGGGTTCAGCCTCAAAGACTGGGAGAAAGAAAGTCTTCTTCTTGATAGCTGCTTTTCTATACTCTGTATGGGCCTGAACGTTCTATGGTTTTATGTATTTAGAAAACAAATGAAGCTTTTATTCTTCAATTCTTGCCACTTAAATAAACCGAATGAAGCTTTTTTGTCATCCTTTCTAACTATGAAACACAAAGGAGCGATTGTGACGACTGTACTTCAGCTCCGGAATGCTGTTGCTGCAACCATTTCTAATGGCAACTCACGTTCTGTCTTATTTCTTTTCATCCTGTCTCATAGTTCTAAGTAGAGAGAATAGTTCACGGTTGTTCATTTTACTGACATGTAGCATGCAGAATTTTCCACTGCACAAAGAAAGAAAATGTGAACATTTGGTGTATTGACTCATTCCTGAGTTTTCTCTTGTATCCATATAACTTTTAAAAGCATCTGAAGGGCTCGATTCCCCAGGATACAAGTCCCCAGTTTCATCCCCAAGCCTGGAGTAGAACATCTGGGGCAGCCTTCCTTGCTCCCTAGTCCCATCTCCTGTGGATCCCACAGATCTTCAAATCTCCTTGCCTCCATTTGTTGCTTTGTCCCAGTCTCCACCTGCAGCAAGCACACCCTGCTAATCCAAGGGCCACTTCTGCCAGGGCAGCAAATAGGCTGACAGCAGATCCACACCTGTCCTCCTGCTCCTCCAGATCCAGTCTCCGGGTCTCACTCCCACCTCTGTAGCAGACTGCCTGCTGCAGTCTCCCTTTCCTCTCTGACCCCAGCATCTTCATCAGATCACAAAGGCCTTCTACCCCAATCTTCCTTCCCCCAGATCATCCAACATTAGCAGCCATTCTCTGGGAATATACCTGCCCACCTGCCAAGCAAGTCAGAGAAATAAGAGCATGTGTTTTGACCAAGTCAATTAGAGTGGGTGAAAAAATAAATAAGTAAACTTACAAGGAACGATAATTCAGAAACTTGTAGCCATGTATTCAGAAACTTATAGCCAATAATTCAGAAACTTAGAGATAAGGAAACAGGTACATGACATGAAGTGAAGGGCATGAGCGTGGTCATTACATGTAGAGTCAGAAACCCAGTATCTGAGTAGTAGTCATCAGTATTTGAATTGAGTGTCAAGAAGCTACTCAAAAATTTGGGAGTAGAATTCCAAGAAACATAGACAACACAGACAAAAGTCTGTGATGAACATGGAAAAGGTGGAGAGAGGTGGGAGGGACACCTGCTGGTGTAGCTGAACTCATAAATTCAAGTAGTTGGGAAGGACAGTGGTGTTCGTGAGATGGTCAGGATTCTTCTCAAGCGTCTCCCCAAGTCTTTTAGACTCCTCCCTATGGAGATCTGAGGAACTCTGAGTAAATGAAGTCCTAGACCAGTATATGTCATTGACATGGACACAACCTTATCTAGGATCCCAGACCCATGGGAAATGGCAAGCCTTCCTCTGGTCCATGTGGAGATGCTGACCCTGCGAGTCTAAGCTGTCTGCTACAGCTTTCTCCCTCCACCTCTACCCCCAGATGTTTACAGCCTGAAGACTTTGCCTCTACAGAGACTTTTCCTACTGTGAGTCACTAAACTTGCCTCCTTCATTCAACTGTATTCCATAAACCCTATGTCCTTGTTAGGCTGTGTGCAATAATCCCATCTCCATACTCAACTCTATATAACAAACACACTTAGTTTCCTGGGTTCTGTGGCTTGTCCATCAGAGAGTTCTGCTCATTCCCAGTTATTTTGTCTATGTGTGTATGTGTTTATCTTCTCTTCATTCCATTGATGCCCAGTCAGGTCATTCCGTGGAGTGCTAATAGATAAAGCCTCTCCCATCTTGGGTACTTCTCCTTTATGGGCATGCGTTTTTCTTTTAAACATTTTTGAACTTGTTTCCTGACATTGCTTAACTATTCTAATTTTTCCCTTGATATCTTAGACTTTGCAAATTGAATTTAATGACATTGTATAGCCCCAACATATTTAATAGACATCTTTTATGTATTCAACTATAATCTCAAATACATAACATAGTCATGTAATAGTGTAATAAATTATAACATTTTTTTAAAAAACTACCACGGACAGAAGAACACTTAAACACTTTTTAAAATTCACATAGTCAAAGTTACTTTGATAAACTCTTTTCAGTATTTAGTCAGATAGTTGAATCCTCAAGAATTTGGTAGAACATTACATGACTTCTTTATTCTCCCTGGCGGTGTCTCTGCCTTAAATCTCCAGCTACCTGTGTGTGACACCAAATCTCCTTCCTTTCAGCGGTTCAAACAAGCACCTGGTACAACCCATCTCTAGTTGTGCGGTCCAGGGATTATATTTTTGTTGATTCTCAGCTTTGTAGCTTGCATTTAAATATGCTGTCCCTACAAAGTACTTTGCCTATTGTGAGTGAGTCTTGAAGGGTTATATTATGAGTTAGGGTGACATGGTAAAAGGCTTGTTTGTTTGGCTTTTAATTTTGATTCGGTACACCTGTGTTGAATTAACCAGGCTAGCTAAGGATAAAACAATTATATTTTTATTTATTATAAGGGGAAAACTCACAAAACAGGAAACGAGAAAATCCAAGCACAGCAATGTGCCAGGAAAAAGGCGCAGAGATAGTGAGCACTTGGAGGTGCTTGGGTCCCAGCTAAGCAATGCCTTAACTAAGACCCACCTCTTAAAGATGATTGGTTAACAAGGTTCCCTATCACACCTGCCGTAATCTCCCTTCACAACTTGCTATATTATAGAGCTAACAGATACTTAAGCTAAAGGAAAGATCTTTGCAGGACTCCTAAATGGAGCGGGGAAAGGCGCCTCCTAATGGAGGGCTAAAGTTTGGGTTTTGCCGCGTGGATGGTGACAGAGCAAAGGAAGAGCAGAGCAAAGGAAGAGGCTGATTAGTGAAAAGGGCTTAAACATGATGTCACTTGCAACTCCAGGCGACTACACTCTATCAGATAATGGAGGGTGGCTAGATCTGGAGGAAGCGGGGAGGAACTTGAACTTCCCACAGGGCAGGAAACCCTGACTGCTCTTAGGACTGGAGAGGAAGGAGGAGAGGGAGTGGGGGGAGTGGGAGGGTATTGGGAGGAGGGGAGGAAGTGGAAATTTTTATAAATAAATAAATAAGTAAATTTTTAAAAAAAAAGAAAAAAAGAGAAAGAATAGGGAATACAGAAATCATGAAAGTCACCTTTGCACTAAGACTTTATTGGTAAGGCAAATGTTTTATTTCAAGAGCAAAAATGAAATGAAAATGAAAAAGCAAACATGAAACTGGTCTACTGATCTGAATAGGCATTCTTCAGAAGACATATAAAGAGCCAATGGCTATGTGAAAAAGTCCTGAAAATCATGAACTATCTGGGAAACAAATATAACAAATGCTAGTATGGGTATGACAAAGGGAAGTGAGTGTGTGTGTGTCATGGTGCTATGTGTGCACGTGTGGCTGTGTGTGTATTTGTGCTGTGTGAATATGTGTGTGTGGTGTATGTGTGTGTGGTGTGTGAGTGTGGTGTGGTGTTTGTGTGTATGTGTTTGTGTGTTTGTGGTAGGTGTGTGTAGTTTTTGTGTGTATATTATGGTGGTTGTGTGTTTGTGGTGTGTGTGTGTAGTTTTTTGTATGTATATTATGGTGGTTGTGTATTTGTGGTGTGTTTTGTGTGTGTTGAGTGCATGTGTGTGGTGTGTGTGATGTACATGTGTTATGCACTTGTTTTTACATGTGCATATGTGTTTTATATATGCACACACCTATGTGTGCTCACGTGGAGACCAGGGGTTCAAACCAGGACTTATTTTCTATTACTCTCCACATGATTTCTTTCTTTACTGTTTTTTGCTAACAGAGTCTTTCGCTGCACCCGAAGATCACATTTCTTTTAGAATGGCTAGCCAGTGAACCCTTGGATCTGCCTGTTTCCCACACCAACACTGAAGTTACAGATATATGCCACCGCTCCTGGCTTCTTCATTGATGCGTCCGATCCAAATTCAGGTCCTCATGCTTAGGCAACAAGTACTTTACCCACTAAGCCATTTCCTCAGCCCCAGAGAAGGGAAAGTCTTACACATTTTTAATGACAGTGTAAGTTATTACAGCCGTTACAGAAAACTGTATGCAGGTTTTTCAAAAGTCTAAACAGAACAGTGATATGAGCTGGCAATACCACGCTGGGCGTGTTTATCCAAAAGAAGTCAAGTCACTGGGAAGAGAAAAACACCACCTCTGTCTTCATGATTCACAATAGTCAGGATAAGGACTCAACCTTATGTCAATATAAATATCAACAAGATGATAAAGAAAATAGGGTACATGTTCACATACTATTCAGCCATTGAAATGCATAAAACTCTGATATTTGGGGTAACATGAGTAGACTTAGAGATCATGTGTGAAATGAAGTGAGCCAGGTATCCAGAGACAAACGCTGCATGATTACGTAATCTCGTTCATGTGTGTGGGATCAAAGAGCTGGTCTTGCAGAAGTCTATAATAGAGTACTGGTTAGCAGAGACTAGGGGGAGGGGGGAGAGGCAAATTGCCCCAATGTGTGCAGTGGAGAGAAATCAGCCATGGTGTTCTAAGGCTCCGTAGAGGAAACATCCTGTACCACATGATGGTAGTTCCAAGGAGTTTAGGATGCTCTCACATAAAAAAAAAAAAAAAATGATCAACGTTTAAGATGCCATACAGGCTAATTGCTCTGAGATGAACATTGAGCTACATATGTACATGGACCAAAACATTGCTTTGTACATCATAAATAAGCATAAAGATGATTGTGTTCATCAAAAATGTAAAATCAAGCATGATAGCACATGTCTGTAATGTCAGAACTTGGGAGGCTGAGGGAGGATTACCATGAATTCCAGGCCAGCCTGAACTACAGAGAAAGACCTTTCTCAGGAGAGAGAGAGAGAGAGAGAGAGAGAGAGAGAGAGAGAGAGAGAGAGAGAGAGGGAGAAGAAAAGAAGAAAGAAAAAGAAAAAGAGAAGTAAGTTAAGCATCCGATAGCAAGTCACCAAAATGAGGGATACTATATACACTCTATAGCTAGAAAAATATACACAAAAAATAGAGAGAGGTGGGAAGGTCTGCAGTGTAGACCTTGGTTCAGGAAGGGTTGGAGGAACTCACGGATATTGAAGAAAAACTAGACGGAGGAGGAGGGCAGGACAGAAAGACTTGGGATGACCTTCGTTTTCAGGGTCAGGCAGCCGGCTGGGAAGCTTTCTGAATAAAAGCATTTAAGATTTCAGAGGCTTTTCTGTTCAAAGGCAGAACACAGAGAGCGGTTCAGTGCTCCCCGGGCTTCTGAAATGACAGCGTCTGGATCCGTGACTGAGACCTATGTGAAGAACTACTTCATAATAGATTGGAATTTGAAGTGCCAATAATAAGATGAAACATTTTTTTTCATATCTGACAAGCGTATGTCAGAACAGTAGTCCTGAAGGGAAGCTGGCAAGAGTTGACGGCTGATCTCTCACAGGCTCATTACAGCCATGCAAGTTTTTCCCCATAGCATTCCCTCACCGTGTGCCTTACCTGTTTCACAGTAGTGGCACTGAGATGGTTACATCGACTTGCCTCTTCCTTGCAAGAAGGTGTTGTGTCTGCCACCTGCACTCCCCATAGATACGCAGGCAGCAAATGCCTCTAGTGTTGCTGGGGATGACGGATTATGATTATTTCCAAGGATGTTCGCATTACAGAGAAGTTTAAGGGCTGCTCTAGAAAAACGAAGGCAGTACACTGGAATTTTACACGGATTCCCATTGTCTGGTTTTGATTTTTTTAAGCAGTTCACAAAGTGGAATGGTCAGCAAGTGGCAGATTTTCAAAACTATTTCCTTGACTATTTCTAAATTACCTTTGATGAGGCCAAGACAATTTCCCATAAAACACTCCATAACCCTCAAGCACATTTCATTATGCTTTAAGAATTTTGTTCACTCAATAGCTGTAACACAAAAGACACGTGGTGGGCATTATTTGAAAGAAAGAATGATATCACAGAAAGGAAGATTCAGGACCTGCGTGTCAGAGGTTCAACTGTGACATCCTCAAAATAAAGACTTCCATCTAAAATATCACCCATCGTTGGCGAGGGATGAAGAAATACATTATTGTAACCAGCGAAATGATAATAAACTATGTCCCCTATGGAGTTACTGGGGAAAAATGAAGAAGTAATGTATCTGAATGAATTTGAAAGCTGTGAAAATTATGACATTTTAGATAATAAATTTATATAAAGGGTGTGATTTTATCCTTTGTCAATCAATATTAAATACGTGCTCACAAGGAAAGAGTGACCACTCTGGTGACCTCTAGTAAGACTGGATCTATAGACATGTAGGGAAGGTGAGCTAAGGGCAAATGTTTACTAATTCACAATTAGAGTGGCAGTGAGAAGTATGTTCATGGGGATGCATGGAGCAGGGCTCACTTCAAGGACAGTGACATGAATGCGCAGAGTCACAAAAACGTTTACATGTGGAGAGAGAGAGAGAGAGACAGGCACGCCAAGAGATTTATTATGAAATTAAGTCACCTGGTTATGGCGGCCAAGAGTCCCCAAGACAATCCTTCAGCTGTCCCTGAGCTAATCCTGGTTCCTGGAATACTTACTAGCTTAAATGGAAGGTGTGAGTTATTGGTTTCAATGAAATTGCTTTAGCCAAATAAAGTACATACTAGGCTAAAAGTTTCTGTCTCCTGTCTTTGTTTTTTATTACATTTATTTGTATGCGTAGGCCCAGGTACCTGTGTCATGGTATACATGAAGAAGTCAGAGGACAGCTGTGTCCAAGCTGCTCTTCTCCTTTCATTATGTAAGCTGTGGGTGAAACTTGGATGGCCAGCCGCGGTCATCAGTCTGGCAGCAAACACCTTTACTGAACACTGAGACGTCTCACTGGCCCCAGGGCTCTTTCCTATAATACAACTGGCTCGACTCACAAAGGCTGATTGCAACCACTGGGAGGGAGGAGAAAAGATGGGATCCCTACATTCACATGGGTCAGAACTGGGACAAAGTAGGAGGAGATATGAAATTGGAACACTTTCAACAGAGGTATGAGATCACCCAGTAACTGTAATGATGCAGACAATATTCTAAGCTTTCGCAAGAAATACTAATCTGGCTTTGAGCCCCTTCATCTCACACAGGCCTCTGAGCCTTTGATCCCCATTTTCATTCATCTGGTACTGATGAAGTGTTTCCAACTCCCTGGAAACTGAACAACCCCAGATGCTTCTCTCTGACTATCCTGGAGTCACAGCAGAATTTCCAGCCTGCCTCTCTGCGTGGTTTCCAGCCCACAGGTTTCCTCTAGCTTGATGGTAGACATCTCCAAACCAAGGACTCACTCAGCTTGTTTGAATTTCCAATTTGAGATTTGATCCTCTAATTTTAACACTTCGAAATTGCCTCGGGAAGCTCAGATAGCATTCCCGTGTTAAGGCTCCGCGATGAAGGATACAGCTCATTATGCCCAACAGGTGCTCCGTGATGGCAGGGCAGAGATTGCTGTCCTATGAAATAGAAAGACAAAAGATGCTAAACACCAGGCTGTGTGCATGACGCCTTCTCCATCTGGAAAAGTTTATTAAAAGGGAAGAACACAGTCACAACTGCATGTCAGTGGAGGACCATCTAGCTGAAAATTCCATTCTTAAAAGAAAACTGTCATGGGAGATAAAAGAGTCACTGAAATCATTTGCATAAATAATACTCTACCTTCCTGCTGTACACTTAACAGCCTCTAGGCAAAAGCTGTTGTCTTCCCAAATCTATAATGCAGGCTACACAGCCTACATACAGTGACTTAAGACAGTAATCATGTTATCTGTAGACTCTCCCCCCCTCTTTCTCACACACATATATACATTTGTGCATGTGTGTGTGCACTCACACATATATGTGAACAGTAGACCCACAAATATTTACCTTAAAACATTTAAAATTGCAGAAGTGTAGTTAAGAGTTCACAAACTACCTCAATATGCAGTGCTTACTAAATACATTGGCTTTCTCTCCTTTCCTTCCAGAGAGTTGACTTTAAAACATAAGACACCCACTGAAATTTACATTTCTGTTAAGCAGCTCACAATCTTTTGTAAGTGAGTATGAAGAATTTCATGGATTCACATTTGATAAGTCGGACAGCACTTTTCTCCAACAACCAGAATCCAAAAAGCTGCAGCACAGCATGACAGGAACACCGGCTACCCCAGCACTCAAACCCCAGGGTCTACAGATCCACTCTGTCTCAGTTTACCTTAGTGTCTGTGGACTGAAATGATGATCACTATATCTAAGATTATACAAATATATGCAAAATACTGAGTATATCAGTAGGTCATCTCTTGTTCTGGAATTACAAAAATAAATACTTAAACATTCAACCTTAAAGCAAGTCCCACGAGGTCCTTCTATTGTTAGGTTATGAGGCTTCCATGGTTATGAGGGAGAATGGGAATTGAGATACAGAGCAAATATGCTTAGTGTTCCACCCAGTGTGCAGATCAGCATGTGATGAGGTGTCCTTGGAAAGATGCCACGTGGTTGCTTCCAGACCCTGCACTGACACAGCGGGTGGGTTTTGTTGTCAGTTTAGCACAGGCAGGTCACAGGCTAATTCTAACACATATCCATTTGTTTTACTTAGCATCTGACGACCAGCCTTCTTACACACACACACACACACACACACACAACACACTGTTCCTTGAGTAGATTTCTGGAAGGGAAAATTATGTTGATGATCTGTCCTGTAAAAAAGAAAAGATAGAATAAAAATTAGCTGCTCCTGAATTTTCGGCAAAGTCCTTGAATTCTGGCACACATTTCAGTGTGAATTTCATCATTTGGTCTATTACGGAATGGCCAATTGGCCAATGAGGATGGCATGGCAATCTGCTCAGCCTTCCAAAGGTTTTGGCTCAGGGCTTACCATGGGGCTTACAAAGGAGTGGAAAATCCAGAGAGAAACAGGTGGAAGCAGGTCCAGAAGAAGTCAAAGATGAGATCAATAGCCAAGGAAGTGAGCCAAAAATATCAGAAAGGAAAAAAAAAGCTAAAACGAGGTTCACAGAAAACATGGAAGGAGTGCACAGGCTTTAAAATAGAAACACAAGTCAGCTGTCTAACATGAGGGACCAAGGCCTTTGCCTCACACCTCGATGGACAAAGCAATGACAGATCAAAAGGTGGTCTTTACTTAGACAACAGCTCGTGATCAGTGATTTCTTTTATAGGTATGTGTGTGACCCTACATATATTTTAGGCACCACATGAGATCCAGTGCCTTCAAAGGGCAGAAGAAAGAATCGGATCCCCCAGAACTGGAGTTACAGGTGGTTGTGAACACTGTGCTCATGCTGAGAATAGAGCCACTGGTCTTCTCCAAGAACAGCAAGTGCTTTTAACTACTGAACCACCTCTCCAGTGAACTGATTCATAACAATGTCCAAAAAAAACCCATAATTTCTATTCCTGTCATGTCTCTATGCACAGCAGTCATATAAATACTCAAACAGCAATACAAAGATGAATGTAGTTCTGTGTTCAGTGAAAAAATGATCAAGTGGTGGAGACACTCTATATGTACATGATGGTGTTAGCATGGAGCAAGGGAGTTGAGAACAGTGGAAATGGAGGACCTCCGGAGACCTCCGGGGTCAGAGAGGTCATTGCAGACATGAGAGCACATCCAGAGAAGCGAATGCAACAGCAGACAGGGTGCTTTCATGGGAAAGGGAGCACCTAGGCAACAAGTATTGCAGAAGAAAAGAACGTCATGTGAAAGTGTGATTCCTAAAATATAGGTGAGTTTGGAGCATCCAAGTAGGGGTGCTCTACCTCCGGCCAGGACATTCCAAAGAGGAGATGGAAGCAGAGCAAAAAGGATACATCATGGGGGGATTTGAGTGGCCAGTCCAGGGATTCAGTTATTACCCTAAAGAAGATTCCGAGACATCCATGACTTTAAGATTGTGTGCGACCGTTAGAAAATGCTTGGTAGATAATATAATGTTTTAAACAACAAAATATTGCAAGTGGAACTGGAAAAGTATTCCTATCATCTGTGCAAAAGAAAGGAAGAAAGATGAGAGCAGATGCATCCCTGTCTGAGACTAAGTCATCTCTGTTTAGGGATCTTCAATCCAAGGAATGTTGATCCTGTTGGTGACAACATAGGGTTTTTTGGGTTTTTTTTGTTTGTTTGTTTTATTTTGTTATGTTTTATTTAGTTTTTCTGTTTTCATTTTTTGTTGGCTAATCTTGGCTGATTGTCAGTTTAACACAGCTGGGAAGAGAAATTTTCAGCTGAAGAACTGACTCTACCAGATTGGCCTGTGGGCATGTCTATGGGGCATAATTGCTAACTGAAGTAGGAGGGCCCATCTGACTGTGGTGCCATCCTTGGACAAGTAGGCCCCGGCTGTCTATGTAGCTGAATGTGAGCCTGGGAGCAAGGCTGTAGGCAATGCTCCTTTGTGGTTTCTGCCTCAAGGTCTGGCTTTGAATTCCTGCCTTGGCTTCCCTGTGTGATGGACTGTAACCTGTAACATGAAATAAACCCTTTCCTCTTCATTTTGCATTTATTCATGGTGTATATGACAGCAACAGAAAAGCAAACAAGACTGATCATAAATATATATAGCATAGACACACACAAAGGAAGTAAAAGACTCTTTATGCTCTCCTCAGTGTATTTTTGGTGCTTCCAATTTTTGTTCATTTAATTAGATGGGTTTTTACTATAATGAATTCTATAGCATAAACCATACTCATGAGTGCTTATATTATAAAACTCCTACTTCTTGTTACCTAGCTGGAAAATAACATTTGCTACATATTTTGATTTCTGCTACAAGATTATCTTTCAAGATTGGTGAAGTAGTATAGGTTTCATCAACATATGGGGACAGTACCTGTTCCCCATGTCTTAAATAACACTGTCAACTTAAATTCACAAAGACAAGGTCTTCCTCCCTTGTGAGGCCAGCCACACAGACAGGAGCCACCCTTGACAGACATATGTTGAATGATTGTTGATACCTAAAAATTTCAATATATGTAAATATGAGTTTGTTATGGCTCCCGGATTGGAATGTGGTTAGTCTAGAGAGACAACATGAAAAACAAAGTATCCTAAATGCAATCTGAGACTAGATAGGTCATGGGCATAGGGGAAAACCTGATACTATTACACCACTAAATGAACATAGCAATAAAATGCCTCCAAATGGCACACTGCTGGGCGCACAGGTCAATGCCTCACTCAACCCACATCAAAAAGGTTCTTCTTGCAGTAAATGGGAACCCAGAGACCCACCACTGAATCGTGAAAGAGTGAAAACACTCGGTCCACATAGGATGTTTTCATCAAAGCCCTCCACTCAAAGCTCAGGGCTGTATGCCGGAAAGGAGGCAGGGAGATCGTAAGACCAAGAGCTGGTGGATGACTCCGGGAAGACGGTGTCTTCCAGACACAACAGGGCTGATGTTCACATTAACTCACAGAGACTGTGACAGCAGGCATAGGGTCCCCCTGATTAAAGCCAGAAAGGGTCCCAGCACTGAGAAGGGAAAGTAGACATGGGGATCCACCCCCAAGCAAGAAGCCACTTACAATTGAGACCTCCTGAAAAGGGAAAATCAATTTTCTTCAATGCAATGCCACTGTGCGTATCGACCACACTCCATGGTGGTCTCCATTCCCAAAAGTAATGGACCAACACAAAACAAACTCATGTTTTATTTTTTGTAGGTTTTTGTTTGTTTTGGCTTTTGTTGTTGTTTGATTGATTTTGTTTGTTTGATTGATTTTCATTCTGGGGTTTGCTTGAGAGAGAGAGGAAAATAGAACATGAATTGGGTAAGGGGAGGATCTTGGAGGAGTTGTAAGAGGGGAAAATATGTGATCAAAATATATCATTTGAAAAAAATTGAATTAAAAAAGATTCAACTAATATGAAAAACACATCTTCAGTACAAAATACAGGGTAGTGAATGATCTAGTCCTGTAAAAGCCAAGTTCATGAAAGGAGAAACACTTGCTTCTCAATGAGGCTCTCAGGGGATGCCTTGTGGGAGAGCAGGTCTTTTATCTCTGTCTTTTGTGCCAGCCACGGTGGGAACTATGTGTTCGGAACTCTTCCAGACACAGAGAACATCGTGAACTGCAAGTGCTGGGCAGGTGAGCGCCAGCAGCCATGGACAGCTGCTAGGTGTTTCCTGGGACTGGGAAGCAATAAAGTCTGACCTGCAGCTTCATGTTGCCAAGGAAACACTGAAAAGTCAACCCGCATGTCTGACTTCCTGTCTGTGCACTGAGAACTCAGTCAGAGAGGGGTCTTGCCCTGAAATGCATCACTTGTTCCTCTTTATTACCTAAAATCTACAGACACTTTGGAGGTGGCATAGTTCTTGCAAGAGTCAAAGAAAAAAGCCCTTGTCTCTCTATTACCATGATGTAATTTATTTCTAGGTTGAAATAGTAGATGAGATAGTCTAGTGCTGGTAAATAAAAGAGAGTTAGAACTTTATTCCATCAATAAGCACATTCTAAGTATATTCAACCTATCTCTCATTATATTGAAAGTATTCTATGTAGATATTGATCCCAGTGTGAGAGTCAACTGATGTGCTCGGTGTCATAGCAACTGCAGATCTGCATTTCCTTCGTCTAGGTCTTTCTTATTTCCTTTGAATTTTTGTTGGATTGAAAAAGAGTGTGTGGAGAGATGGCTCAGTAGCTAAGAGCCCTCCACTGTGCAATCATGAGTACCCGAATTTAGACTCCAACATCTGGGTAACGGGCATCCCCCCAACCAACACCTATAACCCCAAGTCCAAAGGATCTGATGCCCTCTTTTGGCCTCCATTCAGACAAAGGCTCACACATTCAGATATTGTCACACACACAAACATATACTATAAAAAGACTTTATTTCCTTAAAGAATGACGTTTTCTACTTGAAGATTAGCCAGAGAACCAAAGCATTCCTCTTTTTAAGAGGTCGATATGAAGTTTCGATTATTCTTACACTCACCCACAGTGCTACCACCATCAAATGGGTTCTATCCCTCCTGAACCACACTTTGCAATGAACTGCTTCCTCTGTTGGATTTTTTCTTACTCAGTGCTTCATAACAGCCGAGGAAAACGTAATCCTAAGAAAATATTAACTCTGGAAGAAACTAAGTCTTTTCTAAATGTATTTGGGAAGTTATTTCCCATTAGGTTAACAAATGACTGTCTCAGCTAAGAAACTATGGCAACTTGAGAAATCGTAACTGAGACACAGGATGGCTTTATCAAATTTACCCTGCGGAAGAGTGGTCCCATTGGCTAGGGGTCCCATGAGTGCCCACGTGAGCAACAGCTCCACAAATTCACTCAATACTTCGAAGGAATGTAGGCAAACAGCCGTGCCCCCCAAATGATAGGGAGCTGGGCTTACCTGGGCCTTGGAGTTTACACCAACTACCCAACAAGTAGGTAGCTGAGACCCAGGGACAGAGTTCTTACACACAGGACCTCTCTGTTCTTGCTCATGGTATCACACAGTCTGACAATCTCCCTGTCTTAACAGCATCTTTCTTCTCTAATCACTTATTAAAATAGATATTTTTTTATTATTCTCATGAGAGAAGAGTGTGACAAGCAATGCAGTCACCAGAAATGGAGAGTCGGAGTTAGGGAGGCTGGCCTTGGAATGGCCCTTGGTGACCCCCAAAGAAGGTCACAAGCTCCTTTTAAGCAGAGTTAGGAGAATTCCAGAGAGGATGGATTAATCTGGGGCTGATGATTGGTGGAGAAAGATTAGTATGGGGGCTGATTGGTGGAAAGTCCTAGAGGTTAGGAACCTTTCAGCAGCAGGGTAGGGAAAGCTATCTTTAGTTATCAGGAGACTAGGGGGTGCCTGCTGAGCCAGCAAAGGTGCTTTTGGGGGCTGCTGAGCTAGCGGAAGGCTGAGGTTTTTCTAAGGACTGACTGTTTAGCTCTGTCCCACTATAGTGAACTGAAACTAAGGCTTAGATTTCTGTCAGGCTACTAGGAGAGCCTGGTCTACACTCCATCTCCCCAGTTCTCTCACATGCACAGTGAACAAGGTGGTAAATCCACATACTTGTTTTGAATTAGGAGTTATTTCCTCATTCACCTTCTTTAAAAGGAGAATGTAGTGTGTGGGCCAGCTTGTTGGGGTTTCTTTCCCGCCCAGTACCCCAACAAGCCAGCAAGTCCCAAGGAAAATCACACGGAGTCTACATCAGGTTATAAACTGATTGGCTCATTAGGTCAGGCTTCTTGTTAACTCTTATAACTTATATTAACCCATTATTCTCATCTATGTTAGCCATAATGGCTCAGTACCTTTTCCAGCAGGGGCAGCTTACATGTTGCTTCTTCAGTGATCTGCGCAGGAATGGCTGAGAGAGAGCTTCTGCTTCCAGAATACTCCCAGTCTCTTTGCTCCACCCCTACTTCCTGTCTGGCTTTCCCGCCTATACTGCCTGCCTGGCCAATCAGCGTTTTATTAAAATATGATTGACAGAATACAGACAATTCTCCCGCACCAGGAGAATGTGACCATCAGCCTTTGGTTTTGACGTGGAGGTGTGGGAGACTGATTTCCACTGCCAACCTGTTGTCCAGGCTCCATGACTTCTCTTGGGAAAAGCAAGCCTTATGCTGAGAGAGAGAGAAGTTTCTCACTGTGAGGAGAGAAACCATGCTTCTTTCTCAGGAATCCTGGAGTGCCCTGGAGTGCTCTGGCATTCAGACCCGTCAGCCACACTTTAAGCTCCAGCCGCTGTCTGTGTTTAAAATCTAACCTGTTTCTTTTGTGTTTTCTCTCTAGAAATTGGAAGGAGGTGACCTTAAAATAAACATATGAGTTCCAGCCAGGTGGTGGTGGCACAGACCTTTAGTCCCAGCACTCAGGAGGCAGAGGTAGGCAGATTGTTCAGTTTGAAACCAACTTGATCTACAGATCAAGTTCCACTAAGTTCCAGGGCAGCCAGAACTACACAGAGAAATCCTGTCTTGAAAAAAAAAAAAAAAGAGTCGGGGGCAGGGGATATCCCAGTACCAGGTCTTCAGAAAAAGAAAGAAAAGAAAAGACATCCATAAACATACAGAATGAGAAGAAACTCTCACACTATCACAGCATCTCCAGGCCATGACAGTTCTTCCCAGGCCCCCAAATCTCAGCAACGCCAGAGCAGGCTCCCTCTGCCTGAAGGAAGCTAATTTCCAAGAAGCTTCCAGTACTTCAGTTTGGGTCTGATCAAGGGTGTATGTGTAGGGCTATAGATTATCAGTGAGCCAGGGTTGGCAGTGGTGTGAGACTTTTAAGAGGTGAGCCCGAGCCATTGCAGGTGTTACCTTCAAAGGGATTTGAGGTAGTTCTCACAGAGCTCTGGCTAATTCTTAGAAAAGGGTTGTTGTGAACGCACACCTAACTCGCAGAATTCAAGGTGGAGGTTCTTCATGAGCCCAGAGGCATGTGAAGACCGTGTGTTTTGTGGTACTATTTACAGCAGCCAAGCCATGAAATTAATCTACAGACCTGTCAACGGGTAAACAGTTAAGGACAAGTGGCATGTGGAGGGTTTCTCAGCTGCGAAGAATAAAATGGTGTCATTTGTAGATTAATATTTGGAACTGGAAATCATAATCCAGACTCGGAAAGGCAAACATGGCCTGTTTTTTTCTCACATACAGAATCCAGGGTAGGGGAGGAGCATGGTAGAAGGGAGGGTGTGGGAAAGAAAGAGGAGTCAGTAAGATGGCTCAGGGTGAAAGCGCTTGCCATGCAAGCCTCACTCCTTGGGTTTAGTTCCTGGAGCCTAGAGCTGAAGGAGAGAATTGGCTCCTGAGAGTTGTCTTCTGACCTTCGTACACATGCAGTGATACTGCGCTCTCTCTCTCTCTCTCTCTCTCTCTCTCTCTCTCTCTCTCTCTCTCTTTCTCTCTCTCTCTCTCCCTCTCCATTTCCCTCTCTCTCTTTCTCACATACACACTAACAATGTGTGCAAAAGTAATGTTTAAGACAAAGAGGAAGGATGCTAGGGGAGGGGAATATGTGAGAATGTAGTGGTGTGAAAATATCAATGCACATTATATACTTACATGAAAGTATCATTAAAACTATTCTCCTCTACAATTACTGTCTGCTAATAAAAACAAAAGGACAGAGAGCAGACCTGGCCTCCCGGCACCTGTCTGAGCATCTGATTTCTGCCTCCTATACCGGCTCCTACCACGTGATGACAGCCTCACCATCAACCTGATCCTAGTTGCCTACCAGTTAGCCCCAAAGCTGAGAATTAGATAATACTCTCTGCCTTGCAGATTGCCCATCCTTGGGTGCTTTGTCAGAGCTGTGGACTAGGGACTCTCAGCACTGGCATGTTCAAAGTCTGCTTTTAAACTCCTCAGTCAACTCCCAAGGATCATAAACCCACCCAGCGGCCACCTGATGGCGCTTCCCGCCGAACCTGTGCAGGCGGCATCAGAAAATGTGAAGATGCTGTTTGAAAAGGGGGTAATGGGTACTGTGAACCAAAAATAACCCCTCTCTCCAATAGCTCTTAATCACTGTTCTGTTCTTTCTCCCCGCTTCCCGGAACCTGTAAGAGGCCCCAGAGATGATGAATAAATAAAACTTTTTCTAGCAAGAGCAACAAAGTATGGAACACAGGAAGCTAGAAAGTCATTGGACAGGCACAAAAAATATGTCGGAGATTGGTGACAGAAGTGAAATTAAACTGAGGGGATTTTAAAGGTTTCCCCAAACCTTTAGTTTGTTGTAAGTTGGGAAGAATTCTGGGTTTAGTGGTTTGGGATGTTGTTTTGGGGATTTTGGTTTGTTTATTTGTTTGTTTTTTTTAATAGACTATCTTCACTGAAAGAATGTAATATAATAATCTCAACAAAACAAAAAAGCAAGTTCAGCGTTGAAGGTGAACATCCCAGAGCTGCTTTGTATCTTTCAGTGTTTGGGTTTCTGAGTCTCATTAAATGTCTGTTTCATTAGGTGAGTGGTATGTACAAATGCCGCACCGGGAAAGTCCCTAACAGTATCCAGAAGGTACACGCCCAATTCATGCCCACCCAAGTCATGGCCAGCAGTACAAACATGCCATTGGCTTTGTGGTGATTTCTCTTGAGCAAAAGTTGTCATTATGCTGGTCTGGAAGGGTAGGTAGGGTGCCAGTCTTCAGGTTGGTAAGGAATGCTCTGAGACTATGACTTTTTTGCTGCAAAGGTCTCTGGATGGGAGGCTCAAGACAGGAAACTGCTGCTGAGTAAGGGTACGCAGGCTGGAACTGGAGGAATCAGGACTGGGAGGATAATGGATATTTTTATTTTCAACTTCTTTATATAGAAAAATAAATAATAACAAAAGACAGAGAGAAAGAATGTTTATCTATTAGCCTTGCCTTAAAATGCATGGGTTGTTTCCTTTCTGTGACCCTGAGATGCATGCTGATTGGTTTTGTTTTATTTTTTAAGTATAAAGTGTTAATATTTTTATTATGGCATAGTGCGGCACTTTGTACAATAACTCATTTTAATGTAAAAGCATTTTATGTACAACTGCAGAGAAACAATAAACAGACAGCTTGAACGCAAAAATGGGTTGTAATTCAAAAGTTCAGAGTTTTGATAAACAGGAAACTCTTTTTCTCTGTAGAAAACAGGAAAAATGCTAACATTTTCCAATAAGCCCATTTAAACCAAATAATAGCTGAATTATGCATATAAGTATTACTTAGATTCTGGGATTCAGAAGAAACCTTACCTTCATTGTTCAAAGAACTGTTTTACATCAATTAAATTGTGTAAATGAGATTCCTATGAATCTTGTCCTTCACTGTTTGATTTATGGCAGATCATTTTTCTTTTTTTTTTTCTTTTCTTTCTTTCTTTTTTAATGTTTTTTTAAGGCAGGGTTTCTCGTGTAACCACTCTGACTATGCTAGAATTCACTCTGTAGACCAGGCTGGCCTTGATCTTACAGAGACCTGCCTCTGCCTCTTAAGTGCTGGGATTAAAGATGTGTGCCACCACACCCGGCTGAGATGCATGTTTTTAAGTAGGATAGAGTAATTGCTTTCAGTTGTACATATTTATAAGTAAAAAAAAAAAAAGGACAAAAAAAACATGGCGTTTTAAGGGTATGTGTTTTCTAATGATCAAATCAGGATTGATTTACATGTTTTTTTCAATGTCCTTTACTAACTAGATCCTTTACATGGAGGCTTCTGAATAAGGCTGCAGAAGTATTTATGTCGCCATTCACGAGTCAGCCCCCAATCACCAAGAAATCAAACAAGGATGCCGGAAGTACACGATTGAAAGATCCTTGCCTCAGGCCAGGAAGTGCCTACAGCAGCTTGTTGTCTTCTGGGCCCACTTCCCTCCCTACAATATTTGATTAGACAGCTTGTTGCACTTTTACTTTATTGAACACTTTCAGAAGACTCAACCTTGGAACAGCTGGATTCTAATCTTTAAAAACAGCCCAAAATCCTCTCAGCCAGTTACTTCACTTTCAAAACATCTAGTAAAATTTTAATAAGGACAAAAAAACAGAGGTGATTATAGATACATGCATATATATAGAGAGAAAGAACAGATTTCATTGATTACTATAGAAAAGAAATTCTTTTATATCAAGAGGAATATTGAAATCAAACTCAACTTTTTTTCCTATTCACTTACACTAAAATGAATGTTTTTTTCCTTTAATGCACTTGGGTTGGATGTAAACCTCAAGAGTGTCAATATAGGGAACACTGCAGGTGGTGAATGTTTCAGCCTCCTGTTAGAACCGGCTAAGACATGGCCAATTGGCACTGCCTCCACACCCCATCCTCCCGAGAACTATGGTGGAAGCTCTGGTTGCCTCCCCAACACTCTTCCCCTCCTTTACTTGCCCTTTCCTGACTTCTTTAGAGAGAAGGGGAAAGATTACTTTCCATCCTCAGGACAGGACAGCCCGGTCATCAAGTTCTGGCGAAAACACAAGGAAGTGACTATGCTTGTCAAACTCCACTGTGTCTGAGCATCCTAGGAGCTTGTTAAGTGAGAACCCCTAAGTAGAACAGGGCCTGGGATTTGCATTTTAACCAGTTTACAGAAGCGGAAGGTGCTGTGATCTGAGGACCATCATTTGAGTAGCACACCCTTAAAGGATCTCTGGCAGGGATTTCTCTCCTTGGTCCTCATGGGGGAAGGCAAGCACAAGGGGAAGCTACTTGCTCTTCTTCTGCCTTTAGGGTAGCATTAATGACATGGAAAAAAGCATGAGGGTTTGTCAGCCATCCTGTATCTAGAGTAGTTGATAATCGGCATGTTGAAAACAGCCGAACAGAGGATCAGAAGGCAGCCTGATGTGTAATGATGGTGTCACTGTGTTTGTTGCTGATGTGAACTCATTTTTGGAACCTCCTACTTCTACACTTATTTTAATGGGATAACAAACAGTCTGATTATGGCCTAATAAAAATTAGATATAAAGAGATGACATTGGGGCAGGAGGGGTAGCTCAGTCAGTAGAGTCCTTCTCTTAAAAGCATAAGGATATGAGGGGGAATTGGGTTGGCTTTTGTTGTTGTTTTTTAAGTTGGCCAAGATGGCAAGGGTTTGTAATCCAAGCCCTGGGAAGGAGGAAAAACGTAGATCTCTAGAGTTTGTTGGCCAGTCAGTCTAGCCTGTTTGGTGAGTCTTGGGTCAATGAGAAACTCTGTCTGCCACAAAAAAAGATGAACAAGTCCAGAGAAATAGCCAAAATCATACTCTAGTCTCCATATGTATAACGATACATGTGCGTGTGTGCGCGTGTGAGCGCGTGCGAGCGCGTGCGCACGTGTGCGCACACACACGCGCACAGAGAGAGAGAGAGAGAGAGAGAGAGAGAGAGAGATTATTTTAATTCCCTCATTATAATGAATGAACTGTATTCTAAGTGTTTTTTTTTTCAGAGAGTTCACTTCTATAAAATTTTAACACTTCTCTAAGCTGAAGAAAATTGAAAAAAAAAATGACCAAAAATTACATCTCCATGTAGAAAAACCAAGGCTTTTGAGACAGGCTGAGAGAACCCATGCACTTAACAAGGAAAGTACTCTGGTCTCAGCATCAAGCTGACCTGAAAGAGATGTCAAGAGATTATATCATCACAGGACAATGTCAAGGAGTACACGCCCTGTGCCTGAGGCTCTGCGATCACTGTTTTACTCAGCCTAAAGACTTGCTGAGAGCCTTCCTCCCCATTAGGCAGAGTCGTCCTGATAGGTGGTAAGGAACAGGAACAAGCATCTGTAAGTTTGGACAGAGATTTATTGGTTTCTATGATTGGTCACAGGACACACAGGCAGTATAGAGCTCAGCAGGCCCAGAGCAAGAAAACCTGCACACAGGACAGCTTCCTGCACAGGAGCCTTCCACATCCAAGTAACGTGGGAGCAGGAGAAGCAACAAAGTAGCCAGGGTGATGGAGCCCGCAAGGAATACAGATGAGACCCTGGCCTGAATATTCAGCTGCTCTGGACCATCTACTGTGTGCAACTCAGCCCTAATTGCATGTGGCCTTGGGAAGGGGCTGGAGTAGATAGAGACAGAGCAGGTCAGTGGGGCTCCATCTGTATGACTGTGGGAAAGCCATCGTCCCACCCAATGAAGACGGTGCAGGGTGTTCTTTCGGGAAGAGACATTCATATTCCTGTAAGTGACCCCTCACCTCTGGAAAGAAGCAAACGCATGGATTTCCCAGAACGAACCATGGTGGAATCACACCTCAGTCTGTTGTTGGGGCCTTAGGAGGAAGGATAGGTAAACTTTGCTATTTCTTTCCCTGGGAAAGAATATTCTAGCAACGCTCGGTGTTTTCTGCATCTCTTCTACATAGAATTTCACTAATCTTCCCTCAACCCACACATTTTATTTAATCTTCTTTGTCTTAAACATCACACCCAGGTGGCAAACTTTGGTCTTTGGTACTCAACATAGTTTAGGGGACTTGTCCACTGGTCTTGCTTTTTTTAATGACGCAATGGAATATTCT
This sequence comes from Myodes glareolus, assembly GCF_982192425.1. Classification (NCBI taxonomy): domain Eukaryota; kingdom Metazoa; phylum Chordata; class Mammalia; order Rodentia; family Cricetidae; genus Myodes; species Myodes glareolus. Next base: position 21,768,099 of record NC_142038.1, read on the forward strand.
CACATAGCACATTGACCATGTGAAACACATCTCTGAATATTTTCCTCTATTGTATTGATCCAGTAAGTGACCCAGGGATGACTTAAGAAAACCTCTGAGTTGCATTGGTGGGACTCACTAGACAAGTAAAGATGCATTAAGATGTCAACACAGCTGGGTGGTGGTGGCGCATGCCTTTAATCCCAGCACTCGGGAGGCAGAGGCAGGTGGATCTCTGTGAGTTCAAGGCCAACCTGGTCAACAGAGAAACCTTGTCTCAAAAAACCAAAAGAAAAAAAAAGTCAATACAGTTGTTTCTCTACCGTGATGAGGCTGGACCAGATGATTCCCTCTCATAGATTCCCTTTGGCCATTTATTTCTGAACAAATGAAACAGCATTTGGGATTCACAATGTAGTAAAACCAAAAGATGTATTGCATAAGTCTAAAAGTGAGGCATTATGTGGTAATACCTTCTTTATTTAGAAGTTCTCAGTATTCAGAAGAATGAAAAAAAGATAAAATAATTCTGGGAACCACAGACTCGCTTGTGTTTATTGATTGTCTTAGTTGGGGTTTCAAATGCTGTGAAGAGACACCTTGACCATTGCAAGCTGTGAGCTTCTGATGTCTAGTCCATTATCACTAAGGTGTGACATGGTGCTGGAGAAGTAGTTGAGTATTCCTGCATCTTGACCACAGGCAACAGGAAATGATCTGAAGTAGGTATAGCAATAAAACCCTAAGTGAGATACATAAGTAATGAATTATTTAGATACTAAATTGCACCAGGCTTTTTCTTTTGGGTCACTAACCAGCTCCCAAGTCATGACACACAGACTTATTGTTAGTTTTGAATGCCTGGCCTAGTTTAGGCACATTTCTGGCTACCTTTTAACCTAAACTAACCAGTTTCTCTTTATCTACCTTTTGTCTCAGGCTTATTACCTTTCTTCTGCATATCTTACTTTTACTGCTTCTCTGGGTCTAGCTGACTGAGTATTGCCTGACTTCTGGCCCTGGGCATCTTCCTCATTCTCTTCTCCTCCTTCTTTTCTAATTTCTCTTTTTCTGCCTGAGCCTAGATTCCTCCTCTTATTTATTCTTTCTGCCTGGCAGCCCTGCCTGTCCCTCTCCTGCCTAGGTATTGGACATTCAACTTTTTATTAGACCAGTCAGGTGCCTTAGGCAGGCAAGGTGAAAGAGATGTAACAAACACATCTTTACATTTTTAAACAAACATTATTAAACAAATGCAGCAGAAATAAAAGTAACACACATTTACAAAGTTAAAGTAATATCCTACAGCATAAACAAATGGAACACATCTTTGCCTAGTTGAAATAACATTCTACAACACTAAGTTGGTTTTTCTTTTATCCCTTCACCGGGAGGTCTATGTGATAGAGGGGTTAGGAAGATTATAAGAGCCAGGGGTGGTGGGCAACTCCAAGGGAACAGCAGACACAACAGGACAGACACATGGGAACTCAGACTGTGACAGCAAACACGAGACCTGCATAACTACAAACCAGACAAAACCCCAGCACAAAAGAGGGGGCGACGACTCAGTCCCATCCATAGCCAAGAGGCTATTCAAAAATGATGATTATTGAGAGAGAAAAAAAATCAGTGTTCTTCAATGGATGACACTGGGTCTATCAACCACACTCCAGGGCAGGCCCCATCTCTAATTGTGTTAGCCAACACAATTCTGACTCCATGTTTTTCAAGGCTTTTTTCTTTTATTTTTTGTTTGCTTTGTTTTGTTTTTGATAGAGAGAAGGAACATGAAGTTGGGTTTGTAGGGAGTGAGAGAGGATCTGGGAGAAGCTGAGGGATGGGAAAGAATATAATAAAAATTGCACTGTATAAAATTCTCAAAGAATAGATGTTTTTTAAAACTCAAAAATCTGTACTCTACCCCACAAGCATGTATAAATATTACATATCGATTAAAAATAACAGTAGTCAATAATAAAATTAAAAATAAGAGTAGGCAATAATTTTATTGTAATGTTTTTATATTATTTAGATTTAGTTATTGTATTTTATGTGTATCAGTGTTTTGTCTGTCTGTATGAATGTGCACTACAGGTATACTGGCTGCCTGTGGAAGTCAGAATAGGACATCAGATACCCTGGAACCAGGGTTACAAATGGCTGTGGACCACCATGTAGGTTCTAGGAACCGAACCCAGGTCCTCTGTAAGAAGGGAACTGCTGGGCCATCTCTCTTGGCCCTCACTGTAATGTTTTACTCTTGACTACTTTATTTTGTTGCTGTGATAAAATACCATGACCAAAAGCAACTTAACAAAGACAGAGTATATTTGGCTTGTAGTTGCAGAGGGCTAGAATCCATCAAAAAGGGGGGGGGAGCAAAAATAAATAAATAGGTAAATAAGTAAATAAATAAATAATAGGAAAGCATGGTTTGGGAGCAGGGAACTGAAAGGTGATGTCTCAACTACCTGTGGCAGGCAGAAAGCAAGTAGAAAATGGAGTTAGGCAATGAGTCCTCAAAGTCAACCTAGTCATTAGCTTCTTATAGCGAGATTGCACCTCTGAAAGGTTCCATAGCCTCCACAGACAGCACTGAAAACTGGGGGCCTAGCTCAAATACATGAACCTGCAAGGGACATTTCTCATTCAACCCAGACAGCATATTCCTTGAAGAACACTGGAAAACACAGACAGGGTCAAAGACACTAGAGATCAGAAGCTTGGGGGTAGTGCAGTTGACTCTCAGTGAGGAAACAGTCAACAGGCCACTTACTGGAGGAAATCTAGAGCCCTGTCGAAGGAGGGTTGTCCCACAGGAGCCTGTGACTCTGGGGAAGATCTGAATTCTTTAAAGGATGGTGTTTCTGGGTGTGTGTGTGGGAGACTATGAAGGATGCAGGAAGTGCAAGAAGAGACCTCTGTAAGAACATTCAGAGTTCAGACCAATTCTTGCTCCTTCAAGGTTATATAACAGAAGGTTTTTTGGTTTTTGTTTTGTTTTGAGACAGGGTTTCTCTATAGCTTTGGAGCCTGTGCTGGATCTAGCTCTTGTACACCAGGCTGGCCTCGAAGTCGCGGAGATCCACCTGCCTCTGCCTCCCGAGTGCTGGGATTAAAAGCGTGTGCCACCACCACCCTGGCTATGACAGAATGTTTGACCCAAAGTGTGGCTACTAACAGGATGTTTTGACCTGGGGTGTGGTTCCTTGATGTCTTGGGTATTGAGAAGCAATGACTTTGTTTGTTCTTTGTTTTTTGGTAAGGAAGCCTCTTGCCTTTGAATTGGGGCATATAAAGGCTATGAGAACTAACAGGAGGCAAATCTCAGAATTTACTGGATGCCCTCCTGACTCCATCAGTGGTCTCTTATCTATTTCTTTCTTAGTTCTCATGCTTCCCTCCAAACATGGTCAAACAAACCAGGTGGGACTCAGCAGATGTCTCCCAGATGCAGGACACAACACAAAGATAGACAAAATCCGCTGGAAAGATTTTGAACTGGATATTAATCAGGCTCTCCTCTCATTGTTTCTCTCAAAGGCAATAACCAGGAAACTGAACATGTTTAGAAATCACAAGAGCAGAAGCAACTCTTAAGCCTTAACTAAGAATATTTTCATCTGTCTCTGCCTTTGTTTCAACAGTGAAACACAGACCTGCAGAAAGCTGGGAAAGGGCAGGAAAAACCAGCTAATTTGTTTCAACAGCAGCAAGAGATTCTCAGTGGTCTGGAATTACTCAGAGTCAGGGGCTTAACAATTATACAAGCAGTTGACACACAGTAGTGTGTAAAGGACTGAAAGAAGAATCACAGTCGTTTACTTAGACGGTCAGTAAAGTGAATGGCTAGGCTGCAAAAGAATATGGTAGAAACTCAGGAGTAGGAAGAGACAAGTACCCCCAAGACTCTTCAGACTGCTGTTCTGATGAGTCTTTGAAGAAGGAACTTGAGACTGAAGTGACACAATTATAATGCTGGCCACAAGTCCTTGGAGCAGCTTCAAAAGTCTAGTTTAAAGGATAACATCATCAATCACTTGCTTTGGAGCATCTGTTCCTAAATTATATGTACCCAGCTTTTGGCTCTTTAGTGATAATGGTAAATTTTTCAGCACTATCAAATGATTTTTTTCTCAGAACTTCCTAATTTCTCTATAATAATATTATATATTAATGGACATTCATTTTGGCATGCTGGGGTAAATAAGGAATCACTGGGGCAGAAGAGTAGACCTACTGTTTTACACCAAAAATCCAAGATAAAAAAAAAAAAATCCCAAGAGCAGGCAGGATGAGGAAGCCGAACATCCCGGACAGACAGAGTAAATGGCAAACAGAGTGTAGGAAAAGGTGAGAGAAGGAAGCTTGGAAAGATAAAGATGGTAAAGAATACGAAGACCCAGCCTCACCCTTGAGAGTCTGCATCTCCTGAAGACAAAACAGGGTTCAGAAATTACATTCCAGTTTAAGAAGAAATTGGTAAGAAAATCAAGGCAAAGGTCATGTTTCAAGAGGTAAGCCAGATACTATTGATGGAAGAGCAGCTTCATTCAAGAATCAAACCAAGAGTTCTGGGTCTAACTGAAGAAGGAAAAGGAAAAGACGAAGGTCAAAACCATCGTGCTAAAAATGATATTCAGGAGACTGGAGAGACAGTTCCGCAGTTAAGCACAGTGGCTGTTCTTCCAGAGATCCTGAGTTCAATTTCCAGCAACCACATAGTAGTTAACAACCATCTGACACAAGATCTGGTACCCTCTTCTGGCCTGCAGGCAGACATGCAGGCAGAACACTGTGTACACAATAAATAAATCTTTAAGAAACAAATGATATTCAGAGTTCCTTGTGTAAAAATAATTTTTGAGTAGAGTTTTTCCTATTAGATTATTTATCAGAGAACAAGGATCAACATAGTTCAACCTGTCAGTACAGACAGCTACGTTATGTCTTAGACCCAAGGTTAGAAGCTTACGGCACCAGGCTGTCTCTTACTTGCTTTTACCTGGTCAGGTTGGTAAGGCATCCCTTCACAGTAGCCTTCAGCATGGAGGGTGGGGAGAACTACAGGTCCACATTGGGTAGTGCTTCAGGCAACCATCCTCTAAAGATTGCAGTCAGTTCCGGGTGAGCACCTGCTCCTCTGCGCAGCACCTACCCAGCGGTGTTTTCCTCAAAGACCTTGTCATTCTAGGCCCTCACAGCAAAAGCATGGCTTACTGGCTTAAAAGATGCATCTAGAACGTTCATCAGTTAGATTTTGTGAACTATGAACTCCTACTTTAGGATAACGTCTGCATTGTTCTTCACCTTGTCTAGCAACACTATGTATCAAAGCTCACAGACATCTCCTTGGAGAGATGGCATGGGTTGGGTTATGATATTGACAAAAGACAAATCCCTGAGGATGTAGTTGTATAGATTATTTTTTTTTCTCATTGTTGTGGCCAAGGAGCTGGCAGAAGCAACTTAAGGAAAGAAGGGTCCTTTTGGGCTCAGAGTTTGAGGGTAGAGTCCAGGATAGGTGGGGAAGTTAAGGAAGCAGGTCACATTTGAATCTACGGTCACTAAGCAGAAACTCACGAATGCCTTCTTACTCAACCTCAGGCCTCAGGTCATGGAATGGCACCTCCCACATTTAGGGTGGATCTTCCCGCTCATTTAACCTGATCTAACCTGATTAAATTAAACCTCATTTAATCCTCCATGGTAATGCGCACAGGTCTGATGTCACGTTGATTCTAAATCACACCAAGGCTAATCATCACAATGGTTATATTAGACACAGGGTCTTCTCAGTGGCCAGAGTTTTAGGTCTCTTTCTACCCCTTCCTGTCTGTCATATTGTCTAGCTTCTATGCAAGATGATATTTAAAATAACTACACCATCTTCACTTATCAGAAAATATTAGTAAGGCTCAAATAAAATAATGTATATAAAGAAGTTAACAATATAATGCCTGGTGGTAATGGCCCATGCCTTTAATTCCAGCACTAGGGAGACAGAGGCAGGCAGGTCTGTGAGTTCGAGGCCAGCCTGGTCAGCCAGAGCTATACAAAGAATTCCTGTCTCAAAACAAAACAAAACAAAAAAAGCACTATAACTTTCATTGAACCATACAGGCTCATATTTGTCTCACCAACTTTACTGAATGTGGAGAAATCTACTTGCCTTAGTGACTAAGTTGTCTTCCAGGCCCCTGCTCTCCTTCCTTGGCCTCTGAACCTTTATAGTATGCATTCAAAATGCAAATTGATCAAAGAATGGTTATCTCCATTCTCCCTCTGTAACTTTAGAAATCTTAAAAACGGATAAACATTGAATTCTCATACAATTGTAATTTTAAGAAAGTTTTCATTTGAACGTTAACGAAGCGAAGATGGCAAAAATCCAAATAGCAAATGAACACACTGAAATGGATAACGGAGCAGAGTTGATGTCTTTCCTCATGCTGAGTCTTGATGTTCTATCCACTTTGTGTTGAAGGAACAACAGCAAAAATGTGGCAAAAAGATGAATAAATAGGTACAAAGTTACTGGTGTTTTCTTTCATAATGATTTTTGGGCCATAAATGTAGCTGGTGGCACAGTGATAAGACTTGTCACGTGGAGAAAGTAAGTAAAATATACTTTAATTAAATGATCTTCTTAGAAACTAAAGTGGGGGAAGAAAGGCCTTTTTGAAAGCTCCAGGGTCACCTAACAGCTTTGTCTAAACTTGAATTGATTATTTCCACGCAGCAGGCCGCCAGGACTGGTGGAAAAGGATTTCCACCCCATGGGCCTTCGCCAAGGATTTCAATCCTGTGGGCCCTCGCCACAAATGGGCAGGACAATGCTTCCTGTGTTTTAGACTGCCTAGTCTCTTCAAATTACAGCCTGGCTTGGGAGAAATGGGACTGCCTGGAGTGACTGATGACGCAAACATTGCCTCCTGGCTGCAACCTCACCTCAGGTTTCTAGAAAATTAGCCATTACCTTCTGTTCCTTTAAAGAACCAACCGTCCGAGGACAGTTTTAATGAGCTTACAACCAAAAATATTCAACATTTTCAGGCTCCACTAATATTTATAACAGCCAAGCCCCAAGAAGCAAGGGACTGTGGGGAGAAAGAACCCAAAGAGGAATAATATTATGAAATGAGAAAAAAATAAGTACTGTCCCAGAGATATGAAAGAAGCTCTCGTAGCCATTTAGTGAATCCAGCAGTATATTTTTAACCAGGCATGAAAAGATTTCATGTTCTGTCAAAGTGACAGGGTCCAATCACTACTTATTTCTAAAGCTTCTTTAGCCTTATATGCATTTCCAAGAGTTGCTTCGGATTACTGTGTAAAATAGACGAAGATTTTAATGTTTCAATAAAGGTATGTGCTTGGCATTATGGAAATCGCTAATACTCTTTTATTTTCTCCTTCTATGGATTTTTGTCATTTCTTACGTTTTTGTAATCCTTAGGCCACTAGGTCCTGATTTTCACTTCAAAGAATAAAAATAATTATGTAATTTGATTGTTCATTTACTATTATTGGTCACCAAAATACATAAACATAAAGTACACTTACTGTTTCAAACTAACTTACTTATCCAACATATATTTATTAAGCATCATTATATACCAAGTGCTAGTCCACATTCTTAAGATTAACAATGAATAAAAGACAAAGTCCTTGGCCATAAGGAACACATATTTTAGGAAGGTAGACTGTAGACAAGTGTGTGTTTATTTCTAAAACTTAGAGCAAATAAAGAAGTAAGAGCTGGGATTTGTTCAATGGGATGTTTGCAATCCTGGAGAAGATGCTAGTCAAAGGAAGATCTGACTTAAGGGAAATAAAAGCCAAGGAGATATCAAGAAGTTGTCCTTCCTCAGACTGAAGGGAAGGGAAGTGAGGGCAGTAAGAGGCAAGGCCTATATGGAAGAGTACCTATTTGGGCCCAGCAGGGAGATGGGCATGGTTAGGATGTGGAAGGTCAGAAAGAGGAGGTGTGGGGTGAAAATGAAGAGGCAACCAGAGACAAGAACCCAAGCAGGGCCTTCTGAATGAGTTGGAAGGCACCTTGCTCACCGACAAGGGTGGGAAAGAGTATGCGTGGTGTGACTGCTTTCTCTGGCACATGTGTAGTCTGTTGCGTTGAGGAGGAGATTGCTAGGGACAACTGAAGGTGAGAGCTAACATGTGTGATAGACAGTGGCGTAGGCAGGAGAGAAGGGGACCAATCCTGACAGATGGCGTAAGAAAAGTCTGTGGGGGCTAGAAGAGGAGTCAAAGATGCGGTCCAAGTAACTCGCTGAACTATGAACCGTTTAGTGCATATATCCCATTGACCCTTGAGTCTGCATCTGAGAAATAAAGTGATTAACTCGTCCAACAGTCTTGGAGTTCATCTGAAATATAAAATTCAAGCATAAAGGAATTCCTTCTAGGTACGCCTGATAGTGCACACCTATGATCCCAGCCCTTGGGAGGCAGAGACAGAAGTTTCAGCAGTTCAAGGTCATCTGATGCTATAAAATGAGCTCAAGACCAGTCTAGGCTAGATGAGAACCTGTAATTTGCCATTCTCACTTCAATAACTTCCTCTATGTGGCCAAACTGCATTACAGCTCGAGAAATTCCATGATCTGTCATCCAGAAATTACTATGTGTCAGTTTGTTTTAGGACTGCATTTACTTCGACGTGGAACACACGTGTGAGATGTTAATGGCGGCAGGCCATTGACCTCTAAGTACTCTTTGGGAGCTGAGTTTCTTCCTATCACTGAAAGCTGATTTTCTCCCTAACTCCGAGCTATCTCTAGGTTGATGCTAAAGGGGGTGGTGACCCTGATGCAATAGGTTACAAGAGGTATCTGGGAACAGATGGCACTTAACTTGTAAGTAGATTGGAGTAGTGAAATGAAATGTCACGCTTTGGAAAACTATAGCGATTCTTGAGGCCACTGAACTTCTGAAAGGGTTATGGCAGTGCGGGTGACAGAAAACAAAAACACAATCAAAATGCTCATCCGTTTTACCAAGGGCCTGTGCACTTCTGCTGCCAAGAAAAGGGAAGAAAGGGAAACAGCCATAGCAACAGACATTAGTGTAAGTTCAGTGCATTTCTCAAAAGTTTATTTGGTATAAAAGCCTTTTGGATTTCTTTGCCTTTTATGCTGTGTAAAACCCTGTAATAATTTTATAGAATCATCATCACGTGCAGATCTACTGATCTGCCAAAGGAACAGAGCAATAAAATGACTCCTAATGATATTCAGCTATACTCATAAATATCTTGGCTCAGCCGTCATCGGAATAGCTTCTTCCTGCTTCAGATGGGAATAAATACAGAGACCCACAACCGGACACGTGTAGGAAATAAGGGACCTTGAATACCCGGAAAGGGATGTCTCCAACAAATCCCTCCTCTCAGGTCTCGGGAAACCCTGCAGAAGAGGAGGCAGAAAGAGTCTAAGAGCCAGATGGGATGGAGGACACCAAGGAAACAGTGACTTCCAGACACAGCAGGACCAAGGCATATATGAACTCACAGAGACTGTGGCAGCATGCACAGGGCCTGCATGGGCCTGTGCCAGATGGGGTCCCAGCACAGGGAGGGAAAGTGGTCACATGCCCCATCTGTAGTACAGAAGCTGTCTCCAGCTGATAATTACTGCTCTCCAAAGAGAAATTAGTTTTCTCCAAGAGTCTCACTGGGGATACAAATCACTCTTAAGAACAGGCCCCATCCCCGGCAGTAGATGGCCACCACGGAAAGATCTCGACAGCATCTTTGTAGGTTCTTTGTCTCATAATGTTTCATCAGGACATTCTTTTTAATCTTACATGTCTCTAAAGTATATAGTATGGTTTCCAGTTTTGTGTTTGTATGGAATTTCTATATGTGCAAACGTGTATCTCTGCATCTCTATGTGTTTCTTGTGGCTCTTTGTCTTCTGCTTGTTTACTTTGTCCTATCTTCTTTTAGTTTGTTTGGTTTTGTTTTACCTTATTTTCAAAATATTTTATAATTGCTTATTCATATTAATGTGTGTGTGTGTGTGTGTGTGTGTATCTGTGTGTGTTTGACACAAAAACTACAGCTCTCATCTTAAAGGGAGTAAGAGATAGATAGTTTATTCTGGAGTCATTTTGAGGGACCATGACCCAAGAACACAGGTTTAGGCTTCTCCAAATTCCATGTCCCAACATGGAAGCAGTTTCATGACATTTTTATAGCTTTACAGAACAGAGAAAGTCATAAATCAAGGCAACTTTAAAACACATTGGTGGGTACACTGAGGGAGATGCACTGAGATGCGGATGGCAGTCCTATAGGCTTAGGATGCTATTTCAATGACATTCTTAGGTCTTGAATCAGTGGCAGTTAATGGTCTGCTAAGTCCATAGCTTCTAAGAGATTTTTATCTGTTTTCACAAGATGTTCATTCCAACACAGAATAGGCCAAGGAATGGCTATCCCAGAAAGCTAAAACTAGCCCAAGATAAGGTGCTTAGTCTCTGAACCTGCAAATTCCAATCACTCTAGAGCATTGAAATTCCAGTCAGTCCATCCATCTCTGCAGGCACAGATTCCTTCGGGGATTTGTTGTTGTTGTTCACAGACAGACATAACTTCTTTTTAGGCATTGTCCTTCTCACAGAGTATGTGTGTATGCTCGAGGAGGTCACAGGCAGCCCTGTGTGCTAGAGATACAGGGAGCTGTGAACTGCCTAGGGTGGGTAGTGGGAATAGGACTCATGTCCTCAGAAAGAATAATACATGTTCTCAACCACTGAGCTATCTCTCTAGCCAATTTTATTATTATTATCATTATCATCATCATCATCATCATCATCATCGTGACATCTTTTGTTTTCTAATGAGAAAGAGGAAGAAATGGTGTGGATTTGGATGGAAGGGGAAGTGTGGAGGATTGGGGGAGGGAAAACTGAAATCAAAATGTATTGTATAAAAAACATTTATTTTCAATAAAAAAAAAATATAAATAAATAAAGAGAACATTAGACTGTGGTGGTTAAACAGTCAATTGCCAATTTGATAGGATCTAGAATCATCAAGGAAAAAGGCCTCTGCTCTTACCTGTAAGGGATTGCCTAGATTAAACTAGCCTCTGGGCACACCTGCAAGGCAGTGGTTCTCAACCTGTGGCTTGGGACTCATTTGAAGGTTGCATATCAGATATATTTACATTACAATTCATAACAGCAGCAAAATTACAGTTGTGGGGTAAGAACAAAATAATTTCATAGTGGGGGGTCACTACAGCATGAGGAACTTTATTAAAGGGTCGCAGCGTTAGGAAAGTTGAGAGCCACTGCTGTAAGGGGATTGTGTAGATGAGGTAAACCGAGAAAGAACCATCTTAACTGTGGGCAGCGCCATCACCTCGGCTGGGATCCTGGAGTGCAGAAGGAAGAGAAAGGGAGCTGAGCACCAGCATTCGTCACTCTCTGCTTCTTGGCCGTGGGTACAACGTGACCAGCTGCTTCATGATCCTGCTGCTTCATGATCCTGCCGGCAAGTACCTCTTCGTCACTTCTATGTCATTTCCCCGTCCTGTAGAGCTGTGCCTCTGACTGTGAGCCAAAATAAGCCTTTCTGTCAGGATATTTCATTACAGCAATGGGTGGCTTTCTAATTTCATAAATCCAGCCCCACCTGATTCCCTGACATACAGTATGAATGTGACTCTCCCTCAAGCTCAGAGCATCACCCAGGCAACAATTTGTGAGAGATTCTCTAGATTAGGTCACACACACACACACACACACACACACACACACACACACACACACAAAGCCCTAGGAACCCTAATTCTTGGCGTCTCCTTCTCTCCTGCCTCCAACCCCTAAGTAAATGAAGCAAATGTCATATTAGGTCACTGTTCTATCAGGAATGTGACATATTATCTGGAGAGAGACCAATCGGGCACAATGATAACAATTATTACATGTTGAGATGCCTTAAAAAATTTTTCTGTGAATTTATTGGCAAATCTATTCAAAGAACAGAGGCTAGCATGTTCTTTTGAAAATGAACTAAATTAGTGTTCTGCATCCCATGAAGAGCCTGTAACAGGAATGCTCGGCTGTGGCTTCCAAGATCAGATGTCGTTATGGCTTCCACCTCACCTTCTTCCATCACTCACATATTATTCTGTCAATATAATTCCTACCTGAAAACCATTTTCCTCTTCCCCAAAAATATCCTACTGAGCTGCTACTCTAGGGGGTGCTGTTTTAAGGCAGAAACTTCCCATAATTTGAATAATACCAGCAATTATATTGTAATACCACAGCTTTCACTTTCCTAAAATTTTGTTTTTACAGCCTCTGGATTTTCATAGTTTTCATTTGAAAAAGGACTAACTCAGCTCCAGTAAGAAACTTTTGCTTCACCCACAGTTTCGCACTTTTAAAAATTAGCCAATACTTGCATATTTCCAGGCATAATTAATGCATTGTCATTGCACCTTTGTAAATTTTTCATAAGGCTGACATTTTCCAAACAAGCTGCTATGCGCAAAATCAATTTTTCTCACACTTTCAGCATCTATTCTTACTTCTTAGAAACAAAGAAGTAAACAAGTTGACCTTTATGCTTTAAATAAATGCTTTGTCCCATGCAATATTTCCTGATGTCAATTCCAACTTCTGCCAACACTCTGTATATTGTTTTCCAGGTTCTAGTGTATAACATATCACCTAATTTAGGCCAAAACTATACCCTACAACAACAATGAAAAATGGCAACTAGCATTTCCATACTAGGTCAAAGTGACAGGTGTTATGCTGTATGCTGCACATTTTTTTTCTTTCATTTATCCTTAGTCATAATCCTGTGAGGCAGGTACTGTTGTCGATATCTGCATTTCGAAGCCTAGGAGATTGTTTAAAGAAATGAGGTAAAAGGTCTTCTCCTGAACTAGAGAGCAAGCCCAGCCATCCCCAGCTCCTAATCCCTTCACTGCAAATGTCTTTGCCTTCCATATCAATATCAGTGTGGCTTAAACTATTTGCTTTGGCCCCAAATTTATAGTTTAAATTCTGAATCGTGAATGCAATTGTTTGTAAACAGAACCTATAAAGAGGTGTCAAAATTAGGGAAGTTCATAAGGGTAGAGTTGGAGCTAATGGGATGCGTTCTTTCCAAAAGAGAAGAGAGGTCTGCATCCTCCCGCCCCAGCATGTAAGGACACCCTGAGAAAGCATCTTCCTATAATAAAGGGAGAGATGTTTCACTAGAAACCGACCCTAGAGGCATCATGATGTTGGCCTTCTGCCCAACATAATTATGAGAAAATGAATTTCTGGTGATTTAGCCGCCCACTCAGTGGGATTTTATTGAGGCGCTGAGCTGAGTCAGTGAATCCGCCTAAATAACACATCGTACTTCCTCCTTGTTCATCCTTCAGATACTCTTGGATGAGTCTCCAGCAGTTAACTGTGCTCTGGCTACTAATGCAGCTGCTGCCTAATATAAAGTTGATGATAATTAATTGCATATACTGCCTTATTTCAGGCCTCCTTGTTCCCCGATGCATTAATATTCACTACTCTTACTCTACTGTGAGATTTAATCCTGCAATAATTATTTAGCACATATTAGTGCTATTAATCATGTCAGCCATACAAATAAAATTAAAATGTCAAGTACAGCCTTCCTTCTCGGGTATAGAACACAATTCAATATGATATCATGTTTGATAAAAGGGTGTATTAGTGTCCTTAGTACTTGCTTAATTTTGGAATTAATTAGTCATGGCTCCGTGAGATCATGTATGTATGAAGATCTCTATTCTCAAGAGTTCCAATGTGTCACGCGACTTGACTTCCCTCTGATGGACTTCTGCCTTCACAGAGCTCTTACATTTCTGCATCAGCCAACATCCGTGACCTATGTCACTCTATAGACTTTGGTATCCTGTCTTGCCTTCTCTCAAGGCTTTCTTTGCTGGAGTAGTGCAATCTATGCAAATGTTACTCTCTGTATGGTTTAGAGCCAGATGACCTGGATTCTAGCTAATTTCTACCATGTAATGCAGAATGTAGGTGTTGTTGAAGTTGCTTAAACTTGATGTGCTGCAGTTTCCCCACTTGAATGATACAGTGATAGCTACGCACTTATTAAGGGGAGTAAAATGGGATTGAAAGCATTGGACCAAGTGTATGGAATGTTATAAGCTGGTCAGTCATGAATATTTGCCAGTTAATCTGATTACTCTGTTCTGTATAAGTGGATGCAAGTGGCTCTAACTTTCTGATGTAAAAAGGCTTAAGACTGTTCACATTTTGAAAGGCCCCCAGCTGCAATGATTGAAACCAAGCAAATGATGAACTCTGGGGGAATTCAGCAGTTGGATAAGCCATAAACGTAGAATAAATAGTTGGAAGCAAAAAGTCTTTATTGTCTGTTCAAATAACACCAGAAAATTAGTACTCACTTGATACCTTACCTAAACATGAGCAGTACAGTAGAGCGACTAGAGAATAAGAATGGAGTTGGGGAGCAGTCTGAGACCAAGCCCCACTTGGGATACAATGAAGTGTTCTTGAATTTCCATGACACTAGAAATGTCCAGTAGAAAATAAGTCAAGTAGTTCTGGTCAGAGGGAGGAATTTAAAATGTCAAGAAGATGGAGGAGGTAATGTAAATCCCAACTCTGAATTCACAGAGGAAACAAGAGGGTAGGATTAGGAGAGAGAGAGAGAGAGAGAGAGAGAGAGAGAGAGAGAGAGAGAGAGAGAGAGACAGAGAGACAGAGAGAGAAAGAGAGAGAGAGAGAGAGCGCGCAAGTGGGGCCAGAATCTTGATATAGGTCAAATGATGAGAGGAGAGTGTACAGAGAAATGAAAAGTCATCATGGGGACAGTCATCCATGTCAAATGCTGTCAGGAGCTCCAGTGGGGGAGCTGGACAGAGCTTCTAAAACATTTTGCGATGGGAGGATAAGGATGGGCTTTGAAAGAAGTTTCAGCAAGGAGTAGATGAAAGCTATCTCCCTTTGCCAGTGTCTCCCTGGCCTTCCTTGGTTTCCCTTGGCTTTAGCGTAGTTTATAATCCATATGACATCAATCTATCACCACCTTATAGTGACAACTGTAATGTCACTGTCAGGCATGGTTCTGTGAGCATTAATCTTGAATTCCTTGGTGTATATTTCATCATTTGTCAAGGGAAATCTTCAGTGTATGCACTGGCTGGCTTTATGTCAACTTGACACAAGTTAGAGTCATCAGATAGGAGAAAGCTTCATCTGAGAAAGCACATCTGTAAGATCCATCTGTAAGGCATTTTTTAAATAGTGATTGACAGCGGAAAGCCCAGCCCACTGTGGATGGAACTATTCCTGGGCTGATGGTGCCAGGCTCTTTAAGAAATCGGACTAAGAAAGGCATGGGGAGCAAGCCATTAAGCAGCATCTCTTCATAGTCTCTGCATCCGCTCCTGCCTCCAGGTTCCCACCCTGTGTGAGTCCCTGACCTCACTGCTTTTAATGATGAACTGTTGTATGGAACTGTGAGTGAAATGAACCCTTTCCTCCTCAAGTTGCTGTGGACATGGTGTTTCATCACAGCAATAGGGACCCTAACTAGAACAATGTATCTTGTGATCTGTCTAAACATAATAAGTAACAATGAAACTCTTGCTAATGGAAGAATTCTATTATGAGTTCTTGTGAGTTGTGAGTTGGCTTGAGATCCAGAGACCATCCATCCTGTGATCCTGAAACCATCCCCTGAATAATGTAGCCTTCTATTATCTCAGGCCAACCTCTTTATTGGGTCATAGCTGAGGATCAAGATTTAACGCTCTTACTCCCTTGGTTCTTATACCATGAACTCAGAGGTGTCTGCTGTGAGTCATGCAATTCAGCTTTGCTTAGTCCTTTGACAGGGAAATGGTTGCTAGTGTTTGCATTGCTCTGACAAAATACATGTGAAAAACAGCTTGATAAAGGGTTTTGGCTTAATTAAGAGATGTCTGCCCACAGTCACTGGTTCTGCTGCTTCTGGGCCTGTGGTGGGCAGAACTTCATGGCAGTGAGCATGTGGTGGAGCAAAGCAGCTGACCTCACAGAAGATGGGAGGCAGAGCAGAGAGAACATACCTGTGCCCGCAGGCTTCCTTCTTCCTTGATAAAGTCATCCACATTCCGGATAGGTCCTTCTCCATTTAGTTAGTCCTCTATCAAACCAACATAGGGAAGTCATAGCAGAACCCTGGAGACAAGAATGGAAGCTTACAGATTGCTATCATGGCTTGCTCAGCTTCTTTCTTATATAACTTAAGACCACCTGCCCAGGGATGGCACTGCTAGCCAATAGAATGCTCCCACATCAACTACCAGTCATGAAAATGTCCCCACAGACTTGTCAACAGGCCTGTCTGATGGTGGCATCTTCTCAGTTGAGGTTCTCTCTTTCCAGATGACCTGGGTTTGCCTCAAGTTGGACAAAAAAGTAGCTAACACACCCTCAAAATGCTTCAAAATATTCACTGCCAGAAAAAAAGCTAATTCCAGTCAGAAAAAAAGTTCTCCATCCTGTGAGGACATTTCTCCCCACTATCTACTGAGAAAATGGAGTCTTGGTGTTATACATGGGACTAGGGTGTTGGCAGAGACCAAAAAGGCAACCACGCATACGTTTTCCACTAGAAGCCCTCGACCTTCAGGAGCTCCAGGTGGGGTGATCATAAATTTAAGTGATCATAAACATTATAGAATGAGACTATTTGAGAAAAAAATGAGGTTATCTGTAAGCAGACATGGCCTTCGAAGAACATTATCCAAGAGTAAAAGAAGGGGAGTGGATTTGAACTAAAATAATGAGAGAAAAATGATTTTATTATAAGTTCACTTATATATATAACTCTTATACTTTCAGTGTATTAGCTATAGCTGGTACATCAAACGTAGATGATGCTCACTAAAAACCATCATGCCAAACTCTTGTCTACGTAGAGCCTCCATCTCTATGTTCTAGCATCTTTGGTACAGGAAGGTTCTCTGCACACTACCAAAAGAGAAACATAAGCACCAATTCAACCTCAAACACGATAGTGTCCTGCCTGTAAGATATGCTAGTAAAATGGCAGCACAAATCTTATGGAAGTAACCAACCAAAGTGGAAATATAATCCAGTTAGGTAAAACTGGAAATGAGAAAAATTAGGAAGTCAAACAAAAGCTTAACCAACAGAGTACAAGACATGAAAGAGAAAAATCTCAAGATAGAAGAAATAGATTCCTCAGTCAAAGCATGAAATGTGAAAAAACTCCAGTCATAAAACATCCAGGATCTTGGACATTATGAAAAGACTAAATCTAAAAACAATAGAAATAGAGAGAGAGGAGACCCAGGTCAATGGCACAGAAAATGTTTTTAACAAAACCATAGAAGAGTATTTTCCAAATCCAAAGAAGGAGATGTCTCTCAAGGCACAAGAAGGGCATACATATAACAGAACAGCAAATAGAATGGACCCTTCTATATAATAATTGAAACGATAAACACACATCACAAAGAAAAAATACTAAAATCTATAAGGGAAAAAGACAAAGTAACATATAAAGGTGGACCTATTAGAATAATATCTTCATCTTAACAGATACTCTAAATTTCAGAAGGGTCTGGACAGATGTTCTGCAAAATCTAAGTGACCCCAGATGCCAACCCAGAGTACCATACCCAGCAAAACTGTCAATCATAATAGATGGAGAAAATATGACAGTCCCTGATAAAACTAAATTTAAGTAAAATATATCTACAAATCTAGCTCTACAGAAAGCAATAGAAGGAAAGCTTCAGTCTGAAGATGTCAATCACAACCCAGAAAATCTAAGGAATAAATACTACCTAACGGGCAAACTAAAAAGAGAAAAACCTCACACCATACCAACAAAACAACAGGAATCAACAAACACTTCTTATTAATATCTCTCAACATCAATGGTCTCAGTTTCCCAATTAAAAAAAAACACAAACTAACAGGTTTGATTAGAAAACAGGATCCCTCCTTCTGCTGCATACAAAAAACAAAAAACACACACATACATACACACTCACCATCTTCCTACCAAAGATAGATATCACCTCAGGATAAAAGACGGAAAAAAATATTCCAAACTAATGGACCCAAGAAGCAAGCCAGTGTAGCCATTTTACTATCAGACAAAATACACTTCAAACCAAAAGTAACAAAAAGAGATAAGGAAAGACACTACATATACACCAAAGAAAAAATCCACCAAGAGGATATTATAATTCTAAATATTTATACACTAAGCAGAAGGGCACCCAAGCTCATAAAAGAAACACTACAAAAGCTAAAATCACATATTTACCTTTACACAGTGCTAGGGGGTGACTTTAATACACTTTCACCACTAGACAGGCCATCTAGACAAAACTAAGTAGAGAAATGCTGGATGTCATAAAACAAATGGGCCTAACAGATATTTACAGAACATTTCGTCTGCCCACAAAAGAATATACCTTCTTCTCAAGACTCATGGAATGAACCACATACTTGGACAGAAAGCAAGTCCTCAACAGATACAAGAAAAAATGAAGTAACACCCTGCCTCCTATCTGACCAACATGGAATATAGCTGGATATCAACAACAGCAGAAACAACAAAATGATTACAAACTCATGGAAATGGAACAACTCACTATTGAATGAAAAATGAGACAAGACAGAAATCAAAAACATTCTAGAATTAAATGAAAATTAAAACACAACATATCCAAAACCTATAGGACACAACAAAGGTGGTTCTAAGAGGTAAGTTTATAGCACTAAGTACACACCTTTAAAAAACTGGAGAGGTCTCATACCAGTAACTTAATGGCACACCTGAAAGATCTAGAATAAAAAGAAGAAAAAACACTAAAAAAGAATAGATGGCAATAATCAAATGTGGGACTGAAATCAATAAAATAGAAACAAATAACCAAGAAACCATAGTCAGTGAAATGAAGTGTTGCTTCTTTGAGAAAATCACTAAGATTGACAAACCCTTATCCAAATCAACTAAAAGATGGAGAGAAAATATTAAAATTAATAAAATTAGAAATGAAAGTAAGGACACGAGGGAAATACAAAGAATCATAAGGAAATACTTTTTTAAAAATCTGTATTCCAAATTGGGGAAAATGTAAAAGAAATGGGTGATTTTCTTAGTATATACCACCTACAAAAGTTAAATCAAGATCAGATAAGCAATGTAAACAGACTATAACTGCTAGCAAAATAGAAGCAGTAATTAAAAGTCTACCAACCAGAAACAAACAAATAAAAACCTGCCTGGGCCAAACGATTCAGTGAAGAATTCTACTATATTTGCAAATAAGAATCAATGTCAATATTCCTCAAAATGCAAACATACGGAGCATTGCTCAAGTCGTCTTATGATGCCACAATTACCCTGATATATAAATCACATAAAGACTCAACAAAGAGAGAATTACAGACTAATGTCCCTTATCAACACAGGGACAAACCAAATACAAGAACACATCAAAAGATCATCTACATCATAGCTGTTAAATCACTGAGATGCAAACTACATTCTGTGTAACCACAGAGGTGAGGTATAGAGTGAGGGACTAGGAGGAGGGAGAGATCTCCCTAGGAAAGCATTTCACACTATAAAATAGTATGGATGGATGTGGTGGGCAGGAATAGAAGAATCAAATGGGATCAGAGAAAGGTGGGTAATAAATGCAAAACAGAGAGGAGTGGCTAAAACTAATCACCATTTGAACATTCATATAGAAATACAACGAAATGGAAGCTTCTACAATTATATAAATAGATACAAGAAATCTAAATTGAGTCACCAAGTAATGGAACAGACTAAGCACCAACTAGACATCTATTGTCACCAAATGAAACCTCCAATGTCGAGAATGGATTACATCTAATTGAGTTGATGGTCAAAGACGCCCATGGACACTTCCTTGTATTTCCCAGGCTATTCCCAAGTCTGTAAGTTGCTCTCCAAAAACTGACAGTTAAGGCCTCATTGTGGAAGATAACACGTACTCAGCTCTTTGAACATAAAATCGATCTGGTAACTACCTAGAGCCTCCACTCTAGGGTACTGGAAGACACACTGCATTATACCAACGGAGAAAGGCAACCACCAAGCAAACTACCTTTGATCAAAACCCCTTTGATCTCCAATGGTGACCTGCCTGCAAGATATGCTGGTACAACAGTGGTAAAAACTTGAGAGTAGCCAACCACTACCTGATTGGATGTAAGAGTGAGTCTATTGGTTGGAACATATATCTGACACTGTTTGGATGGCCAAGAACCTGAGACGAGGCAGGTCATGGAACTAGAGGAAAATCAAATACTGCTGTTCTTCTAGAGGAATTTAACGACAAATTGACTCTTAATGATGTCAACCTTACTCAGAACAGTGTGTTACTCATGCATCAGCAGAGAAGCTGCTTCCTACAGCAGTTGGAAACAAATTTTTGGAGGTATTTTTTGTCTCATTATACTTCATATGGAATTTTTTTTAATCTTACATGTCTTTTGCTCATCTAGTATGGTTTCCAGTTGTGTGCTTTAATTGGCTGTCTGTGTGGGAACGTGTGAGAGTCTGCATCTGGATGAGTTTCCTGTGCTTTATCTTTGGTTCTTTATCTTCTTCTTGTTTTGTCCTATTCTGATATCATACATTTTTAGTTTCCTACTAATCAAAAGTGTTTGCATTTAAATAAAATTTTTTGCTGAAATTCTTACCAATATATTTCAACATCTTCTCTTGCATTTAACAGAACTAACTTGTGTTAAAATTTGTTTTACCTTATTTTTTTTAGATTCCTGTTCGGTTTTTGGATTTTTTGCTGTTATTGTTTTTTGGTGTTTTTTTGCCTGTTTGATATTTTTGTTGATTTGCTTTTTGTTTGTTTGCTTGGTTTGGTTTTTTGACACAGGGTTTCTCTTTGTAACAGTCCTGGTTGTCCTGGAGCTCTCTCTGTAGACCAGGCTGCTCTCAAACTCACAGAGATCCACCTGACACTGCCTCCCGAGTACTGGGATTAAAGGTGTGCACCACTACCACCTGACTGTTTGCTTGATATTTTTAATGAGGGGGGAAAGAATGGATATGGATTTGGATGAGTGGGGAAGTATTGCAGATCTGGGAGGAGTTCAGGGAGGGGAACTGTAAATAAGAATATTTTCTGTTGTATAAGAAAATGTTGTATAAAAATTTTTAAAAGACTATAAGTCTTACCACCCATACATATGTGTATATAATACAGATATGTAACAGTGTATGTATGTGGATCCTGAGATAACTGGTTCCTTTTAACCCAAAATTAGTTCTGTTAAATGCAAAAGAAAATGTTGAAATAGATTTATAAGAATTTCAGCAAACATTTTATTTAAATACAAAAATTTTTGATTAATAGGAAACTAAAAATGCATGATATGAGATAAAATTCAAAAATTGTATGGTTGTAATTCTGGAGAAACCATCTAATTTTCAAAGGTTACTTGAAATAAATAATTCCAAAACTTCAAACATGCAGGAATGAGTCCTCTTATGCATAAAAAGAATTAAACAAGATTTTCAATAATTTTTCTTTTTTTGGTTTTTCAAGACAGGGTTTCTCTATGTAAGCTTAGCAGTACTAGAATTCACTCTATAGACTAGGCTAACCTCGAACTCACAGAGATCCGCCCACCCCTGTACCACCAGTGCCCAGCTTCAATAGTCTTTTTTTTTTAATTTGTTTATTTTTGAGACAGAGTTTCCCTGTGTAGCCCTGGATGTTCTGAAACTAGGTCTGTAGACCAGGTTGACCTTTAACTCAGCGGTCTGTCTGCCCCTGCCTCCCTAGTGCTGGGATTAAAGGTGTGCACCACCTTTAATGGTGAACTGTAAACTGGGTAGGTTTCTGTCCTACCCAGTCCCACAGCTGTTCAGTACCAAAGAAACACACAGAAACAACTATAAACTGTTTGGCCTATTGGTCAGGCTTATTATTAACTAGCTCTTATAACTTAAATCAACCTATAACTTTTATCTATGTTTAGCCATGTGACTTGGTATCTCTTCTCAGTGCAGCATTCTCATCTTGCTTCCTCTGTATCTGGGTGGTGACTGCAGACTGAGTCTTTCTTCTTTCCAGAATTCTCCTAGTCTGGTCGCCCACCTATAATTCTTGCCTGACTACTGACCAATCAGAATTTTGTTAAGCCAATAAGAGTGACAAATCTTTACAGGGTCCAAGAGCATTATTCCACAGCAGTGAGTGAACCACCGTTCCCAGGTAGATTCAATAACCTTTAGAGGTGTCAGAGAGATGATACTTCAGATGCCGTCTTTCCCTTCTGATTCTCTAACCCCATTTGGGAAGGGGCTGAGGACTCAGGTCATTTACAAGGCATGATTGTTGCCCAAGGAAACCCAGGGTACCATGCACAACAAGATGAAAGAGAAGCATTTATCAGTGTGTCTCAGAAACATGACCCAAAATGCCACATGTCACCAGGACAGCTGCTGAAATGTCTTCTGCATATGACAGGGAAGCTACACCCACGAAATATCAACAATGTGATTGCCTTAAAGACCTAAAGAATGATAACACCGGCTGACATGCCAATGTGCGTGTAGGGGTGTCCCACAAGTCTTCACCCCTAGATGAAGAACTAGGCAATTCCTGACGCTGAGGAAGAGAATCAATCTTTAGCCTTGGATGAGCTCCCTCTTGGTTATCCAGTTCCAAGTGGTCAATCCTAAAAATGCATACATACAAACAACATTAAATAAACTTATATACTTCCTTGTATATATACATGTATCAATATAATTGGAAAATAAAATAATGCTAACTCTACAGAAAAATTGGCCAAAAATCTAAAATCCCTAAGCAAAAACCTCAACACATATCCTTTAGAGAAAAAAGTCTTAATATAGTATCTTTATAAACCCAGAAAATGAAGCCAGGCAGTGGTGGCACACACCTTTAATCTCAGCACTTGGGAAGCAGGGACTAGAGGTCAGGGATTTCTTTGTCAGGGTTCACTAGTCTCAGTAATCAATAAACTCCAGATTCAGTGAGAGATCCTGTTTCAAAATACAAGGTACAGAGTTATTGAGAAAGTTACCCAAGATCAACCTTTGGCTTGCACATGCATGTGTACCTACACACATTTGTGCACACACAAGAGCACACACAAGAGCACACACACACACACACACACATATGTACAAATAAATAATTACAACCTGCTGGGTACATTTTTGCTGTCTGTGTGTATATGGTTTCAGGGCAGACCATTTTGCATTGAATAACCAATTAGGGGCCTCATCCTTGAGAGAGACTAATTTCTCTCTCAGAGCAGTCATTAGTTTCCTGCTGTTCTTTGTATAGCTGTGAACCCCATGAGATTTCCGCTCTTCCACATTAGCATGTCTATTGATAGTGTCATTGTTCGGGTTTTATTTATGTGACCATCTCTAGAAGAGACGATTTCACAGAAGATTTGCTAGTATTCTGATTCTCACAGTTTTTCTTCCCCCTGTTCCACAATGTTTCCCAGGCCATAGATGCAGGCGTTGCACTGTAGGTGTATACACTGGAAACAAGGGAGAGCTGAGGTGTTGTTCCAAGTCTTAATTCTTGAGAGGGGAGGGTATCCAAAGGACAAGTAAGATGCCTCGTGCTTAAGCTTGAGTCTAAGCACAGAGACCGACACCTTAGCTCAAGGCTGTCAGGTATGGAGTTCTCTCTGACTGCACCTTTTTTATGTACTTGGGTCTTTGAGATGAGGTGAAGCCCAAACACATCTCAAAAAGCAATTCTTTTCACCTAGAACCCCATATCCAGATGTCACCCTCATCCAGAAATGCCCTCACACCCAGGACAGTGTTTAACCAAATATCTTGGTGTCCAATGGCCCAGTCAAGTTGGAAAACACAATTAACCATTACAGGTATTAAGAGAAAAGTGACATCATGACTATAATTTGACCCCACAAACCATCATTGGGAAATCAAAAGTAGCTTCTTCTTATTAAAACATCTATTAGTTCTTATGGTATAGTAAGGGGAAAGCATTTTTTGACTCTTCAGTGATGTACAAACAATTTCTTTCCCAACTTTAACATTAAAAATTAATGAGCACGTCGAAGGTTGGCTTTGACTGTGACAGCAAAGAACACTAGAAGAATGATGAGTGGAGTCACTGTCCCTTATTTGAAATCTTGTGATTGAGTTGGCTGTCAGAGTCAACACCCTAAGGATCAAGTGTTGCCAACCGGCTGCCATTATCTTTATCAAGGAAATTCCCCAGTGGAAATGAAAGGCGAGCATGCTGGGGAAGAAAATAGACTGTTTCTGTGTGAGCTGTTTCAAAGTTGAGTTTGTGTAATGGAACCAAACTGTTTCTGAATTTTTTAAAAAAAAATCATGTTCAGTTATGAAAGCATCAGTGACAAAGTATAATATTCAAAGTCCCTATTCAGTTTTATTTATTTATTATAACCTTTTATTCATTCTTTGGGAATTTTACATCATGCACCCCAATCCCACTCACTTCCTGGCCCTTCCATATCCATATCTTCCATCCTTGTAACCACCCCCACAAAGAAAAAAAATAGAACGAAATTTTCAAATAATCACTTCTGTCCTCCATCTTTCCTGTTTCTCCATCACTATATACTGGTATTGAGAGCTATGGTGCACCATGCAGTAGACCCTTTTGCCCAACCATCTTTATTTGTAAATGTTCATTGCACTGGGCCCACTGGTCTGGTTCAAGGACTCTGGCTTCAATACTGGACCCTCACCAGAACTCCTCTGAGATATCCTGCTGTTGCCCAGAGTAATGGAGATCCTTGCAATGGCTCTGCAGGATGTATGGTTCCCTTCACTTGCTCCAGCAAATCATAGATGGGGTAGATGCTGGGATGGAGGCCAACTCAAAACCACCCTGGAAGGCATTATGCATTATATGTTTGTGAAAGATATATTTATTAAAATTGTCTAAAGCAAAGATGATTGATCATGAGAAAATTAACAGTAGTTCTTGTGATTAACCAATAGTAAAAATAAACTGTTAAACCCCCCCCCAAAAAAAACACCCTGGATGTATGCTTGGGTGGTAGCTGAGTTGATAAGTCCAGTCCGCCTTCCTCAAACCCTCTGTGAGGGGCGGAGGCAGCTCAGTACAGTCCTCGGACATCAACCTGGCCTCAGGTGGCAGCACAGACTATAGTCATTTACTTGGGACTTTGGTGGTAACACAGGCCATGGACATCAACACAGACCCTAGTTGTGATGGGGCCATGGACCCAAACATGGCCCTTGGTAGGAAGAAGGCAAAGATTGCTTTAACACGACACAAAGGACAACCAAAACAGTTGCCTGCTTCAATCCTTGAGCTTTCAAGCCACTATTTTCTGAGTTAAGCATTCTGATGTTTTGGGCAAGGTGTGCAGCAAGTACACCTTAGTATCCTGTAGTCAGCCACTCCCTGGCTCAAACCTCCTGTTTTAAAATGAAGAAGCAGGAATAGGCTTGAGTTCTCTGACCTTTGGTCAAGGTGGAGTGGATCCACCTCTATGGGCCATCTTAATGTCCAATACACTGAATGACCACACCCTAGGTCAGGATATCTTGTTTGTAATTGCATGGGTTGTCAACAACTTTGAAAGACTAAAAATAAGCTCCAACTCTCTGAACTTTAGTCAAAGTGGAACAGGACTCAGGTCTGTGGACCCCCACAGATCCTCACTGCCATCTTGGCGCCATTTCCACCTCTCTCCACAGCACCTGAACTGCTCAGTTTCACTTCCTCTCCCATCTCTCCACAACATCCTTGCTTCTCATAGTGGGGCCTGGCAGTGGGACAGGCCTGTGACCTCTTGAGCCTTATTGATATTTTTAACATGTTGGAGAAGGGAGGGCGCTTGTTGGATTTTGGCCACCCGGCTAGCTTAGACCCAAAATAATCACACAGAAACTGATCACATGGAAATTAAATCACTGCTTGGCCCATTAGCTCTAGTTTCTTATTGACTAATCTCTTACATATTAATTTAACTCATTTCTATTAATCTGTGAATCACCACATGACAGTGGCTTACCTGCTAAAGTTCCCAGCATCTGTCTCTGGTGGGTCCATTGTTTTTCTCTGACTCTGCCCTTCTTCGTCCCAGCATTCAGCTTAGTTTTGCCTGCCTAGTTAAGTTCTGCCCTGCTATAGGTCCAAAACAGTTTCTTTATTCATCAATGGTAATCACAGCATACAGGGGGAAATCGCAGGTAATCACATTAACTTTCATTTGTGGAAAGTCTCTTTTGGCAGATTTGTGAAACTAAAATTAAAAGCATGTGATAAACTCTCAGTGCTAAGCTATTATAGCAAATGTACTCCTCAGCTTTCACCTTCAGTTTTTATTTTCCATGCACCAGCTCTCTTTACAAAAGTGGGTGTGACTTCCATTTCGTTCCAGATGACAGAAAGAAAACAATCTCCTATCAAGGGAAAAAAAAAACATGAATAGCAAGAAATTGAGGGTTTGGTAACTAAAATGACAAAAGATGGCCTAGGGAAATATATTTGTCTTTCAGAAACAAATATTATCCTCATATAGGATCTTAGAAATACAAAAAAAAAATGCTGCTTCGTTCTTACATTTCAGAGAGCACCTGCAAGACAAAAATTGAATGTAGAGTATTTTGTGAAGAATTACAATGGTTATTTTTTGAAACGTTCTGTTTGAGAGACACTGCGCTGCTCTCTCTCAGCAGTCTTGTGATCTCTACAACCATACTGAAAAATAAGAGTGTCATTACAGGAAATTAGGAGGCGCTTCTGGAAGGAGCCGATGAAGCCCTGAGTGAGTGTGTGCTACTGACATGAGCATGCCCCTGGCAAGGAACCCAGTTCTTCAGACCCATGGAAAAGGCAAAGATTTCCTTGGGTGGGACTTAAAGGGATGGCAAAGCCTTCCTCTGGTCCAGGTATGGACGTTAGTACTGATGATTGGCCAGTGCATCCAAACACTGTCATCTACAACGTCCCTTCCTGATGACGGCTGCCCTGCAAAGCCTGGTCACTGAGACTACTGGACCCCTCCTCCTTGTGCTGGGCATAATAAACAGTCGGGTTGTGTAGTAGGGACCCTTTGCCCAAGAAAGCACAGCCCATCGAGTGGCCACGTTTCTGTCTGTGTGCCTTTAGTGTCTGCCCTTTTATGTCTTCCCCCTCACATCAACCTCTCGTTTCCAAGACCAAGCCCTTTAAGACCAAGACAGACTCGGTTCATAAAATTAGAATGTAGCAAGAGGGAAACTGAACCTGGCCCATTTGCTTCTGAAGGTGGTGTCTATACCACTCTACTGCATGAATATCTAAGCTATAAATTTATTAAAACTTGGAAGCTCATCCGAAAATTATGCCGAACCCTTCAAACATTAAAAGACAATTTCTTTGTAGAAAAAGCCATTGTGAAGTTTGCTTCAGCACGTAGGTGACATCCCTTTTGTGAGGTTTAGACTTTCAAAAACCGTAAGAAATATAAAGGATGAACTTGACACAAACCTAAACATATTTGGGAAAAGGGAATTGTAGTTAAGATGTCTCCACCAGACTAGGCTATAGACAAATCTGTGGCAGTATTTTTCTGACTAAAGATGGATGTGGAAGGGCCTGCCCACTGTGGGCAGTGCCACTCCTGAGCAAGGGGTTTTGGGGTGTATAAAAAGCTGCTGAGAGAAAAAAAAGCCCCAAGGCTTTCTTCAGGGCCCCCGCCCAGGGTCAGACTTGGCAAGTTTGGATCTGGGGCTTGGGCCTGGGCCTCAAAGGAGTGAACATTTCAATTCCTGGGACCATGGCTTTTGCCCCTGAAGAGGCTGAAGTTATCAGTCCCAAGGCTGCAGTGTGTTTGGTCTCTGACACCCTTGAGATTATCTGTTTCCCTTGTGCAACATTGCTTTGTTTAGCTTTCTGTTGACTTTGTCCAAGTTTTTTCTCTAGTAGAAGATACTGTGCTTCTTTAAAACCTTGCTTGGTAGAATCCACCAACTTGTACAAGAACTCCTGACCCCAGCTTTCTATCTTTATCTTCTCATCTCCTGACCCTCGAATAACCTGTGGTCCAGCTCAGAAAACAGGTTGAGCAAGCCCTGAAGAGAAAACCAGCAGGTGGCTCTCCTCCACGGTCTCTACTTCAGCTTCCGACTCTAGTTCCCTGCTTTGATTTGATACCCTGACTTCTCTTGATGAGAGACTGCAACCTGCAAGGTAAAACAAACCATTCCCTTCCCAACTTACTTTGTTTATTTTTATTTTGTAAATGTTTTGCCTGCATCTATGTCATTGCACCATGTGTGTGCCCCCCAAGTTGCTTTGGGTCACCGTCTTTACCACAGCAATAGAAAGCAAGTTAAGACAACTCACCTCCTTTTGACTTGGTCACATTTGCAAAGACCCTGTTGCCTAGTAGCGTCTCATTCACAGGGACTGGGACGTGCACTTATTTGAAGGTCGCAATAACACAATTAAACCTACAGTCACATGAATAGGCTGAAATAGAAAACATAACGGCTGCCACCAGAATGTGTGGACCTGACTGGCAGCAGCGGAGCCCCGCTGCAGGTGGAGGTTCAGAAATGCTCACTTGCAAGGGTCTTAGAGACTGGATTGCTCAGGGGGTGAGACGGTGAGAAAATAGGAGTCATCTGGACTGACAACAGTTAGGGTGTGCAAACGTGGGGTCTAATCTCATAACCTCCTCTCTTAAAATCCATCACCTATCAGCCTTTCTTTAAACTCCGACAGTGTATTCCACACATCTAAATCTCATTTACCTACTTTCCTCGTCTACATACTCGTTGCACACAGCCTGTTGTGTTATATTTTTTTAGTCATCATGTCTCTTCAATGATCCTGCAAGGGAGTGGGTTTAGATGCTACACCTAATAATTCCTCTGCTAACCCTTGACAGCAACAAGCCTGCTGCTGTCCCTTTAAGGAGTATTTATTCAATATACAATATTTATTAGAGGAAATAACACTTGTTTTGTCCTGAGAGAGGGTGACAAAGATGTTCCCACATTGCCGCTACATAAGTGGCCGATCACATGGCCTGGAGCTTAATTTGTGTGGAGCTCACATTCTGAATTTAATCTGTGTGTAATATAACCTTTGTCTGACATTTGCCATCTATAAACGTGGTTTTTTAAGATTTATTTTTATCTTTTTAATTACGTGTGTGCATGAATGCAGGGCCCTGCAGAAGCCTAGGATGCCCCAGATCTGGAGTTACAGACAGTTGTGCGCCACCCTATGTGGGTGCTGGGAACTGCATTCAGGTTCTCTGCATGAACAATAGGTACTCTTAACTGCTGAGAGACATCTGTCAGGCTCCTGCCCCCACCAAAAAAAGATTTTAACTACACACTTTGTGGATTTTATAGAATGTAAAACCAGGAAATGCGAGAGATTAGTGAAAAAGTGGCACCCTTGTGATCCAAGCCCAGGCTGGGACATTGCTCTCAGCCAGTACCTAGGAGGAGCTCTGTGTGGTGCAGATGTTCCCCTCAAGTGTATAAACATGCTACTCTTGAAGCCAGGCTGCCTCTGTGAATGAGCAGACCCCCTGACTGCAAAAATCTGGGAAGTCAGACGTGCATACGGCCCAGCGGGAGCAGAGTTCTGCCTAATTTAGAGTCACCACCTGATTCCATGCCGACGCCTTGCAGCTAACACAGCGTTAGCTCACAGTGCTTTTTAGCAGTTAAATTGCTTTTTTAACAGCAATTATAAGAGTGCTAACAAGAAGCTAAAGGTTTGGAGAATCAATGAGCTTCTTTCACTTCCTGCATCGTTGTATAAGATTTCCTTCTTCCATTCTAATTTTCCGCTCTAAATGAAGAAAACACTTCCTTTCCGAGCACTGGGTTTTAAAAGGCTACATTTCTGTGCATTCTAAGCCTTCTTGAAAAGCAGTACTTTCAGCTTTCCGTGGAGTGGGCATAAATACGAAATTCATATTTTTAAATAATTACAATGGAAATTTTTCTATAGATGGTATTTGAGGAAGTACTTATTAGCTATAATTATGTAAAAAAAATTAAGGGAGACATCATAAAAGGCTCAGTCTACTCAGAGAGAAACCACTTTTTATCACGCAAGTCCCTGGGCAGCTAATTGGAGGCTGCTGGAGAAGGGAAGCAAAAAGATGTACTTTCATCCCAGCCAAGTCCTTGGCCCTTTCTGTTTCTAACGTGTATACTGCATGTAAAGTAGACTGCTAATTAATCTTGCCTGCAACTGTGTCACAGAACTAGCTTGTCAATTACAATCGTTCTTATGCAATAAACTTAAAGCTTCCTACTAGATGTAGGATTTGTCTGCAAATTAAAATGAGTCATTCAAAGTCATGTTTTAAAACACAGTCCAAAGCAATGGGCTTTTGGTAGTCAACTTAGAAAATAAGCAGGAACTTAGTCTCTGAGGAATTACTTTGTTGTTTGGTTTTTGTTTCGTTTTGTTGTGAGAAATATGATATTGCTACGTGACCCTGACTGGTCTTGAAATTCAATGTATAGACTAGATTGACTTCAAACTTGCCATGTCTTCATATCTCTACTTTCTGGGTCCTGGGATGATAGGTATGCACCATCATACCTGGTCCAGTTCCATATATATATATATATATATATATATATATATATATATATATCCTCTATTATTTAAGGGAGAATAAACTGACTCACTTTGGAAGTATAGTCAGAGATAAGCCAGCAGCAAGTTCCAAAGTTATGAAGTTCTAATTTGTTTTGATTTCCATCTTTGTGGGATTTGGGGGATTTCTTGTTCTTTTTGAATTTCTTTTTCGCTTTGTTTTTTAAGAGAGAGAATGAAAAAGTGAGAGAAAGGACATAAAGTCGGGTGGGTAGGGAGGTGGGAAAGATCTTGAAGCAACTGGGGGGAGGGGGAAATAATCAAAATACACTGTGTGAAAAAATAATAAAGCAAAAAGAATTCTTTAATAATTCACTTTTTTTATTTTATGTAATGTGTTGTCTTGCCTGCATATATGTCTGTATGAGGCTGTCTGATCCCCTGGAACTGAAGTTACAGACAATTATGAGCTGCCATGTGGGTGCAGGGATGTAAACCCAGGTCTTCTGGAAACCAGTGCTCTTAACCACTGAACCACCTCTCCAGCCCCAACAGAAGAATTCCTAAAGCCATACATGCCACAACTGACCAGTACTCAAAAGCAACTGCGGGCTCTTTTTACTTTTAAAAAATACATATTTTTTGAAATTAAAATAAAATTACACCATTTTCCCTTTCCTTCCCTCCTTCCAGCTTTTCCCACGGACCCCCCCCCCCCTTGCTCGCTTTCAAAATCAGGGCCTCTATTTTTTTAATTATTGCTACATATGTGTGTGTTCCTAAATATGTAAATGCCTGGGGTTGAAGTCCCATGAGATTTGCCTCCTACCATGTTAGCTTGTCCATTACTCTCATCCTTATTTAGCGTTATTTAGGTGGCCATGTTGACAAGACTTCAGGGATGCAGCTTCTTTAATATTCCTCAGAGATTAAACCCCACAGAAACTTCTTGTTCCTCTGGCTCATGCATCATGCAGTATTCCCGACCCCCTGCTGCTGTTATTTGAGCCTTGGGTGCAGGAGTTTGCATTATAGATGTACTGCTTGGGGCTGGACACCCCATAGACAGTTGATCTCTGTATCATTTTAATTTTTTCTCTGAAATATCTTCTAGTGGTTATGAATTCCATCAGAAAGTATTGATTTCATCTGCTCCTGTTGCAGACTGAATAGACTATTCTATATTACTTCTGCCATCTTACCCATACATAGGATGAGCATAGCATGCACTCAAACATCAATCAGTCGTTTGTGAAGTACACCTGCCTTCCGTGGCATGCTGGGACTTGAGCAATACACTTAAAGGAAAATTTAAAGGAGGCAGATATGAAAGCCTAAGAAGAGAGAACCCGAAGTGTTTCCGTGAGAATGTCCAGTGTGTGTGTCATCATTAGTACAAACTAGAATCCCCTCAGAGGAATGTGCATTGCTTTTACAGAGCCACCATATCAGCTAGGGAAAGAAAAGAGTCAAATGTGTGATGAGCCACCTCATATTCACTCCCAGCAAGAAGAGGTCAAGGACAGGTAAGTAGCAGGGGTTATGAATATTCAGATGATTATGATTTTCGCATCTACGACTCACATAATTACCATGGTGGAGTTGAAGGCCTATGATACAGTTATGAAATTTCTGAAACTGGAGTAAGGAGATCCTGGGTCAGCAAGAGGTGTGTGTGGTGGTTCTGGAAGAGGAGGACCCAAAAACAAAGAGGCCCCAGGCAAAGCAAAAGGGGACCTATATTAGAGCCTTCTAGAGGAGCAAGACCAATAGAATGGGTACATGCTAAAAGTGGGTTTCTTAGATTGGCTTACACAATACTGTCCACATAGTCCAGCAATGGCTGTCCTCCAATGGGAAGGCTGGGAATCCAAGAGTTGCTCAGTCCATGAGTTATATGTCTCAGCAGCTCAGTCTGGTACTAAAAGCCTAGAAGATTCCTAGAGAGCATCTGGTCTTTGGTCTACATTGGAGGCCTGAAGAAGCAAATTCTAATATCAGTGAAAAAATGCAACTGTAGGCAATAACACTCTTTGGAATATACCCAAGAGATGCCCAATCATACTACAAAATCATTAGCTCAACTATGTTCATAGCAGCACTATTTGTAATAGCCAGAACCTGGAAACAACCTAGATGCCCCTCAATGGAAGAATGGATAAAGAAAGTGTGACACATCTACACATTAGAGTACTACTCAGTGGTAAAAAAAACAATGACATCTTGAATTTTTCATGCAAATGTATGGAAATAGAAAACACTATCCTGAGTGAGATAACCCAGACCCAAAAATACTAATATGGTATGTACTCAATCATTAGTGGATTCTAACCATAAACAAAGGACATTGAGCCTATAGTTCGTAATCCTAGAGAAGCTAAGTAATAAAGTGAACCCAAAGAAAAAGATATATAGGCCCTCCTGGAAATTGGAAGCAGACAAGATCACCAGTCAAAAGTTGGGAGCATGGGGTGGGAGTGGGGTGAGGAGATGGGAGAGGAGGAGAGAGAAGAGAGAAGGGGAAGGTTGGGGAGAGCTTGGGGGAGTGGGATGGTTGAGATGGAGGAAGGACAGATATGGGAGCAGGGAGAAGATATCTTAATTAAAGGAGCTATTTTGGGGCTGGCAAGAGGCTTGGTTCTAGAGGGGTTCCCAGGTGTCCACGGGAATGTCCCCAGCTAGGACCCTGGGCAGTGGAGGAGAGGGTGCCTGGACTGGTCTTGTCCCATAGTCAGACTAATGACTATCTTGAATATCACTATAGAACCTTCGTCCAGTGACAGATGGAGATAGAGACAGAGACCCACATCGGTGCACTGGACTGAACTACCAAGGTCCATCTGAAGAGCAGAAGGAGGGAGAACATGAGCAAGAAAGTCAGGACCGCGAGGGGTTGGTCCACCCACTGAGACAGTGTGCCTGATCTAATGGGAGCTTACCAAAGCCAGCTGGACTGGACTGAACGAGCATGTGATCAAACTGGACTCTCTGAATGTGGCTGACAATTGGGGCAGACTGAAAGCCAATGATAATGGCACTGGGATTTGTCTCTACTGCATGTACTGGCTTTTTGGGATTCTAGTCTATTTGGATGCATACCTTTCTAGACCTGGATGGAGGGGGGAGGGCCTTAGACTTCCCATGGGGCAAGGTATCTTGCCCTCTCTTAGGACTGGAGGTGGGGAGAGTGAGTGGGGGAGCAGGAGAGAAATGGGGGGAAGGGAGAAAGTGAAAATTTTGAGTGGTATTATTTATAAAGCAATAAGAAAGAAAGAAAGAAAGAAAGAAAGAAAGAAAGAAAGAAAGAAAGAAAGAAGGAAAAAGAAAGCAGCTGTAGCAGCAACAGGATAGATGAGCCTGTTAAAAAGTTAAAGCAAGCAGGCATGAAGCAAAGTTTTCTTCTTTTATCTGGGCTGCCCCCAGAAGGTGCCACCTATATTTAGGGTCTTTCCACGTCAAATAATCTAACCAAGAAACTCCCTTAGAGGCATGTTCAGCAGCCTGCATTTTAGTAGATTTCAGCTCCAGTTAAGCTGATAGCAAGAATAAGCATCATACAGTGGAAGCCGGTCTGACCCGTTGGAGTGGCTTGCTGTGTGGAATTATTCCAGAGGGTAGCACCGGAGTAGTGGTAAGGAAATCAAACAACAGCACACACTCTGCTGTTACTACAAAGGAATATTGTGGAGTCAAATATAGGACATTAGACCAATGCCTGGACCCTGATGTGAACTCTTTTAACAATACTGTCTGTAGTGCAAGCTATTAAAGCAGAGATAGCCTGTTTTCCAATGTATTCCAAGTCCTTTAGAGCTTCTAGCATTGACATCGTGATATAGGTAGTTCTTCTGTTTTAAACAGTTCAAATGGGGGATGTAACTTGGTGAGATTGCTGCCCGGCATGTGCCAATGTGTAGGTTCAATACACAGCACTGCCAAAACAGAATAAACAGACACTTCTGTTAAGACTATGGCAGAGCTAATGGGCAGAAGTCTGAGGCAGACCCTTCCAGAAGCTTCCTTTGTATACATCCAGTCCTCATTTACAGGTAGAGTGTCCCTGTATTTGGGCTACCTTGACCAAGAGAAGGCGGTGAAAGTGGTCATCTGAGTGTCTAACCTTCACCTGAAGGACCTTCCACATCAAGTCACTATGCGGTGATGAGACTGAGCCAAGAAGCCACATGGAGGAGAAACAAGGGTCTCCAGCCAACAGTGGCACATACACAGCCTGCGAGCAGTCCAACTGAGAGTCCAAACCAGGAGAGCCTTTAGATAACTCCAGGTCCAATTAACATAGAGTAGAAAAGAGCTACCTAGCTTAGCCTAGATAGATACAGAGTCAAATGTATCTATCTAGTTTGAGATTTTTCAAGGCAATAAGCTTAAAATATAGTCGTTGTTTGTAGTAAGTAAAAATGAGCTTGGAGGTTAGCCTTGTCTTTCAGTACTATTGATATGGAAAACCCATATAAGTCATGATAGCTATCAAATATCTAAGAAACACCCTATGTTGCTATACAACCAAATGGTTTGATTTGTATTCCCTAAGGGTCATTTTATCTATGCTTTGATCTTGACAGCTGAAGAATGGGTGAAATTGGTCTCCAAACGCTACTTAGGATTGTTCTCAAAACCAAAAATTAGTGTTCTATGGAAATAAATGTTCACTGTGGTAGAAAGTCACAAATTAGTTCTTCTAAAAAATAACTTTGAATTATAACAACAAAATCTGAAACCACGGGTATATAGGGCATGACCTTGTCTATAACCCTTCCTTCTGCGGCTCCCCTGTCCATAACCCTTCCTTCCGCAGCTCCCTGTCTATAATCCTCCTTCCTCAGCTCCCTGTCTATAACCCTTCCTTCCGCAGCTCCCTTGTCTATTACCCTTCCTTCAGCAGCTCCACCCGCAAAGCCTTTGCTCTTGGGCTGTCAAGGGTTTGCTACAGTGAGAATTTCTTTGAAGTAAGAAATCAGGATCAAGATTGACAGTACTGGTTTCTGCATAGGAAATTAAAGATTAATATATTCTAAAATTGATTTGAAACTGGTCTTCAGGAATTCAAGGTAAATAAATACAAGGGAATTGGGGATGAAGTCGACTCAGTGATAAAGATCAAGAGCCTCTGATTAACCTTAAATGAAACTTCCCTTAATTAAGGGAAGCAGCAAATCACAGCTGTACTGACTAAATACCTATGCCCAAAACCACCGTGTTCCCCATCTGGGATATTAAATTGGGAGTCCCAGATCTGCCATTTGGTGAAAATAAGATCAGACTACAGATGTGAAATGAAGCGCGGAAGACAGACAGCTCTGCAGTTTACACTATTACTTTTCCTGTAATTTTGCCTTTAATGTGTTTCTACTAAGCAACTGTTGAAAGTTACTTTGCATCCTATAATAATATAGAAATGGTTAGCTGGTAAAAAGAAAAAGATAAAAGAAAAGAAAAAAGACATCTGAAATAAGTTAGATGGCATTTTGAAAGCAGTCTTGGAAATCACCATTTTCATAGATTCTTGCTGCATTCAAATCTGAATAACTAATCATGAATACCATTTCTGGGCTATTTTCATTTAAACAATCTAAAAGCCTAGTGAGAATTCAGATAAGAAAGAATCAGATTTTCTGACTGAGCCAGCTCCCATATGGTACAACAAAGTATTGGTACTTCAGCCATATAGGGGAGTAAGGGGTAAGCAGCTCTCCTCAGACTCTAGGTAGTCTGCATGGAAATAACTGTTTCAGACTTGTTCTTAAGCGGGGGGAGGGGGGAGAGACTCGAGTCTTGAGAAACAGGGTATTCTGAGAAAATGGCCCAAACAAAAATATCATCCAGGAGTACGGTAGAAAATGGATTCAGTAGGAAATAGACTAGAGAAGGATGCTAAGAGAAGCAGAGAAGAGGGGAGAGGGGGGAAACCAGCTAAGGGGAGAGGCGGGGAGGGGAGGAGGGCCTTGAGAGATGGCTTAGCAGTCAAGAGTGCACACTACTCTTGTAGGGTAGCTTACAATCACTTTTAACGCCTGCTACAGGGAATCTGATTGCAGTGGGCATTGCACTCAGATACAAGATATGCATGCGTGCCGAATTAAGTGATTTTTTTCAATGAGAAAGAGAAGGATCATGTGAATACAGGTCTCCAAAGCTCTGAGTGATGAAGTCCTTGAAAGACTGTCTTTTTATTGATGAGTCATCTACTTCAAAAAATTCTTGTTCCAGTCACTATTATGCTTTAAATAAGATTAAAGGGTATAAAAACAAGAGGTTGTCCTTGAGGTTTGCTGAAGCAATGTTGAGAAATTTTTCTAGAATCATGAAGATAAGCTAGCTCAGTTCCAAAAAGTCTAACAAGCTTTAGTAAGTAGAGAAAAAATATAAACCATGACTTCTAATTAAATAAGAAAGGTAAGCGAGTGATATAATGTGTTCTTTATACAACAGAACAATAATATTGCATTACAAATACAATATTAAAAACACAAAATTGTATTAGGAATACAATGGCAAGACAAAGCTTTTCTTCAAAATAAATAAACAGAAAGAGTGGGGAAAGTAAATCGCTTTATCTTCTTTCCTCTTATACAATGTATGAGGAGTAACCATGGAGTCTAAGAAGAGGCATCCAGGCGTCGTCTCATCTCTGGATGACACTTAAGACAGTGAGACGGCAGCTAGCCTTATCATTCTTCATTTCGTATTTTTTAGAACATTCTAGATAATTAAAAAAAGTAGAAGTTAGCAATTTATATTGAAATTAAAATGTTATAAAGTACGTTCAAGCAAAAAGCCTGGCTGTAGAAGCATAAAGAAGATACCACATTGACTGCCGCTTGTGATGGGCTAGAAGGGGCGGGATGTAAATTAAGGCAATGTGGATGGAGGTGTGGAAGATGGGAACCCAAATAGCACAATGGGACTGGGTGGCTTGATGGTTGGACCATTTCCAAAATGTAAATTTGATCTATAACTGAAAATGTGCTCTTAAAATTCTGAGTGACCATGCCCACATGTAAAACTGTGTGGATAAAGGGATTTACTGCGTGACTCCTGTGTCCCACTGAGCTCCCACGACGAGATTCTTCCTTTCTTCTTTTGTCCCCTTTCGTCTCTTAAATTTTATTTTGTTTAATTGGAGGGCAGGAAGCTGGGTGAGATCAGGAAACATGATGTGAAAGAAACAAAGAATAAATTTTTTAAAAAAGTTAAAAAGAATAGCTGAGTTACAGAAAACCAAAGAAACCCAGGATAACTAAAAAACAATCTTGTCTAATAAAAGAACTGCTGAAGGTATCGCCATCCCTGATCACAAGCTCTACCACAGAGCTATGGTAATAAAAAGAGCCTAATAATGGTGTAAAAACAGACAGGTGGATCTATGGAATCAAATCAAATACCCAGACGTAAATCCACACACATATGGACACCTGATTTTTTAGAAAGAAGCCAGAATTATACAATGGGGAAAAGCATCTTCAACAAATGATGCTGGCAGAACTGGAAGTCAGCATGTAGAAGAATGCAAATAGATCCATCCATATTCTGCACAAAACTCAAGTCCAAGTGAATCAAAGACCTCAGCATGAATCCAATCACACTGAAGATAAAAGAAAAAGTGGGAAATCACCTTGAACGCATTGTCATAGAAGACAATTTTCTGAATAGAACCCCAGCAACACAGACACCGAGATCGACAATTAATAAATGGGACCTCAAGGCCTCTATAAGGCAAAGGACACTGTCAATAAGACTAAATAACAGAGTGGGGAAAGATCCTCACCAACCCCACATCTGGCAGTG
Source organism: Myodes glareolus (assembly GCF_982192425.1). NCBI lineage: Eukaryota > Metazoa > Chordata > Mammalia > Rodentia > Cricetidae > Myodes > Myodes glareolus. The sequence goes on from NC_142038.1 coordinate 21,806,564, forward strand.
GACTGATCTCCAAAATATATAAAGAATTCAAGAAACTAAACATCAAAATATCAAATAATCCAATTTAAAAATGGGGTACAGACCTAAACAGAGATTCCTCAACAGAAGAATCTGAAATGGCAGAGAAACGCTTACAGAAATGTTCAACATCCTTAGCCATCAGGAAAATGCAAATCAAAATGGCTCCACCTTACACCTTTCAGAATGACTAAGATCAAAACCACAAATGACAGCTTATGCTAGAGAGGATGCAGAGCAAGAGGAAAACTCCTCCACTGCTGGTGAGAGTGCAAACTTGTACAGCCACTTTAGAAATCAATATGGTGGTTTCTCAAAAAAAATAGAATCAATTTACCTCAAGCCCCAGCTGTAACACTCTTGGGCATAAACCCAAAGGATGCTCAAACATACCACAAGGACACTTGCTCGACTATGTTCATAACAGCATTATTCATAATAGCCAGAACCTGGAAACAACCTAGATGCCCCTCAACTGAAGAATGGATAAAGAAAATGTGGTACATTTACACAACAGAGTATTACTCAACTGTTAAAAACAATGACATCATGAAATTTGAAGGAAAATGGATAGAACTAGAAAAAAACATCCTGAATGAGGTAATCCAGACCCAGAAAGACAGAGTATTACTTACTCATAAGTAAATACTAGTTGTAAAGGAAAGGATAACCATGCTACAATCCACAGACTCAGAGAGGCTAAGTAACAAGTAAGTTCCAAGAGGATGTCCCAGGGAATGAGAAACAGAAGAGATCTGGGGGGACTGGGCAGGTAGGGGTGGGAACTTGAGGGATTGGGTTAGGAGGGTAGATGAAGGAAAAGAGTACTGAAAGAGATGACTGGGAATGGGGGACATTTTGGGGTCAGATAGAAACCTGACACAAGGGAAACTCACACAAATTTACAAGGATGACCCCAGCTAAGACTCCTAACAATACTGGATATGTAGTCTGAACTGGACCTTTGCTGTGATCAGATTAGTGACTATCCCAATTGCCATCAGAGAACCTTCATCCGGTAACTGATGGAAACAGATGCAGAGACCCACCGCCAAATATTAGCCCAGCCTCAGGGAACGGTGCTGAAGAGAGGAAGGAAGGATTCTAGGAGCTAGAGGGGTCATAAGGAAGCTCACAGAATCAACTAACCTGGGCTCATAGGAGCTCACTGAGTCTGAACCAACAACCAAGGAGCCTGCATGCGACCAACCTAGGCATTCTGCATGTATGTGACAGTTGTGAAGCTTGGTCCACTTGTGGAACTCCTAACAATGGCCCCGAACGCTCTGACTGATTCTCGGGAACGTAGTCCTCGTACTAAGACTTGCCTTGCCCAGTCTTAATAAGAGGGGAGGTGCTTAGTCTTATCTCAACTTGATACCCATGGGAGACCTGTCATACCGTAATGAAAAGAAACAGAGGAGAAGTGGGTTAGGGGGGCAGGTGTTGGGGGGTGAATAGGAGGAGATGATGGAGGGGAAATGTGGTTGGGATGTAAAATTAATTAATTAATTAATTAAATTTTTAAAAATCTGAGTTACTCCTGTCGCTTCTGCTCAGAACTTTCCAGTCGTTCCCTTGCTCACCCCAACCCCCGATGCCCATGCCTAATCTGCTCACTTCACTCTCAGCAGCCACAGGAATGCCATGACGAGTCTTCAAGCGTGCCAAGTGCTGGGGTTCAGACCATTAAGTTCCCCCCAAGAAATTATGGGAAGGCTTGGCAGTCAGTATGCAGGTGAAGAGGTAAGGACCTTTTAGTAATGGTAGGTCATTAGAGGCACTGCCACCAGAAGGAATCCCTTGGTAGCACTCATGAGAATGAACTGTTAGAAAACCCTGGGCCTGGGATATAGTGCTAAAATAGCTGTTTACTGAGAACTCTGGTCATTTCAGCAAAAGGAAACCTTATAAATGAACAAGGTATTCCAAAAAGGAAAAACTGAGGCTGGGGTTGCCCCTCAGCATCCCTCTGACTTCCTGCCTTGCCAGAAGTCCCAAACACACTCCTAAATCTGGCTGTTCTTCTCCCACACACTCCCATCCATGATGGGATCCTCATCAGAGCTGATGATGTTTGAGTAACACCTCTGAGCCCCCAAAGGAATGAGCTAAATAAACCTCTTTCCTTTATAAACACCTGCCTTGGGGACTCCGTCATAGAAATGGAAAACTAATACATTTGGCACACCTTAAGTCCTGTATGGCTCATCCTCAATGCCTGTAATGTTCTGTTCCTCCCTCCAGCATCTGATGACTAACTCCTTCCTTCTTCAAGGGTGTTAGCTCCTCAGCAAATCCTACATTTACCATTCCTGTTAAATAACAACCTCTCAGCACCCCCAGTCTTCAGTGGGACTGTCCTCTCTATCCCTGCATTTCCCCAGCATGTGTATAAGCAGAGATTTCTCCCAAGCAAGAAGTCTTGAAGACTGAGCTGCCATATGCATCCCAAACATGTGCATCCAAGTTACCTAATTGCAGCATGACAGCCGACTTGTTGGGGTATCTGTCTCACCCGGTACCCCATAGCCAGCAAGTCCCAAAGAAAATCACTCACAAGACTCCATAAGATTATAAACTGATTGGCCCATTAGCTCAGGCTTCTTGTTAACCCTTGTAACTTATATTAATCCATTATCATTATCTATGTTAGCCACACGGCTCAGTACCTTTCTTAGCGTGGCTGCTCACATGTTGCCTCTTCGGTGGTCTGGGCAGGAATAGCAGAGAGAGCTTCCTGCTTCCCAGAATATTCCTGTTCTCATTGCCCCACCTCTACTTCCTGTCTGGTTGACCCACCTATACTTCCTGCCTGGCCAATCAGTGTTTTATTATAATACATGATAGACAGAATACAATTCTCCCACACCACCTAATCAAGACAATCCGAAGTGCAGAAAGCTGAGCATGGGAATCTGGCCCTGGAAGATGAAGAAGATGGATGGTAGCCCGGGGCCAGTGGGGAGGAGTAGAAGGGATGTGTTCAGAAAAGGGGGAAACGAGGAAATGAGGCAAAAGAAATAGCTTCAAGAGGTAGTCATCCATTCCCAGTGCCACAGGGAGGTCAAGTAATGAAATGACAGAAAACCATCATTGTATTTCTTGGTAAGAGAAGGTTTTACTGGAACAAATGGACACAGAAATTAGAACTTGGTGACCCAGAAAATAAAAGGAATGTAAAAAGAAAATTGTGTAAGAAGCCCTTTCAAGAATCAATATCCTGAATTTCATAATTGTAGTCCCTAACAGTTTTACTTCTTTCTCATTTTTTTTTTGAGAATTTCACATGAGTACTGTCTTTTACATCACTTTCACTCCTTTCTCTCCCCACTCCTCTCCCCACCCAGCTCTTCCCTTCCCCCAACTCCCTCTCAGATTCATGGCCTCTTCCATATGACTGTTGCATGCATATATATGTACAACCTACAGAGTCCATTTTGTACTGCTAATAACTACATGGGCTTAGGGATGCCCCATTAAGACACCTATCCCTAGAGAAAACTGATTCTCTTGCCTTCAGCAGTCATCAATGGCCTGTATCTCTCCATCTAAAGGGGGGCCTTTGTGATGATCTTCCCCATCCACAAGGACGTGTTTGCTGATGTGGTACTTATGCAGCTTTTGTTTAGGCAACCACATTGGTGCGACTTCGTGGGTACAGCTTCCCTAGCACATCTAGAAGACACTATCTCACAGAATGTACCCTGGTCCCGACTTTTAATCTTCCTGTGCTCTCTTTCGTGATGTTCCCTGACCTTTATGTAGGGCTCGCATAACAGAGGTATCAATAGGGGCTGGGCATTCCTCCATTACTTATTCTTTGGACCAGTTGTGGATATCTTTACATTTCCTGTTTGCTGCAAAAAGAAACTGCTTTAAGAAGGAGTGAGGTAAAGTAAATGATTATGGATTCATGCAGTGATTCACTCGAACATAGGGATTTTATTTGTTTGGTTTGGTGAGCTTAATTTTTTGACTTGGCATTCAAAATAATGGATTCCACTACAGAAATGTTGAAACACTAATATTATACATATTCACCTCCCTATGACTCCCTCTTGAGTATGTTTTTTATATATTGTAAATATTAATGAAAATGTGAAACACCTCAAATATCAGTAAAGTAGGAAAGTGAACACATCTGTTCAACAGAACATCAAAGTCAGTTAAGCAAGATACTAGAAATACATTTATGTATGTATGAATCTGCCCACAGTGGAGTAGACACACTTAAAATCCTACATGTCTACTGTGGAGTAGACACACTTGAAATCCTACATATACTAGGATTTTTGCTTACATTTTTTTAAATTAATTAAAATATACAAAGGGAGTTTCTATATTTGTATGATCTAAATTTAAGCCCATTTCTTATCCCATCCAGAAGGTCCAAGATGTGGTTCGTAAGTTGTCTCATGGTTAAATCAGCTGGTCTCAAGGAATTTCTTTTATTTCTTGATCTTGAAAACTCCCTGTGACCAACTACACTTTAGAAACAACCAACTTCTCTCTGAGAGGACATTTCTAAAAGTCAGAAGGCTGTGTCTACACTCATCAGCTCCACAGCATTCCTTCTGATGTGGTCTAACTATTTGTACAGCCACTGGAAAAGTCACAGGTTGAATCCTAACTCCAAGGTTTTTCGGTGATAGCACAGAGTACAAGGTAAGGCCTTTGGGAGGTGATGAAGTCACAACAAGAATGAAAATAGTGGAGGAGAGAGAACTATCATCCTTCCACCATCTGACTGTGCCTTGATCTTGGACTTTTCAACCTTCATGCGGGGGGCAGGGAGGAGGAAAGGGTTTGCTGTGTATCAAGCACCGTTCATGGCCTTTATTACACAGCAACTGCAGCACATTTAGGTATTTCCTTACCGTCATCTCTTTAACTCCTGTGTGCCCAATGCTTATTTTACGGAGGTAGGCAATATAGAAATACAATTGCCAAAATAAAACAAAAGCTAGAACTGCCTGTTTGTATGTATTGTTACTTGCATGGCTACATTGAAATTTCTTTGACTATAGTTTAGAGAGGTCACAACCTGCTGTAGATAGATTCCATAAAAACCAAACAATGGCCTTGCATATGCATATGGAGAGTATGGCATTGTCAATTTTCCTTGTAATGTTGTCTCCCCGTCTTCAAGCTCTACGTTAAGGAACCTTGTTTCTTTTTTTATTGATTTTTTATTGAGCTCTACATTTTACTCTGCTCCCTTCCCTGCCTCTCCCCTCCCCTTCAACCCTCTCCCAAAAGGAACCTTATTTCTTATAGCCTGTTTAATTTCTTGAAAACTCATGACCAAAACTTCCTTCTAATTTTACTTTTTATTCAAGCAATAAAAATGTAAACTAATGTTTTAAATGACCTTGGCAACTGAGAGACTAATTTATGCTTCCCTGAGATCATAAAACAACAGTGAATTAAACATCAAAAGAAATAAAAGTCCTGATTGCTTTTTTATGCAAAAATGGAATAGTCAAAGCCAAGTTGGAAAAATACTAAAAGATATTTAGTGTTTCATACCTACCTGCTTTAACTTATGGAATCATTTTTGCTAATTATTTTTATATGTATGAGTATTTTGCCCCTGCATATGTCTGTGCACCACATATGTCCCTGGTGCCCACAGAGGCCAGAAGAGGTTATTATATGTCCTACTTCCCCGGAATATCATAGTCCTCCGGTGTTGTAATTATAAATCTGTTAGGTTGCCTAGGGTATCCTGTCCCTTTAAGAGACAAGCTCCGCCCACCCCCAATCTCCCCCTCCCCACTGCCCACAGCCAAGCTGATTTTGTGTGCCTCCTCTCCATCTCTTTCTCTCTGTGTCTGGCCTTCTTCTGAAGAGGCAGTCTCTGCCTCTCTCTTACCCCCTTTCTCTTTTCTCTCTTCCTCTGCCCCCCTTCTCTCTTTCTCGCCCCTCCCATAGCCCCTTACCCTAATGCCCTTCCCAGTACCCACTAAATAAACTCTGTACTTAAGCTCTCTCTACATAGTGTATCTGTCTGTCTCCCACGTGCCGCTGTCTCCCACCCACCCACGAAGGGACCTGCCACGGTCACACCGCCATTAACCATAACACCTGGAACGACAGTTGCAGGGTTATGAGCAGCCATGTGGGTGCTGGGAATTGAACCCAGATCCTCTGGAAGAGCAGTCAGAGTTCTTAACCACTGAGCCATCTCTCCAGCCCTGGGATCATTTTTTAATATATTTTCCTCACAAGAAACAAAGCAATAAACACTTGATTACATCTATGTTTTGTATGTTCTGTTTCCAAAATCCCATCTGGAGAAGTTGCCATAAAAGAAATAACAATGAGAAGCATTAAGAATATTTTTTGAAGGGGAAGAGTTGGCTCAGTGATAAAGAGTACTTGTTGCTCTTGTACAGGACCCTGGTTCAAGTGCCATCACCTTCGTAGCTGCTCACAACTGTCTGTAACTCAAGCACATCTGGATGCACCCTTCTGGTATTGGTAGGCACCAGCCATGCACATCCGTACCTGCAGGCAAAAACACTCATACACATAAAATAATAAAAAGAAAATCTTTGAAAAAAGATTATTTTTTAAAGAAAGCCACCCTGAAGAGTTTAAGAAAAAAATCTCAGAGAGGGTGAGAGCAGAGACTGAGCCGAGTCTCCAGTTCTGAGCACAGCTAAGGCATGAAGGCTTCCTGTGAATTTGGCTGCTCTGAATCGAAGCTACCAGCTCTGTCTCACAAGACTGTGCTGTTGTAATTGGAGGAGAATGCATCCCTGTCTCAGAGTAGCTCCTTGTGGCATAGTTAAAATTGCTGCATTCAAACAATTCAGTGAGCTCAGCCTGTAAGCTTAACTGGAAATGTTGAGCGAGTATGGTTTCTGTGTCCTCAACATGTCCTTTTAGCATTTCCTCAAAGTCAGCAGTTAGCCCTACCTTAGTGCAAATGTGTGTGTCTTCTGCAAGGTTTATGTTAAAACATCACTGCAAACATGATGGTATGAGAAGCTGGGGCCTTTTTGGCTGCATTCTCATGAGGATGAGGCTTAATGACATTAGGAAAGAGGCTAATCTAGCCACAGATGGAACCAAGATACCCTGTACCAAATACTATATACCAAATCTTCTATACTTTGATCCAGAACTATGAAAACATTCAATGATTAAAGCAGAGCCTTTGGTTAGAAATTTAATAAGATCACAATACATGGAACATCGATCCTTAGGAACACATACAGGGCTTCAAGAACTCAAAAGTTGATTCTGTTACTGCCTCCAGGTGGGTTTTACTTTATTTGTGTGTGTGTGTGTGTGTGTGTGTGTGTGTGTGTGTGTGTGTGCTCTTACTCTTAAGAGCACAAGTACACACATGCCCTCCTGCACACATGCACTTACATGCACACATGCAAGAGCTCCTGCACAAATTTGCAATTCAGAGGACAACATACAAGGGTTAGTTCTTTCTAGTCATCTGTGGGATCCTGAGGAAATTCAGGTTACTAAGCCTGTATATAAGTCCCCATTACTCACTGAGGCATCTTGCAGACTCATTCCCAGGGCTTCTGGCACAATATCTGTAGCTATAAGCTCTGTCTCCCTTTGAGAGAATATTCACTCAACATAAGGAATTCCAGAAAAATTATAATGTTTTACCACCATTTATCACTATTTTTGTAATTATTAGTATATGTATATATAGTGTAGAAAATCAATAAATGTGTAAAAATGTGTAGAATCCCCTGTAATCAATTACACCATACCGGTTCAATGTAACTAACAGCATTTTTCTATAACTTCTTCTCTGAATACATATAAACAAATGGTATGGCTTAACATATGTCTACATAATTGAAGTGATAATTTTTTTGGATCAAAACATTTTCAAACTCCATCCAATACTCTCGAACATATTCACAATGTGGCTAGATTTTACTTTTAGCTAAAGCAACTATTACTTTGCTTTGGGTTGACTTGGGTTGTTTGTGGGGGTGGGGTTATTCATTCATTTGACTGATCAACAAAATCTTCTGAAAGACCAAGAAGATAATTTGTATAAATTTTTTAAAGATCAAGATAAACATACCTACTTTAGATGGAGGAGTTCTTTTACATATTTTTCCCCTCTATATGTCTGGCTTCTAGCCAGACTTCCAAGCACCCCATTGCTTAAAGCAGATTGAGAAGCAGAATAAAGAGGAACAGATGTGGCTCTTCGAGGCAACGAGACACAAGGCAGAGAGTCTCAGCTGCTCAGTCTTTATCACCCTTCATGGATTTGCCAGAGATGAGCTGGCCAGTGGGCCTGTGCTTCTCTAAGCATCCATGGCGGGAGGGGGGGGGCTCACCACCTGTCAGATCCAAGCGTGAACAGGTGAATTTTGAAACCACATTTGTAATTAAGAGCTCAAGCCTGAAGAAGCTGCTCAGAGACTCAGAGGGTCAAGTCCAGCTTCAGTGATTTAATATTTGGAAGAGAAGCTGTGAGGCTGGGCTGTGCCTAAGATGATCTGGTTCCACGGTGTGCTTGCTAAGCAAACCTTGCTCTGGAAAGCTATGAGAACTGACAGACAGGGCGTCATGGAAGGGATAAGAGCTGATCTTGAGGTTATTTCAACATAGCTCCTTAAGGCCCTGGAGTTAGCCACCAAAGCTGCAGATCACAGGGAAGCACTTTGTGTTATTACTGGGTTTGTTTTCCTAAGCTATGAAAACTAATTAAATACCAATGAGGGGGAAAAATTGCATAACTTTTTTATTCCCTTTATAATATTTACTTACCAGGTTAAACAGATGTTTCCTATCAGGTAAAAAAAATTAAGATTAAAAAAAATTGGGGGTGGGGATAGAGGTCAGTAGAAAAGTGTTTCTTGCATGCATGCCCTAAGTTGAATCCTCTGGAAGGAATGGAGGGAGGAAGGAAGAAGAAAAGGGAGCTCAAGGGAAGTCTGGGCAGTAGCAAGTTTAAATTCTACCTTATAGTGAAGGGGAATGCCCGGTGCAAAGCCTGATCAAGATGCACATATCAGATGTGCAGCTACTTATTAATATATCTCAATAGACTTGAACAAGGAAAAATATGTAAATTATATCAGTTCCAAAGTTTAAAACAACAACAACAACAAAAAAGGAACTGTTCATATCAATGATGCAAGGGGGGTAAGACATCCAGTGGGAGGGGAGAGATGAGATGAAATGCCTGCTTAATTAGGGGAAGGCAGCTATCACCGCTATGGTATTGAAACAGGATCCTCCAAGCTGTGCCATGGGCGGCAGTGTTAGGGTGGTTGCAAGTCTCACTTCCCTCTACTCCTCAGGGCTGACTCATTTGCTTTCTGCCTCTGCCCAGCCATAAATCATCATGTATTAACTACCTGCAAGGAGCCCAATTCTGTTCCCCCAGTCAGTATTCATTTATGTGTATGATTGGTGCAAAGGCATGGAAATGAGCTGTAGGCTTTCGCTTCTTGTCTTTGGTTATTAATTAGATCAGGGCTTGGGGGAAGGGAATGAAGGTACTCAAAAGTCATTTGTTTTCTTTTGACTGAAGGAACAGCTGTTGGAGAAATTAATAAAAGATAAGGTAAATGTAACTAACTGGAAGAAAATAATGGCCCTATGGACTGGGGATGTACCTGAATAAGTTAACCTATGCTAGAATACTTTAGAATGAGCAGGAGACAATGAACATGCACAGCTATTGACTGGGGAGTTCTACGGGGAATTGGGATGAGTTGCCAGCGATGGGGAATGACATCAAGGACTCGAAAAGGTCCAAATGCCCCTTGAAGGCAATGCAGAGCGTTTATACATTGTTGAACAAAGTTCTGCCAACTCTAATTCATCTATGGCAAGCAGATCCCACAGATCTGGAAACTCATCAGTAGCCTTCAACAGCAGAGCAGTGGTGAATGTGGGTTAGCATCCTTTGCAGTATGACAGTGAGAAAAAAATCAAAATTCAGTCTTAAGTTAAAATGTGTGTGTGTGTGTGTGTGTGTGTGTTGATTCCATGTTAAAAACCATAATATGTGCATCAATATTCCACATTTCAAGTCTGGGAGATGAGCAGTGTGAGGTCCTGGAAAATGCAGGGTGGGAACAACCAATGGTTTCCCACCACATAAAACATCAAGTCTACCTTCTTTGACCTACCAGGCAGGCTATAAAAGCTGACTTATTTCTCCCTAAACTTGAGCTTTTCCAGTGTTTATCTAGTCACTAGCAGGCTCCCTGCTGGTGCTAGTTACTAATGTCTAGCTTAATCTCAATCCATTCCTGTTTCAAATGTCCATTTCTGTCGCATTTAGGAACTCCAAGGACTCAATGGGTTATGTGTGTGTGTGTGTGTGTGTGTATTGTGTTATGATGATAACATGTGGATAACAACGTATTACATATTTAACAACAATAAAAAAAAAAGAGGCCATGAAGTTGAGAGACAGTCCAGACTCAGGAGAAGTTGAAGGACAGAGGAAGGGTTTGGAAACGCTATAAATACAGTACTCATGTATGAAATTCTTTAAGATTTAAATAACAATACTTGCAGAAAGAAAGAAAGGCATTCCATGATAAAACCAAACTTAAGCAGTATGTATCTACAAATGCAGCTCTGCAGAAGGTGCTAGAAGGAAAACTTCAACCTGAAGAGGTTTATCACACCCAAGAAAACACAGGAATAAATTATCACAGATAAAACACACACCACATCAATAAGCACTGCTCATTGATAACCCTCAACATCAATGGTTTCAATATTCCAATAAAAAGACACAGACTAGTATGGATGCAAAAACGGGATCCAACCTGCTCCATCCAAGAAACATGGCTTAACATCAAAGACAGACAGCACCTTCAGATAAAAGGATAGATATTCCAAGCAAATGGTCCCAAGAAGCAAGCTTGTATATCCACTTTAAATATCTGGCAAAGTAGACTTCCAACCAGAAGGAATCAGAAGAGATGGGGAAGGACACTACACACTCATCATAGGAAAAATCCACCAAGGGGACATTGTAATTCTTAACATCTGGGTACCAAACACAAGGAAACCCGAGTTCATGAACACAACTACAGCTTAAATCACGTATTGACCCTCACACACTGATAGTGAGTGACTTCCAAACGCCACTGTTGACCATTGACAGGGCATCCAAACAAAAACTAAACAGAAATGCTGGAGCTAAATGAAGTCATAAACCAAACATTCCTCGCAGAAATTTACAGAACATTTCATCCAACTACAGAAGAAGATATCTTCTTCTGAGCATTTCAAGGAACCTTCTCCAAAACTGACCACATACTGGGATATAAATCGAGTCTGAACAAATACTAAGAAACCGAACTAACACCCTGCATCCTGTCTGACCGCAGTGAATTAAAGCTAAATATCAGTAGCAGAAAGCTTACAAACTCATGGAAACGTAACAACTTTCTACTGAATAAAAAAAATGGGTCAAGATAGAAATTAAGAAAGAAATTTTTAACTCTTTAGAAGGAAGGGGGCTGAACTAGAAGTGAGGGGAGGGCTAAGAGGGTTTACAAGTGGAAGGAAAGCTGGGTCCGCCTCAGAGATCTGTGGGGTCCCCAAGAGATGGGGGCTAAGAGGGAAAACAGCCCTCTGCCGATTGACAGCTACAAGGCTGAGGAGGAGAGGGGGAGATGGGAATTGGAGTCCAAGGAAACTGAGCATCACCTACCTGGTTCCCAGTACCCCACCCCACCCAGCCCCCCTCCCCCACGAGCCAGCAGGTTGCCAGGTAAAGTGTGCCTCCGTGTTGGCAGCTGAGACAAGGGAATCAAATGTCTTTTGGATTTTTCTTTTTTTTAACCCAGGCTGGCCTCGAACTCAGTCCTCTACCTTATCAACTCTCTTCTTCCTTGTTGGGCATGTTGGCACATTCTTAGAATCCCAGCACTCCTGGGACTGAGGCAGAAAGATTTTGAGGACAGACTGGCCTGTGCTGTGTGGCCCTGTCTTTATTTACATACAGACTAAATGTGGCTTCCATCGGTTTCGAGAGAATGCTAGAAGAAGGGAACACATTGATTGCCATTAAAGAGGGTTGTCACCAGTGTGCATCATGCATTTGAGAAGACCCTGCTTAGTGGTGGAAGATTGACAGGATTGTCTAGTCATGTGACAAAGAGACGGACATCATCTGTCCCTAGATTCATACAGTCAATATACGGACCCATAAACCACAACACAGGCAGTTTAGGTGACAATGGTTCCTCATGAAGTGACGAGGGACACTTCTCCAAGGATCATTATAAACAACAGAACAGGAAGGCCAATGTGCTAAACCAGTTTAACACCCAACTTCACTGCCTTCCTCAGTTCACGATTCCTATGCTCAACCTCCAGCATAGATGTGAGCTTTCCAAGTAAATATCTGTGCCTTGTTGGGATGTAGGATGCCGTACCGTTGTCTCATCCCAGGGATTTCAGCATGTATCTTTAACAACACTGATTTTAATAACTAAAAATTTGCATAGATGGCGCAGAGCTTCAATGCACCCTGCACCTAGTAAACACTATTGCTAATTTAATCTCACATTAAAAGGTTTGTTTAATTAATTAACCACTATTGATGCATTATTATTAACTAAGTTTATACTTGATTCAGAATACTTTTTCTTCCATAATGATCTTTGTCCCGCCCAGAAGATCATACAGATTACACATTTTGTCATTGTTATTATGTCCTCTTGGCCATAACAGTCTCCAAATTCCCTTGCTTTTGATATTTGGGAACCATCCTGTAACTAGGATTTATCTATTGCTTTTCTCATGATTAGGCTCTGGCTGTGTGTTTGGGGAGATAAGTTCTGTTTTTACCTCATAGCTGTTGGACATAGCTGTTGGCTTAACACAGCTTTAGATGCTGTTGATCTTGGGCACCTGGCTAGAATGCCAGGTTTTCTACAGTAAAGTTGTTCAGCTTTTCCCTCTTTCTGTCCTGGTCCCTTCCTAAGTTGCCAAGCAGAGACACAAGTCGGGAGGCTTTCTGGTCTAGCCATCTGTGAATGGCACCCTCCCACTTTCACCTCCACACCTCTCAGCCACGCCCACAACTATGCCTTCCCTGCCATGATGACTTACCTCTAGTAACGTATATTATACCACAACTGTGCCTTCCCTGCCATGACACCATATCTCCTGTAACGTATATGCCTTCGCACTACAATAACATACCTCTGGTAACATATATCCTGCTGGCAAACTGGCCTGTGATGTTTGAGCTCACTGAGAAGCTAACTCTACAGCATTGTTACCCCACCACTACCATTTCAGACTCAGCTATGTTTGTCTCAAAGTGTCCCCCAAGGCCCCTTGTCTGAAAATGGGCTGGCCTCGCTAACTGTATGACAGAGAAGAAAAAGAACATAAAAATAATCCAGGAGATAAGACATTTCCTCAAGATCAGCTAAACAATCAAGTCTTTCTCATTAGGATAGGTACTGTTTGTCATATGATATAAGATGCCTGCAATAGGAAGAGGAGCTGGGAATAGCGCCATAGAGCACTCATGCATAGAAAGGGTGGCGCAGACCCTCTCAACTGGGAACTCCAGCTGACTGTTTCTATGTCCCAATTTGGTTCCTGCCGGGTTTCCTGGGAGCCCGATGACAATTGATGACATTTTCTGTATCTGTTGGTATTTATTCTTTCACTTGGAAGCCTCAACTCTCTGCTGCGTCCACAACTCTCTGTCGGGAACCCCAGCCGCCTGCCTCACCAGGGCCTCCCCAGTCAATTTCTGTTGAATGTTTTGAACACCCAATTTGATGATGTTATGCTTTCTCTGTATCTATTGAATGTTTGTTATTTCTTCTTTTCCTTTGATTTGCTATATACTTCATAAATTCATTTATTCTCATAGATTAGTCTCCAGTCTATAGAGAAAAATCAAAGCGTGTCCAAAATCAATCGTCCCTTACTTAAGAGAGAGAGAGAAACACACACTCTCTCTCTCTCTCTCTCTCTCACACACACACACACACAGAGAGAGAGAGAGAGAGAGAGAGAGAGAGAGAGAGGGAGAGGGAGAGAGAGAGAGATCCTAAGGGGGGCATGCTGACACACACCATTAATCTCGGCACATGGAATGTGCCAACCTTAGTTAATAGCAAGTTCAAGGACAGCTGGGCTAGATGAGACATGATCTCAGAAATCAAAAGAAAAAAATGAGGAGACAAAGGAAGAGCAAGAAGAGGGGGACAGAAAAGGGAGGAGGAGGAGGAGGTAAAGGAAGAGAAGAGAGTTCTGCTTCACTTCCAGAAGTGAACTATCTACATACATTGGCTATCCTTTAGCAGTAAGGATAGCACTCTGAATCCACTCATGCCTGCGTTTCCCTGCTCTCCTAAGATTCCCAGTCCTTCATCTATGGCCCTGGGGTTGCCATCTATGTTGGAGTTGCTCATACTGACCAGCTGGTGTCAAAAGCTCCATCCCAGACTCTCTTCTAATGGTTCCACAGGCAACTCTGAAAACTTGCACCTTCAGTCATTAGCCAATCATCTGTTTCTGTTACCAGTACATTCCATCTAGAGTCTTCCACTAAAGAAATATTTGTGTTCGTCCTCTCTGGTCTCATGTCTGACCTTACCCCAGAAAGAATTCATTTTGATCAACACCTGCTGTCTCCTGCTTGTCCTTCCTATTTGCACCAATAAATTTCTCCTGAGACACAATGCAGGAGCGATGAGACCACCCCCTCCCCATGTCCTTATTTGAACTTGTCCCCAAGAGTGAGTTCTCTGCCTTGTAGATCTTGCCAATGTCTGATTACCCAGGTTTCCATTGCCTTCCCACGGCTACTTGATTCCCGAGCTCCCATCTGGTAGCTGGAAAGCACCTCCCACCTCCTGGCCAGATCCAGCAGTGACACTTGGCCTTGCCAAGTTTTTTTTTATTGATTTTTTTTATTGAGCTCTACATTTTTCTCTGCTCTCCTCCCTGCCTCACCTTTCCCCTTCAACCCTCTACCAAAGTCTCCCAATTTACTCAGTAGATCTTGTCATTTTCTACTTCCCATGTAGATTAGATCCATGTATATTTCTCTTAGGGTCCTCATTGTTGTCTAGGTTCTCTGGGATTGTGGTTTGTAGGCTGGTTTTCTTGGCTTTATGTTTAAAAACCACTTATGACTGATTACATATGACAATTGTCTTTCTGGGTCTGGGTTACCTCACTCAAAATGTTTTCTAGCTCCATCCATTTGACTGCAGATTTCAAAATGTCATTATTTTCTTTTCTGCTGTGTAAACCTCCATTGTGTAAATGTACCACATTTTCCTTATCTATTCTTTGGTCAAAAGGCATTTAGGTTGCTTCCAGTTTCTGGCTATGACAAACAATGCTGCTATGAACATAGTTGAGCACATATCCTTGTGGCATGGTTGAGAATGCTTTTGGATATATACCCAAAAGTGGTATTATTGGGTCTTGAGGAATTTGTTTCCTAATTTTCTGAGAAATTGCCACACTGATATCCAAAGGGGCAGAACCAGCTTTTACTCCCACCAGCAATGCAGGAGTGTTTCCTTTACCCCACAACCTCTCCAGCATAGGTTGTCATCAGTGTTTTTGATCTTGGCCATTCTTACAGGTGTAAGATGGAATCTCAAAGTTGTTTTGATTTACATTTCTCTGATGACTAAAGATGATTAACATTTTCTTAAGTGTCTTTCAGCCACTTTAGATTCCTCTATTGAGAGTTCTCTATTTAGGTCTGTACTCCATTTTTTATTGGATTATTTGTTTTTTCAATGACAAATTTCTTGAGTTCTTTGTATTTTTTAGAGATCAGACCTCTGTCTGATGTGGGGTTGGTGAAGATCTCTTCCCATTCTGAAGGCTTTTGTTTTGTCTTGACTGTGTTCTTTGCTTTATAGAAGCTTTTCAGTTTCAGGAGGTCCCATTTATTAATTGTTTCTCTCAGTCTCGGTGCTACTGAGGTTATATTTAGAAAGTGGTCTCCTATGCCAATGAGTTCAAGTGTACTTCCCATTTTCTCTTCTATAAGGTTCAATGTGATTGGCTTTTTGGTGAGGTCTTCGATCCATTTGGACTTGAGTTTTGTGCATGGTGACAGACATGGATCTATTTTCATTCTTCTACATGTTGATATTCAGTTATGCCAGCACCATTTGTTAAATATGCTTTCTTTTTTCCATTTGATATTTTTTGCTTCTTTGTCAAAAATCAGGTATTCGAAAGTGTGTGGATTAATATCCAGGTCTTTGGTTTGGTTCCATTGGTCCTCCTGTCTGTTTTTATGCCAATACCAGACTGTTTTCAGTACTGTAACTCTGTAGTTGAGTTTGAAGTCAGGGATTGTGATACCTCCAGAAATTCTTTTATTGTACAGTATTGTTTTGACCAGCCTGGGTTTTTTTTTTCCTTTTCCATATGAAGTTGAATTCTGTTCTTTAGAGGTCTATGAAGAATTTTGCTGGGACTTTGATGGGCATTGCATTGAATCTGTAGACTGGGCTCACCAAGTTTAATATCCTTAGCATGCTAAGTGACAAACATCTCGAGTTGCTTTATAAGCAGTTCAGGAACTGGATAGAAGTTCCCTAAAATGGAGGAACACAACAAAATGATACTTGTTTTCACACCATCCAGTTTAAGTTCCCTCCAGCATAAAATGGTTGCACATAAAGTTCTGTGAGATGTGAAAAATTCATTTCCTCACTCATGAGAGACTCTTCTGCTCTGTGGAGAGGCTTATTTATCATCAGTGTTTTCATGGACGTGGCTCTAAAGGGCATTAGCTCTTAGAAGAAATGCCAAGTGTTCATTTGTGCTAAACTATCAGAAATCCAGTCCCAGCAGAGCTTATTAAAACCATGACTCCTGTGCTGGCTAGTCCTACCTCAACTTGATACACAAACTATAGTTAACTAAGAGAAGGGAACCTTAATAAAGAAAAAGCCCCCATGAGATCCAGCTGTAATGTAGTATGAGGGCCGGCTTGTTGGGGTTTCTGTCCCACCCGGTACTCCACAGTCAGCAATTCCCAAAGAAAATAACACAGAGTCTACATTAGGTTATAAACTGATTGGTCCATTAGGTCAGGCTTCTTATTAGTCCTTGTATCTTATATTAATCCATTATCATTACCTATGTTAGCCACATGGCTCAGTACCTTTCTCAGTATGACAGCTCACATGTTGCCTCTTCAGTGGTCTGAGCAGGAATGGCGGAGGGAGCTTCCTGCTTCCCAGAATACTCCCAGTCTCTTTGCTCCACCCCTACTTCCTGTCTGGCTTTCCCGCCTATACTGCCTGCCTGGCCAATCAGCGTTTTATTAAAATATGATTGACAGAATACAGACAATTCTCCCACACCACTGTAAGGCATTTTTTAAATTAGTGATCAATGGAGGAGGGCTCAGGTCATAGTGGGTGGGGCCATCCCTGGACTGTTGATTCTGGATCCTATAATAAAGCAGGCTGAGCAAGCTGTGATGAGTAAGCCAGAAAGCATCACCCCTCCAAGGCCTCTGCATCAGCTCCTGCCTCTAACTTCCTGTTTTAGTTCCTGTTCTGACTTCCTTGAACAGTGGTAGGGGAGTGTAAACCAAGCAAACCCTTCCCTCCCCAATTTCCTTTTAGTCATTGTGTTTTGTTGCAGCAATAGAAACCTTAAGACAACTTCTGAAGATCATAGTGATGCACAGCTACAATCCCAGCATCCGAGAAGTTGACAGCACAATTGCCAATACTGTAAAGTCAGCTTGAGCAGTATAGCTAGTTTAACATAGGCCCTAGCTACAAAATAAGATACTGTCTCAAAGACATCAAAGAAAGACTGTGACACCAATTAGTGCTGGTCAGAGAAGCTTCTTTTGTTAGTGACCATGACACCAACCAAGACTCTCTACTGATAAAAGAGATTAGAATAAGTGACAGATGATGCTGAGTCATGAGTTGAACATCGATAACCTGCCCTCCACAGTTCAGGGAACATCAAGGAATAAGGGGCGGAAAGAATGCAAGAGTTAGAGGTAAGGGGTAGGGGGGACATGTGGAACACTGGCTTGTGAGAATGACATGCCATGCACACTACCTCAGAGCCATTGGGAGTGTCTGCACAAGATCTGTACAAGACTGGGCCAATCAATATTGTCCTGTAGCCGTGAAAGGCTCATGGAGTGTCACCATTCCCTGACTCATTGGGTTGCCAGGAAAAAAAGCGTGAAAGCAGAAGAGAGGTTAGTTGGGAAGACAGTGATAGATGGGAATGGGAGGAGGACAGGAGAGGGTAATGAGGGGTGATCGAAATACATTCTGTACATGTATAAAAATGTCATGAATGAAATTCATTATTAAGTTCAATTAATATATACTAATGATAAACATTTTTAAAGGGCTGGGAATGTAACTCACTGGCAGAACACTTGCCTAGCCTGTGCTAGGCCCTACCTTCAATTCCCAGCCCTTTAAAATAAATAAAATAAATAAATAAATAAATGGGTCCTCCAGAACCTAATCTCTCTCATTTGTTAACTTGTTCTTTGAAAAATAATCCTTGGAGTATACCTGACCATTCCTGCAATAATTAAGGGGGTGTAGGTTCTCCCTGTGTTGCCCTGGCTGCCCTAAAACTCACAGAGATCTGCGGGCCTCTGCCTCCCCTCCCAGTGCTAGGATTAAAGGTGTGGCCACCCTGGCCAGTTTCATAGCAGTCTTGCTTCACTTGCACTAACAAATTTCTATATGTATGTTTATTTTGTAATTTTCCTCAATGGATATGTGTTACTGTAATTTTAAAAAAGAAAGAAAGAAAGAATCTAGGTGGTGTGTGTTGTGCATTCCTATGGTACCAGGAATTGGGCGATAGAGGTAAGGAGGATCAAGAGTTCAAAGTTAGCCTCAACACTTTAGTTGAAATGAGACCCTGTCTCAAAGAAGAGAGTCAAAAGAGCAGTGTGGAATAAAAAAATGTACTTATATTTCCTCCAAATATCATCACACATAAAAACAAATAGTTTTTTTAAAATGTCTATAAGGGTTAAAGAGATGGTTCAGCTGTTAAAGCCTAGGCTCACAGCCAAGAGTAAACATATGTATAACTTCCTATTTAAGAATGAAATGAACTTAGTAATGTGTTCTTCTCTGTGCTTCACACTGCCATTAAAGTCAGTTTCTTAGAGTGAAATTACAGACATAAAGATTATCAGAAACTGTAAGACTGGCCAGTGAAATGGTTCAGTAGGTCTTGCTGCCAAGCCTGATGACCTGATGACCGGGGCCCACATGGTGGAAGGAGAGAACAAATTTCCGAAGGTTGGTCTCTATCTACACAGACACACACACGCGCATACACACTAAAATAGTAATTAAAAAGTTAAGATTTGATGTAAATTGCCAGCATTAGATACCTTTGATTCTGAAATATAAATATTTATATCTGTTTCTTTAGCAGATATTGTGAACTTAATGTTAAACATGAATAAAAGGTTTTGGAGGCAGAGAGGGGTTGAGACAAGGTCTTACTAATGGCCTTGACTAGCCTTGAACTCACGGAGTTCCAGCTATCTCTACTTCCCAAGTGCTGAGGTCAAAGACATGCACTACCATGCCCAGGCAAGGTTAAGTGAAGTTTAAAGACTAGGGGGTAAAACCACTTATAATCTCAGTCCTATGTATATCTTGATTCTCTACTCCAATGCTTCTCTTTGGAGCATCAGGAGATGCTGGGCCTTGCACATGCTGGGCTGAGAGGCTGTCAATCAACGCCGGCTGTTTCAAGCTCAGAGAAAACAAAGATAAAAGCAACTGTGTGAAACCAAGGGTATAAACATGGTCTGGGGCAGGACCCCAAGGTGTGAAAGGAACTACAAGCAAAAGGGAGGAGGCAGACAAAGCAAAGGTGAGCTGTGACCTCCTTGGAGCGGATGCTCAACCACTCAACACACACGGAATAGAACAGCTTGCCTCTCAGAAATGTTACACAGCTCTCTCTCTCTCTGTCTCTCTCTCTCTCTGTCTCTCTCTCTCTCTCTCTCTCTCTCTCTCTCTCTCTCTCTCTCAGCTTGGTGTTTCTGAAATGTTTCAATGCTGGCCATTTTAACTGGACTCAGCTAAGGGAAGCCCAACAAGATATCTGTCCTGGAGCATTCTTTCTTGTTTGCTAGGCAAGCTATGAATGACCTTTTAAGGATACAAGCTGCTGTGATTGCACGCTCTCCCCAGTATTTATGGCTGCAGTTTTTCATACTTATAGTTGACCAATACAATGCTTAGTCACCAAGAAGTACCAAAAAAAAGGACTCAAACCTAATATTTAATGGATTTTCTCCATGTTTTTATGAAACCCAGCGGTCAAATAGATTGGCTGAAGGGCAGCCGCAATGTGTCACACGCCTGAGGTCATCCCGCATCAGAATGGCTTCGGCTCACACAGAGGAACCGTATGCATTTTGATTTGAGCAGTGATGCCCTAACTCAGTTTAAGAGGCACATTTTTCTGCTCCCTCCCATTTAGTAAATTCCACTCCTAAAATTAAAATGTTTATAAAAAGGAAGGAAGGAAGGAAGGAAGGAAGGAAGGAAGGAAGGAAGGAAGGAAGGAAGGAAGGAAGGAAGGAAGGAAGGAAAAGCCAGGTGGTGGTGGATCTTAATGAGTTTGAAGCCAGCATGGTCTACAGAGCGAGTAATAAGACAGCCAGGGCTACATAGTGAAACTCTTTCTCAAAGAAACAAACAAACAACCAAAAAAAAAAAACAGTGTATATGTGGGGCTTTAGGCCTACCTCTAATGATTGTGCAAACACCTAATGAGAGGGGAAGGGCCATTCCTGCAATCTCATTAAGTATTGTCTGATAGTCTCCAGAACTACCCTACTGTTAAATACCCTACTGTTAAACACCAAAAATATTTGCTTTTTTCTTCTATATTACACTTTTTAGTGTATGTGCATTTGTATTTGTGTTTGTATGTGTGTGTATGTGTGTGTGTGTATGTGTGTGTGTATGTGTGTGTGTATGTGTGTGTATGTGTGTGTATGTGTGTGTGTATGTGTGTGTATGTGTGTATGTGTGTGTATGTGTGTATGTGTGTGTATGTGTGTGTATGTGTGTGTATGTGTGTGTATGTGTGTGTGTGTGTGTGTACAAATGCATGCAGAGAACAGAGGTAAACTTTCAGGAGTCACTTCTCTCCTTCTACAGTGTGGGTCCTGGGGATCAAATTCAGAACATCCAGCTTGGTGGCAAGCGACTCTTCCCACTGAGTCATTTTGCTGGCCCCAGGGTTTGCTTTTTCAATAACCATAAACACAGCTACAATAAATATCCAGAAAACTCATTTCAGCATGTCCATGATTACTTGCATATCCTGAATTCTAAACTTCATATACATTATCAGGAAAGTTTCTGATAATGCATTTTGGTTTTTGTTATTTCTAATTAGTTTCTAACCAATATTCTTCCTGTGCTTTGTTCCTGACAATAAAAATGTTTTTAAAAAATCTAATTTTATATAATGTATTACATAAATAACTTGTAAGATGGAAATAATCATAAAGATATCAATTGAAAGCAACTAATATTTTTTTATTATTTTATGTTTGTGGATGTTTTCCCTGTATGTATATTGATGTACCATGTGTGTTTGGTACCTGAGGAGGTCAGAAAAGAGTGTTGGTCCCTGGAATTGGAGTTACAGACAGCTGCAAGCTACCATGTGGGTGCTAGGAATTAAACAGGGTTCCTCCAGAAGATCAGCCAGTGCTCTTAACCACTGAGCCATCTCTCCAATCCCAACCACTCTTTCTCATTTCCCTTTTGCCTCATCAGCCTCCTTCCCTCCTTACCAGCCTCTTGCTCAGATTCACTTGTTCCATGCAGTAAGATAATCATGTCTGCTTTAAAAGTCCAGTTTCAGGGTTATTGAGATTTTCTGCTGTATTTCAGTGTGTGTGTGTGTGTGTGTGTGTGTGTGTGTGTGTGTGTGTGTGTTTTCAATGTTATATTGGCAGTTAAGAGAAAATACAACCACTTACGTGTTGAAGATTCTTATTTTCAGGTGTGTGACTTTTGTTTCTGCTGCGTTTGTTTAACTCTGTGAAGCTGTGTTCCTGTGCCTGTCTAAAACACCTGATGGTCCTAATAAAGAGATGAATGACCAATAGCAAGGCAGGAGCAAGAATGGGCGGGGCTAGCA